>NC_142033.1:94067636-94716247 GCF_982192425.1 Myodes glareolus | reverse complement strand
TGTGAGCGTTTCTTGAATGAATAAGCTGAATAGAAGACATTACTTATCTACTGGTATGTTAAAAGACTGTGTGTTATTCTTTATGTGGACATGATATAATTAATTATCTGCTTTACTATCATTTGGTAAAGATAATTTTTAAACCATTAATAGCCAAAGAACGAATATTCCCACTTAAAATTGTTTTAATTTCTAAATGTTTCTTTAGAAACATCTTTTCTTCTTTCTCCTCCTCCTCCTCCTCCTCCTCCTCCTCTTCCTCCTTGCTCCTTTTCCTTCTCTTTCTCCTCCTCCTCCTCTTCTTTCAGTTTTGTTCCTTTTCTATCTCAAAGCTATCAACCTTCACTAAGGCAAGTCTCCACTGAGAATATTAGAAACACTCTCTTAGAGACACTAATTAGAATATTTTTCACAATTTTCTTAGCTATCCTTTATTCAATAAATATTTATGGAATTCCTCCTTTAGGCAAGGGATGCTGGATATATTCTCTGTCTTCATCAGACAACTAACATAATTCTGGGAGAGTCTTATATTTCTTCCTAGACTCAACTTTAAAATAACATTGTTAAAAAATGTGAAGAGCTTTTAATTGTCATCGCCTCAAACTCATAAAATAGAAAGCTGATCGTCTCAGAAAATGTGATCTATATCAGAGACATGAAAGGCCTATTTATATATTTTCTTATGATTTTTAGTGAATGTCTGCAGTGTTCTTTTCTCTTCCCTGTGTTTTTTTAATTTATTTTCTGCATATGGGTATTTTGTAGGCATGTGTATCTCTATATTACTTGTGTGCCTGGTTTCTGCAGAGACCAGAAGAGGGCATCAGATCTGGGACTCTAGTTACAGATGGGTATGCGCAGCCATGCTAGCTGGGTACTGGGTATGGCACCAAGGTCCTCTGGTAGGTAGAGCAGTCAGGGTTTGTAGCTCCATCACTCCAGACCACTGTGTTTTTTCTTAACTACAGTTCTTCCTAGGTACTTCATGTCTTTTCATGTTGAGAGATCTCATTCCCTCATCCTTTTATTGTATTAATAGGATAAACCTGCTCATTTTTTAATATCATGTTCGTATTTGGCCATTTTTTTAACCTCTTGCTTTTAGTTTTGTTTGGAGACAGATCCTGCAGTGAAGTTTTGCATCTCCCTGTTCTGTGAAGTTAGGCGTGACTCACAAATATTAGTTTCTTAGCTGAGTATGAAGATCATACAATCACCTTAAACAGTTAGTAAGACTTAATGAGCATCATATTAAACAGGTGAATGGGATTTTTGTCATGTGAGAGCAACAGTCTGAGCATTCAATCCATGGCAGGATCCTATTGCTATTCCATTAATTCTTGTAATCATTTATGACTTTCTATCCATTTAACCTTACATCCTGTATCACAGTTAAGCTGCCTTTGTGAATGTAGATGACATATTCAGATAGCAGTCTTATTGAGATTACTGCATCGCAGCTTTCACTATGCTGAGTCTGTTGTTCTACTTATTTTTAAAATTCAAATTCTTCCGTGTTTGATGTCATGGTTGAAGCGCCTGCTTTGTTTCTATTGTGATTTCACAATATTGTAGGACAACGACATCATCTTGTCTTAGCCATGCTTTTATTAGCTACATTCATTTCAAAGTACTCACCCTAATAAATAGCTGATCCTGCTTCTCAAAATAGTATTTTATCTTCATATTTTGTTTCATAGCTGATATATTTAATCTTGCTTCTTACTATGTGAGTGTGATAAGTTTCTACTCTTCTTTTACTTCTATTTGTGTTAGTAGCCTTATAATTTCTTTTTTCTTTTTCCTTCTTTCCTTTTAAAAAGTATTTTTCCCTCCAAAAAGGCTTTTGTAAGGCATATACTTACTTTTAGCATAATTGACTATCTCTACATTAAAATAGAGCTTCATCTCAGATGACTCTAATCACTGGTGTGGGGAGAGGCTGAGGACGATACTATCACCTAAGACAGGAAGTCACGTCTTCTTGCTGCTTTCAACAACACACCCTGTGTGTTAGGACCAGGTAATAAATGTCAAAAGCAATTATATCTAAATGTTGTTTACTTTGCAAGATATATCTCAAGCTTATTAATTTATTGCCATACTCACTCTTAAAAATGACATAATATTGTGTTCATTTTCCCCCACTTGTTTTTGAACTCTGCCATTTTAATTTTTTAGCTATTTTGAATATTCTGTGTTAGTTTAAATAGGTCTTTGAGTAAGGGATATATAGAAAATGTGAGTTTTGAACCCTTATAAAAATGAGGATATCTCTTAAAAATTAGTTGATTGTTATTATTTTTGTTTTCTATATTTAATTTTTTTTCAGACATGGTCTCATATAATCCAGGTTGGCCTCAAATTTCCTGTTAGCAGAGAACAGCTAGATCTATTTATCCTCTGACCCTGCCAAATGCTTGGATTGCAGACCTAAGTCAGCATACCAAGCTTCTAATTGTATCTCTAGGGTAAAGATGGGACTTGTGTAGCTAAAACACAGCTATTCATTCGTTAATTCATTCATTCATTCATTCATTCTTTTTCTGAGATAATGTCTTGCTGACCATGTTGGATGGCTTTATACTCAAGATGCTCCAGCCCCTGCCTGCTGAGTCCTGGAAAAACAGAAGTGCATCCCTTAGCTCTACTCCACAATTGTGTGTATACAGAATTCTTGGGTCATAAACTTTTTCCTATAAAACTGTGTACCTATTGTATTTTGTCACCTAGGTAAGATTTTAAAAAGTTTAATATAAAAGCGTGTACCTCTTGCATTTTGGCACCTAGGTAAGATTTAATGAAATCCAACAGAGATGTAAGAGCAGTTTGACTGTTTTGCTTTTTTGTAACCAGGCCATTTCTGCTTAGTTCCAATTAAGATGCTGGTATATCTTTACCCACTTGGCACATCCTCTCATAGTTAGCTTAGCCTGGCTCTCTCTCTAGATTTTCTAATGCCTTTTTTCCTTGACTAATTGCTTTTTTATGCTTTTTCCTGTGCCTTCTGAAACATGTATGTAGATGACCAAATTTCTTAATCTCAATCTGCATATCATTTCTTTAATCCAGATTATTTGATGATAGAACTCTAGATTTCTTTCCCATCTTTTCTTAATCTTTTAATTTCTCCAGCATAAACATCTTTATCCAAACTGGTTCATTTCCTGATAATTCTTTTATTCATCTCTTGCTTTACAAAAGCACCACATTTAGTGTGCATGTGAGTGTGTGTGTGTGTGTGTGGTTTGTTGGTGTACACATGAAAGCCAGAGGATGGTGGCCAGAATCAGTTCTTTCCTATCCCAGTGTAGGCTTTAGAGATCAATCTCAGGTTGTCATGTTTGGAGACAAGTATCATCTGACCGGCTCCCATCTTTGGCTTACGGGAGAAATGTTGAAAGTGTTTCTTTAAAGAATTTTCATTTCCATCTTTAGTTAAGAAAACAGCATTTTGTGTGCATGTTTTCTCTGCTTCTTGTTTGCCATTTATTTTATGTGTTATATAGAATAATATTTTTTAATACATCTTGTATCAATTGAGTGTTTTACCCCAAAATCTGGTGTGATCCCTCTGGTCAAGTTTCTGCACTGTTGGGCTATCCATGGTACTCCTCGTTGTATCCTCTGAAATTCTTAACTGACGGTGCACCTTCAGTACTGACCAGTTTGCTGTAAGGTCATGTCTTCCCAACTGGAGAAAGATCGCCTGTTCTATTTGTGTCATCTTCCATTGGACCATTTATGCATCATTTGAACTCTCTCCTTCCAGAGGTAACATGCTAAGGCTGTAGTCTCCACAGCACCGTCTCAGGGTACTTCTTGACGCGGACACCTCCCTCTTGAACTCAGTGTGTCAGTAACTGTTCTACTCATCCATATTGCGCCTTGTGAAAAGTACAGCCTAGAAGGAGCTTACAGCAAGGGTGTCTGACAGGCTGAGAGTCGGGTGGTGCAGAGAGGATGGATCAGCTCTGGTTATCTTACGCAGCAACTTCTTCTACTTTTCTGGTCTACTTGTCAGCCCCGACTTCATGCTGCCGAACAGGGGTGCAAGAATTGAGGTGAGTGGAACCTCCAATATTTTTTTTTCTAATCTTCATGACTTATCTTAAAGCTCCATGCATTCATTGATTATAATTTCTCCTGCAGTATGCACAATTACCAATTAATAGATAATTTGACAATTATCTCTTTGTGTGTGCATGATTTGTGTGTGTGTGTGTTGGGTGTGTGTGTGTGTGTGTGTGTGTGTGTATTATATCAGGGGACAAATTTTTGGAACCCATCATTTTCTTCCATCTTTTATTGGCTCCATGGGTCAAACTATGGTTGCCAGAGCCAGGCCAACGAGGGTGGTAAGTATCTCTACTTTTCTGACTTGTGTTGAAAAAAAGAAAGGAAAAAAAAAACCCCTTGTTTTCCCCATATGACAGAAATATGCTTGCAGTAGCCCCTGTAATAACACAGAAGTATGATAATCTATAACCTATAAAGAAAGGAATTCCGTAAGCTGAATATAGGACAGTGAACCGTGAATATGCCCTCAATAGTGAGTATGCAAAGAGACCTGAACCTCATGGCTTCTGTATGATACAGAGGTGTGGATCTCAATACTATTCATGTCAAAACATTCTTTTTGTGTGTTCATATTTAAGCATCTATTTGATTTATCATGTACAATGAATAAAAGGGATGTATGAGAGAATATCCTAGGATGCTAAGAAGCCAGGGATCTGGATCTGGGAGTGTGAATCAGCTGGTAATATTTCAAAGATCTTTGCAATTCCATTTATTAACCTTCTTATTACCTAAATCAAATAATCTATTCATTGAAGTCTCAGCTGTGTATTGAGAAGAATATTTCAGGAAAACTATCTTTCTATTCTCAAGTTTTGAGCATCCTGAGGGAGCAATCTTTAAAGACATCTCCCATTCATGCATGCAGCTTTTGAATTCCCACTCTTGTCCCTGTACAGAATAGCACAGCTGCTTCTGTAGCTGCAGGAGACTTCCCTACTTAGAGTGAGGTCTGTCACTGTCATTTTACGGCAGACTGAACCGAATGGTACTTATTAGTTTCTGAAATAATTAAATATTGCTTGCTATTAAGCTTTTTAGATCTAGGGCTCCTTTGCAAAATACAATTGGGGCCACTGTATTTCATTCCTTGGACTCTACATTGTACAGCCCAACAGTAGTATCTCAGTGTCTTCCAGTCTTGAGATGAGCCTCCCTTAAATGGTCAGAAACCTGGGATGTTGCAACACTGTTTCTTCTGAATTGGATAGCCATCGCCATCTTGACTTAGGCAACTGTAGTCACTTGGGGAAGACCCTGTGAAGTACTATTTGTATAGAATCACTCCCTCTGGAAGAAAAGTAGGAGCTTTCATGATCCATAAGACACATGAAGTTCACATGACACAGGAGTCCTCCCAAAGTTAAGAACAAGGATCCCCTTCTTCCCAAGAGTGTCAAAAGAGGTTAGTAGGCACACCTTCTGCTGGCTCTTCTCGGTAGTGTTACTGTGCTTCAGCTGCCCAGGAAGTCTACAGTGTAGCAGCTTTTCTTGAGTTGGTTGTGCTGTGGATGAGACTTCTTAGTGGGGTAGCTGCCTTGCAGCCACCTATGCTCCTGTGAGTAATTCCCATAAATTTATTGGTCAAAAAACTAGGCTTGAACATAATCCTTTGTGTGCAGGTGACTTTTCATTCTTGGGTGAAGAGGTTTGTTTTTTTTTTTTTCTTCTTCCATGTCACCTCAGGAAACATATTACAACGTAAAACCAAGAGGAAAAACCTGAAAGAATGATGTAGAGGAAAGGTTTTGTCACCAGAACCAAAGAGGATTTCTCAGGACAAGAGAGTGGGAGACAGGAAGTTGAAGGCAATGTCAGAAGGACAATCAAGTTTACCCAGAGCTAGGTACACATGGGATGACCGTCAGGAAACTGAATGAAGTCTAATCTAGAAGGGAGTCCGGTGACAGGCCACCAAAGCTTACGAACATTCAGATTTACAAATGGGTCCTTTTGAAAGTTCCATATTTAAGAGGAAACACTTTGCTTTTCAGTCAATAACCTTATGGTTAAAATGAGGTCTTTGTTCACCAAGAGTGCAGCTGAATGCTTTATAGTTCCAAATGCTGTCCCATTTATCCTGAATTAGCTTGTTCTCACTTTAATGGATAAAAATTTCCATTTTAGGCTTTTATATATGATTATGCATTGCAGTTAAAGCCTCTTTTTGGGAAAGGTTTTACAGTGTGATTTTATTTGTTTGCTAGTAAAATTTATTACCATAATACTTTTACCATCCTCATTTAGTCTTCAGAATTTTCTTTTTTGAAAAAGTCAATTCACCATTATGTTTAGCTACTCACACTGAAGTTGGGGGCAGTTTTACAGTATATACATTCTTATTGGCTTTCTCTTGAATATTTTATTCTGAGGATAGTGAAGGCGGTTTTTACAGAAATAAATCATTTAGCTATATTAAGATTTGAAAGGGTTATAAATGGTTTCTTTTCAGCCATTATTGTGAAAATAAGGAAGGGGGAGAGACACCCCTCACTTTCGTTTAAGCATGTCAGTTCTTCAAAGCAGTGTTAGGAGAAAGCTTCTGCTACTCTGTATTTGAGACGAGATTGGGTTTAAAGTTATATCTGGTATATTTCCTCTTGATCTGTTCTCACAGTCACTTTTAATATAAATATACATTTCTCAAAATATATTTTCGGGCATTGATGAGAAAGTAAATACCCTTTGCATATGCCTGCCTAGGTAAATGCTCCCTCTATATACATTTTAAACATAGATTTCTCTAAATTCATTTGTTTTAAAAGTTGGAAAATAATTTCTGAAAACTGTAGCAGCACAGCATACTGTCCTCTCTGACTCCCCTGGCAGGGCTTCATATTAAAACCATTGTGGTGCTAGTATTTTGGCATCTGTGTATACCTTCATTCATGTCTACGTATCAATTTATCTTAATATTCAGAGTATAACGATGTGAACACTGAACTTTGTCGTGTCAGTTGTTTCCCTTTGGAAAACTGATCATTGGAAATAGTATCCTACCTGAGACAACAGCAGTCTGGCATAAATATATCCATCACCATGGACTCTTTGGTCATCGACTTCATACAATAGTACAAATTAATTAATTCCCAATATTTAGCATATTTTGTTTTGAAGCAATTGTTGATATCACAGATTTGTTCTTAAAGGGACAAGGAGTATCTGTTAAGTAATAGTCAATTTCTGGGCAAAATGTGCCCTCACAATGTGTTGTAATAAAAAGTTTCTGAGTTATTAATAGATGCTGGATTTTACTTTTTTTGTTCTTTTACTACAAAGTGCATATTTTGAGCTCATTTTTTTATTATGGACTTTTAAGATATAGTTAACTGGAAGGTGCTATGAAAATAAAATTAAATTCTACATACCACTGAACATGCATATGTATACAAATCATCAGTCAAAATTCATATCTCTCTAAAAATATTTGTAAATGTTACTCAAATACACATTTGGTAGATTCATTATTAAATCTGTATATAAAATTCATCTTCTATAATCTGTTCTGAATCTTTAGAATTCTTCAACATGTCTTAATAATTGTGTTTGAGTAATGTTTTACATTTATAGGAGTTTAAAAAAGGCAGGTGCAATGTGACATATCAGAAGAAGCAAATTAAACTCTTGTAAAGCACAGCTGGAATGCTAAAAATGTGTATTTGTAATTTAAATATGTGACACCATCACACTGTAAAATCAGTTCATAATTAGAAAACATCTGTTTTTTCCAATATGATGCCTAATAGTATATTTAAATAATTTAGAATGCAATAAGGAAAAGAAAGTCAAGGAACAAGAAGTGATTCATGGGCATTTCATTCCTTTTGTTTATAGCCCCGTATGAAACCTGTCATTTGAAGCAACTTTTTGCACAGAACATAAACATCCCTGATAAAATACATATGCCAAACATATGTGCTGTTCTGACCTTATCGTGTCAGTCAAAATAAATAAATAAATAAAACCAGGTTGTGTGGGTTGTGGTGTTAACAAGGATTTATATGCTGCTATTTCTTCCTCACCTTACTTTTGTTTTTTTAATCAAAAGACATTGAAGCAAATACAAGTTGATTATTTTCACAGGAAATTTGTGTGAATGTGTTGCAAATGCAGAGGGGCTGTTGAGTTGCATGAATTCTGGAAATATACTTGAGCCAGGTAAAATATTGAGTTAAAACTTATCAGGATCAATTTTAGTTTAGCTAATAAAGTTTGAATAAAACCACAATTTCTCAAATGAAGTTAACATGGTAGATTAGCCACACATCTGTCATCAATGTTCACATAGGAAGGTATTTATATATGTGTGATGAAAACTCAAATGGGTATTTTTATTCTAACTGAAGTGTGCATGCTGAATAGTCTCTTGGTTTATTGGCAGTAAATCGTGTAAGTAAGAAAAAAAAAATTAGAAAGCCCATACAGTGCAGTGTTTGTTTCAAATGTGGACAAACCAAATGTGACTTGGAAGGTTCTAGTTTTAACGTTACTAGCCTATGTCTGGAAAGGTTAATGATCCAAAGACCAACAGATAAACAAATAAATAATACAACGAGAACAGAACAAAGCTTTTGCATTCGCAATCACAAATACTAGCCAACGGATTTCTCTTAAGCTTAGCCACGGAGATAGGGTGAGCAAATGAAGCATAGCGCGCAGGTTGCCTGAGCGGCAACAGGAACCATGGCTAGGGTGGCGAGGGCTGGTGGGCCACACTGAATGGCTGGCTCACCTTCCTGTTTTAAACGCAGCGCAGCGTTCTCCTTTCGATTCTTGGGTTGGGGAGAGGGGGGTGAAACCTCCCTTTCTTTTGCAGGGTTAGAGTACACAAAGTTAATCTGCTCCATTTATATTCATCTACTTGGAGTCCCTTTTAGCCACCTTTGCTGCTGCAGCCCACCACTCGCCATTCATCAGTTTATGCATTGTGCGCCAGGGCAAATAATGACAGAATATCTAGCTAAAGAAGGGGTACTTAATCAGCAATCAAGATTCAATTTGTTTTAATTTTAGCAGGTGTTTGTGAGGTACATTGATGGGAGAGATAATATGTGCTGCTTTCATTAGCTCTCTTGTTTTTGTGCGTGAACATTTAAGAGCCAGATGTTCGGAGGTGAGCTGATCAGAATATTAAGTCCCCAGAGGTTGGTTTCCATAGCGTTCTACATCCCTTTCTTTATCTCCCTCGGTTCACCCTGAGCTCTGAGGTGCAAGTGCTGGCAGGGACCCACTGACTCCACTTCCACATCCTGTTCAAGCAGGACTTTAAATTAGTGGCTAATTCTTGGGATAAAATACTTCAGTTTAATAATCTGTCATTAATTCTTGGACTCTGGGTCAGCTTTGTTTCTCATCCAAAAGACTTTCAGTTGATAATCTATTGTCAGAATTATTTGCATAGTAGATGGTATTTCATCACGCTACTTTCCTGAAGCAAAAGCATGAGAAACATATAACCGGCCTCAGTAATGACCCCATCAGCTTGTTAAATCAATATCCAAACTTGACCGATGTTCTGTCCTCAGCCAGTCAAAACTCGGCAGTGCATCTCAAGGGCACGAACAGCAGGCCATCCAACACTGGGGGCATTACTGAGTTTGGGAGTTATTCCCTCTCTCAAGGAAGCACACATCTTTGTTCATGACGTGATTTTGTAAAGTAATATAAGATTGCTGTTTTACAGGTTTCTACAAACCATTAACAAAGCTTGGAGGGGATCTGATCAGTGGTTAGGCCTTGTTCACAGTTTTAGCTAGATTGTAGCTGATTTTTAGTTTTCTTTAATAGATTTTTCAGGATATACGTTGATTAGCCTGCATATTTTCTTTCATTTTTTTTTGTTCTGCCAGATTTTAGGCATGTGAGTTCCTTTCCTACTGAAGAAAATACCTAACAATGAAGAGTTAATTGAATTGGCTACGGCAAGAAGATATTTTCTCCCACTATTAATTGTTGTCTGTTTACTTTGCTGTTTAAGGATTGGACTGTTTCACAAGCATATTTTCTTAATTGTGTCACCTTGCACTGCAAGTGTGTCAGAGGGGAAACATTTGCAAGTGATTAGATATGGACCTAGGTGTCATCAAATGTATGAGGTACGTACCCTTATAGGATATAATTGTGATCTTTTAATACGCGGCCATTGACCCAGGCTTGTTATTGTCTATTATAGTTTATAATAATGTATCTCTTTATGATTAAATGATGATGCCCGGCAGAACACTATGATTAGCATTTCAGTTATTTATAGATTATGTCAGAACAGTAATAAACATAAAATGCTGTTAATGTGTGGCTAATGAAATCTGGACATGAACAAGTTTATGAATTGATATAATTCATTTGAGTGTTCTAACTGAGCTGCTGGTTCTTGTCATAATTCAAAAGCTTAGCAGGGTTCACCGATTAGGTGGTAGACTAATTTGCTACAAAAAGTCAATGGGATTTCATCATCTTGGGCCATCATGCCCAGCATGGCTGATTGCAAAAGGACTATACAAAGTAATTCTTATAAATATATTTATTAAGCTTAATATGTTTTGTGGGGGTAGGACAGAATCTACAATTACACAGCAGATGCAGAACAAAAGATCAGTGACAGTCATAAAAGATAAGTATAGCAAAATCATGGAGGACTAGAGAGTGATTTTGTTATTGAAGGAGGAAAACGGGAATGGTTCAGGGACAAAAGCTCATGAAGCATACAGGACGAGGGTACTTTTCTCCCGAATCTGCTTAACCAATGGCAATTAGAAGTTGAAGGTTGCCATGTCACAGGTTGCTTGAACCAGCTTCATGTCTGTAGCTGAATTCAAACATTCAAAGAGAGTACCAGCTTCTGTTCTCAGTTTTAATGATGCTCATGTATTTATTGGAAGAGTCTGCTGTTTGTTGAATCGTGAAAGCATGATTTCTTCTCAGGAAGTGGGATCTGAAAATATCTCTTCGTCTCTCAGAGATCAGTCTTGGTGAGTAGAGAGCAATCACTCACTCTGAGATTACAGAAAACAAATCCTGAACTCTCAGGAAGCAGTGACTGACGTCTTGCCTTGTCACACTCACACTGAATACTGCAGGATGGCACCTTTAAAAAGTTAACTCTGTTTTGGACATATCAATGTAAAAAGAAACAGTGCATTGCTTTTAGCTTCAGTTTGATACCTAGCTTCTCTGTTGCCTCAATCTAATTTCTACACTAACATCAGAGCCTGCTTTTAATAGTTCATTGATTGTATAAGAATCAAAATAAGAACAAAGGCGAGATAGCTCAGTTTGGTAGATTGGGGTAATATTTTTAATAATAATCATAATTACTAGCATAATCAAAACCAACAATGTCCACCACAAAGGCAGCTTTCCAACAGTGATGCTCAGTGCTTTCTGCCCACAAAGCAATTTCCTTGTCATGATGTGAATGGTCTCTTCAGATCCAAAAGTGGAGTCTGGATGGTTAGATGAGGATATACCACCACTGTCTTCCAAAGTATCCTTTATGTAATGCTGTGCCCTGACATACTCTGGTTTTAAAATGTTGTCAAACTGGTATAATAAGTGCTAGGATATTCAATATTTTTGGTAGAATGAAAGTATCCAAATAACCATTTCACAGTTTGTAATTTCCTTATTGCTAGGATTTAGACACTTTTAATGCAAGCCACAACTTTGCAGGTTATATAGAGATGGTTTTCCTGCTTGCCTTGTAACTTTATCGTAATGGTAGGTGTTTTTTTTCTAAAGGGGGAAAATGAAAAAAGTTGAAGACAGAAAAATTTTGCTTTATGCTATTTCGTTGTGCTGTGTTTTGTTTTTCTACTCCCTTTTGTCCTGAAAGTTGTGTATCTCTAAAAATTTGCTGGGGTGGGAGACATAAGTCCTCTCCAAGTTCTGAGTAGGACGTGGAACTCTTTGTGATTGGAGAGATAAGAGAAAGGATGGATGAAGCCCGAGAAGGGGACCAGGTTGTGCGATTGTGCTGAGGGCTAAGGAGGGAGGGGTCAGGTGAGAACCAGGAGCTGTCTTCTCATCTCACCATCTTCTAGGGTCTTCCTCCTTAAAATGAACTTACTGCCAGACCCAATGGCACATGTCTATAGTCTCAGCACTCACCAAAGCAGGAGCAGGTCTATCTCTGAATTTTAGGCCAATCTGGTGTATATAGCAGATTCTGTTCTTTTTTTATTAATATTCTCATCACCTTCTTATATAAGGAAGTTTTGTTTCATTTAAATTCCAAGAGCAGAATAAATGTCAATGCTTATGTGAAGATTCTTCTGGCCCTGCAGAGATGCCACTACCCCTTGACTGCTACAGTGTGCTCTGTGTTTAGAATTGTCTTGATCGAAGTCTGTACCCAGTTCTGATTTGTGTATGTTCTAGAGCCCTGTGGGGAAGTGCCTAGCCAGTGTAATCTGTATAGGGGGTGGACCTGGAACAAAAGCACCAACCCCAGGGCTGGGAAGGTGTTCTTGGAGCTATGAGTCCCTCTTTTTGGAGATGATCTGCAAAAAAACTATCTGACACTCTCAAAAAAATATGAGACAAGATCCCATTATCACAAAATCAACTTGTTTGTGATAAGGTGGGTAATGGGTAAGATCTGCAAGCTTGTATTTAGAAAATAAACAAAAAGGAAGAACAGAGCAGAGACACTGTTCCTGGGAACTGAGTCTTATTTTAGGCCCACGAGCCTCCAACATTAAGTTCTCCTTCCCCACCAAGAAGTCTAGAAAGATGTGGAAATGTGTGGAGATGTAGAACTTACCTGTGTGATTCTGACTCTTCTTATCCCAAATGCAAAGTGTTCCTAGTTTCTTTAGAGAAAAAAAGAGAGAGAGAAATAACAAGGGAAGGATTGTACATATTTGCATTCAACACACATAGACATGTATGAATATTTTGTAAATATATTTACTATATTTTGTAGGTATATATGTATATGCAATGGATGGAGTATTTGTTATCCTCAATTCTATGTTGAAACTCTAATCCTAATATGATAATATTTGGATCTGAGGCCTTTGGAAGGTGATGATTGGTGCCCTTATAAAAGGGGACCATAACGCTGGTTAGCTGTCTTTTGATCCTCTGATGACACAGTAAGAAGATGGCAGTCTCTGCCTGAAGAAAGCCCTAAGATGTCCTATCTCTTACTTTCATCCCATAGAACCTACAGGAAATAATTGTTGGTCATCTTGCTTATACTGTCTTATGGCAGTCCAATCCAACTAAGAGAACATGGTGTGTGTGTGTGTGTGTGTGTGTGTGTGTGTGTGTAAAATACCCTTTTATTTGCTTTATGAAGCTATAAACATTTACTAAATTGGGAGATACTGTAGTGCCTAAAAACTGTGTTGGAGGCCTGTCAGCTGCCTGTAGTGTTTCTGTGATGGGACTGCATGTGCTGACTTCAATAACGAGTTTCTCACTTCTGGATGTTTTTGGAAATCAACTTGACATAATACTCTTGATCATAGTTGTTCTACACCGGGGATAGAAGAGTCTGAGCACATGTCTGGTAAGTGTCTTCTTACCTGACTCAGTTGGGATTAAGAGCTGTTCAGGTTATTGGAAAAGTCAATAAGATATAAAGCCATAAAAATAAATTAAAATTTAATGATAGGCCCAATGATTGAGAATTTGCCTGGTGTTCCTTCATGAAGTATGCAAGTGATCTAGTATTGGTGATCGTCTGTTTCAATTTCTTTAAAGTGAAATCAAAATTAAAGACATCTCGGAAATAAACCTGAAAGAAGACTCTGGTATAAGTTTTTTAATTTAATTCACAGTCTATGGTAGTTTGTTGAAAAACTGGGAACAAAATCCTGCAGTCGTGTTGTGTGTGTACCTGTCTGCACACATGCCCATGTGTTTGTATAAATCTGGTAGTTGTTGGGGGATAGCTCACCTTTCCTTTCCTAAGCTTTGAGTGTATTTTCAGGGGCTGTTGGATCTTTTCTTTTGGCCTATTTGGGATGTGGTCCTCTAAGAGAGCTGTGTGCATACACAAATGGTAATCTATTTGATTTATAAACTACTTAAAATGAGTTATTACTTAATATATGCAATTGTTTAAATGAGAAGACCTTTGGAAAAAAGTGAAGTCAATACGATATTTGGAAAACTATCTTTTTAATAACTCCTTTCGTTCCAGAGTTCAGGTTTAATGAGAAATGTTCTTAAGTTCCAGGGGAAGTATTTGGCAATCCTTTATGGCCTTTGCGTCTGGTTGATGACAAACTCTGTTCTAGCACTCGAAATTCTAGTTCCCCAGCCACACTCTAACTTTTTTCTTTTCAGTAAAAAAAAAAATTGTATTTTAATGTTTTGTTTATTCTTTTCTGTGTGAGTATGCTATGTTGAGAAGGTGCCCTTGTAGGCTAGAGGAAGAAGTTAGAGCCCCTGGAGGTGGAGTTACAGATATTTCTGAGCTGCTGCATGTGGGTACTGGAAACTGAGCTCGGGTCCTCTAATAGAGAAACATGTGGTCTTAGCCACAAATGGAGCCGTTGTTCCAGCCACTCCCAAGGCTAGGATGGGCACGGATCCAGGTCGTATGCTGTTTCTCAGAATGTACTCTATTCTAGTAGCCTTTTACATTCACAGAATAGATGTGTCCAACTTTTTTTTTTAAATCAGGTTCTTCATGAAATCTGTATTTTTGCTCCTCATAACATATGTTAGGAAGTGACCGGGGATCTTTATTAAAATGTCTTCTGCACCCAGGACCTTGTTATGACAACATATGTCCTCTGTCCACTTCACTTGAGAAATGTGTGTTCACTATAAATAGGCCCCAAATGGGATCCCAGTGTCCACAAGGCTCCTCACTGTATGCTGGTCAGAGAGCTTCAGCACAGACCTACATCACCCTGTGATGGGGCACAGATAAGAATGTTAATTGCTTTATCCATGTGCTTTATTTCCTTGGAGGTGTTTGAGAGACTAATGCTTCCTGATATGATGTAAATGGAAATCAAATGTCATTTCCCGTCCAAGGCACTTTAAAATGGCTAGCGTTCTCCATCTTTGATTTTCCTATGCACCTCTTTTCTTCGCTTCCCTTTATTCTTCTCTCCCTTTCTTCATTTGTGTATGAGGATAGAAAATTACAAGATAAAAGTAACCTCAATTCCTGAGTCCCCTGAGAAAATTGTCCAAACCACAAAGGCTGTGTGTTGGGGCAGGGCAGGGGAGGTGGGGAGAGAGACAGAGATCTGTGTTGGTATAGGATGAGTGATATCTGTCAGGGCTTATTTGGTACTACAGTACATGTTAACTTAATGATGCAGTGATTAATTGTACATTAGCTCTTAAAAGGAATCAGAATTTTAGCTCACTATGATTGTCATATCAAACATGTGCCTCTCTACAGTATTATTACAATACTATTGAAGCAAAATAGTGATGAGCAGGAATCCATTTTTGTACCTGTAAATACTTGGTGTGATCATACGCATGATTTGAGGAGAAATAAAAATAGAGCAATAGGGCAAACCCCAGCAGTGCTGGCTTGTAAACTTTCCTGCTTACCTCCTTAGCTCCTGGCATTTAATAGAAGCCTTCGAGGTTCTGGGGGACTGCCTAAGATCTTTATTTGCACGATATAAGTTAATCCTAGCAATAGCACTGGGAGGTAGGTAGTATGAATTTGCACATTCTACAGATCAGGAAAACCAAGACCCAAATGGTAACCTACCAAAGGTCACATGGCAGGTGAGTCTCCAGGAGGAAGCATGAACCCTGTGGAGCTGCTCCTGGGGTCTCCGTGCTTACCTCTGCTTTATGTTACAGAAGCCAGTTGCCCATATGAAGCTCACAACTGTGGGCTTCTAAATGCATTAACAGTGCTGTCCGTTTAGGTAGAACTTAAAAAAGATTCTTGTTTTATCTCTTAGTGCACAGTTGCCAGTGTTTCTCTCTTTGGCGTCTGGATTAGCAAATTTTTTGACTCTAAGGAGTTATAATCTAGTTCAGGTAACAGTTCTCTGGTCCATTCAACTCAGAGGAAGCAAATATTGAGAGTTCTTTGAAAGAGAAGACTGTGTGGAGGCCACACTTCAGCCCAAAGAAAACACCCCAAGACTAGGAGGTCTAGTAGTCTTAAGAACGTTTGCAATGTGTGTCCTTCACCCCCAGGTTCTGCTGATCTGTCTTTGATTTCTCTTTAGATTACACCACTTTACAAAACTGAAAACCTGATGCCCACAGTGTCTCAAAGATATAGCTTTGGCAGCTGGGCAGATTTCCCAACTGTCTCTACCACACATCACTCCTCCCACACTTCCTTTCCTCATGTCCTGAAGAATTTAGACACTGAGGTTAGAGAGACATGGATTTGCTTCCAACCTACACAAATCAATAGAGATTTGTTTCTGCCCAACTGAATCCCTCCCAGCCCTGTATCTCTCAAGTATGAACTAAGAATAAGCACGCTGACTTAGCACATGTCTCAGACGAGGTTCTCGATAAATGGTGGCTTTCTTCACCTTTGAGTTTCTATCCATCTGCGTACTTGCTGTGCTTCAAAGCCTGGCTTCAACTCCATCTGCTCCTTGGAGCTTTGTCTTAGGATTGCAACCCACATTCTGTCACCTAGTCTCAAATTGTTCCTGCTCTCATTTTCCTGTGGTCTACATTTCTCCACATTTCCGGTTTGCCTACACAGACATCAGCCAACATTTATTTCATTAAACTGATTACTAACTTTTGTCTTTGCTATAAACCAGCAAGAGAAAAGGGTGGCAACCCAACTCAGCAATTGCTTAGCTATCTTCTGTCAGGTGTTATACGTGGAGACACAGGGAACCTCTGATAAGGAAGGCACTGTTCTAGAAATGAATGGAGCAAGCATAGCTGACCATTCACTGTGGGAGATAAAAGGACAGGATCTGCAGAAGGTGGGGAAGCTGTACTGCTTCTGACTTGAAAAATTAGAAAGCATGGATAGCATGGCTTCTCTAGCAGTGGACACTATCCACTGGATTTTGCCTATCTCTGTTTTAATTATTTCCTCATGAAACACAAGGGGAAAACTGCAAAACTCACCTGGAAAAGGGTAGTCATCTATGTGTGCTTTAGAGACTGTTTCCTGCCTCAGTGCCATGTGTACTCCATACTCCAGGTATTTATTCTGGGGGTCACAAGTAGCACGGACTTCCCTTTATGAAACATCTTTCTTTCAAAATTAACTCAGATGGTGCCAGTATATTTTCATGTTGTGGTTTTTGAAAGCTAGCGGATGCATGGTATGGGGAGTGAGGAGCACTCTTTAATGACTCGTGTGGTCGTTGCAGCACATGGGTGTCTGGCTTTCTCTTCCGGCATGGCTCTCTTAGCATGGCTCTGAATATCGGCTCCCTCATCTCCCCTATTACCTCTGTTCTGGTGTGCTTCACTATCATTCACATGATACATGTTCTTTTACCAAAGAACATAAATCTTTCCCCTGTCTTAAGGAAAAGTGTTTGCTGTAATCGTGCACCAACAATTGCAACCATATGTTACTGACCTTTCCCCCCTTAAAACGTCACACACACAAAAAAAACCCTGTAGACATTAAATTAGATTCTGCCATCTTTTCTCCAAGTATGGTTTTCTTTCCTCTGAAAAAAACTATACGTTTTCCATTTTTTTTATTGACTTAAAAGGGGAAAAGATTTGAAAATGATTGTAATTAAACTTATAGCCTTCAATAAATTAATCTACCATGAGTCACTGTTTTAACAACGTTGGTGTCTATAATTCAGCTTAGTTTTTTTATACTCCTTCATGTCATCCCAGATCTTTTAATAGTCTTCCTGAAGAGACCAAAATGATCAGATTCTTTGTGAGTCTAATTAGCATAAATGTTCTGAATACTTTGAAAACCTCTAGAGTTTAAACTATTCTGTGACTGTCTCTGTCTTACTATTTCCATCGCTTTGGGGTTGGTGGGCACAAGCCGCATCACCCTGTTCACTTCCCTTAGATGAAATGCTTCCTCTGCTTAGCTAAGGGCTTATCTCCCTCAACTCTGTAGAAACCTCACCCACGTGTTGATCTCCTTCAACGTTCACCAGCTTCCCCACTCTGTATAGTTAAGAATTATGTCTGCAAACCAGAGGTCGCTGGACTGAGGAAGCACGTGACTTGGAGATGTATATAATAAACATAGAAATTAGAACTGCCCTCTTTCACCTAAATACTTTGTGTCTTCTTAGACCACCCACAAAAATCTATTGGCAACTTGAGGAGCTATAACTTTATTTGATTTTCTTTTTAATCTCACTGTTCCAATATGTCTTCATAGTCTGGGCATATTTAATACAAGACAGTAACATTCTTTAAAAATCTTTAGCTCATGTACTTTAAAAAGGAAATAATCCAGGTCACAAATACTTTAACATTTCTATAACGGCACTATGTGAGGAAAAAACAACAAGCCAAGGGATGGATGACAGTGTTGTAAATACATACAATGTCAGCAACACAGGTGAAAGCATGCCCTTATCCCAGCACTCAGGAAGCAGAAGCAGAGGCTGGAGGATTGCTTCTTGTTTCGGGCAAATGTCTGCTACAGAGTGAATTTCAGACTAGGTGTTAGGACCTTGAGTAAAACAAACAAAAGCAAAAATAGATAGCTATTTATATGGAATGTATAAGAAAACCAATAATCTTGAAATGGGTTTAGTACATTTGCCCATATTGTCCTTTCTCCCTCTTAGTTTTATGAGAAACAGGCCACTACATTATATCAACAGTAATTGAGTCTTATTTATTCTATTTTCAGTTATTATTAAAAGCCTGTTAACAACAATTACACCATGTATCATAAATTTTTAGTTCCTTTGAGGTGTGTAAAGTAGGAGTGTAATTCTTCCCAAAAGTCCTTGGATTTATAACAAAGCACTTTAAAGATTTCTTTAAACTTATATTGCCTTTAAACTCTGTCAGCTCTAAGGTCCCAAAGCTTGTCGAGTAAAGGCAGCCTCGGTAGAATTTGGGTCCTTCACTAAGCACAGGAGATAAGGAGAGCTTCTCGTTCTACACAGAATAATGAAAGCTAGCAAAAGGTATGTGCCCATGTGGCCTGAAGGATGCTTATGGGCCTCAGAAAATGCTGGACAAGACAACTTCTCCTCATAAGAATTTCTGACTTGCTTAGATGAAATGGGTCGTATGTGGATAATTGTTCTGGTGGAGATGACACGTCAAACCAAATTGGGAAGGGGAATGGCAATTTGTGCGGCGTTGTCGGAAGACCAGATACTCTGGAGGGGAGAGAATGAACCGCCCGGAAAGGAAGTGTAGGGAAGAACTATGATGAGGCCGTGTGGACGAGAGCAGAGGCATGCGGTGGAGCTGGAGCCAGCCTCGGTGAAGGGATGTGGGCATGGGCTGTCGTGAAGATGAGGATGGCCAAAGCCCCAGAGAAAAGGTGAGAGTCTGGAATATTAGATTCTTCATCAGTAAACCACTATAATTGTGCCTACACTAAATGTCTAACAGAACAACTGATTTCAGAGGAAATGGCACTTGTTGGAGTCCCTTACACTTGACAAATCTACGTTTCGTCACTCTGTCTGTTCTTCCTCATGGAACTGTGTAGATTGATGCATGTTTGGAAAGAAGCATCAGTCCTTTTCCTAGGAGAGAACAGCTCCAGTTTGCTTCAGGAAGTAGAGGCAAAAATCAGGAGAATTTATGAAGATCAATTAAATTTAAAAAGTGTTTCCTGACATTATCATACATGGTCATTGTTTAGGATGATGGGTGAAGAGGGCAGACACGGGTGAACATCTGAGTTTTCCTCTACAGAGATCTGTTATTGTGCAAAATCTGGATTTTAAATGCTGACCACAGTATTACCCCTTTAAGACAAATCTTGAATAATAACCTCTTAACGACTGAGCTTACTAAGAAACAAATCTCTCTCTCTCTCTCTCTCACACACACACACACACACACACACAAAAGTAACATGAAGACACCAGCATGGAAAATATTCTTAAGCTTTTTCTCAGAAAGTAACATGCTAAGAAATGATATTTTAGGGATCTTTTTGTTGAAGATGTAAAGAATAATGTTATTGAGAAGAAGAGCAGAGGAAGGATGCTTCTTCAATAACTGAGGGGTGATTTGCTTCTATGGGACCTTTTCCAACCAGCAGCACATGGATTAACTTTTCCATTGAGTGGGGAGCATCCAGGTTTGTTTGTGGACTATACTTTTCATGTCTTTCCCTCCAAAGTCTTTTTCTCTGTTGTAGCTTTGAGTTCTGTGGCTGAGAAGGCAGATGCAGGTGAAAGCCACTTGGATGCATGAATCCCTCAGAATCTATGGAGACATTTTCAGAACTCTAGCACTCGGTGCATAAAAGAGCAATTATCTTATACCGATTCTTCTATGCATTCTTAGAGAGTGACCTAAGTCCTGATCAATGCCAGGGAAGTCTAGATGTGAGATGAGATAGTTTTGGGACTGGGAATGTTTCCTTCTCCATTCTTTCTTAAGTGATGTTCTTTTCGAGCTCTTGCGTATCCCAAAAACACTGAAAATTGAAAACCATTAAATCTACTTTTTGTAGTTGTTTCAAGATTCTATACCAAAATTACAGAAATTAAAAAAGCAAATATTCTAAGGACTAAACCCCCAAGGCTGGTGACTTGTCTCACAAGGCTGTGTCCACTGAGAGGAAAGAGGAAACAGAAATGCTGAACAGCCTCTATAGGATTTGTCCACTGCAGTCATCTCAGGTCCAAGTTCTCTTCTGATGACACAGAAAAGCCCAAGATGACTCTGATGCCCTGCCACCTGTGAGCTTTGTTTACTGTGCCTTCTTGATGGAGAGAGGCCTTTCAGTCAACCTAGTAGCAGTTTTCCTACAACACCTTGAGAGAAAAGACGGTGAGCTTTAGCCTGGAGCTAAACACATTTTATTGGAAAGAGTGTCAGCAGTTGGCTGTCCTCTGCTCATGTTACTTAAATTTTGTTTTCTCTCAAGGGCTGTGTAATTAAAGCACATGTGTGTCCTCTTAAATTAACAGTGTGGCTACTGTAGACATAGCAAGTTCTAGCAAGAGACCCTAATGACCCATAGATTGAGTAATTATCATGAAGCCTGTGGGAATGTTTTGCCAGAAAAGGTTTGAGAATGGCTACTCTACTCTAACTGAACCAAGAAAGATTTTAACCAAAATTTTAAAGATCCTTCCCACTTTCTTTCCTTTTTTCCTATTGCTTTCCCTTCTTCCTTCCTTTACTCCCTCCCCCCTTCCCTCTGTCCTTTCGTTTCCCCGACTTTCTTTCTCTGTCTTTCCTTCCCTAACTTTAGAGGCCAGTGTAGAATTTTAGACCAATAATCAGTGAACAAACAAGAGCGGTCTTGCTGTTTTATTGCTGACATTCTAAAGATCAAATGCCCCAAATTGTTTTGATACAAGTCTGGGGGTTAACTTTTACATCGTAATTTAATGAGGGGCATGTTTCACAACTACAGAATGTTGTAGAAAGGTAATAACAGTTGGCAAAGGAAAAGGAAACTTTTGAAGTGAGAAGACAGAAGGGTTATGTGAAGCGATAACAGTGGACAGAGGGTGGTGCTAAGTATCTCAGGCAAACCACGAAGAGTGATACAGACTTGCCTTGAATCCCTGTGTTTGAAAGGTTATTCCTCTTCAAAAATGCAACATTCTTGCATTTCTTGATTCATTCTCTCCCTCCCTTCCTCCCTTCCTCCATTCTATTTTTTCTTTCCTCCCTCCCTCCATCTCTCTCTCTCCATTTCCCCCCTCTTTCTTTCTCTGTACATGCGTATCTATACCATAGAAAGCATTTGGAGACCAGAGGACAACCTTGGGGTCTGTGTCCTCACCTTCCATTCTTCTGTCTTGCTTGAAATAACGCCTCTCTTGTTTACTGCTGTGCTTGTCAGGCATACTGGCCTGCTAGCTTCCGGTTCTTCTGCCTCTGGCTTCTGTCTCCCCATAGGGTTACTGGGATTAAAGATGCTTGCTTCAGTGCCAGACTGCATCTGGTTCTGGAGATGCAAATTTAGGTCTTCATGCTTGCAAGTCAGACACTTTAGTCACAGAGCCATTTCTCCAGTCAGTATTCACTTTTCATGAGGAAAATAAAACAAAAAAAAAAACCCCTCTAGACCAGAAAATCCCCTGGACTCTAACAGACAATCCAGGTGGTGCTCCTGGTTTCCCACCTCAGAGTTCTTTCAGCTTCTCTACTCAGAGCGTCCTCTGCTCATTAAGTCTGGGGTAGTGGGTTAGGAAACCTTTGGTGGGTGGAAACAGAAAGGTGTCCAGGTTAAACTAACTGTCGTTTATAAACTGAGTTAGAGAGAATGCGTACCATCTATCCTTCAGATTGCCATTTTGAGATTTATATCTACTTGGTTCCTAAGAGTCATGAGAAGGAATGAGTATCATATGTCTATAGTGATGACCACCTCAAAACATCCTAACCTGTGTTGATCTTTTCTTTAATCTATTCTCCCTATTCCTTTTCTCAGGCTTTCTGGGTCCCGTCCATAGACCCCCCACTTCACTCCTGACTCAATTTTTGCTTTAGGGCAATGCAGATACATATGCACCATTTCTACCTGAAAATGATTTTCAAAGTTAATTCTTTTATTTTTCAAATGTCTTGGAATATGCTGAGTTGAACTATATTGACAAAGGTACACAGACCCAAATAAGATGGAAATTTAAAATATGTATATCCTCACCCTTCTTCTCTTATCAAATTTTTATTATGAGTCAAACTAAATGTTTATTAGTGCTTTTGGGGTCATTATCAGAACTGCTAATTGGTTAACACATAGCATAATGTATTATAGCATTACAGAAGAAAATGCTAAATGTAATGTATTATTTTTCTACCCTTTTCCTCATCCCCCACAACTATTGAGAACCATTTAACCTCTAAGTTATTAAGGTTTTTTTTCTGTAGAGATGACAATGGCTGATGATTTCTATGTCCTTAGGGCAAGGGTAAATCTTGGTGTGCAGCCTGAGCCAAACAGATAAATATAATTATTATTCCTGTATATTTGATGATGAAAGGGTTTCCGGCTCCATGGACTGATATTTCTGTTGCCAACTGCGTTGTGCTGAAATTTTGATTAAAGGCTCACAGAAGTAGTTTATCAGTATTTGTTTGGTTTCAGGAAGTAAAATATGTGAGCTCAATATGAATGACAGACCACATCCATCCAGAGCATGTGTCTCCTCAGTCTGGGAAGCTCAGAATCCTTGCTGTGGATAATGCAGAAGGAAGATATTTTCCCATCCAGATTTGCATGCGCTCAATAGCCCCTGATTCCAGACACATTATGCTCTATGGCTGCTTCTTCCTCCATCTTCGTCCTGCAAGTGCAAAGCTGCTGCGATACAGACATCATTTGAGAAATAATTTAAGCCCTTCAAATTCCCCTGTCTGGAAAGTGTTTATACAATTTGTAACAGAGAAGTCCAAAGTGCTGCTGAAGAAAGCCAAAATATTTTGCTGACTTTTTGAAGGGATCATTTTTAGACAAGGAAGGAAAAGAAAAAGAAATCCTGATCTTGATAAAAAGGAGAAAATAAAGTGAAAATAAAAGGGTTCTGATTTTTAAGTTATGTCATAAGAGTACACAAATATTTAAAGAAATTCCCCTTTCAAATACTACAATAGATGAGGAGGAGACAGGCTTAGGGATTTGTCCCTTCATTTCCTCAGTCATAAGAAGCTAATGTGAGGGGCACTATAATGTGCATGTAGTGTTTTCTCTGTGTCTAAGATGAGAGAAGTAGGAGGGGAAGTTAGGAGGGAGGGTGAGAGAAGGGGTGGGACAAAGTGGGGAAGGAAGGGACAAAGAGATGCACCCACATAACATACAGATGCCCAGACAAACATGCATACGCGCACACGCTTTCTCAAACACAGTTAGTGACTTTAGTGATCTTGCATTGAATGCATACTCTCCAGCCTCCAAATCAAGAGCATTATTAAATACAAATAAGCTTTTGATAAGTCTCAGCTTTCTCCACCTGTGTGTGAAGTTGAAGTCATTTACCACACTCAAACCTTCGCACGTTGAGAATTTATTTCACGGCTTTCCTCATAAACCTGAGCCCTGATCCTCCTGTATGTGCCACATGCACTGTGTATACAGTAATGACAGAAACTGAGCAGATGACACCAGAGAGTGACAGGCCATTGCTGCTGGTGATGCAGGATAGGAAGAAGCAAGGATGTCCAGCATCTCTGGGAATTTCAGTAGTTTTCTGAATAGCCTGAAGATGGAAACTTTGTTCAGATCCATTGAATAACACAAGCAGACAACATGCAGAACATTTAGTGGGTAGGCCAGCAGTGTCCTTTTGGTTGATTGGAGGCACACATAGTAACAATACAAAAACAACCGACAGAATGTGGATTAGGAGGAAAATGTTTTTCTTTGCCTTTTAGACTTTCATACTTCTGTTGGTTCTTTATATTTTGAAATAGTGGCTGTTTTTTTCCCATTATTTTATTTCTTTTCTTAAAATCTCTTTAGTTCCTTCTGTGTGGAATAAGAGTACAAGGAAGCACATGTCGGTGCTGTAGTAAGTTTGGAAACGTGTATTATTTGCACAATAGTATGTAATGGTTCAAGCCCATTGTGCTCATCTGTATTTGGATACTTTTTTAAAGTGAGTTTTTGATCTGATGGACCGTAATAGCAAGTACAATATATCCCTCTCCAATGCTGAATTATTGGGCTTTCACTGCAGTTAAGTTTCTTGGGTAAATAATAGTCTGACTGTACAGAAGCCAAAGTTATAGATGGTCCAGTGTGCATGTCACCTGCCTGCAAATCTTTCCATAATCTTAATGAAGAATATTACCAGTGTGTATGGGCTGGTAGGAGTGTCAAAAATCAGCTTTGGATAATTTCACTACTATGACTGCTGCCATTTCCAGGGCCTTCTATTCTTCCCTCTCACCTAATAGTGGCGATAGTTCTTTGTGGTCCACATGGCAGCTCATCTGCTCAGTGAGGACACTGTCGTGTGAGGTGTTTCTTCAGGCCTGTGTGCCGACAGAGAGTATGGCTGCGAGGGTCACTCCTCTGACACTGGGCAGCTTTCTTATACAAGACTTTACAGGCCAGGAACAAAGCCAGAAGGTATACATTTCAGAAAAAGAATGTATGGTGGCTCCGTATTAGCCATATACATTTTGTTCATGTTTTGGGCCTAGATAAGATAATGCATTTAGAGAAACTGACTGGGGGACTGCGCTGGGAAGAGGGAGGAGCTTTGTTGTCTGGGGCTGAAATTTGAAGTTGGTTTTGGAAACTTGGTAAAATAAGTTTGCCTTGAAGCCACAGGTAAAAAATTAGGTTATTGTTCAGTATCTTAGGGGTTTTCAGCAAATGGTCCCAATTCCATGTCTTGTGTTTTCTTGTTATATTTATTTGTTTGTTTGTGTGTGTGTGTGGTCATGCCATGGCACATGTGTAACTCATAGGCGGTGGTTCTCTCTACCATGTGGGTTCTGGGGATTGAGCTCAGTTCATCATGTACGGGAGTGGGGGGACAAGTCCCTTTATCCTCTGAAGCACCTCAACAGCCCCCATAATTGGGTATTTCCTTAAATAAGTTTACCAACCACAAGAAGCTTTCAAAATGTTTCTTCTAGGGATTAACCTTGGAGCACTTTAAAGTGTGATAGAATATGACTTTATTTGAGCCAAAATTTTAAAAGTTTCCCAAGTATTTCCAGACAGAGGCCTAAAGACAGCATACTAATTGCTCTTTGTATTGCCTGTTTATTCTCTGACAAGATTACAGCCCAAATGTTTCTCTATACAGTTACAAGTTAATTGTGTGCTAGAACACCTCTTTGTTCATAGCACTCAGCCTTCTGTTGCTGAGTGTGAGTGACATCTATCCCTGCTGGATGATTTCCTCCTTCCTTCTCTGCTTCCTTCCTTTCTTTCTTCTTTCCTTCCTTCCTCCCCCTCCTCTTTTTTGTTATTGTCCTAAGAAATTATTACTAATTGTAGGCTGCAGGAGATGGCTTAAAACCCTTGACCACCCAGGCAGGATGACCAGAGGCTGCATCTATAGAAAGCCACTTAAATGTTGAATGGGTATGAAGGCCTGTCTGTAATTCCAGATTCAAATGGCAAAGATGCTTAGGGACCCCGGCCTTAACTGGGAGACTTGCCTCCATGAATATGGTGGAAGAACAAACAGGACTGATTCCTAATTGCAAGCTCTGATCTCCCCGAATGTGCGCACGTATGTCTACGCATCCCCCCACATGGATTCCCACAAACAGGTGCACATGGTCACATACCACATGCACACATGGACATGGGGGAAATGGGAAGCTATCACAAGTTTATTAGTTTAAAACACTACCCACAAGTTAAATCACATTAGGTCGATCAGAAACTGGCTCACGTGATTCTCTGCTCCGAGATTCACTGGGTAAGTCAAGGTATCGGGTGGAGGATGACTTGTTTTGGGAGATGAGGAATAACCTACTCCTGAAGTTCATCTCTGAAAAAGATCAGTTCTTTGCAGGTGTAGGACGAGGATCTCGGTTTGCTCGATGGTTTTCTCGCCCAGGGTTGCTATGGCTTCCAGTATTGCTGGTCACTTGTACGATGGCCTCCTACGAGCAACAGAGAATTCTTCATTTGCTCCCTTACCTTGCACTTGAATCTTCTGATGCCAATTCTTTTGGCCCAAAGCTTAGGCTTTTATACTTGCTTGATATTGGAGGAAGGCTGGGTATTAAACCTAGGGCCTTTGATAGGGTAGACAAGTATATTGCCACCAAGCTGTACCTTGGCTTTGGGTGGCATAGCCTCACTCTGTAGCTCAGGCTGGTGATGTTCTTCTTGCTTCCATCTCCTGAGTACTGGGATTCGAGGTCTGTATCACCAAACACAACTCAAAATGTTCTCCTTTTAACAATTTCTTGTAATAGGGTCAGACCCACCCAGTTAATCTCCCTGTCTAAATGTCAGCTAATTCACAAGCTTAATTTCACATGTAAAATTTTTCACAGCAGGGGTTAGATTCATGATTGCACAACTTGGGGAAGGCAAATACTTATACCAGAGATCAGGGATCTCCATCTTGTAATTTTGCCTATCATGACTGCCGCAGCTAAGTCTAAATTTCTTTAAGAAAGACAAAACAAATATGCAAAGATAGAGGACTGCGAGCAGAATTGCAATAGCTGTAAGGTCCTGACTTGGAGATGGTAAAGGAACTCAAAAGACAGCAGAAACGCTTTTGTAGGAAGGTCTACAGAGGTTGCATAAAAAAGTCACTGAAGGGTGGATAGTACTGTTGTTCCTAAGGTAAGAAATTGATGCTCCCTGCAGAGGTAACAGCACAAATGATGGCACAGAGAGAGAGGGGTTAGTAAGCCATGCTGGGGAAGTAATCCACATTGCTGGACAGTTAGACAGAAGAAAAAGTAGTAATCGGAAACAAAACATCTATGGGCAAAGGACTTTGAACGACAGATCAATTTGCCTTTAAGCTGGTAGGGATTGACTCCCACGTAAACTTATAGAATATAGAGGATATGGGATGGTTTGGGATGAATATGATAGCAGAGTGTGGAATGGTTTGGAGTTGCAGAGAGATTGTTATTCAGCTTTCTGTTGCTGTAATTAAAAAAGAAACAGGAACACTTAAAAAGGAAGGAAGGTTTACTTTGTCTTGTGGCTCAAACTCCTGGTTACTTAGCTCCATCACAGTATATACAAAGCATATTTGAACATAACGTTGGGGACTGTAAGGTAGAGCTCATCCCAAGGGGTCCAGGAAGCAAAGGGAGTGTTCTACTTCCTCCCTTCAGGTCCACCTGTCAATAGTAGGGGGCTCAGCCTTCAATACAGGAACCTTTTTAGACATTGATTCCCATACAAAGTCACAGGTTTCCAGTACAGGCCCCAGCTTTAAAAGGCAGTGGCCTGAACTGAACTGGGGAAGGTGTGGCTGGGAAAAGAAGCTATGTGTGTGATGACTAAGTCTATAAACGTAAAATCAGGTGACATGTGCTGTGGCTGAAGAAGCTGAGGAAGATGGCTGCAGACTGAGTCATCTCTTGTAAGGAGATGTGGAGGCATTAGGAAGATTTGTTGTCGAAAGAAAACAGTAACAAGGTATGTTGCACAGGTTGACAATGCTGTTGAAAGCTTACTTTGATGTCATCATCACAAGAAGTCTATCAGGAGAAGGAAGACATGGTTATAATGGACAATAAGCTAGTGAAACTAGCTAGGCTTTAATGTTGTCATGAACAGACTACTTACGGAGCTAGTCCTTCCAGCAATGGAAACAGAAGTATGTGGATACTCGGCTCATGGAGATGCTTAATGTCCCTAAAGTTATATTATTTTTGGAAGGTCAGTGGCCATTCGCACAGCATAAATAACTTACTTCCCAAGAAGAAAGAGTTAGTAAGAACTAGTACAGAGACACAAGGGGCAAGCTCACCTCCTGGATGTTGGAAGCATTTCTTTCAGAAAGCGTTCAGGCAAGTTTCCCAGACATTTATGTGACAAGATTTGGAGAAGAGCTAAAGTCTGGAAACCTATAATTTCCAGGAATCGCAGTAGATATATTGGAAGGGTATCTGTGGTTTAAATGTTGTCAGTACAAAGATATGTATTAGCTGCTTCGGGAACAAGTGACACCATCTATAAGGTAAGGGTATTGCTAATGTATTTACAATCAAAAGGGGATGGTCAAAGCAACAGCTGCTAAATTTGCATACTGACTTTGGGAGGGTGGTCAGTCAGAACTTTCTGGCAAGTAAATAGGATCATGGTTCTGTCCCTCAGAAAAGTGATAGGGATTCTTCACCCCATGGAGTTCTGAGAGCAGACAAGAATGAAATTTCACATATATGAAAACCACTGTGAACTACTTTCCACCAGTTTTTTGGTGGAGAGAAAGCAAAGGAAGTAGTGCATGAAAGGGCAGACACACTGGTTTCTTTGCTTATTTTGAAGGCTCTTGCAATCTTGTGTTTGTTTGCAGATGGAAGAAAAGGAATCAATCCAATAGGTGAAGATTCAGATTAGGGATATTAGATGTGTGATAGACTGAAGAAGAGAGAACAGGGCACTAACGATGAGCAGAATTCTGAGCAGTGAGGAGAAAATGAGCGGGGTCTTCCTCTTGCAGAAAAGTGAGGTCCTTTGTAAGGTATTGCTGAAGTCCATAGGGACAGTGTCCATTAGCATGTAACTCTTTTCTATAACAAGCTTATCACCTTACACGCTAGTGTAGAACTTAGGGCACTAGACTTTCCCTCTAAGGTTTTCATTGCCTAGGGCTTGTCTAGGAGAACTTGAACAGACAGGGTGAGACTGTCCTTAGGACTCTGATAAATAGCTTGTCTATGCCATGGAATAGAGTTAAATGGTAGACCATAACGTCAAGCCGTGTCGGTCAGAATCCCAGGAAGTCATCATTGACAGACTCAGACAAAAGAAGAGGGTATGCCAGAGTAAATCTGAAATACAGGCTTAGCTACCCACAGGGGAACAGAGCTGGAGTGTGGGACAGGTGTGCAGAGAAGAGGGTGTGTTGCCAGATATGGACAGATGAAAAGACATGGACCATTTAGGCATGGCCAAATGACTAGATTAATCTTCAGACAATTGTGCATTAACAAAAGAAAAGCTTACTCTTATGGGCATGCATTGGAAATGTACTGGCATGTTGCAGAAAGTCCACAGTCACAGTCCCTTTCGACATATTCTCTAAAGACTTTAGTGCCCCAATCTCTCTTTCAACTCTTTTTTTAATGGCTTCTCTCTCTCTCTCTCTCTCTCTCTCTCTCTCTCTCTCTCTCTCTCTCTCCCTCTCTCTCTAATTCGACGAAAGATTGTGTTTCCATTGCTTGGCTTTTTTCAAATGGCTTCCATTTTGTGCTTGAAATTGCCCCAGTACTATCTTCCAAAGAGACTTCTTTTATACACAAATTCTGAAAACTTCCCTCTCCTAGGTTGAATGCTGGCAGAATTACAGAATATTTTTACATTTATATTTTTCATCTAGAGATCAGAAACCTCAACGTCCCTTACAACCTGAAATAGACACTTCTTCCTTAGGAATTAACAATGCTAAGAGTCTGTCCTCCTTTGTTTAAATTTTAAGTGCTTCTCCCATGGTCCCCATGCTCCTAATTTACTCAGGAGAGCTTGTCCTTTTTCTACTTCCCATGTAGGTTAGATCTATGTATGTCTCTCTCTTAGGGTTCTCATTGTGATTTGTAGACTGGTTTTCTTAGATTTAGGTTTAAAAACTACCTGTGAGTGAGTACATATGATAATTATCTTTCTTGGCCTGGGTTGCCTCACTCAATATGATGTTTTTTAGCTCCATTTATTTGCCTGAAAATTTCAAAATGTCATTATATTTTTCTGCTGTGTAATACTCCACTGTGTAAATGTACCACATTTTTCTTATCCATTCTTTGGTCGAGGAGCATTTAGGTTGTTTCCAGGTTCTGGCTATGACAAACAATGCTGCTATGAACATAGTTGAGCACATGTCCTTGTGGTACGATTGAAGGGGAGAGGAGAGGAAGAGAGGGGAGCAGAGAAAAAAATGTATAGCTCAAAAAATCAATTAAAAAAAAGAAAGAAAAAAATTTAAGTGCTTGAGTATATCTAAGGCTTTTGCTCTTAGGTAAGCTTGGTATAGTGTGATTTACTCATTGTATTTAATATATATCTATTTCTAAACCTATCTATCAGTAGATAGGTAGATAGGTATGTAGATAGATAGATAGATAGATAGATAGATAGATAGATAGATAGATAGATATAATGCTCAGTGTTTCACTAAGGTCATGATGTGATAGTGTATGTGGGAGGGACATAACTCATGGATGAGATAAAGTTAGAGGAAATGGCGTTTTCAAAAACAACCATGTTTGCAGGAATTGAGTGTGAAACCCCATGTCTACATCATAAAATGCAAAGGAGGATTCAGAGGGCAAATCCCATGGTGATATGTGTCTTAGGAGCTAAGTCCTCTGAGATATCTGAAGTGTTTTCAAAAGGCAGTGGGAGATCTACAGGTTTCTAAACAGGGGAGTGGAATGACTTTGATCTCTGTGAAGACAGGATCTGACTCATTAACAGTGTCTCACAGTCTCTGCTGCTACAGAACTAGGCAAGAAAATTACTTGCTGAATTAGACTGAGCTTACTTTATGTGAAGTGAATATAATACAGGGTCAACACTGAAAATAGAGCTAGATCCGAGACAACCATCTGCATAAGTTTAGATGTTGTTTGAAATTGGATTATGTGATTTTATCTTCATATTTCAGATTACTTTTAAAGATATCTTAAATGAATATAAATTACCTTCAACATTACAGAAACTCCATAGATCTTATAAAGGGAAGTAGAAATTAGGAATGAGATGTACCAGCAGCCATTGGAATGCTAGTGGAGAGAGAAGAACAGCGTTGAGGGATATTTTGAAAAGAATGGACATGGAAGAAGAAAAGTGTTCCTTGTACTTAAGACTTAGCCAGTTGTATTGTACTATTTCTCCTCTGATTGCTAAGGGCGAAGGTGGGCTCTCTAATAGACATGCGGGGAATTGAGTTTCTCATGCATGAACATGAAGTTCCAAATAAGGGCCTTATCCAGGATAGATGGCTGCCCCACTCCCATCTCTTTCTTTCAAGTCAGCCCTTTGTAGGTGGCCTCGGCGCAGAGGCCTTGAGCTTGGTCCTCCGAGCATAGTGAACCATCTTCCTGGTGAGGAACTGGAAAGCAAGGCATTCCATTTGAAGGTGGCTGATATCTATTTCAGGCCAGACTGTAACGTTGTTTCTGTTTCTCTGTATATTTCCCCTTTTCTCTTCTTGTTTTGTGTAGTCTTGTTTTCTCTTTTGATTGAGCTGGACTCGAGGAACTGAAGAAGAAAGTCGTTTGCATGTTTGGGTTAAGACTTGAAATGGAAGTCAGTCTTTGCGGCCCTGCCAACAGTTCTTAGTGTGTGCTTCTGGGGGAAAGAGAAACCTCATGTGTGGTTGGGAGGTCATGACGTCATTACTCCCTTGTGATTCTTCCCTTTACATTACTGTGAGGGATTATGGGCTGAACTTTGCACGGTCACCTGTACAGAAGTTAGTGTGTGTGTGTATTGCAATATGAGTGTAAAGCTGCAGTTGTTAAGTGTAAGTTTCAATTTATGTTTGCCCCACTGGAGAAATGGTTGTGCCAGGCACTGAGACAGCATGCTCAGAGGGCAAATTTTATAGGGAACAGCTTTACTTTACACATGGTTGGGAGGCGATGTCTGGAATTCAGATACAGTTGTACAGGGACAGGTCCAGGGTTAGTAAGAACTGGTTTCATATGATGACAAATGGGTCAGGAGCCAGAACTCAGGATACCATAGGCAAATAGACAATGTATATCCCAGCTATCTGCTTCATGACATTGCATGGGAACAACTCAAGCACCACGGGGCTATTAATTGATTCCAGAAGAAGGCATTTACGTTCAAAGCAGGGTAATAAACACGAAGGTACCATAATACGTGTTACTATTCCTCAAAACAAGGACTGATGGCTCTTTGTATTCCATTCTCACTCTCGTGTTCCCGCCATGGATTATTACTTTGTCTGTTCTTCGAAGCACTGTTGATTATGGTATTATCAAACCTAAAGCCATGATTTATTTGGGGAACTCATTGTTCCTTAATAAAGAGCTTTTTAGCTTCCCGGGAGAATTGTATTTAGGTTGTAATGGTGAAAGCTCAAAAATAGTAAGATATCAAATGTGACTAATATCTGGTTCAGTCTTTCAAAAAAATATCTTATTCTCTAAACTCTGGCAACTTTTAGGTTCATTGACGAGGACCGAGAAAGCTATTCACATTTCGAATTGGAGGAAGGAAATAATTTCCTTTTCAATACCACAGATTCCCTGAATATTACTAATAGTATAAAGCTCCCCCCCATTCAATTTATCTGGAGAAACCCCAATTTGCATATGTTTGCATCCATTTGCATGTTCAATTCAAGTGACTTCCAACTCCAAGTATATAAGATGAAATGAATTATCTCTTTGTTTTAACCCAATGAGATTCTTATCTAACGTTAGGCAGCAGGCTGGTGCTTGTTAACAGCTTCTGTACCTGGAAAAGATTCTAGCAAGTGTGGAACAGGGCAGGACACAGAAGACTGCAGAGTGTCAAAAAAGACAGCTCTGTCCCTAACCGTAAGTTACTGGAGCATCCCAAAATTTAACAATGGGCATCCCTAAGGGAGGGTTGCAGAGACTGCCATCCTCTGTGTCTCTGCATGATAAAGAGATTGAATACTATTTTATACAAACATTGTATGTTTGCTAGACATATATGGGAAAAGAAAAATCTTCCTAAAACACTCTTCCTTCTAATATGTACTATGAGGCTTTGGTAGTGAATTCATCCCACAAACAGCAAAGAATATGACCAAAGGGAATTTGTCCGGTTTTTCTTTTTTTTCCTTTTTGATTTTTGAGACAGGGTTGATCTATAACCTCTTTGACTGTACAGAAACTTGCTTTGGAAACCAGGCTGGCCTCGATCTCACAAACTCCACCTTTTACTGCCTCCTGGGTGCCAGGATTAAAAGTTTGTGCTGCCACCACCAGGCAGGAAATCTAAAGTTTAAGTGTAGACTACACATTGATCTTGAAGCTTAGAACACGGTTGTAAATTTTCTTCATTAATACTGTTGAGAATCATTGATTATTTGTTGAAATGGTATTTTGGAAATACTAAGTTAAGTAAACAAGGTTATTTAAGTGATTTTTTGGTACTGATTATTGTTTTTAAATGTGGCCACTGAGAACTTTGAGATGGCCTCGGTGGCCACATCTGTGACTCACAGATCGTCTATGGTGGAGACAACTGGCCAATGTTCTTTGGGCTGGTGGGGCATGAGAACCAGGTCACCACAGCATGGACTGGTACTGTTTACTTTGTGAATATCAGATGCCCTCTACTCACCTTTGAGAGAATTATACTTGCCTTCGTTGCTTCCCCACTCTGTTTCGCTAAGAGAAGTCTCCATTTTAGCTTCAGGTTGTGTAAATGGGTTTGTACTTGAAACACACTTTCTCCTGACGACTGGTAGAAACTAATTAGCTTTTGTCATTTATTCACCTGGAATTTTGTCTCACAGAAACCTTAATGCCCATTTATTTCTAGTTGGCGACTACCGCTGCCATGCCAGGGTTTGCTTTGTTGCTTAAATTAATGTCTAAATAATACAACATAGAAGATATAGGAAGATGTGAGAGAGAAAAAGGTTTTGCTTTTCTTTTTTTTCTTTTTTAAATACAAGACTGATTTTATTGTATTAGCGGAGAAATAAGTTAGATTGCTCTGGCAGTCTCAATAAATCACACATGAAGTCATCTTTTTCTCTAAATTAAATTTTTATTTAAATAAAAGTGTTATGTTTGTATTTGAGCTGACAGCTAAATCTGATAATTAGAGTGCATGAAGTTGACTTTGATTGGCATTGTAATTGGATTGTCATTGGGCTGAGAACCTATTATCTTTGGATCATGCCCCATGAAATCTGTTGAAGAAACTTTGCTGCCAGTCATTAGAGCCACCATCTTGGCTTACAAATTAGGTTTGAAAGGCTTCTTACCACTGGGAATGTAATTTAAACCACTGCAATTGCACTCCCATTAATTAAAATTATATTAAAATTATGGTTCATTTTCTAAATATTTTTTTCATATTTTATTAGACATACTTATTACTAAATGCTTAACAAATTACATAGCAGTACTTAGTGAAATTATGTTTTATAGATAATCCATCTCTTCGGCACATGCTACTCAGCACCAGTGGAATTAGTCAGTGTTTTGCATCGAAGGGTGGACTATTTATGTTTCTCATTCCATGTTTCATAAAGAAGCTTTCCAGGCCCAGCACTATCCACTGTAAATTCAAATGGGCCCTGCAGGTAAGCAAGTACACAGCCTGGCATGAAGGAAATATTTCCCACTACAGTCACCGTTCTTCCTGCCTTAATTTCTTTCCGTTCTAAAACAATGGAAGTCTGGGAAAGAGAGGAGACTTTCCCCCCTCCCTGTCTTTCTCTTTTGGATGGAAGATTAAGGGAAAAAAGCCACACACATGCCAAAATTCATGCTGCCCTTTATTCCCAGTATTGTCTGCTAAAAGCAGATCAGAGCTGATTAAGACAGAAAGGGAGCCTGCTTGCGAGAACTGAGAATAAGAATGAGGCCCCGGCTTGGGCTGAGGCTGGTCTCTGCATGCTGGAGAAGGACCCACCCTTCCTCACGTTAGCCATCCTGACAGACCCCAGCATCCCAGGGACCAGCAGGCCACTGGCCTAGAGCGTATGTAGACAGGAATGCTGAGGGCTGTTTTCTCAGACTCAGGCCCACCCAGGGCCTTCCTGGTGATGTCTCTTGTTTCTTTCTGTTTTTTCTTTCTTTTCAATTTTTCTTCCCCTTTTCTTTCTCTTCTTGTGATGGATGTGGTTGTTTGCTTGTCTCAGTTTCTTATCTGCATAAAATTTTGTTTAAGAGTTTGGAAACATGGTAAAAAAATATTCTCAGTGGAATCTGAAAGTCAAAAAAAATCCAACAATTTACTTTTTCCTGAGATTATATTTAATATTTAATTCACACCCTTCCCTCCTGAAGACTTGTTCCCTGCTACTTTTGTAGTGTGCCCTGGTTCACTGCTTCTCCCGTTTCCAGCATCCATGTTATGTTCAGCGCTTGATGCACACTAGGTGCTTGCTGTGGGCTGCACTGGGTTGCATTAGAAGTCTACCCATCGGAAAAGTCCAGAAATAGGTAGTGTCAGGTCCCAGGTGGGAGCCACATCTGCAACCAGGCTGCTACAAAGAGCTGGAAAAGGGTGCCTCAGCTATTTGCTTTCCTTCGCCGTCACGCATTTTATGGCGAATCCCTGCTTCCGTACTTCTTTTTCCTTGGTAGATGAAGTCATTAAAACTTCAAGTTCAGGACCACAAGGCTGTCAAATAAACAGCCAGGTTTGGATAGGCCTGAGAATGTGTGTATCCCGTGCTGGCTGTCTTTATCAGCAAGCTCTGATAAAGCTTTCGCTTTATCAGATGGGCATCTTGCTTCTGCCTTTCTTAGGGGTGGAGTAGGAACTGGTAGACAGCCCCGTGGTGGAAAACCATAATAGACATCAGGATTGGGTACTGTGACCCTTCCCTTTTTCTCTCAAGGCTTGTCTTCTTAAGAAATAACCACTCGAGGAGTTACTCAATCAGCTAGCCTTTATGGACGGCTCAAAAGGAGCCAGAACAGTGCTTCTCATTTCGTCACACGTTTTCTCACCAGTCTCAGAACAGCCCGATGAGATGCGTTCTTATCATCAGTCTCCCCGGAAGTACGGTGAGACAGGGCATGGGAGGACAGTAGAAAACGAACCGGAGGGGCCAGGTTTTGGCTTGGCAGGTTTGGACCACATGGGGACCTATGCTCTTCAACTCTGGGCTCATGCCATAGTCATGGCCGTGTTGTATCAAGCTGAGGTTCACCTGAGAGCTGGGGGAACATCCTACGCCACTAAATTGAAGCTTTAGGTATATATGGTGAATGTGCAGTGGTGGTGATATAAATCAAAATCTGTCAAACCCTATTGCCTCACTCTATAAGCATTTATTAATGGGAAAATATCAAAGGAATTATCACTCGGGTTTTTCGTTATCTGAATTTTGCACTTTGACCTACATTGAACATACATTCTATTTCTGGTTTGATTTGGTATTGTTTTCCTTGACACAAAGCCTTGTAGTTTTGCCTGTAGCTCATGATGTCCCAGACAGTTTGGACATCTGAGCGTTGGGATTCCAGGTATGTGCTACACATGGTGAATAAGAGCTTTTGAATCCTCCAGGCAGCATCGATAGATTGTCAATAGCTATGACCCTGCACAAAGACTGGATTTACACTCTAATGCATTTGCTTCTCACATTGTTGGTGGCCAGAGCCTCTGGCTGGCTCCTTGCCATCACTGTGGGAGGAGTTTTGAACACAAAAGACAACAGGACGTAGGCTTGTAGTGAATCCTCGGAAGCTGGCCACTCCCACATCTTGGAGCCCATCAGTAAGTGTCCCACTGTATTTTCTTAGCTTGAGTGTGGCCTTGGAAGACCTTGTGGTAGCTGGGTACAAATCTCATCTTGAGAAATAGAGACGCAAAAGGTTGAGTGAAGAATAAAAAGAACCCTCCTCCTGTGGCAAATCCCCCCTTGTTCCCTTTTGGCAACTTGCTGGGTAAGTGATTTGTAAACTGTCGGGTGTAGGTCGCAGTCAAGAGGACCACAGGAAGGCAGAAATGAACTTTCTCGGTTTAGTCTCCATCTGAAATGCCTTGCTTCAGAGATGCCTCCAGTGTGCCTGTGCATCCTCCTCCCTGGCCTTTACTACCCAACAGAGCACACACCTGGGTTTACAGCGGTTTGTTCTATGCTTAGTGATTCAGAGCCTGGGATCCAAGGATGAGAACTGCCCAGAACAGACATTCTTGCCCTTCTGTACCTCATTTCACACATTTGAGGTTTGGGATACTAAGGATGATCTCACTGAATAGGAGGTCCAGAGCTGAAGTGCTATCTACAGAAGTACCAGATTTGGAGACTAAGGTAATAGAGGACACAAAGAGGAAAACCGCCATCCATAGCGTGAAGCCTGGGGTGGGACAGTCACTGAAAGAAAGGAAAATTGCTGACCAAAAGATACACTGTATTTTCCATTGTTTTTCCTGGACTGGCCTTGTATTTACAATTAAGAAATGTCCAGAAATGTTGAATTAGTCAAATAGATTCTATAATATAAAAGAATTAAATTTTCTCAGGGCACATCAATCATTTAGAACTAAATGGCATTATAAGATGGCTACCGTGTGTGTGTGTGTGATCATGCATATCTAATTACTGTAAACTACAGAGTAAATGTGCACAATTTATTGGGCATGCTATACAAGTTTTGAGTTTTGCAACAATTCACATTGCCAGTCAGGCATAATTGATTCATCCTCAGCAAAGTCCAGCAGTTCTGTACCAATTTTTTTCTATGTAGCGTGAGAGGTAATTAGACATATATGTGATAAGAACCCACTTTGGAGACAAACTCCTTGACTATGATTCTCACTCTGCCATTTACCTGTCATGTGACCTTAGCCAAGGTTCTTAAGGTCTCTGAATCGCCATTTCCACATCTGTGACAATCATGGCACCTTGCTAATGTGACCTATCTTAATAGGGAATGGAGCCTTGAAGCCCATGTTGCTGTGCCTGCCACAAAGAAGTTCCATAAATGCTAGCGATCACTGCTTTATTAGTTTGGGACACTTATCAAATTTCACGTGTTGGGACACACAAACATGCAACAACAACAGCAAGAAAAACCAAGTTTTCTTTTCAATTAGCTTTCTTAAGACTTAGATGGTTCCTTTCTCCTTTTTCATTTTTTAGGTTGTCTTATTATAGCCATCAATTTCTTTCTATAAGAATTTCTGAGTTTCATAACTATATTATTTTTAAAAATTTAGTTTTCTTATAGTTATTTTTTAGTCCCTAAGAGAGATAGTGACCTTCATTCTGCACAAGTCAAAAGCAAAGAGTTCACAGCCTCCATAATGAAGGAGCCCCTCCCTATGTAACCACAGAGGGATTTCAGGGAACCCTTCTGAGTATAGAGTAAAGGACCCACTTATTCTACTCTTGAAAAATGAGATCATTGCTGTGCCTTTAGACTAACATATCTAGGGGTTACATATGTTCAACATTCATATCCAGATAGGAGGGGACACAGAGCTTATGTTCAGCAACAACAGAGATACCCATTCTCTGACCAACTTCATCCCTCAAGCGAAGGCCTCACAGGCACACTTGAATGATTTTTCTTTTATTGAATTGCATACTTTCAATGAGAACCAAGAAGGAGAGTAGAGTCCTTTCTTCTTTTTAATATGTGTTAATATAGACATGAGCCTTTATTGGGAGAAGTAGAAACCAATGTGTACGAAACTTGGACTGTTTCCAATTGTAAATAAATGGAGTTCAGATGCTTTCTGTGTCGGTTTTTTCACCTCACATGCAGATTGTGCTGTTTGATGAGAAGAATAATTAGTCTTTTACAGGTTCGTTATATAGTATGGTTAATCTTGACCTTCTCTTCCTTTTGGCTGGCTTGTGAGAGACCTTTCTCAGTAGGTCCAGCTGGCTAATGTGGCCCTTAGATGTATGGACCTGTGTAGCACAGTCTGTTATTTTTCCAACTCTACTGCAAGTCTCTTTGAGATTACGATTTTGCATGATTCTAGGGAGTGCACATATGTCATTCATTTTTCAATTCTTTGTACAAGATCTCTAAATGGACATCCATTCTCTAGTCTAGCTCCTCCAACAAAAACGGTGCGTGGTTATTTAAAGCAAAGGCTTTATAGATTAGTTGTTGGATGCGATATTCATCTCATGAATAACTAATAACATAAAATAAAGAACAATGAAAATGCAAATTATCTGCACATGTACAGTGGCAGTTAGCACCACGAATAGTCCCGAGTTCGTGCAAGGTAGGTAAAAGCCAGTTAAATTGCTCACTGCACCTAGTCCTTTGAGTTGTTGAGACAATATCAGAATTCATTCCTTTTCGGACTCATTATTGAGGCATGAAAAAGAGATTGGAATCTGGTAGAATTTCAATTCTTTCGTTAGCATTATTAATAAACAAGAATTGGCAGGAGCTAAACTGATTGGCACATACATCTGGAAAAACAGAAATAAAGTTTCAGAATTGGAGGAGGGGCCGCTGCCCGGAGGGTTTAGAGTAGAAAATAGCATGTGTGTGAGGATAGCTTCCAGTCTATCAAAACCTTAAACAAATCTCCATGAGCAGTTCATGTAAGGGGTAGGAAGGAATCAGTAGATGTCTTTCTCTGTGAGAGACAGGCCTTGGTTTTATTTGGGGGAGAGAAGTTAGTTGAATGGAGGTAGGGCCTTGGTTCTGACAACTGTGAAAACTAGCCCACAAAGGCTCTCATCATCTAAGCTGTCAAGCAGGCGAGAGCAGCATTTGTTGGATTGGACTCTTAGGAGCGCACTGATTGTAAAGAAAAGGCTCTTCAGAGAGAAAGGTGAAGAAGGGCTGCTGGATTTCACTTTCTCGGTAGTCTGCAACTCGAAGAAGACTCTTGGCCTTGGCCTTGGCCTTGGTCATAGCTTGTTGTGGTTCAGTTTGACACAATCATCAGCAGTAAGGTGTGAAAAACAGAGCTATGAACTATGTAGTCTATGTATTTTTAAATATATTAAATCACTTTTAGCTATCATTAACTTTTAGAAGAGGATCACTTGAAGACCAGGCTGGCCTTGAACTTACTATGCAATCCATACTAGCTTAATCTTTCCCCCCCTGCCACAGTCTTGGGAGCATTGAAAGTATAAACCATAACAAAATTCCTTAAGCCAGAACTCCTGGATGAATTCCTTGCTTTTTGAGGTGAAGGAGAATGACGAAACCCAAATCCCTAGAGGACAATTTAAAAGTAATAGCCACCCAGATGGCTGACCCAGATAACAGACGGTATGATCTTACTGTCACACTCTGTGGTGAGTTCTGGCAAGGAAGAGCCCCTGGGTGCTGGCCACTAACTACTAAGTTGAAATGTGCTTCCTGAGACCGTCTCAGAGCTGTCACTAGCCAAACGGATGGTCTCCCCGCTCTAGACCAGACCTCTGCATTTCTTCTGAGTATCCCAGGGAAATATTCGCTGCACTGTAGAATCAGCGACATGTGTAAAAATCCACTCCAACACGTACAGGGCTTATGGCAGGCCTCTTCACCCAGTTGTACTCAAGGCATCTGAAACTCTTGGTGCATAATGAGTCAACCCCAGCCAGCACGCTATTTCTTTCTGTTTTAAAAATGCATGAGAAATTTACATTGCATTCCATAATATGTCTGTGTTTTAATTTCTCAAAAATACTTAACAACCATCCCCTGCTTAAAATGCTGAACAACCATGACTGCAAGATTTTAGAGAAAAAGTAATGTTTAGTGTGGTCCGTAAATCAACAGCACCAACATCATCTGGGAAGTTGTTAGAAATGCAGACTCTTAGACAGTCACTCACTGAATCAGAGACTCTAGGGGTGGGGTCTAGTGATCTGACTTCTAACAAGCATCCTAGGTGGTTGGGATTCCGGAAAGAGTACAAGAAACACAAGTCAAAATCTTCAGATGCATACATTGGAAAGCCAAATACTAATAGTTGAAGCAGAGCTTCTCAAGCTCTTTTGTGTGTGTGCTGGTGTCCGTGCTGGTGCTGATGTTGGTACTGACGGTGCTAGTGCTGGTGTTGGTGGTGGTGATGTTGGTGCTGATGGTGCTGGTGTTGGTGCTGGTGGTGTTGGCGCTGATGGTGCTGGTGCTGATGGTGGTGGTGGTGATGTTGGTACTGATGGTGCTGGTGTTGGTGCTGGTAGTGTTGGTGCTGATGGTGCTGATATTGGTGCTGATATTGGTGCTGATGTTGGTACTGGTGATGTTGGTGCTGGTGTTGGTGCTATTGCTGATGGTGCTGGTGTTGGTGCTGGTGGTGTTGACGCTGATGGTGCTGGTGTTGGTGCTTGGGATGGTGCTGATGGTGCTGGTGCTGTGTATGGTGCTAATGGTGCTGATGGCTTTTGGCAGGGTCCTTCTCTACAACCCAGGTTGGTCTAATAGTTGCTATCCTCCTGCCTCAGCCCTGTGAGTGCTGAAATTACTCACTACCGCACCTTGTTTATGCTTGTAGTAAAGGTCTGAGGTTCCATGAGGAAAGCTGTAAGTACACAGAGTTCATGCAATTGACCATTTTATAGTCACTGAATATTTGCTATGCGTCTATTCCTCTGCAGACCGTAATGCTCAAAGTTATCATAGAACCTCTGTTCTACTGGAAGAGGATGCCAGGTAGACAATAAGCAAGTATACTATGACGCCAACAGCAGTTCCCGCTATGGAGGGAAACACAGTGGGATATAGGTATTAGTAATATTTGAGTAGCAACTGGTAGCTTCAGTGAGATGATCAGCAAAAGCCTTCCTAAAGCCTCTTTGTATCAAAGAGTGAGTATAGTAAGGGAACAAGTTACGGGACTACTAGCAGAGGAAGGGCATTTCAAGGCAAAATGCAGACAGATAAAATTCAGACAGAGTTCCTTATCAGAATTTCTTGTCTTAGTTCACCCGGCTGTAGGTCTCTGTGGGCCACCCTCTGTTGCCCAGGAAAACCTTAGGCTGAAGGCAGCTGCTGTAAGAGGAGTTGGTTTAATTCCGTTGGTGGCTATCTTTCAGTGTATCTGTCTAGATCAGGGTTCCAGACCTGACTCCCGGGCCCTGAGAAAGCAACTCTCTGTTTCATCTTCACAGATAAAACTGTGGACTGCAACCTCCCTTGTTGTACTTTGTGTATAACTGCAAAGCCCCTCTCACTTCTGTGTGTCCGAATGTAATTTACTTGCAAACCTTGCGCTTTAGTGGTAAAAACGCATGACTCACTTTGACCTCAGCTTCTAAGTATTCTAAGCGAAGCCCTGCCAGTGGAAGGTAGAAATCTCTTGGAAGAACAGTGTCAAGATGATAGGAATTATAGTAATGAACTCACAGACCTCCATTCTTAGAGTGAGGTTTCTTTCAAAGTAAATGTCATTAGTTATATGAAGCATGTGTACAGAAGTCAGTCCATTCTTATCAAAGAAGGTCACGTGCCAATGAAGTGTACTATTGATAGCAAATGAAGATGGAAATTGATCATTGGAGTTGAAATTGAGAAAGAAGCAAACTCCATTGCTTTTCATCCAGCCCATGGCCTCCTGGTTAGAGTGCTCAGTGGAAGTATTGCTCAATGGTAGTTACTATCCACAATGGCCACCAAAGGGTTTCTGTTCTCATCCTATTGAAAATGCTAAGCAAATTGATTGAGTCAGAGTGGCAGTGATGATGGTCCATCTGGGGTCTGGCTGGCCTTTGCAGTGAGCAGCCGTTATCCGAGACCCATTGTGTTCTATGCTACATGGAGAGAGCTGCGAGTGAAGCATCATCGTCTTCAAGGGGATTGGTATTTATTTCCAGAAAACAAAAACAAAAGTAAAGGGCCAGGACAGGGGCCACAGCTCCTTCTCCCATCCAGGACAGAAAGGACACTCTTACCAGGACACAGGGTCTGGCTCCTTCTCCTCTCTTCAGGTTTTCATTCAAGTGATTTTGTTCTCTCAGCTTGTTTTCTCTGCCTTTCCTTTCTCTGGTTTCTCACCGACTCCCTCATGTCCCATCCTTCGATACATTATGGAGATTGAAAGAGCTAACAGTTGTCTCCTTCAAAGAAAGCCTATAACCTCCCCATCCGAATGCCTTGGAACTGCGTGAATAAATGTGATAAGAAGGAGTCGATGATTTCTAGGTAATTTTTGCAGACAGAACTCCTATCCAATTCTAGATCTTCAGTCAAGGCTTCCGCAGAGATAAACATCAGAAACAAATTTGTATTTATGGACAAATTGTCCTTCGCCCTCAACCCGGCATCAAATTTGAAAACTTTCCAAGCTGCAGTACGTGTAGAATTGGCTTTTAATGCTTTGAGGTGTGTGTCAGGGAGTGGGAACAGGGCTGATAAATGTAGACACATTCTTTCATCCATTGGTGACAGAATTTTCCACGAAGTCATTTTGCATATAGGAGAAAAAGAACAATGATGCGCAGAATGACATAGTGTCATGAAAATGCATAAAAAGGACAAGGACAACAATCCAAAGAGATTTGAGACCAAGCAATGACTAATCAAAAAGATATTAAGTACTTTCTCCAAGTCTATATTGATTACAAGAATATGCATTATCAGTGTTATAAGATTTTCTTGTGTGGAGGTGGGTCTAGGTGCAAAGCTACATGACCGTTTACTCAGGTTTATCTCCAGATGAGTCCCAGACACTCAGGTGGAAGCATCCGAAGAGCTGTGATACAAAGCAGAATGGAAAGCTCTCCCCTCGCCCAACAGTGGGTTTTGTCACGCATGTAGAAGCAGAGCGTATCAATTCTTCCAGAGGCCACCCTGCAGTCTTCTGGGAAGAAATCCCCACTCTCACATTCTGTATAGACTTGGTGGAGTTCATGCTGGTGCCAAATTGGACACAAGGGGGCACCGAAGTGCCACAAATTTTGCCCTGGGACCTTTCCATAAGTACAGTTTACAATAGCTGCGAAGGCCAGGAAGCCCTGGCCCTCCAGGAATAGAACACCTTCTTCCCAAGAAGTTGGCAGACACATCCCCATGGTGGAATGGGTGAAGTCAGAAAACATCACCCACCGCTTGTGTCTACTCCAGCTGCCATCACGATGTCAGTGTCTCAGTACTCCACGATGGTGACTGAAGCACCATGTTAAATGGCCTTCTCTCCCCACTTCCCAACCTCTTTGCCCTTCTCTCCTTCCTTCTTTCCTATTTTCCTTAATCAATGCAACATTGCATCATGCTGTTTTAGAGAAATTCCAATAAAAATCTATTTGAGAAATATCTCCATATAGTGTGTGTGTGTGTGTGTGTGTGTGTGTGTGTGTATTGATAATAGACTTCCCATAATAGACTTCTCAACAATGTGTCAAGGATTGGTATCCTGACTGCATTCTTAACAAAGAAGTTGTTATTTTTCAATCCATCTATTTGCCAAAGGAGACAGTCGTTTGTTGATTTATTTCCTGTGCTTTGTCTTCCTTCTTTGCCTGAACACTAAAGAACTGGCAGGGTTCTTGCCACAACCCAAAGAGCCACAGGGTAATTCATGGGGTAACAATAAAGTTATGTGCTAGTTTCTCTCATTGAAAAGGACATGGAGAATTTGACTATTGATTTCAATTTTTCTCTGTCTGGGCAGGAGAGCTTGAATTTTATTAAATGCAGTCAATTTGTGGTGAAATATTCTTTTTAGTTTTCAGGATAGATTGCTGATTTACTTTAGAATGGTGGGAAATGAGTCTGTGCCTGCTGAGCGCTGGAGAGAAGTGCATGTTTTCTTTATCGACTTTGTCCATTTTTGTAATATGTTTTCCATGTATTTTTTGTTTAGCTATAAAACCTGCCTACAAAAGGTCCTGCTGCCTGTTGTACTGCCTCAGCCTTCTGGAGAACAGTCCCCAAAAGAAAAGTTTGGATTTTATAAATAAGTCTTTTGTCAGAGAAGCATTTCGTCAGTAGAAGCCTGCCCCTCACATGAGAAAAGAAACAGCTATAACCCCCGGACTGTCTTGATTGGCTAGGTTCTCTCGTAGTTTGAGAGCTTGAATAAAAGAAAGGTTGAGTCTGCTAGGTAGGACCTACAGCTCATTAGATGAAAAGTGTGGAGGATCATGGGTACTGTCATTTATGCAAAAGATGTTAGCTTTCAAAAATAATCCTCCGGCCTGGACTTCTTTATTTTGTACCAGAGGATTAAAAATATCTCCTTTGAAAACAAAATTATGGTAATACTTCTTTGATGGAAAAACGTCTTCATTTATTTAAAGATGGGTTTTTAAAGGTCGTCCAGTCACAAAGGGGGATGCGGCATCTGCAATGCCAAGAGGGAAGTGAACTGTGCACGCTCTTCGTAAAATGTGTGTGCGCGTGTGTGTGGAATGGACATGTTTTGGAAGGAAAGAGATGAGTCATTTTCTAGGAGACAGGATGATAGGTGACAAAAACAGTTGGCCTGTTTATTTTATAACACGGTTTATAGGGAAAGGGCATTGGATATTTTTGTAACCGTGGTGCGTTTGGGTGCTTGAGACTAAATATGTTACATTCTAGGGTGTGTTGGAATTAAATCATTTGACTGTTGGAGCTATTCCAAGTGGTATATAATTCCACCGGAAATAGCCATTCCCAGTCTACAGAGAACATCAGAGTGACTGGAAAGATAAAAAGGAAATGTTGCTACAGTATGCACTGAGGATAGCATCCCTCCAGTCGGGAGAAAATAGATTCAAGATCCACAGCACTTTAGATTTCCTGGATGATCAGGTGGAAGGATTGATAAGTTCTAAAAAACTCTTAAAAGTAGTATGGGGACCGACACTAGTACTACAGTGTGTAAATTTTGTAGCAAACTTTTATTAACTGAATGCTAGCTGGTGTGTGTGTGTGTGTGTGTATGTGTGTGTGTTTGTGTGTGTCTGTGTCTGTGCTCGTTTGCACACACACGCAAGCACCCTTACATTAAGAATTAAAAAGCACACACATCTCTGCCCCTTTATCTTTTACAAGAGAACTGGCGTGTTGTAAGTTAGTTCATATTCATAGGAGGTCAGTTAATTTTCTTCAGCTTTTAGTCATGCATAGAAGACAGCTAAAGATAGCAGATCTAAACCCTTTCTTCTTCTTCTGTGTGTGCCTAAAGGTACTGATGCTGGGCTTTGAGAATAAATTTGAATATTAGTGGAAGTAAGATTTCTGGGCCAGTGTGATGGAAGTTAAACAGGTCCTTTTGTTTTTTGCACAGGCTGAGTGGGAAGGCCTTTCTCTTTAAATAAGGGTGAAGCTAAGATGCTTTTCTAGGACCCTTTCCAAATTTAAAAATTTTGGCATTCAGAAAGTTCAGTTTTCACATCATTCCAGTCATCATCGTCTCCACACCTGCCCATGGGTACCCACTCCCAGTGGCTGATGGTTGCATTCATCTGGGGCAAAGGCATTTGACAGGCATTGGCTGTAGGTTTCCAGGCAGTGCATTTGCTGGACACTGGCTAAGGGCAGCTCTTGTCCCTGAGGCTTGGGTGGCAGAAGAGAAAGCAGTGACTGCCATATAAAGATGATAAGCTAACAATAAAAAACTTGGACCTTTTTTTTCCCATTTTGTAATTGTTTTACAAAAGAAAAGAAGGAAGCAAAATAAAGTGGTGATAACCCTAGATCCCTTGAGCGATGTTTTTCCACTCCTGTCACTTGTAACTCGTCACAAGATGCGATTTGTTCATATTCTAGTATGGCTCTTGTTAATATTCACATGTGGTTAGGTGTTTCCTCATCACGAGCCCCCTTTTCTATGCACTAAAACATAATATGCTTTCCTAATTTTGTTGTGTTGTTATTTTGGAAAAATTAACGTGTTTTAATAAAATGTTAACTACATTAATTTTTTTCTCACTTAATTTAATTTTCCCCACACAGCTTGTGGTCAGTTTTTCGGTTCATGCTTGCTTTCCTTTGTGGCCCCTTTCTTGTCTAAACTGATTGCAAACACAAGCGAAGAATTATCTGTGAAGTGACTTTTGGCTAATGGCTGTGTGACCTTGTATGTTTTCTTCCAGTGTCAGACATGTTTAGATGTAAAAAGTTCCCTTACAGAGTCTCTGCCACTCAGATTGCTCAGACTCACTTCCAATCTTTTATTATAAAAGCTTTTATATTTATTTACAATTTTTCAGGAGAGTTCTCTTAGATTGAAGAATATTGAACTTTCTTTCCCCAATATGCAAATTTAAATAGGAGATATATGATTGACTGAACTTTTCTCTCTCATTCAGATGTCTTGGCATTCTGCTGGCTGTGTGTGTGTGTGTGTGTGTGTGTGTGTGTGTGTCCGTAGACTTGTGCTATAAACTTTCAGTTGCAGGTAGAATTGGATAGGATCAACTTCAGGGGAACTATGGGTTTGGCAAGTACACAAGAGTTTGCCTCTGTGTGTGTGTGTGTGTGTGTGTGTGTGTGTGTGTATGTGTGTGTGTGCATGCGCGCGCACGCGCTCATGTATGCGTATGTGTGTGTAAGTGCATGTGCTTGTGTTGTCTCAGTCAGAAAGCCCTTCAGTTAGCTTCCCAAGTATAGCTGCACAGGGATGAATTCAGGGGTATTACATGGCAATGGCCTATATTCAAACATCCCAGTGACTAAAACCAGGAAGGCTGGTCAGGGTCTCCGTTTGTGGTCACACAGTAAGTCTCTGACTCTTCTGTGCTCTGTGGAAAAGAGACTTTGTACATGTCACCTCAAGAAATCCTTCTCCACATCCCCTGCAAAGCACTGTTGCAGTATTCCTGGGACCATCCCCGCCTTTTGATGGGGTGATGGGAGGAAAGCGGTCCTCAACAGAGAAGTTCGGATAGCAAAGGTGTCTTGGGACGGCGCTATAATGGTGTAATTAAAATTCCTCTCTTATATGGTCAGCTATCTCTAATTTCAGGAATTGATTTCTGTCCGCCAGAATCAGCAGCATCTTTCTGTCTGCTTTTGCCCTGTCCCACGGGCACCTTCTCTTTGAAAGGCGTTTCTCTCTCAACGCTGGGAGTAACACCTGAGTGTGGGGGTGACACTCCAAATCCCAGCTGCAGGTCTCCCTGCAACCATCCCAGACTCCTCCTTGTTTCCCGTTTTTACTGTTCAGGCCTTCCGCTGAACATTATTGTCCCAGCAGACCTTTTATCCAAGGACTGTTGGTCACAGCCCAAGAGCTGCCTTCTCTCTCATTCCGCGGATGCATCATTATTCACAACATTTGATGTCCATAAAAACACATTAAAACTATTTCCTTGAGCAAAAATAATCAGCTCTCTGCTGTACATATCATTTGTATACTCAAATTGTAAAATGTAAATTGATATATAAGAAAATGGCCCATTAACTTTTTCATTAATGACAACACTACATTCTGTGGACCGGCAGTAGGAGGATCCTGCCTTCACGTTAGCAACCTGAAGGGTAAATGGGTCCTCCTCCTTCTTCCTGTTTAATTTCATAAAGATGATGGATGTCATGAAGCAGAGATTCTCTTCAGTATCTTATTTGTCTTAAAATATGGACCGTTTGATTCATCACGAGATGAAATCACCCTGGTATACAGGATGGCTCCTATTTTTTAAAGAAAGAGAAAAATAATTATTTACTATTGGGCTATGCCTGGAGGACAAGTCTGCAGCATGCTTCTATGTAATTGTTTTCAAATGTTTCTTATATTCCCAGTAGTTAATTATATGCTTCCATATTATACTGAAAGGATGAAGAAAATCAGAAAATATTTTAACTGGTTATTTTATGTTAGATCACTGTCATGACATGCAAATTCTCAGTTCTAAAATACTGAATAAAACTTCTTGTTGTGAGATATGGACACTTTTATTACATCTCATTTGGATTTACTTTGATTACGTTTCTGTGAGAGTTCAATGCATGTCGTTTATGCAAGTGAAGATTGAATTGATCACCTGTCCCCATTCAGATATTAATAGTAGCTTTGTTCTTGTAGGGCACAGGATTTGACTCCTATAGTGCCTACAAGGCCAGTTGTCAGGTTGTAGCATTTGATAAAAGCATAGATTAATAATTTGTCCATTACAGATACATCATGCACTAAGAGATAAAGAATATCTGATATTAACTGAGAAATAAAATCTGCCTTCAGTAAATTGCATAGAAAAATTACACAGTACATTTAAATTACCATTTGCTTAGCAACATGCCCTTGTAGCCATTCCAGTGGGGCTATAAAATGATCGATTTACTTTAATTTTCTACTGAATCCTAAAAAAAAATAAAAAAATAAAACAAATGGCTATCAGTAACCTATCCCTTCATCACACCATGCTGATTCACTCTCTGTATTAAATTTACTGGCGAGAAGCAAGACGTTAACAAAAAGTAACAGATAATGTGAACATTTCATGCATAATCTGTAATATGAGATATGTATTAATAGGGAAATTATGATGCATTCAATTATTCTGAAATGCCTTCCAGAGATGTTTTGATTTGGCTGCGCTCGGATAGGAGCAGCGCAGCGGGGAGCATCTCAAGTGATGAATAACCTAATCTCCTAATCTCAAAATGGGCACTATTCACAGCTAGCCCGGGAGAGGCTAGTGGGAGAAACCGCTCTCTGCAGGCGCGGCCACTTCGATGAATCTAGAAAAAAAAAAAATAACGATCTCACAACAACAACAACAACAACATAGTCAGCAGCCCTGCCTGCCACCTTGCCACCCAGCTTTTTCAAAATTAAGAAAGAAAACAGACATTTCTAATGCGTGCTCTTTCGTCCCTTGTGGTTGCACAAGTCTATACTCTGAGTGGCACCTCTGCACCCTCCACTGCAAAAACTTAGAAGACAAAAGGCTATAAAAACAATGGCACTCACATTAGTGCTGTTAGGGCTTGGGTGTTTATGAGACATTATGCATGCACAAGAACCCTTACTAATTTGCCACGTTTCATGCACACCTGGGATGATCTTTTCCACTTATACATTTGTTCCTCCCACCTCCCCCCTTCTTTTCTGAAGAAAGCCCATCACAAGAAACTGTTCATTTTCTATCGTAAGCCCCAGGTTCTATAGGCTTCCTGGGTGTAATTAAGCGGCTGCGTTAACTTCCTCCTGTGGGGAACAATAGTCTGACTCCTTGGAGAGGTCAAGCGGCATTTATTTTATTGTGTAGGGAGTCGGTGTTGTGAAGGAGGTGTCATGATAGTAGATGGACATTCCTTTGCTATTTCCATGAATACTCCTCCCCCCAGTTTCAGGGGCTAGGTTGTATATTATTTTTTTTTAACTCTCTGATTTACTTCTTTCTTGGGATCATTGCCACAAAACTATTAGGTAATACCCTGCTGCAAAGAAAATAAGTCCCGAGAAAAATATGCTATGCATGTATGCCTCCCCCTCCCTCAAATTACTTGATTGCAGCAGGCTCACTTTTTGATTAATGCAATTTTGCATAAGGTAATATTACACGAGTGTATTACTTTTCAGTAATTATTCAGTGGAGTTAATATGGCAGACTTCTTGAAGAAAAATTAGAACCATGGCGTCTCATTTCTCTAAATCCCCAGCACTGTTCAGTGGGGTAACAATAATAATTATGTATAAATAAATAAATTTCTTTTATCAATGTTCACTTGGGTTGGAAACAACGGGCAGCTCCTTCCCCAACCAGAGCACCGGTGGCTGTACTTTTTAATTAGCAGTGTTCCGAGGGGCAGAGATGGTTTCGCGTGCAGTTTTGTTATGCTGCAGTTTGGGAGAGTGACATGGTGATTTCTATAACAAGAATCTTTGCCGTTTAATCATCGTGTGAAATTCCGTGTGCTCATTGGCATTCTCTTTTCCTGGCACCTTTGGGTTGAAGCCTACGACGAAGAAGCAAATGTAGGCTTCTCCTCTTCCTAAAGCAGCTTGCTGTCCTTTAGGTCTGGTTTCACGTGAGCATCATTTTCAACCCGGCAAGGCGCTGTTCTGTTTAACTAGCCCTTGCCCACAGAGGTCTCACGCCTGCTATTACATTGCCTCGCCATGGTACACGCTTCACAGTGCATTTTTCTCGCTAATCATGCTTTAGCAAACAAGGAAGGAGAGGGCCCCCATTTTATGAAACTTTCTGATGAGTGATGTTCAGTTTATTTCAGTCTTTAGTGTACTAGAATGTACAATTGCTCTGAAGATAAATAAAAGATTCAGCCGAGTGCCACTGGAGAGCAGCGCAGCATGTCTCTGGCATGGCTTGAGACTTATCTGATTTGGATTTGTATACCTCATGGGGAATGGCAAAATATTGGAACAGACGGCTTGATATTTCCGAAGAATATAGTGGGCTTTATTAGCGCCAGTTTCACTCCCTGACTGACGGCTTTTTCAAATTTTTTATCTTATTAATCCGTGCTACTGTATGTAAATGTTATTCCTCTCTGCATAAGGGAGGCAACCAGCGATTTGTAATAAATGCTTATGAGTGCCTGAGGCCGCACTTAAACTTTAAAACATCTATTATTAAGTTGCAAAAAAACACTGTAATGGCCAATAGTGACCTCATAGGAATTTTAAACTGTGGTCTGCTCTTCTACATTAAAAACAACAAAAAAAATTGCCTCAAGTTAGAATTATGAGCACTGCTATTTTAACAGCTGCATTTTGATTATTAAAGTGTGTTTTACAACTGAATTACAATGCTTTTATGGACTCTAGGTATAAGATTTAAAAAGGTCATTAAACATAGTCGGGTTTTGTCACAGTGGGCGTCATTGTATACAATGGACACTACACCATCTATTTTATGTCAGCACACTTAGGATTCCAAATAGGGTGCAAGACCGCTTTAGCTTGTTTAACCGTGTAGATGACCACAGACTCTCAAAGACTATGACAGTTTGCAGTTGGAGATGACTACTTTCATTATTATTTTAATAATTTGACAAGAAGCCCTACAGATTTTCTGTGTATCACTGATCCATTTGTCCCAGAAATAATTAAAAATGCCAGCCTGGAGCAACAGACAACAGATACACTTCTGGCAAATTAATGTTCAAAAATACATTGCTTGTACTGTAACCAACTCTTTAGTCCTATGACAAGGATACGTTTTCTCCCTCTAATCATTTGTGGGCTTATTGACAAGAGATAGTCGCCGCACGTGTAGGTTTTCCAAATGCAGGACCTTTAGGCTCATTGATTCTTATGCCATGTACTGGGTACTGTACGTAATGTTTACATCTCTGAATACAGAAATCCAGGGTGGAATTGCAGAGATTTCTCAGGACTGCCACACGTAGCTCAGCAAGGCAGTGAACATGAACTTCAGTTTGCCTTGCTTGGGTCCGGCCTGTTCAGCTACATTCCTGTCAATCTCTCATGTTCTTTTCATTCATTTGGCATTGTTTTATGCCTATGTTGAACTGGAGTCCATGCCGTTGGTGGCACTAGTTTCCAGGTGCCTGATTGTTGGTGAGGACATCGGGATGAAGATGTGATAAGGAGTACAGATTCCTCCAAATATTTGACAAAATGTCACAAAGGATGGTATTTGCAAGCAGTAGCCTGGAGAGGACGCAATGATTGGTGTGCAGTGCGTCGCTGGCTCTGCGTATCTAGCTCAGACGGTCCAGGTCTTCTGCATGGCTTTGAATTGTGTATATGTACTTTGAACATATTTGTGACGAGTGAGGCTGTCATTCTGTTGAAAATGTAGCTGCAGAAGTGACAATGCCAGTTTATTTTTTTTAAAGGACATCTCCTAAATAATTATTATCATGCTAATAACATTTGTATTCTTTTGTGTATAATTAAGATCTGCCTGTCTAAGCATGAAATAGGGTTGAAATCGTGAATGGGGACGCTATCCTTAACCTATTTAGTAAATCAGCTTTAATTTGGCTTTCTTTAGGTTGAATCATAACAATAGACTGTTATATAAAAAAAATCCACAGTTTCTGGCTGTAAACAGTGCTAGAAATATTTAATACTTAGCAATGCTTTCCATGAAATTAAAGAAGCCCTCCCCCCGTGAACACTGTGTTGAATGCAAAAATAATTCAGCCACCATAGATGTCTCTTATTTTATAAAGTCAGTCTTAACTCTTTGTTTCTCAGAATGACACATGCTGGTGTTGGTTTTCTCCTGACCTCCTTAGCTTTGACATGTCATCTTTTCTTCTTTTCCTTTTATGTAATAAAAATTAGTTTGAGATTCATAGTTCACCTGCATTCAAGAGAATTTGGGGCAGCAAACATGCTAAAACACAGTGAAGAAAGCAAGCCATTTCTGTTTAAAGCATACCAGGTTATGTAATTTCATGATCACAAGCTGCTTTGGGATCCACCGTGCCGTTGTGTTCCCTTAGAAATAGTCGTATCTGTTATTGGTGCTGGGTTTTTTTTTTTCCTTCTGTAATTTCATGGCTAATACGTAGGCAGGCAATCGTGCTAAAAGAAATGATCTTAGGTGTTTGGCAAGAGGTATTCTTTATTTTCAAGGTACTCATGGTTTCTTTAACCTAGCCTATCTCGTCCTCACCCTGGCTGTAACCATTTGCATGCTATGATTTATAAGGTGATTGGAAAACACCTCCATTATCAATTATGAGGGAGCACAGGCTGCTCAGGTGCCCATCAAGCAGCATCCTTGGCAAGAGGCCCCTCCGAGGGGGTGGGGCGGGGCGGGAGAGAGGGGAAGAAGAGAAGCCGGCAACAGGAGGAAAGTGGGAGTGTGAAGTTTTCCTTGATGTCTGTGCTTTTGTTTTCCTGCCGAGGCCCTCTTGCCCGGCTTCCCACAGCTTTCCTGGGCTTGTGCACACAGGCAGGTCTCTGCCATTTGATTCTTTCCGTCCGTATTTTTGGTGCTCACAGTGTTTTTCTCTGAATCCGTATTTGTTTTTCAGTTGTCAGCAAATACGCTCTGAGTATCTATGTATTGTGTGCCCTGCGCTGGGGGTCTGGCCTTGTGCAACCCCCCTGGGAGGAACAGAAAGCAAGCCAAGGAAGGACCCATTCTCCACTATTACCTTGAGCAAAGCAAATTCACCCATAAGTATCAATTCAAAATAAATAAGAAAATATAAAATAAAGGTCAAGTAAATGAAATCACGTTCATGAAATTGTGGGTTTCATGGTATCTGGCATGTCATAATTGACTTAATAAATGATACTGTGTAATAATTAATTGTTGTTGTTGATGATGATGAAACACAGGTGCCAACCAGGACTTTACAGTGCTCAGCCACAGATTAGGCTAGAATAACTTTCTCTACCATTTGGGAAACACTCAGCAATTGACTAGGTTTTCTGCTGTATACTGTAGCAGCCTCGTGGTGCAAACTCCTCTCAAGTTGTCAAGCCTCCTCCTCCACCTAACTCTGGTTCGTTCTCTGTTTCATATTTTAATCCGCTGCCCAGTTTTCTGTTTCCTATTGTTTTCCTGCTTCCCCCTAGCTGGAATGTAAGCATCCTGTGGACAGGGCTCTGTAATTTATTTTCTGATAAACCCCAAGCTCATTAAGACTGTGTGGCACCAAGCCTGACTAAATAGTCAATACATACATTTGAACTTTGACTGGATGGCTCAGCCCTTGTCTGCCTTGCCAGCCCTGCCTTCATCTCTTGTCTCCTGACGTGTATGTCCCCATTAGGAAAGGAAGGAGGATTGCCAGAGACAGCTGGTGGTATGCGGACGCTGCTGCTGCAACACATGGAAAAACCCAATGAGGGCCTCTGCTGTCTGCACACCGAGTCCAGGTCTCTGAGAGCGAAGTCTCTCGGCGCTGCACAGTGGACAAGAGAAGAGGCTTGGGGTCAGATTAAGCAGGGTGTGAGTACTTCACTGAGCCTCAGGCAGACTGAGAGTCCATCCATATTTTAGTTTGCAGAACTGAGGTCCTGAAGCTGTCTCTATTGTAGTTGTGAGGAATTTGATAAGATGCTGTCTGAACCCTGGACAAACAATAAATGCTACCCAGTGAATCAGTACCTCTAACTCTTGTTTTTGGCCTATGGGTGTTGTTATTTATCTTGGAAATAACGTGGTGATGTATAAAATATTATCTGAAAATTTGCACACTGAGTTCGTACCTTTCTCTTCCGTTATTTACCCAATGACTCCTTTAGTTTAGTCTCCTCATTCCCTCTGGTATTGAATTATTTAAGGGCTTGTTTTACCATTATTGTATGTGCACGTGTGTATGGTGCATAGGTGTTCACATGAGTGTGTGGGGACAGCTCTGCGGAGTCGGCTCCTCTTTCCACCTCTATGTGTGTTCTGGGGGTCAAACTCGGGACCTCAGGATGTGCAGCACGCTTCTCTACTCGTGAGTTAAACACCCTCTGGGTTCTAAACTATCATTAAAAGGTATTTGGGAAAAAAATAAAACTTAAGAACCCGATTTAGGAAATATACAGAGATTAAAAACAAAAATTGCTATTTTAAAATAAAAAAAAAACATTTTCCCCCACAATTCATGACTATTGAAGTGAGGAAAAACTCTGTGATTTGGATGAAGGCTAATAGAGTCAGGGAGAGGGAAATCTATTCAAAAATGTTCGTTATCTTTTATTTGTAATGTCTATACATTTGAATACACAGGTAGGTGTTTCAAAATATAATCTAGGTTTTTCCCTGTTATATGTATTTCCTTGTATATTTATTTTAAACTATATTTATATCTTCAAAGCACTTCAGATATATGCAGTGAATATCTCCAAGTTGAGGATAACATTCAGGAAAATATCTGGTGCAGGAGAATCCCCTCATGTTACAAATATCATAACATAGATGGATAATATTTTCAGAAATGAAGGTGATGTGTCAAAGTTATATTTGACATATAACATTATAGTAAAATATAAAAAAATGAAGATGCTATAGAATTAAATAGACAAGATATAACAGAATTAAAGTATAGAAATTAAGCTTCATATAAATATCTAATTAAAGGTATTTAATTTTGTGAATAACTAATATAAAAATAGGTAACTAATGTACAAAAATGTGTCTCAAATTATTAAATTTAATTTAAATTTTTGCTTTTTACAGCACATGAACATATGTTTATGATCAATTACAAAAATTAAATCTAAAAATTAAGCCTATATGAGCCATCTCTATGAAATTTATGTTATCGTTTATAGACAGAAGTTTAGGACAAGTCATTCTAGTATTGAAAGCAAAGAGGAGATAGAGGACAAATCAAATGTACTTGATGACATGATAATTTAACTTTGGTGTTATTTCCAAACAATGGATAGCACATCAACTCCATAGATATGCCTGCAAATTTATTTCAGGGGCATAGTGCTTGCCTAGCATGAATGAGGCCCTAGAGTCAATCTACAGCCATGCAAAAGGATTGAATTCCAGATAAATAATTTAAAAATGTATGAAATATAAAATGTTATTTCTTATCATGCTCATTTAATAAGATGATAGTATTAGGTTCTCCTGGAGGATCTATGTCTAGCCAGCCATGAATTCTTTGGCCCAGTTAATGATACCAAGCATGGGTTCTGTCTTGTGGATCAGACATTAAATCAAATCAAAAAGTGTTTGGTCCCTGCCATGACACTCATGCCACTAATGCACCAGCAGTTATCTCTCAGTGCCTATGAGAGAAACTTGTGTTTGCAGTAGATTGTAAGGAACAACAGAGGCCCAAATCAGGTCAGCATGATGACAGGAAGAAACTGTGGAGTGCTCAGCTCTGAATGAGTCATCTAGAGCACATGCTGAAGCTCTGAAATCAGAGCACAAGAGGTGGGGGGGGGGGTTCCAAGATTATAATAGCCAGTGGCAGGAGATACATGTAGCAAAATAATATTTGCTAGACATGACAGTGTAATTATTCACTTGACCTCACAGCAGCTGTGACTGCATGAACCAAACCCACATAAAAACAAACTGACAAAACCCTGGCCTTGATGGTGGGGGGGGTGGGAGGTGGGGGTGGGGGTGGGTGTCATACCCCACCTCAGCAGCTATGGGCAGTCAATGGCTACTGGGAGAGGGAGAGGATTTTCTTAAGGGATGTGGGTCCTCAGAGCCTCTATGGAGTGATCCTACACCCACAGTCATTCAAGCCGCACTAAATAGACTCAATTGCTAGGGAGGGAGGGAGGTGGGAGGGAGGGAGGGAGGGAGGGAGGGAGGGAGGGAGGGAGGGAGGGAGGGAGGAACACACTCAGATTTGGAAGGGAACGGGCATGGGAGATAGGGAGATAGGGGAGAAATGGAAGGGAAGGAATGGGAGGTAGATTTGATCCAAAAGCATCATGTACAAGTATCAATGGTAAATCAAATACAGAAAAAGATAAAGTACTGACAGAAAGACGGGATACCTAAGGAACCGTGAGGAGAACAAAACGTGTGTGTTCATAAACTCAGGGCCTCCTTCATCTTCTTAAATACCCTTGAAACAGCAACACAGGGAGGAAAGTAAAAGCCCTATGGTGTTTGTCTGCTTTAATAGAGTTCACACTCGGGGATGTTAGACAGCTTTTCAGAAGACTCCAAGTCACACGAACGCAGAAGTACAAATGGACAAGTTGTCTCTCCAGAGGAGCCTTCTTGAATAGGAAAGAGTCTCGCCTGCTCCGGACTCTGTCACCACAGGCAAACACTAGGACACAGAGGCAATTGATGCCATTGGTTCATTTCATTTGTCTTTGGTTTTGCTTTTTAAAGCAAACCAAAGAGCAGAAATGTAGGAATTCGGGAAATGATCGGGTGGCAGAAAGAATGAAAAGTGAGCTGAGGGAACTCGGGGGGGGGGGGGGGGGGGCAGGAGGAGTGGAAGAAAAATAAGGCAGTACAGAAACACATGCAAGTGCTTGGCCCACAAGGCGGGAGAGTACTGGGGAGGCCACTGCCAGCAGCACAGAGGGGAGGGGATAAAAAGACAGGCAAAGGAAATGAACTAGGAAGAAAGGTAATGAGCTCCAGTAGGAGGGGCAGGGGGCCCCATATGCTTATTTGAATTCCTTATGGAAGAAAACCTGGTACTAATGCAGTGATTAATTAAGGATACAATTTGACAAAATTTGCTCCAAAGGAAACAAATAAATCTATACATTGAAGGGGCACACATCCCAGACACCTTGGCTCATTTTTGGCAAAATTGAACACATTCTCGCAAAACTACAGGCTTAAAACAGAAAAACAAAAGTTGTGAATATATTTATAATGGATTAAAAATCAGGTTGGTAACAAACTCTCCACGGCAATCTTCAGTTCCCAAGAATAACACAACTGAATCTATAGACTACCTACAAAAATAGGACTGAAGGAGGAAGACAACCAAACAGCTATTTCAAACACTCTAGATGAGGCGTGTTCTTTCAGTAAGCACTTCTGGAGGAAACAATTAGAGAACAAACATTAACAAAATAAGAAAGATTTTGGGAGAACTCAACCAGGGCACCAGCACCCATGTGCCTACCAGAACTGTGACTGCAGCCAGAGGGGAACTGGCCACAAACACAAGGTCTACTTGTGGTAGAGGCTCTGAAACCTCACCAAACACACACATTACCCTTGAAAAGAGGAGTCTGGGTGAAGGTGGAGATTTTCAGTCTGCTTTGTCTTCTCTCTCTTTCTCCTCTCTCTCTCTCTCTCTCTCTCTCTCTCTCTCTCTCTCTCTCTCTCTCTCTCTCTCTCTCTCTCTCTCTCTGTCTTTCTCTTTCTTTCCTGCTAAGAATGTCCTTGTAAAAATAATCTACAAAAAAATTATCAGAAAAAATAATGTGGTCATTAAAAGAAGTATGATGACTATAATCTGTGATAAATTTACCTGCAATCTCTTGGTATTATAAAAAATAAATATAGAAAAACTGAGAGAGCTGTGAATATAGCAGAGGGATAGAAAATTTACTTCCCACATATAATGTCCCGGATTTGACTGTCAGCTCTTGTGTGTGTGTGTGTGTGTGTCTGTTTGTGTGTGTGTGTGAACAGTAGAGGTCAGAAGTCAGCCTTGATGTCCTACCTCAGATTTCATTCAGTCTCTATTTTTTGTAAACACTTTCTCTCACTGGCCTGTACCTCACTAAATGGGCTCGGCTGGCTGACCAGTGAGTCCCAAATGTCCTGCTGTTTCTATGTCCTCTGCACCTGAGTCTGCAATCATGTGCTCACTCCTGATTTTTTTAAATGGTTTTTTAGAATTCAAATTCTCGCCTTTGGGCTTTCAAGGCATGCACTCTACCAACTCAGTTAGATTCCCATAAATTTAATGATGTATTTTTCATTGCTCAAAATAAAAAATTATCAGATAAATGCCCCCAAATTAGAGACCAAGAAATAGTACATAAAGATATAGCTACAATAATTAAATCTGTTTCTAAACACCATGCTAAATTATTTAGAACAATAAATGTATAAAATACCTGATGGCCAAACATACTTAATAGTACCTGCAACAAAATCTAAAATAATCTGATGTATATGTTCATCAAGGCAATGGTAGAAAGTGTCTAACCTGCACCCAGGGATCACATGCAGCACAGGTAGTTATGTATATGGTCTGACACATTTATAGACCACAAAGGCATTCTGTAATATCAAAACACTGGACAACCTTGAAACTCATCAAAATTGATGAAAACAATGCTGCTTATTTGCATTTTGACCTTGGAGTACACCCATTCTGTTTAGTCAAGTCTAAAGTCACCACTACTAGCATTTTGAACTAGAGAATTATTGAACGGTTGATATCGCTGCTGCCCCATGCATTATGAGGTGTTTAGCAATAGCCTAGGCTTATTCCCACTGGATGCTAGTAGCACAGCCTTGCCTTTTTCAGTTAGGACAAACCACAGTGTCCTAGACATTGCCAAATATCACCAGGTAGACAAAGTTGCCTCCTATTTGAACAGGATAGGCAAGAACATGGCATCCCAGTGTGAACACCCATGATAGATAGTAGCGGCTTGGCATTGACAGCAATGAAGACTGAGGACAAGGGAAGTTCTTAAGACAAGAAAAACCTTTGTAACCCGGAAGGATGAAATCAGTGATGAAGATATAATTGTTATAATTTTCTATGCACTAATGCCATAGGATCAACATGTAAAATGATATGCAAAGAAAAACAGAAACAATTATTCACCTCTTATAGTCAGTCTATGATTACATGAGAAGTAAAGTATAAAACATGAAGTTCTAGTTCATAAAAATAGAATTTTTTTCTAAGAATCATGAACCCTAAACCTGTTCATGCTTTATGCAATCAAATGAAACAAATCTGCACAGATATATAAGCATGCATCCTCCTTATCACAAAGCAAGAAAAATAAAATTATGGGCAAGATCAGAAAGCAAAACTTGCTACCTCCTAGAGAACAATGTCTTAACTCGAGAGCTGAAGAGGAGCTGTAAACCAAACTTCGGGATACATTTAAGAAAAACTAGATTTCTTATTATCTGGTGGAAATGTTCAATCCCAGCTCTTAGCCTTACCCTCTTATATGAACAAAGGAATATCTGATGCCAAGTAGAGACAGTAAAATAAAAGGACTAGGAGAAAGAAAACTTAATGAATTTAAAAACTAGATAAGAAACATAAAGTCCAGCATTTGAGCCTCTACCTGAGAATTTCAAGGTAAAACTGAATGCAGTGTAACACTGAGGGGAGTAGAATAAAATCTGACACAAGAAGAATGGCAGGGCCCTCCCTGGCTGCTGCGTGATCCGCAAAATTATTTTAAGAAACACAGGTGGAATATTTTATTGTACTTGACTCTAAAAGAATCGTGAAACGTCTTTAAGGAATGGTCTGTGGAACAAACACAGAACAAGCCAGGTTACCTGTGCGCCACTCTTTCTCCAGAATGAAACAAACTCTGATGCCTTCACAGGGAAATTGCTAGAAACCTTCTTTAACAAGTAAACAATTCTACCGTTGCATAAACTAAATTTAAGAACATAGGTCAAAGGAAAATCCCAAAATATCTTTTTAAATGAACCACAAAAACAACAGCCATAGCCTTGGCATGAAAAGAAAATCCTGTGCTCATAGGTCTTAACTTCTGATGCCCAGACGCCCAGGCCATAGACTGATAGATTGTTTGATTTTGTTTTGTTTCTGAGACAGAGTCTCATTGTGTAACTTAGGGCCACCTCTAATTTGTGGTAGTCTTCCTGCCTCGGCCTGACAAGTACAGAGATTTCAGGCATGTACAGCTTCCCCCATTTTCCCAGTCTGCTCTCAGTAGGTATGGATATTTGTTGAGAGTGAGTCATTATTTGTTTATCTTGCTATGTTGTTTTTTTTTTCAAGCTCCCTATTAATCATAAAAGCTTTCCAATTGGATAATTACTATTATAGACCAAGAACTCACTGGTTACTTCTAAACTTAAATAAATATTAGGATCTGGCTCCAGTATAATATTCAAAGAAAATCATATCACCAAAATGGTTCCACATAATGATATATAATATCAAGGGAAGAAAAACTATGCAATTTACTTTCACAGATGCTTAAAAGGTATGTTTTTCATTTTAATATTCATTTTGAATTTTATAATGTTAAACAAAAATATTCAGTATCACACACAACAAAGTCCATCAACTTTTTATATATGACTTTTAATGTTGGAAACTAGCAAAGGACATTCACTATCATAGATTAGTATAGATAGGTGAACTAGCCAGTGCAATTAGAGGGACAAAAAGGATAATGTAAAAATAGGAAATTTGTTTTAACTTTAGAATAATAAAACAATTTATTTTATCAAAGAAAATACATGGAGATTATTACAATAGTAAAAAATCAGGGAATAAAGTTAATATGCAGATATGAAAACATTTTACATTAATAAGCCACAAATTAAAAGAAATATTGAGAGAAAAACATTTGCTTTAACTTTAAGAAAGGTAAAATTTATAGATGAGTTTATAGGAAATATGAAACTTAGGTGAAAAAAAATTTAAATATTTTTGAAGACCACAAAAATGATGAAAAAAAATGAAAAGGCTTAGCACATTCTTGGATAGAAAGACTCAACGTCATTAACATGCTAATCCTCCCTGAGTTTATTTATAAATTCAACGTGATCCTGATAAAAATACCCCATCTTTATCCATCATCACGCTAGACAAGTTAGTTGTATAATTCACATGAAGATTAACAAGAATAGTCAGGAAATTTCTCAAAAAGAAGACCAATAAATATAGGCAAGGTGGATATGATTTTGGAAAAATGAATATGATTTGTCATAATTTGAAATATATGTATATATACATATGTATGGTGTGTGTGTCCTCTGTATATGACTGTTGTCCTTGAGCTGTTTAAGTTACTGGAAATGATGTCAACATGTGAGAACGTCTGGACACCCATATAGTCTTGGTAGAGTAGGAAGAGGACCTTTCATTATGATGTTCCATATTTTGAGGTTTCAATCAAGCAATTAACTTAATATATTTCATTATATGTGAATAGTAGAAATGAAAGCCTCTAAGTGTGCGCACTTATCTTGTGCAAAGTCCATAACTTAAAACTTGGGTATGATTAACAAAGTATAAATTTGGCAGGAACAGTTTTGAAACTTAACAGATTCTTGGGATATATATTTAGCCACAATTGAAATCACTTTATAAGCATTATTTAACTTAAGCCTCAAATATAAAACTATTATATTATTACATTTTAGGGAGAATTTAGTTCTTTGTTCCCTTTCATCTCCAACGATTGGGAAATTACCATTGTTCTTTTTATTTTCAGGAGTGAAGCAATACATGATTTAGAAGAAAGCTAGTGTTTATTACCATTTTATGCAATTGTATTATGTCATTTTTATAAATACATCAAAATATTTCCATCAAGTCAGTTCATTTCATATCATTTTAAAAAGGTTTAATGTCTTTCTACTGGTTCATTATGTAAGTTGTCAATTTACTACTGGAAGCATTATAGCAAAATTATTTGCATGTAACCCATTTTATTATTTCCAGCCCAGCAGGGAGCCATCAATTTACTGACAAATTCCTTTGCTGTGATAGGTACAGAGGAAGGCAGTCATCAAGAGGATGACTATCACGAAGTCTACAGATCTGGATGGCACCCTGGACAGATTCGGTGACATCTACTCATGTACTTATAGCACGTACATCTGATTTTTTGGTACTACAGATCAAACCCAAGATATTGCACATGGTAGGCAGGCTTCCTTCCAGTGATATGCATTCCTATCTGAATGTGGACATTTAAAGAAACTCATCCAACTTAATAAGAAAAATATTTAAGGTGATGATGTTGAGAATTGCTTAACTAAAACTGTTGGGAAATTTTAAAAATGTATCAAAACTCTGTGAGATATTATTGAATAGATATTTAGTTGAGTGATATAGAAAATTAGCTATTCCAACCAACCAGTCTTCACTTCCATGGCTTCATAGACAAAGTTAACTCTATTGCCTAATTCATAAAGGCATGTAGACCACTAACACGTGAAATTTTGGGATACTGGTTAGCACTGAGTAAGTGCACAACATGAAAGGTACGATCTCTACAAAAGTAAAATCCTTCTTTTAAACAATTTTGGGAGCTCTGGTGACTCTAGAAACACTTGCTATGGCAGTGAAGTAATTTGGAGAATTAACCATGTCCCTATTTGATAAATGTGATTCAGAAAAGGGAGCAGAAAGAAGAGTAAGAAGACAAAAATTCACACAAAAAAAGAAAAGTCAATGGTATCTACTGTGGTGGTTATAAATCAGCAGTGAGGGTAGTGATAACATAAAGGTGAGAAGGGTGTGGAAAGACCAAAGGCTGATGTTGTCCTGTGGGTTCAGAAGAAGCAGAACCCACCCCACAACAAACAGAAGGATGCACATAGCATTCTAGTGCACAGGCCTGGGAACAACTCTTTATCCTTTTCTACTGTGACCCTGGAAAGGACAAGATGTCATCTCATGATGCCAAGCAGCAATAGTTCTAAGTGATCATTTGATTTGAAAGCTATCATGTCTAGCTCTATCTCATAATAATTTCCCACTATTAAAAGGCAAAGACAAAAGGATTATAACAATTTGTGCAAAGTATAAAAGATAAAATGAATATCTTCACATGACTTAGAAGGATTAGCTCGGGAACATTTTGATTGGACTCACTTGAATGCACTTGCTGCAAATTCCAATTTTAAGACACAGAGGACAGAGGTGAGTGATCAGAATGCAAGATGACATCTGGAGCTTCTTCAGGAAAGTGAGTACCAAAACCACAGCTGGGATTAATGTCTGACTCCATTACTACATCTTACTATATGTTTCTGTGTGTGTGCGCGCGCGTGCGTGTGAATGTGTGTGTTTACTACAATAGCACATATGGAATATATATTCCTAAAGCATATAGACAGAAATGGTGTTACAAAATATTTCCATATGACCATTTTTCTTATATCAAAACCAGGAAAATCACCAATTAGTTGGCACAAATCTGTGGACTCATCCACTCTGTGCCCACTGTGTGAGGGGAGCATGGGAGACTTTGGAATGATGACTGAACACAACCATACACACCAAAACCAAAAGCCCAAGTTGTTTCAGTCACTTCTACAAAGTCTATAAGTTTTATATAATACTTCATTGGGCATGCAGTTCCCTGAGTCTCACCATCAGATCTTCTTTAGTGTGGTATCAATAAAAAAAATAAACCTTGGAGAAAGCAAAGCTGTACTTAGTCTAATTGTTGCTGTAGACTGACTGTACTTTAAATACCATACCAGAGTCTGCACCTATACCTGTGATTTTTAATATGAGCTATTCGGAAGATGCAAGTGTAGGAAATCCAGTCTGGCTTGATGATCGTTCATTGGTTTTACCTTCTTAGCCAAAAGTTGGAAAGAATCATCCAATAATCTAATGACCTGAGAATGAGAATTAGTGGGGTTTTTTTTTTTTTAGCACTAGGATGTCTTTCTCTTTGTTATATCATTAAATCCCTTTGAGACATTCAGTAAATGTGTTTTGATTTTAACATGTACTAAAAAAATAGTCACTAAAGTAGCATGCATGCTTTAGACAAGCATGAAGGTCAGTTTTGTGATAGGAAAACAGTATGATAGCTTTCACTCATATTCTTAATCAAGCATCTACAAGTTTGCTGCTTGCAATGTGCACATTATATTTCTGCCATTGTATATGCACAACTTAGTATGCTAGAACAATGCATGAATGTTTATAAATGTGAGAAAATATTTGTCTTTGGTAATATGTTAATCCAAAAATGTATTACTGTATTAGAGGTAAATAGATTTTCTTTTCTTTTACCATTTTTAACAGTGATTGCCAAATTTCTTTTGAATGTAAAATTAGCAGACATTAGCAAAAAGACCTCATAACTGAAACAAGAAATATACCAAATGTCAGGATAGTTGGACAAGGACTATTGAGTCTCAATATTGCCCTGAGAATATTGGGTCCTAAAGAAAGCATTTGGCAGTATTCAGACAAAAAAAAAATGATTGTGTTCTAACCTTTGTCTACACTCACAGATTTCACACTCAGCATTACAGAATGACAGAGGATCATGAACCCTGATTAGAGAAAAGCAATGGGCACTGAGGCATTAGGTTGAGCAGTCAGGAGCCCCTAAGAGCAAGGTCTTTGGAGACTTAGGGTTTAGGGGCCTACTCAGTTGTCTCCAACTATTAGTTTCAGACTTTGCATTACATCAGCTCTAAGCTCAGGAGATGTTTGATGTGCAGAGGCAACTGCAATTCCTAGACCATAAGAGAGTGGTCTGGATAGGAGTCAGTCACTCAGTTTTCATACATCTTCCCTTGCCCTCCTCCATCCCTACCAAGTCTAGACAATGGAGGGAAGCAAACCGCAACTGCCCGTCAGGAAAAAGCACCTGAGTCTGCAGTTGTGTGTTCCTTGTTTTTTCTTTTAATACATTTTATAATTTATTTTACATACCAACCACAGGTTCCTTTCCCCTTCTCTCATTATTTCTCCCATCTTTCTTCTACACCCTCCTATCCACTCCTCCTCTGTTTCCTTTCAGAAAGGGGCAGACTTCCTGTGGCCACATCAAGTTGAGGCAGGACCAAGTTCCTTCCCCTGCATCAAGGTTGGACAAGGCAACTCAGCTTGAGAATTGGGTACTCAAAAGCCAACTCAAGCGCCAGGGACAGATCTTGATCCCACTGCTAGTATCTCCACAAACAAACCAAGCTACACAACTGTCACACACATGCAGAGGACCTATGTCAGGTTAGTCCCAAGCGGGCTCCCTAGCTGTTTGTCCAGAGACTATGAGCTCCCACAAGTTCAGGTCAGCTATCTCTGTGAGTTCCACTGTCATGATCTTGACCCCTTTGGCTGGTACAATCCTCCCACACTCCCACATCTCTATAAAACAGGACTCCCAGAGTTTGATCCAGTGCTTGCCTGTGAATCTCTACATCTGATCCCATCAGTTACTGGGTGAATGCTTTCTGATGACAATTAGGATAGTCACCAATCTGATTAGGACCATGCCAGTTCAGGCACCCTCTTCACTACTACTGTTCTTATTGTATAAAGTTCTACTATGTTAAAGTTAAAACCTTTCTTTTTGTTTAGACAAAAAGGGAGAAATGTTGTGCAATATTATTTTAACTGGACAAAAATGTGCTACATTGGTTTATGCTGCTGAATATTACTTTAGCTGTGTAAAGGTGCATTGTTTGTTTATGCTTGATTTGTTTAATTATGTAAATATGTGTTGCATTTGTTGCCCCTTCCCAGCCTAAAGCATCTGACTGATCTAATAAAGATTTGAAGAGGCCAATAGCTAGCCAGAGAAAGGATAGGCAGAGCTGACAGAGAGAATAAGTAGGAGGAGAAACATAGGCTCTAGAAGAATAAGGAAAAAGAGGAGAGAGTGAGGAAGACACCTGGGGCCAGAAGTCAAGTAATCACTATCCAGCCAGACAGGAACCAGAGCAGTGAAAGTAAAATATACTTAAGTGTCAATGGTAATAAGCCCCGAGGCAAAAAGGCAAAAAGGTAGATAAAGAGAAACAGTTTGATTTAAGTTAAAAGAGCAAAGCAGAAATGAGCCTAAGCTAGGCTAAGCTTTCAAAAGAAAAAAAAAACCCAAATTAAAAAATAGTTATGTGTTCCTAACACACAAAGGATGGGGAAAAAGGCCCTTCCAAGGGGTCAGCTTTTAAGTTCATACCTGTTTCGACTCTTTAAAAATAAAATAGAAAAGGTAAAAGAAAAAAGCCAAACCAAACCAAACAAACAAACAAGCAAAAAACAGGAAAGAAGAGGCAATACACATTCCTAAAAATATTTGAAAGCTAAAATGTCATAAAATCCTGTCTTACCGTCTTAAGAGTTTGATCAAGACTTCTGGTTCTGAATCTGAATCTGTGTAATTCATTAGAGAGAGAAGTAAAAACACTTCACTATAAAATCTGTCTTCTCAAAGCTATTTATTTTGTGTGAGAGAGAGGGAAAGTAGGTTGCTAGTTGTTTTTGCCAAATAATTATCTATTATTAACAAGGAAAGTATATGTCAACAAATGGGCTGGAAGAACACCCACAGTACTTAGGCCAAAGGGAGAGATTGTTGATTTCTGATTTTTTTTTTAAGTTCAGGAACATTTAAAAAAAAAAAAAAACAACAAATGAAAAAATGAGCCCATCTGTAGGATTCCACTGGTCATGCCAGTTTCCTCTCTGGACGACAGAGATGTCTGTGACCTTGCTTTGACCCTGCCTCTCTGACTTGCTGCGTGTTTAGATGCTGGCCTCCTTAGAGGTCCCTATCCTGCCACCAGTGAACCCAGGCCCACAAGGAGTGCCACTGCCGTCTAGCAACCCCAAAATGAACACTCGCCTTTTCAAGCCCTCCAGGGGCAAAGACGAGAGGCCCTGGAGACTTCCAGAATTTCTGAGGATAGCTCATTAACTACTGACTTTTCATAAATCTGTCTGGCCAGACACATTCTTTTGCCTGGAGAAACAGGGCTCTGGGATGGTTCGTAGATGTCACAGCATTTGCCTGTCCTCGCATTTTGGTCAAGATGAGCCTACCGTGCAAAGATTTTGTGTCCAACACTTCTTAGTGTCATTTCCAGGGCAGACAGCTCTCGTTGCTGAACCTGCACTATGCAATGGCTTATTTTTTCCTTGATGAAGAATCACTAAGTTTGTGAAGAATAAATTTGTGATGGGGAACATGTATCCTTTGACACTCACCTACATTTGATGTAATGCTGAACTGTTGGTAGGTTTAAAACCAATTATTTGACTTAATTAATAAAACAACCCATGTCTTTTACTCATCGGCTGATGGTGTCTTATAATTCAATGCATCTTTCTTTTATTTTTCCCTTATTATTTCCATGGAAAAAGAGCACTTATATTCATACAGCACGGAGAACTGAGCTCCTGCTTATGCATATGACTTATGTAAAGTTTTTCTCTATCTTCTCCTAGTTAGCAAGTGAGTCTGTAGGAAATAAATGGAATATAGATGAGGGAGGGGAGGGACAAGGGCTTCAGGAATATTATTATGTCTCTAGTAGCTTCATGTGGGCTGAAAGCCATCTGGATGACATTATGGGAAAATGGCAGCCTGATGGGACATTTGGAATAGAATCGGGCTTCTTAGATAACTTGTGTAATGCAATTCATTCTTTGGAATACCTGAGAGGAGCACCGAAGGCAGGAGACCTTGTGGAGAAATATGTGGTTGTCTTGTGGTTATGCCAGAATGGATATGAGTTTATAGGTAGGAGAAATTGTGGGGTTTTTTTTGGGGGGGGGATGGGGGAGATTTCAGGATTGCAAATAGGCCCCCCAAACCAATACAGTATTACTTCAAACAAAGGAGATAAAATTCTGGTGCTCAGAGCTGGTGCACAGGAAAGTGCCTTGGCTCTCATAATGAAAACAATTTTGTCTCTCTTTTCAAGATATAATTTGTTCCTCTTTTAATGTTCCCACTTGATGCTTACTTTTCAAAGTTTACCACTTGTTAAAGATAACTCTTGTTCTTGTAGCCTTTCTTGAGTGTCACATATTTTTATAAAAATTAAAAATATGTATTATGCTGATGCAGGAAAGAATAATATGTTAAACTGATAAGCTTGTAATAATACATATTTCCCCCCATAAAACTTAATTTATCCCTAGATCTTGATATAAGCTTTTCTTCCAAGCGTCTTGCCTTACAACTGGGGAATGTCACACAATTTTTAAGAAAAGTATTTCTTAGAAAATACCTACAGAAGAACTATTACATTTATATTATAGTTTTTTTCATTCAAATGATATAAGAATGTGAGGTATTTCTGCCAAGGAATGTGATTCCCAAGCTTAGAATTTAAGTTAAAGCAATTAAAAGAATGAGGCATGCAGTAGATTTTATTCTGAAACTTGGAGGTTTATTGTTGTTGTTTTAAATCAGTGAGAAAAATACATGTAAAGGCATATAGAAAAATTGTCATAGTACATTTTTAGGTGTAAGTCAGACATTTTTACTTGTCAACAAAATTGGGAAACATTTGCTAACCTTTTAAATCATAACTCACTCAGTGATGTCACTCAACCACGAACATGACTGCTAAATACTTGGTAACACGGGAGGCATCCATGAAGTGTTCATCTAAGTTACTCTTATCACTAAACACTTGGGAGTCAGATATGAACCTGATGGATTTACAGAGTGATGGAGGAATGATCAGTAGATCTTGCCTCTTCACCTTCCCAGATCGACCCATGAAACTTTCTAAGCCCTTCCCTATTCCTTTCTGTCTCTGTCTATCCTAATCAGGGTCCACCAAAAATTCTATGGTTTATTCTGGCTAACTGAAAGTGGACTCCACTTTCTGATTCAAATTTTAACTTTATTGACAGTCTCAGAATGGCAATGAGAACAAATCTCCTGCAGCACATCTAGGCAGTACAAAAGATAGCCAGCTATAATTCTATCAAAGTATGTCCTATAATTCTATCCATCTAAGTATATCCTGTATTATATATGTGCACATGTCTATGTAAAGTGAAGTTGAAAACATACTCTATTATAGAAACCTTTGGAAATCTGATACCCTTGGCTCCTACTTAGAGAACCATTGATGAAAACAATTCCTTATCTCTGTTTATTTAACTGTGCTGTGTGAGTATTATTATGGCACAAAGTCTGGAAGAGCAGATACATAAATTCATACAGCTGCAATCATCGTTTGATGTTCTAAGACTTTTACCAGTTGCCCAACTCAGCAGTCTCATGTTGACAGGACACTAACCTAACTCAGTTAAGTGACTAAACTCGAGCAGAGAAAGTAAGACTAGGCCTCAGATGCTCAATGTCTATAGTAGCACTCTCTAACACATACCTTTTGGAAAGAATTTCTGTTCCCATTTTTAATTACAATGATGGGAAGAAATCATATGTGATTGAAATGAGATGGATGCAGATAACAAGGTTAGATTATCTTTTGTTCTTAATTCTTCATTGTTGTGGGTTTAAACTAATTAAAAATAGATTGAGCTTTTTATTTTCTTTCAAATGCTGTAATTCAAACTATTATGAAGTTAAGTAATTTTCTTTATTTCTCTAGTTGAAGAAAGAGCTCTCATGTTGCGTTCATTTTAGATGTGAATTTTAGGAACTGCCAAAGGAAGGATGGATTTTGCTCTGTGGGGTGATGTGTGATATGGTAGGAATGCTTTGGGGTAGCAAACCTGAAGCATTGCATCTGAAGGGAAATTAGCTTTCCTGTGAAGATATGCCTCATTTTCGGCAATTCTATTTAACTTTTCACTTCCCACCTGGCTGTTTTACTCTATTGAACTTCCTGACGCCTCACTCTGCGAGGACTTGGCTTTCCACTTACCCACTCACACTCAGCTACCACTGTCAGTTTGTTTACTTCTGCATGAGTTTCCGGAGACTTCGGCTGCACCTATTCTTTCTACCCAAAGCCTTGGTTTCTTCCAAAGTCAGAATTTCATGATCAATTCAAAGAAGTAACGACAAGGGGATCCATTTACTTTCCCGATATTTTCCTGGGTTTGTACTCCAAACAATATTATTAGGCACTGTTTGTTTTTTAGATAACAGATTTATTTTATTTTTTTCTCCAGTGTTTATTTGTTTGTTTGTTTATTTATTTATTAAAAATTTCCACCTCCTCCCCACCTTCCATTTCCCTCCCCTTCCCCACCTTCCTCTCCCTCTCTAGTCCTAAGAACAGTCAGGGTTCCCTGCCCCGTGGTAAGTCCAAGGTCCTCCCCCTTCCATCCAGGTCTATAAAGGTGAGCACCCAAACAAACCAGGCTCCCACAAAGTCAGTTCATGCAGTAGAATCAAACCCCAGTGCTATTGTCCTTGGCTTATCAGTCAGCCTTCATTGCCAGCCACGTTCAGAGTGTCCAGTTTGATCACATGCTCCACCAATCCCAGTCCAGCTGGTCTTGGTGAGCTCCCATTAGATCAGTCCCACCGTCTCAGTGGGTGGACGCACCCCTCATGGTCCTGATAACAGTTTTATTGGAGAAAAATAGAACTACCACATACACAGGGGGAGAGGGGTCACAAAAATTCAACTGATCCAGAACAACTGAAATTCACAGTTATCCAGTATAGTTTGTCATCAATTTTCGGTGTCTTAACCAGCTTCCCTTAATAGTCTGGCTAGTTTTTCAGCTGAAACAGCACCACATTTTCAAAGAATTTAAGTACTGTATTTATTAAAGTGAAATTCATTTTTCACTGTCATACTTTCTCATGACATACCTTGCGCCCCAGAGACTGTACAGAGATGGGTCCAGAAGAAACTAAACAGGGGAGACAAGAGAATGAAACCAAGACTTGCACTCATAAACTCCCAGCTTTCAGCAGGTCACACCAGGAGCAGAATTCATTCATTCATTCATTCATTCATTCATTCATTCATTACTGGGAGAAGGAACAGTTTGTTTTGGCTTATGGTTGTCTTTCTCCATTGGTTGGGCTGGGCATTACCTCATGAAACAAGAGTGTATAGACAGAGTTGCTCACCTCGTGCTGGTTTGTAACATGAAGAGGTCGGGCCTGCTGGATTGTGGGTTTTTCTGTCCTCCCACCAGGTCCCCACAATTATTTAGTCCCAGAGAAAATCACCCACACAGGACTCCGTAAGTTATAAAGCTGATTGGCCCGTTAGGTCAGGCTACTTATTAGCTAACTTTCATATCTTGATTAACCCTTTTTTCTGATCTATTTTAGCCATGTGTCTCAGTACCTTTTTCAGTGGGGCAGTTCACATCCTGCTACTTCGGTGGCCTGGGCAGGAGTGGGAGGAATCAACTTCCTCCTCCCCAGAATTCTCCTGCTCTCCTTGCATCATTTCCACTTCCTGTCTGATTTTCCCACCTACACCTCCTGCCTGGCCAATCAGCATTTATTTAAAACATGATTGACAGATTACAGACAATTCTCCCGCACCACTGGTTGGCAGGATGGTGGTATGGCAGAGAGGAAATAGACTTAGACACATGAGAAGACACCAGAGCAAGAGATCACCTCCCTGGACATATCACAAATGACCTATATCCCCAGCTAGATTCCACCTCCTAAAATTTCCAAATATTGAATCCAGCAAAAATGGACATCCTTCCATTTACAGGGAGAACTTTTACTCCAGTGATGAGGCCCGGTTGCCTGCATTCAGAGAGGTAAAACCTGTGCGACTCATCTTACTATCCTACATTGCAAAAGACCTGGTCCCAGTAGAGGATTAATATCAATTTGTTGTAGGAATGAAGGGGAAGAGGAGCAGAAGGTAAAGGAACACTTGTGTGAGGCTCCGCAGGGGTGCGGCTGCTGCAGGTGCTGGTGGTGACAGAGCTGACATTTTATCCTCGCCATGCATACTTGGAGGAACACCTGTGAAGTCTCCCTTTACCTCTCCAACAATCCGACTACGGAGGTATTATTATTATTAACCCTTGACCTACAAAGCAGGAGACAGACTCATCAAATCGGCATAATATACCTAGATCCACAGGTCTAGGAAGTAGGAGAACTAAGATTTTACCAGAGGACGATATATCTCTTCAAACCTGACCTCCATGTATAGAAATTGGCTTCCTTTGGCTTCTCTGTGTCAGCACCCAAGATTAAGGATGTACCGAATTCTTCTTGGATAAAACTATACCTTTCTAAGATCTAGTCTAGCTGTAGGCAAAGCCCAGGACTACCGGGTGAGCTCTCCAAGCCTGGGTAGTAATGCAATCTGCAAAAAGACCTCCTCTTCCAAATTTGCAGCACCCATAGCCCCTCCTGGAGGTGAACAGCACAGAGCTGACTGGCAATCCTGACGTTCCTTAAGTCTCTGTCATATTTGAATCAAGTAGTTCTCACTTTTCGATCTAAATATAGTTGCTAAAAGGGACAGTGAGTTTCTTCTGTCTACATACAGGATTATTTTAAGCAAAGACAAATCCCCAAAGAGTTCTCTAGCTCTTCCCAGCAACCACAACGTGTAAAGGAGCTTGTACAAATGAAGAATCTCATTTACTAAAACAATTATTTAGAAAGAATCGCCAAAAATTCCAAGTAGTGAAGCAAGTGTGCAGTTTTAATTTCGAATCCACATATGAAGCAAGTGTGCAGTTTTAATTCTGAATCAATACCGAAACAATTGTATTTCCCATATAAGTGTGTTGGTAACCACTGCCTCAAACGTGTCTTGTGGTTACTCAGTAAGGATTCTCCTAAAGGTCATTTTAACTCCTCTAGGGTCAGCACTGGAACATAAACAACCTGACAGTTGCAATGCACGTGACAGATCAGAATGCAGGCTTGCTTCATCTCTGCCTCATCGTTTTGCCAATATATCTTTTTAAATATTTCCAAAGGTCCCCTCAAAGTCTTAGTCTGAGCCAACACCCTAAGCTCTTGATAATGATTCCTTCCTTTATAAACTGTTTTCTAAGTCTTCAAAAGCCACTTAGCCATCCATCCTAGGGAAGTAAAGATTGATTTTGGTAATCATTCAGAAACCTTGATTTTCATTTTATTATTCACTCCCATATTGTCCCAGCAGAGCAAAAACCATACCAACACCCTTGCGATCTCTAGGCAAGTGTCGTTCTTATTTACAAAACTGAACAGGACATCTGATGCTTAGTAAACAAAAGGTCTAAGTCGACAAAAGGTCTAAGTCGTTCTTATATTAACCTGAGAACCTAGCTGCTGCTGCTCTTCCTCCTCTTCCTCCTCCTCCTCCTCCTCCTTCTTCTTCTTCTCCTTCTCCTCCTCCTCCTTCTCCTTCATCTTCTTCTTTTTTGAATTATCAATAGCCTTTGTTCTTACAAAACAAAATTCACCATAGCCAAGCATTATCAATCACATTTCCTGGGTGCAGGTGCTTGTGTCTATCTCTTTTATGGCTTTCTTCCTGCTTTTCTCCCTTTCCTCCTTCCTGCCTCCCTCCCTTCCTTCCTTTCTCCCGTTCTTCCTTTCTTTTTTCTTTTCTCCATTCCTTCCTTCCTCCCTTCCTTCCTTCTTTCCTTACTTTTTTCTTCCTTCCTTTCTTCGTTTTAATTTGTAGCACCCTATCCTTTCAGCTTCTTGATACATTGTCTACTGCCATCTTTGTTTCAGCTCTAATTTTTTTTCAGCAGATCACCCCTACTTCCCTCTGCCTGGCTCTCGAACACCTCCACTGTGCTGCTCTCTTGTCAGGATCCTCTGGCTTTCTAGTTTCTTAGAATATGAGGATTTTGCCATTTATCCAGGCCACTTGGTGTAACCATTTCTCCTTTTGAAAATAGCTTCTCATTAGGTGCTGATAAAGAAGAATCTCTTTGGTAGATTTGAGATAATGATTTTCTTTAACAGAAGATAACAGAAAGATCTTTGTTGGTAATACCTAACATTTTTTCCTAGAGTTCTCTGCTGATTTACAAATTAAATACTGATTTCATTAATATTTACATAATTTCTTGCTAGTGATGGCACAAGTGTGTATGTGCGTGTGTATGTGTGTGTGTGTGTGAGAGAGAGAGAGAGAGGAAGAGAGAGAGAGAGAGAGAGAGAAAGTTTACGCTAGCTGACTCCCATAAGCCTGTTCTGCATACTATATTGACTCTTCCCAGTGGTCTTTCACTGGCTAAAAGGCTGAGAATAATTTTTCTATCTTCCCTTTACCTTTTCTTTATATTCAACAGGAAGCCAAATCTTGTCATAAGAGGCAAACCCTATCCATCTCGTTATTTTTCTTTCCCTGTCTGATTTGGCTTTAATATTCAATGTGTCACCTCTTCCAGAATTGCCTTGTCCAGTGTGGGGTGTGGGAAGCCATGTCTGCATGTGTAGAAAAAGCATGGGCTCCTACTGTCATTTTTGCTACTGTGGTTTCTGTTTCTACTCTTCTGTTCTGTCCCCTTTTCCATGCTAATAGCCATAATTCTCCTCATGGTCTCCCTGTCTCTATGTATGGGTCTTTGGAGTTCCTTTCGTCAGTGATTATTTTGAGGGAGTTTCAAGACTGTGTTTCTTTGTGTAATAGCCCTAGCTATCCTGGAACTCGCTTTGTAGACCAGGTTGGCCTCGAACTCACTGGGATCCACCTCCTTTCTCTGCCTCATCTGGCCTGTTTTTCTTTTTTATGAGCTGTCTGACTAGAAGGCTTCTCAGTTACATCACACAGATCAACAACTCTTCTGTTAACTAGGTTACAGATTATCTGATTATTTGTACTATTTATTATGGTAAAATAATTTTATAAATTTACATTTATCAAATTGTAAAGAAGTGTTTTTCAGATGGATGGCCATTCTCGTTTTGATCCACTCTTTAGAAAAACGCTCTGCTCTTGTGACTTACTTTCGGTGGTATTTATGTCTCTATCGCTTTCCTGATATCACATGTAGTTATTTAAGGTTATAACACTCCCGTCCGTTTTCACTTCGCTTGGGTATGCTATTCTTTTGGTTTGTGATGTCAGTGGTCTGTCCATCTCATTCGTGCCCTCACACATGTTGGAAGCCCAGTCTCGAGCTGTACCTGTGTAGGTTTGCTCCGTGGTGCTGTCTCTTGGCAACCCTCTTGCTTATCTCACACGGTAGCATTTGTTCCTGTCTGCCCAGATTCTCACCCACCCTGTCAGACTAGCGCTTGGGTGAGCACATGTGACTTCTGATGGCAGTATCTACTGCTTCCAGCCTCCTGTGTATCAAATTCTACATGAACAATGGCTCTAGGTAGAGGTCAGTGCAGAGAAAACGACCAGGGCAGAAAATATCACTAGAAAAATCCACCTGCCGCTTACCTACCTACTGTCTGGCTCCGGCCCAGTGGAGGAGTTATTTGTTTGTTCAGACTGGTTTAGAGAAAGAGTAAATTTATGTGGTTTAGGTGTTTTTAAGATTTTGCTTTAGGCCTGTCTGTGAGTCATCGATGAGGGACTCCTGGTCTACATTCTTATAGTGAGCTGGGCAACCTGCTTCTGCATGGCAGCCAATGTATTTACCACATGTGCCCCTTCCTAGATGGGAAGGCACATGTGCCTGGTGCAGAGTGCTGTGCCCAGGCCTACTTGCTGTCCGTGGAAGGTGTGCTGTCCAAACTGTTATCAGCAAGTAGATGGCATTCATCTGACTCATCAATCACTCTCTCCCCACACCTTGATTAGTTCTGAACTTGAAGGGCTAAAGGGTGCTGGATATTGGGTCTCTTGCCATCTAACAAATTCCAGGGCCCTTTCCTGGTCTGCAGCCAGGCTCTCGCCTGACATGCATAGGGCTTTCGTCATCTTTGTCTTCACTCCTTCGGAGAGCCTCTGCTGGGATGTCCTCAGCCTGAGAGCAGCAGACATACAGCTTCAGAACCAAACTTGCTTTGGAGACACAGATGGATGATTAGCCAATATATGTAAGCTAAACTGCTTAGATACTCTCTCTTCACATCTTTATTTTCTGTAAAATTTTTAGCAACAAGGAGGCTAGTGTGTAATTAGACTTTCCAATTCCACCTAAGCCTAATCCAGAAACCCTTCCAGTCATCTGTCTGTGAATTCTGTATACCTACATCTGTGCCTGATCTGATTATTCTTTGAAAATTCAGTTTTGGTCTTACTTTATTTATTTATTTATTTATTTATTTATTTATTTATTTATTAAGAGGGTACTGGTCCAGAAAACTCAGTCACTGCCTTTACAACCAGGAAACAATCCATCAGATGTCATTCTGGGTGTAGTCTTTGACGTTGTGGTGATGCCGGCAGCATCACTAATCCGTGGGATTGACTTGATAGATGCTTGTTGAAGTTATGGTACAGTAGTGTAGTATCTGCACTGTGAGATCAGGGTAGATGAATGTGCTAAGGTTGGTTTTCTTTCTTTCTTTCTTTCTTTTTTTGCAGCGAACAGTATCCTCATCCCTTCTTATTGTCTGAACACTGCCTCACACTGAGGATTCCTTGGGAAAGAACATGGCTTTGTTTTTTTAAGCATGAACAATAGAGTTTAATTCAGTGATTTTTTTGTTGTTAAATTTTGTAATGCCTGTAAGTATTTCTTTTCTTTTTGGTAAAATGGAATTAGCAAGCTCTATTTTCACAGTTTGATGGATTTAGCAACTAAGCACAAGGTCGACCTGGGACTAACCGCATCTCCGACACTTACCTGGGTTCCCTTGCGCTGGTTAATGGCAGTGATCTCCTGACAGAAATATCACCTGCATGAAGCAATTCCCCCCATGGTCTTGATCTTTCCTCATTAAGTTAAATCAAGGTTGCTCAAAGGTAACTTGAAAGGTAGAGCTCTCTCCACTCCCTGCCCCAGGCTCTTTGCTAACAGAAACAGCAGCATGCTTTCCAGGGACTTTACCAAGATAGAAGGGTTCCCCGCAGCAGGATTTTGAATGACTCTGTCTTCAGAGTGAAAGCTCAAACACCCAACACTTGAACAATCTTTCAGATGAGCTTCAGCCATGGAGGAACACCCTCCACGGCCTCATTTCCATATGGGAGAGACATAGTGTATCTGTACAGAAGGGAAAGTCACCTGCACATCAGGAAGACTGAAGTGAACTGTTAGAAACTAAGAGTTTGACATCTACATCCCAGCAAAGCCGAAGAAGGGTTTATTTTACTCTGTAACCATCTCTTTACCACTGTTTGCTGTCTTTGAGTAGAAATAGGATGAAATCCATTTGCTGACTTCCCATCGGAGTGTCAGAGCAATGGCGGGGGATGAGGCCGGTTCATCTCCATTGCTTCCTGTTTCTGGGCTGGAGGCCATCAGGCACTTGGCTTCTAGAGCTCAAGCTGTTCTCTTCTTCAGATATCCCCTGACAATCAATTTATTGAGTGATCCTGATGTTGCTCCGGGGATGAAATGACAATTACAGACCCACCAGGAAGCAAAAGGGTGGTGAGAACAGCAGCAACTAGACAAGAGTGAGGATTCGGGAGCTTGTCAGAATGCGGTGCAAGGTGACAGTGAGAAAGAGTGGCTGTGTGTGTGTGTGTGTGTGTGTGTGTGTGTGTGGTGTTTCATGAGTGATAACAGAATAATGTCACTGTTTGCAACTAATGAAAAGATGCTTCCACTCAATGCTGAGTATAGTCACAACAATAAGAGAAAGAATTATAAGAAAGGAAGTGGAGAGGAGAGAGCAGGAAACAGAAGAAAACTAGCCAGCTAGCTTGCTGGAATAGTGGACTGGGTTGAAGATCATGCTACCTCTCTTGGAGACAGGGGCTAATCTGCTCGCTTAGACACCAGTCATGACAGCAAACACTAGAGTGGGAGAGGTTTGGAAAGTATTTTACTTTGAGTATTGAGTCGGAGCCAAATTTCCTTAAGAGTGGCTAAAGAGAGCCCCACTTTAGAACTTCTCTTTTCACTCCAACATGTAACTCCTTTGGATTCTAGTAGTGTTGACGGTTGAGAGGGGGTCCAGTACAGGGGAAAGGCACTGCTTTAAAGAGTGATTGGAATCTTTCATACTCTTCTGTAGGTTCCATAGTTGGACATGCTATTCCATTAGTTGCAACTGGTTTTTATCTTTCTCTCCAATGGACATATTAGCAAACAGTTTCTATGTGTCTATCAAAAACATAAATTTTTCGAACAATTAAAATATATAAACAAGCACAGCAGATGAATGTACAATATAACTTGTTTAAGTTTGAGTGGTTTATATGTGTGTTTGAGTATTTCTTCTGTGTAAGCCAGTCATAGCACATGGGACCAGAGAAAAAGCAGAAGCTGTGACCCCTCCATTGTGTTGCTCAGTAAGAACCAATTCTCCCAATTCTTTGAATTAAAAATAAAAGTAAATTAGACATTTTCAGCTCCATGTTTTTGAATGACATTCCAATGAGCAGTTTGTCTTTTACTTTGTATCTCATTTCCTCTGATTCTGAGTAGAGAAAATGGGGTTATTTATATTTATCAATTGATTGTTGATAAGGAAAACTACAATGTATCAGGTATTTGTATACATGTGTGAGATAGAATGTTACCTGAGGTCATCGTATGTTTGTGTGTTTGTGTGTGTGTGTGTGCGCGGTGCACACGTGTGTACTCCGCACACACACATGTATGGATGCATGGATGCATGGTTGATGTGTCTGTTTAAAGGAGATTATTTTATATAGACCAGAGATTAAAATATCTATCCATTTTTTTCTTAATTTCATTTTAATAAATAGCATTTTCTAAGAGCTCAAGAAATGCCTAATTGTATGAGAACATTTTGTATAAAATCAGACGTAAATCCCAAACATACTGATAACAACTGCCACATGTCTTTTTACATAGCTCCTGAGAATATTAGGGCATTCCACACGAAATTTCTATGTTAAAGGCTTGTCAACAGGATTAAATTCGACCCAGAGCAAGGTGGCAAAAATATGTCATCCAGTACTTACACAGCAGCATGAGTCCGAATGGACTCTGTCCAGTTCCAGTGTAAATTATAAACAATTAAAAGTACGTGAGTTGCAAACCCCAGAGCTGAGCACTGAGGAAATTACTACACACTCGAGATAACTTTGGGAACTGAAGAAGCAATTGTTTCACAGTGTGACATGAAAATAGCAGAGAGTGTTTGTGTCTGCAGAGTCAAGCACAATCTTGTCTGCTTTCTCATGTAGAGATATTTATTTATTTATTTATTTATTTATTTATTTGCAAGCTGGCAGGCACATGAGTGATGCATAATGGTGTTGGTGAGTAGGTTTTGGAATAGATTAGTAGGTGACGTCACAGACAAAGGACTATTTATCACCATAATTTAACACAAGATGCAACACAATGGCTTGATGGATGCATTTTCTGGTTTTCAGCCAATCATAATAATGGACTTATTGACTAAAGTTTTATGTGTCCTCTACACATCCTTCATCTTTTAGGAAAAGGCAGAGTGATAATTCAGAAATACCAGCCTCTGTGGAGGATGCTCTTGACTTACTCAAACCCAGTCCTCTAACTACTGAACAATAGCAGACAATTAGTGCTAAATGAAGAGACGCATATAAGGTGTGGTCGTGTGGCTCAGTCCCATTCCTGGGTCAGGTGGCTAAGGATACAATAATAATACAATAATAATAGATGAATTACTACTATTGGTTTTCTCTAAGAGAGGTGAAGGATTTTGCTGGTCACTCATGATTCATGGCTCGTTGGTTCTGAGCTGAGAAGGGAATAAAACATATAATAATGAGAAGTGCATGGTTAGTCAGGATTTTTATTTGAAGGTGGGATGGGTAGTTGTTCACTCACTAGCTTCCTTACTTTTTGAGGTAGGGTCTTAATGAATCTGCAGCTCACTGATTAAACTAGGCTGGCTGGCCAGCAAACTCCAGGGATCTGCCTGTGTCTGCCCCCTCCCAGTGCCAGGATAATAGGTTCCCCCCACTGTGCACAGCTGTTTTGTGGGGGTGCTTGAGACCACAAATCAAACCATCCATACTAGCTCTGCAAACACTACTGACTGAGCCACCTTGCCAGCTCTCTTCTTGGTTTTAAGAGGATTCTTGAAAGCATCTGGAGACCCGAAGATACCAATGTCATGTTCATACAAAGAAGGGTACAGGAAGGAAGGGGCTGTCTGTGAGATGATTGACAGCCACCATGTCTTGTCAGGACAAAGCAGGGAAGGAATTTTTTTTAACTCAAACATAACAAAGTAGATAAAATATTAAATGATAAAAGATCACACACATCCTGACATCAATAGTTTCGCTGGTGTACCCATCTCTAGACTACTCCTGCCTCATTTGCCAAGGGAGGAAGCAATATGTCTTCAAGAGAAAAGTTTGCAAGACAGATCAGTGAGGTGATGCCAAACAAAGCAGCTCACTCACGTGTGTGCATTCCTGTTATAGTTGAGGCCTTTTTAAAGTTGCCACTTGGCTCCCCAACTTCTGTGTTATGATGTGAAGATAGAGGGTTGGGGAGAAGTATCAGGTTGCTGGAGACCAGTCCTGGGTCATGACCATGAAGGGAGAAAGGCCTAAATTTTGTCCCCCAGTTTCTCCTTCCTTAGAATGTAGTTCATGCCGGGTCTTGTTGTATCTTCTCCCCCTGAAAGTGATGTGTTAATGGATGGTGAAGGACACTCCTGAAGTAAGGGTTAGAGACAGAAACCATCACTGTGGTGAACTGTCTATTGGATTCTTGTGGGAGGAGGCCTGCCAGTGAGGAAGGGACTGGTTCGGCATTCACTGTGACTGTTGCTTTTAAAAGTGTAGCTCACACATTTGTACGTGCTGTTTGTGGTTTGGTTACTTACTCCACTATTTTTCTTGCTTGCTACAATCTGAGCAATGAGTGAGACAGAATTTCAAAAGATCTCTGAGGAGAAAAAAAAATAGTCTTTGAAATAGAAAACAAAGGAATCCATTTTCTACCTATCTGTCTATATATCCATTTTTCTAAACTTTTCTGAAATTGTCACCATGTGTAGGAGGCCATATGGCATAGGAAATCTGAAATCCCTATACTTTTCATGGGCAAAGTGCTTTTAAATTAAAAATCTACAATCATCTTACGAATATTAGCTGACAGTTCATTAGCATGAGCACTAAGATCGTTGGTTCAGTCCAGCCCCATAGCGCTTATTATCTAAGGCTTCTCTTGCTTTCGCCCTTTGGGTGATTCTCACAAAGTGCTTATAATTTGTTTCCAAAAAGCATATACACATGTGCACCACGAGTGTTTCACATTTCTGTTTTGGTTTTCTTTTAAAATAAAAGTCCATTATATGAGTAAACAAATGTTATACTTGTGTGTGTGTGTATTATATATATATATTGCATGTATGTGTGAATATATGTATATATGTATTATATGTCATATATATCATACAAGAGTTATTTATTCAATATTTTATATTCCTAGTCATGGAATTAGAATGGGGTATGTCAGTGGACTGTGGGTGATTTATAGTGTGAAAGAATGTAAATAAAGTGAGTATTTTTAACACTCAGAAGTAAATATAACCTCAAAGAGAGTCCTGAAGTTTTGTGAACTAGAGACAATGGTACAAGCTTTTGGTGAGGAAAGTTAGACCTTCTTTTGAAGATACACATGTATATAAAAGGAAAACACATGGAAAAGAGAGTGTTCTAGAAAGCAAGCAAACTGGTATGCATAAAATCTTCTTTTAAAATTAAAAGAGAAATAAAATATGATGGACATTCATTCTTGCAAGACTGAAGTGGAAGGATTGCTATAGTTCCAGGCCATCTAGGCCTACATAGTCTGGCCTTGCCAAAATTGGTAGTAATAATAATAATATCATATAATATAATAATATGTTATTATTTGAATGTGGAATATCCCCCAGAGAGCCCTGTGTTTGGCCCACAGATGTTGGAGCTGTTTGCAAGATCATGGAATCTTTAGCAGATAGAGCCTTACTGCTAAATGAATCATGTCACTAGGGCAGGCGTTGAGGTTTTAGGGCTGGCCCCAAATGTGTTCTCTTTGTGTCTTTCCTAAGTGTAGATATGATGTGACCAGCTAGCTTGCGACTCCTGCCACCATACCTCCCCCGAATATTGTCATGTCTTATTTACCATGATGGAATCCATCCCTATGAGACAATGAGACAAAAATGAGCTCTTTCTCTCTTGTATTTGCCAGAATATTTCATCACAACACTGGAAACGATGCTAATATAGACAGGATCAGGAGGGAAACATGGGTGCTGTCTTTAGTATTGGTGGGAATCAGCTTGCTTACTGGTAGAGCTAATGCTCCACTGAGTAGAACATGTGACATGTTCACAACTCATCCTGACTTTCCCCAGCCAAGGCTTGTTGACCTGGGTTTCTCCCTTCTGTCCCTGACCAAAGAGAGGATATTGATCTAGACAGCCATGTATGCTGCATCACGTTCTGTAAAATTGAGATTGTCTTGGGGAGTTTAAGTGGTAAGATGTGAATGATAGATCGTACATTAGAAATCACTTAATTTCATGACAACATGTGGTACTAAACAAAGAAAAAAATAATTTTACAGAATTGACTGTGCTTGTATTTCTGAAAGTGGGGCACATTTCTGTCTATTATTTTAAATGGTAGCTTTGCTAAAGGATCAGGATGGCTTATTCTTCTGATTAGTAGATGGCAAAAAAAAAGGTAGAGAACTCGTGCATTTGCTTCACTATCGAAAAGCTACCAGAAGGCTGCAACAGTAGATCAAATATAATGAAGGGGAGTCTAAAATAGGTAAATATAGATTCACACTTTTATAATCCCCAATTCTTAGGCATTCATACTAGATAAAAATGAAGCCATATGGTAACGAAGTAGCTGATAAAGACCAAGTCTATTAATTTTGAAAGCCCTGCAAGAGACAGCACTAGTGTGACCCATGGACATGTACGCAATGCTCGTCTTTCTGGAGCAACAGTTGGTCCTCCTAACACAAAACTGGGGCTACTTTGAGTCATTTCACAAACTTCCTTTCAGAAGACATGGATGAACTGACCAATTGCAAGTTACAGGGGAAGGCAGGCCTTGGAGCAGTCTGTAGGAAATCAAGGTTGTGAAGTGAGGCTGGATGAGTGTTGAGGTTCTGGGCAGAAGGCTCTCCTAAAGCTAGGTAGCTTAGGTGAGCTGAAAATCCTCACACATCTATTAAGTGCTTAAAATGTCAGTTAGTAAACTTCTAACGGCCTCTCAAACCCACGAGCCTAGAAATCCACCAGAACGCGGTTTGAGTGAACTGTGTGGATGAAATTCTATACTAAAGAAATGGCATAAATGGAGAAGAGTTGGTAGCAGAAATACCTTGAGCTTAAACCTCTGATTCTCTGTCAAGTGTTTCATAGTATGTTCTGATACATTTTGTTTCAAAGCAGTCCAAAAAAAGAAAGGTCATGGGACGGTAATTAGGCTCTGAACTTTTATTTAATGTGTTTGGTGAGTTCTTCACTGTCAGCAGGGGATCTGGAAATGACACCAGGAAAGGGCCTGTTTGTTCCAAATCCTCAGGTGAACTTCACAGCTGACCCCAAATCCCTGTTAGGTGTGACATGCTGAACCCCGGCTTATTATCATCCATTAAGTGATTGGAATAAGACATTGACCACAAAGACTATCTGAAAGGTGTGTATAAATACTCCAGATGTTTCATTTAGCCATGATCACTTTTTGGAAGCAAAGACCTTCTGAGTTGAGATCATCTTCATTAACGGATTTTCTCCCCAAATCTAAACATATTTCTTTTCTTTTCAAAATATGGACTACTTCAGTGTATTTTCCAATGTCTATCCTCTGGTTTTATTTTGATTTTATCTTAAATTGTAGATGTTTGAAAGGCAATACCATCTCTGACTCTTTGGAGCATGCCACAATCTGGGCACTGTGGAGCACCTCCTTAGATGCTCCCATCAGACTAGAGAAAATTAAGAAAAAATGAGAAATGCCAGCTATAACACTGTTGGGAATCTTAGACCAGTGAAAGTACATTCAAGGGACAAGGGGAGAAATTGGATAAATTTTGTCAATTATATAACTGGATTTTTAAAGTTAACTCCCTGGTTTTGATAATTGAACTATCTTATTAACACTAATTAATACTTGACATATGCTAACATTTAGGGAATCTGGATAAAGGTTGTGCATGAATCCTTTGTACTATTTTTGCAAATGTCTTGCAAGTCTGAAAAAGATACAATAACACAAAAAAATTGGTAATATCTCTCAACAGCCTCAATCAAAACAGTCAAGAGTGAGATGACTTGATTGATATCTTACCAATCAGTAGACACTTAGAGGAGAGGAGGAAGCACTTCCACATCCTGCATAAATCACGGGCAGCATGTTGTGAGATGCTATTGGCAGGCTCCACTGGAAATTAGCAATATCAGATCCCGGCAAAGTGGTAGCTGGCTAGAAGGCCATTTGTCCACCTGATCTTTGGAACTCTGTCAACCAAGCTGATATGCAGTGAATTCACTACTTAATTCTATAGAAAGGAGCCTGAAAGATGACTTCAAGCTGACTAGGATTTAATTTTCAGTGCTAACCTTCAATTAATTTGTAACTTTTTTGGCACTCGGTTTGCTGGAATGGCTGTAATTATGTTGTTTTCTGAACGGTGAATTCATTCAGGGCATACTCTCCAGACTGTTTATACAGCTGGAAAATAGCTATGGTAACAGATGAGGGGGAAAAGTTAATGAGGAACTCCCTTTAAAAATTCAGTTATCTCTCTGTGTGTTTTTAAGCGTCCCCTGAGTCTTTATTGGGTAGCTTAAACTAAATTTTTCATGGTCGCCATTTTAAATGAGCTAGTAATAAACTCAGTGGATATTTTAATATTTTAAATGCTGTCTTGAATTTGAATGCATACTTGAAATGGCAAAGGAGGCAGCTTAATGCCTTTTAATCCACTACTCACCGTTTGCTGAAGAAAGGCATATTGGTTTTCCATTAAGGAGACCAAGATTGTCGTCCACAAATTTCTCCCTCGCCAGAACTGCTCTTAGTGTTTTCTGGAATTCTCTCCATGATTAGTGCATACCCAGGCAGGGTGTATTGCTCCCATATTTTTGTCAGCTGATGCATCACAAAAGCTGCCCACGAGGCAAGCAAGAGAACACAGAGAGAATCTTCTGAAGTTAGCATGAGATCGTGAAGCTTCTCTTTTGTTTGGTCAAAGGTGAAGCTCTTACTATCTCCTGTCCTGCAAACTTGCCTTTAACTAAGTACTGCAGGAATGGAGGGAGGCTGGTTCTCTGCTGAAATAAACAAAAGACTCTGACTGCCAACCCCACATTTCTGCTCTAGGAAGACAAGAGTGGGGCCGGAGCTTTAAGGTGCTAGTCCTCTCCCCAGAGATACCGATGTCACTGGTCCTGGGGACACAGATACTGACCCTCCAAGGCAAGGGTCTGAAATGTGGCTCCCGAGTCCTCTCTCATCATTGTACGGATTTCATGAGAACAAGTCTTGCTTATCCATTCACACATCCTGTTCACGGCTTCTTCAGGTCACAACAGGAGATTTGAGGGCATCAGCCCTCCGTATCTACTCCTCAGCCAACTGTACACTGAGAATATTTGGAAAAACATTGGCATGAACCGATTTTTCTTTCTCTATTTTTCTCTAAACAATATAATTTCTATTTACTCTGCATTCATGCTGCACTGTCAATAGTGCAGAGATGTCATAAGAAACCTGGTGGGCTATGAATGGGGGTAAAGGCAGGCAGCACCGTGGATTACAGAAAAGGGAATCAAGCATTCATAGTTTGATGTCCTGGGCATCTTGAAATCAGTCCCTGGTGCCTAGAACTCCTTCAGTTGGGAGGAATCGGGTCATCCATGTAGTTTTCTCTTCTTTCTTGGTTTAAAACATTTTGTTTTAAAGTGAGTCTGAAAGAAAAATATGATACTTTCATATGTATATATCACTAGCTTTTGTCCTTGTAAATATTTATTCTATGGCTTTTGTAGAAGCTGGCCAATGCCTGCCCTAGAGTGATTCTTCTGACTCAGATATCCAGTATGAGGGAGGTGCTGATGCGGTCTGCATTGCATAGTCGGACAGAACCCACATTCCCTACCTGCCTCTCCCAGTCCTCCTGCCTTACTCTCCCTGCCTTGCAGAAATGGCTCTGTGTTAGTCATTTCTCCCCTATTCATTTGTTTCCTCCTCAGAGAGGATTTGCATCTTAATGATTCTCTCTTATTAACTTCCTCTCCTGGGAAATACATTTACCATATCACAAGTAAAGAGAGTCCATTTGCCATCCCCAGCTCCATCCAGGCTGGGAGCAGGGAAAGTCTCCCTTTTCCTAACTGAGCAGAACCCAGGCTCCTCTGCAAAGGTGCACTTAGAGCAGAAGAGAGCATTTCCAGGTTCCTAGCACCAATTTCCCACTGTGACCTTCTATCCTGGTCCTGCAACCTAGAACCCCAGTGAGTAAAACCCATTTTAATGGTTACTTGGTTGATGTAGTGATTTTTATCCATCTCTAAATGTTGGTTCTCACCCAAACCGGTATAGATCCTGTGAGGATTTTGCTGCCCAGTGCTGGTCCCTATCTCCTGGCCCTGTTGTGCACTCCATTCTTTAAGCACTGATGTACTTAGGCTTCTTCACAAGTCGCACCCTTAACTAACACTCAACTGTAATGTGACATCTAAAGTTATCCGTTGGATGAATAAACAAATCAGGTAAACTTTCTGATGGGTAAAGATTCCCTCATAACACACTTAGACTGGGAATGTAATAATATAGTCCCTCCACCATAGCACTCCAAATCTCTTCCTGTGGGAGTATCCCTCTGCCTTATCAATAGTTAATCAGAGTCACAACTGTGACGACAGTGATGAGTCTCCCATCTGTCAAATGGATCAACTTCAGCCGTCTCATGGACTATGCTCCCCAAATCCAGACTCCTCTAATCGCAGGCATTGCCTCCACTCATGGCATGAAAACATCCACTTTCTTTCTCCCCAGCCCCGCCCTTAATGTGAGGCCATTGTTTTCTTCTCTAGTTCTAGGATTTTTTTCACTCTTCAGTCTTTAAGCTGGAGAAAAAAAGTGAAACTTCATTCTGCATTCTGTTTTTACTCTTAAAGAGGAACGGGGGCAGGGGCATGATTCATGTTTTGTATTCAGTGCTTTTCAGAATTGAGGCAAGTGTGTCTGGGGAGAGGCCAGCTCTCAAGGCCCTCTATTTGAAACATCTGTTTTGAAACAGTAGCTTTCTCTTTAGAGATACTCATGGCTTTGACATTTGCAGATCGGCTACAATGGAAGGTCAGTAACCCTGTAGTGTTACAAAGCACATCCCCTTTCTGCCTGGTCCCTCGGGAAACAGTCATTCAGACACCTTTGAAAGCCAGGACCATCACATTGCCCAGGTGGAAAGGTGACTTTTTAGGGCAGTGTTCATGGAGTTTCGCACTTCATCCCAATTATGAAAACGCCGTCACTAAACAGCAAATTGAAAATTACCACACTTGGCTCTGCAGAGAGATGTAGGCATATGTTTCTGAGTGAGCAGTCTCCGACATACCAAAATTTACTTTTAAAAAAATGCCCCATTTTTAAATTTTGGGGTCACTTGCATTTATTGGCTCCTTTATGTTTCGGGTCACCTGATTCAGAACTTTTTTAGAAATCCCAATATTTCATGTAAGAGCCACGTTTGCTTGTCACTATTTCTTCATGCATTCAGCAACAAACACATCAATTCTGATGACATTCCAAAGGCTCAAGTAGACACTGGGAGAAACTCTGGCCTTGCCCATGGAGGAAGCTAATGGGAAGACAACATGAGAGCAAATCCCGAGTATTACAGCCAAGAACTCTAAGATGGGCTTGAGTCCTACATGAGGGGGTGTTTGAATGTTGGTTTGAAGAAGGAGTTGGGAAGAGAGGAGAGAAAACAAAGGACTTTTGGTGTAGGAGGTAAGGGTTCAGGCTAAAGGCAAGTACAGCTCAGTGTGTTCTGACTTGGGAAACCACTCTTGTTCTGCATGGCTACAGTCTGGAGAAGTGGTGTGACAAGAAAGTTGGAAGCCAAACAGAAATTGGAGGGAATGGACTTTGAAAGAGTTTGATGGATCTCTGAGAATATTACTCCTTTACCATCCAAACACCTTGTAATCCTCGGGATCTGTGGCCTGGCCCTGGTAACACCAAGGATTGGTCATCCCTTCCTTTTCATGGCTTGGTCTTCTCAGTGGAGTTTTAGAACACGGAACATGTTTTCCTGAAGTCAGGATGCTGAAAATGAGGAGCTACTACTCTGATGTTCTTTCTCATCATAGTGGGCCAACCTACTCTCTTTGGGTACATTTGTGTAGAGCCGTGCCAGATGTCTACTTTGGAAGTTAGAGGTGGTCAGATGAGTAGTTCCCACATCATTTTCTCCCCCCCCCCTTGAGTACACAGAAACTTTCACAGCCTCCCTTGGCCTTAGTTTGATCCACTCTCACTCTGGACAATAGATATGAAAGAGAAGACACGAAATTTAATTTCTGGTAATTTCTTTAGACTTAGTATGAGTTTTTTAAAATAATTTTTGGCATGACATCAACACAAAACTGGTAGACCCACTCTGAAAACTTGAATAATAACTGGATCTCTGAATGACCATGTGGAGGAAAAGCATGTACTGTCCTATGTAAAACAGGAAAGCCATTGGGCCCTAGAGATTTTAGAATAAATTTACTTCCACTGCCAGAGTGACATTTGGGGTATAGGGGTCTTGAAATTCTCATAGTGCCAGGCTTGGCACTTACAAAATTAGAACACACAAATAGTTTAACTTTTCAAAACTCAGAAAGAAAATATAAGACCATGGAAAGTCATGCCTTTGCCAAGGCCAGTGCAGTTAACGTCATTAACATCATTGTAAAACTGTCTCTCCTCATTGCACAATTTACCCTAATAATGTTCTAGGGTCATCTTTATCACTGACATGTGTTTCACCGTGGAAAGAAAGCTTTGTTTCTGTATATGTATGTTTTTGCCGCCCTGTGAAGGCTGGGATGTTTTTGGAATAGGGCTGCTGATGAATCATATTTCTCTGAAGCTATTACTTACAGTACCATATTTGAATCAATACATCTACTTAAGACCAAAGACAATTCTTTGAACGAGGAACCCATCCACCTTCATATTTGGAGGTATAGTCTGCCAATAGTCCTGCTTTTCCTTGCACTGCCCTTGTTTGTAGAATTATGTCAGACATTCTCAGTGACTGATAATTGATTGATCCTTCTCTTTATTCCTTCATTCCACAAGCATTTATGTCAACTACTATTCTAGTTGCTAAAAGTGTCATGAGGAACGATGTATACATTTTGCCCAACATCTAACAATTAAAGATCTAGCCAAGCTCAGTTATCCATTGCAGTTAGAAGGCACAGAGCCTTTAGTTTACTGTCTCTGATCTGTGGGTCAAGATTATCCTGAGCAAAAAGGGGTTGAATGACCTTTGCCCTTTTCCTACTTCCTAATTAAAGCATACAAAGAAAATAAATTAGGCCATTCAAGAACATGGTTATGGACCCAGGAAGAAAAGTGCAATTTGTCTCCAAATTATTAGCTCCAGTGAATCTAATAATAGACCTACACATTAATGATGCAATTTAAAAAACTCTAAAATAGATACATGCGGTGATTACAAAATGCCATGATTGGAAATCTGTAGGAAGAAGTGACGTCACTTTTCTTCTAGTTCTTATTAACCACGCAGACTTGGGCCATATTATTAGGTAGGGGCTTGGGAAAGCATCTAGAATACTAATGGTAGGCTAATGTGATTAGTTTCTAGCCAACTTTTTACAAGATGTGCATGCATGTCCTTTAAGTCTCTTTCTCATTGTTATTGCTGAAATTTTTGTTAAATTGGCAATATCTCAAAGCATTCAAGTAGGTTTTATGGGACTGAAGAAAAATGCAGGGCTTGGGCACACTCAATCAACAGTTGCAATATGAGTGGGGTTCATGGATTAGCAAGCAAGCATGCACCCATTTTGCAAATCCAAAGCAGCTTCTGTGGGAGAGGTCTTCATTCTTGTGCAAATCACAAAGACTGAGCGGATAAAGAATTTCTATTCTTAGTGTCAACCCCTGATTTTATATATATATATATATATATATATATATATATATATACATATATATATATAATATTTCACATTTTTAAATGAAAGAAAACTTAAATAGGTTCAAAGTTTTCATGACTTTTAAGGTATTATATAAATGATTAAATTTTATATTGAGAAGACAACTAGCTAATGGTTTGAGTGCAACACATAAAACCTCATAAAAGACAAACGTGAAATTTTGTCATAGAATGGGAATCGGTTAGAGAAATCAACAGGGTTTCCTTTTCTCCCTGAATAAATTCTAAAGAGTCCTTAGAAAATGAATTACCAGACTACAAATTAGGATAAAATATTTTATAGCCATAAAACTAAAGCTACTTTCCAACCACTCAGAAGGAGAAGGAAAAAAATAAAGATGGGGGAAAAATTACTCATCGACACTGTTGTGGTTTCCCTGCGAATGGCATCAGATGCTAGGCTTTGCCTCCATTTTAACAGTTTGACCTTGTTTAGAACAACCCAGATCCCATTCTCAGACTTCCTAGGTGGCTCTCCCTGACCACCCGTGACAGAAAGCACACACCTCCGAGAGTGCTTTCAGCTGGAGCTTTGCCAATAGAAGTAATTATGTGATGAAACTATTTAACTTTGACTAAAATACTCTCACCAGGTTCTTGCAAACGGTGTGTCTTATATCTTGTCGAAGCAATTTTATATCATGCCTTTAAAGTACAGTAATGGCCCCTTGCATTGACAGAATCCTCGTAAAAAGAGAAGACCAAGACCTGGCTCATGAAGTGGTATTGATTTTCTGAGTCCCTGCTCGAGTTGCCAAAGATACAACACTGTTGTTAGGGAGAGGCGCTGCTTTGGCCTTCAATATCACAGGAGGGTTCCTCAGTAAGCACCGGCATCAGGAGGCCCTGGCAATAAATAATGTATCGGGGTGATAACTGTCTGTAGTACTTGGTTAGTTTGAAAATGACTCAGCGCTTGTTCGTCCCAAATGCTTCTGAGTGTCACGAACGGCTGAGACACACTGTTCTCTGTATAAACAATACTCAGGCTCCTGGGGGTTAACATCCATAAAGGCTTCGTTTTAGGCAGATATTTTTAATATTATAATCACCAGTGAGGACAACGAACAGATTTTACTGCTAACTGAAATGATGTCTTCAATTGGTTGTTTGAGGGGGCTTAAATGTGTCTGCAGTGCCATGGCTATGTCTAATACAGGGTAAGTTTGTTTTTAGTCATTTCTAGCAAGAAGATTTACAATCTTGGGCAGAGCACTGTGGGCAGAGCCCTGTGGGTGTCATTACTGGCAGGAGACAGAGGGAGCCAAACATCCCAACCGGAAGCCTGGAAATGGGCACTTCCTCAAGCCTACAGAAGGGTGTGACTTCACCTTCCCGGTTTATTGCTACACTGATGAACTAGCAGCACACTACCTACTACCAAATACAAATAGGATGGATCATGGGGGATCTTCAAGGAAAATTAAAGTTATGTCTTTTAATCTTTTGAGAATATGAATAGTGATACTCAAAAATACTGTTCTTTAATCGTGGTGGCAGGAAGACTACAGACAAACAGACAGTAGGTATGCCACAGTGCTAAACAGGCTCTAGGCCAGAATTCTCAACTTTTACAGGAGGAGGATGGGGAGAACAGATGTGTCAGTAGAACCAACGTTAAGTCTCTTTCGCAGGCTGATTATTCCTAATCCAACCCTGGCAGAACCCCAGTCTTGCATGTGTAACCCCGTGACACATTGTAGTCTCCCATCACTCAGAAGACAAGAGACCAGTCAGAAATAGAGAGCAGGGACCTGCTACCTCTCTAGGCCAGCTGGGAAGACATTTGTCTATTAGTTTCTCTTTCCTCCAAGCAATAGTGGAAGCTGGCAAACTGGCCTCTATTCTAATGAGCTTCCATTATCAATCTGACACAGCCTAGACTGATCTGAGGGAGACTTCACCTGAGGGATGGTCCAGATCAGACTGGCCTGGGGCCATGTCTGGGAGAAATCGTCTTGATGTCTGATTGATGCGTGAAGGCCCAGACCAATATGGGCAGAACTATCCTTACGCAGGTGGCCCGGAGCTTTGTAAGAAAGTTAGCTGAGCATAAACCAGAGAGAGAGCTTGGAAGCAGTGTTCCATCATAGTTTCTGCTGGAGTTTCTGCTTGCCGTCATACCCAGGTTTTCATCCATGATGGATTGGAACCTAGAAGTGTAAGGTAAATAAGCCCTCCCCCCAATAAGTTGTCTTTAGTCAAAACCTTGACACAGCAGCAGAATTAAACTGGAATGACATGTATGTTTGTTGCACAGTGACTGGTTTTCAGGGATTCCATTAGGATAACAGAAGTATCCCTTAGTGGGCAGAGTACCATACTCCTTGATGTCCATACAGCACTGTGACTGGAATTGTATAGTGTTTCCCAAGTCTAGGAGTCCCTAATGGCTCAGGGAAGAGAAGCTGTTTCATCACATGGCTGTGTTATGAAATGTTTCTCACCCTCTATCCCTGTCTGATTTTTGAACTGGTGAAGACCACAGATGATCATATTCCAAATAAGAGAGGGACTTGGAGACACATTTTTAAGACTGAAGTTTTAACATAAATAATAGTGATTGCTGGTTGATTAAGTTTATTCTCAGATAATTTCATACATGTGGATCATATATTGTTTTCCATTGCCCTCTGCTTGCTGATCTTCCTCCTCCCGTGTCGTTCCTTCTTCTTCCCTACAGGCCCCTTCTTACATCCACACTCATGTTTTGTTTAGTGACTCCCTCTTTTAACCTGTGGAGTTGTACGTTTGGAAGTGTCCACAGGAGTATGGTGGGTTCATCATTTGGGGCACAGCTGAAGACAATACCTATCCCTCCCCCAGAATCCCTCAATCACCCATAGCCCAGCAGGAGGAAATAGAGCCCTGTAAGTCTCTAGATTCATGGTGGCTACTGACAGGCTCAGCCTTGTGCGGGTCCTGTGCTGGCGACAGATGCTGTGAGAGCTTGTTTGCAAATGGCCGTGCCATGCCCTGAAGACAGCATTTCAAGTTTTCTCCCTGTCTTCAGGCTCCTACATCTGCCTTCTCGTCTGCAATATTCTCTGAGCCTTATAGTGGGGTTAATAAATGTTCTGTTTAGGGATGAGCACAAAGGTTTCACGTATTCTAAGAGTCATGACTTGACATGGGTCTCCAAATTAACTGATGGTCACGGCAGAAAGAAGTTTTTCTGATTAAGGATGTGAGTAGCCTTTGTCTGTGGGTATGAAGATAAATATTTAGACAACAGTTTAGCCGAGGAGGTTACTCAGAAGGCAGAGGCAGGAGGATCCCCAGAGTCTAGGATTTCTGAGCTAGAGTGCACTAAGCCTATCAGATGTCTATAAAGCATTCAACACCAACATGGTGAGAGCAGGGAAATACCAGCTTGCTTAAGGAGGAGTGAACCAGCCCACTTCAGATATGGAGCAAGTCAAAACTGTGCTGATCAATAGAGATCCATAAAGGAAACCACTGTATCTACCAAAAGGGACTGTAGACTCATGGAGCTAGAACAAGACGTTAAGATTAAGACAATGATTTGCCAAGAGGAAGAAAAAAATGAGTCTGACACCCAGTAGAATGAGAAAACAGCTACAGGAAAATATTAACTGTCTTTGTGTCTCCCTCAGTGTGTTGCCGCACCTCAGTAAATGAGGTACATATAGAACAAGGCGGTTATTGCTTTCCTTCAGTGCAGTTTGAGAATATTTTCTTCAGGCCAAAATACATATTGATTTTCTCATAAGGATAAGAAAAGTTCCTCGCCTGGAAATCAGCTTGACTTTATGTGCCAGTTCCAATAATGAGGTTAGCTCCTCATTCTGTGATTGCCGTGTGTCCTCTTCCCAGGGAAGAGCTAGCGCCTATTTCCCATGTCTGAATTCAGTCTCCTTATGTTTTCTTCCGCAATGTGGTATCTTTAAACTTACGTCCTTATTTAACCTCAGTGATGGTCTGAAGCTCTATCCCTTCCTGCAGTCGCTACTATGTTGAGGGCTTCCCATGGACAGAGACTCAAGCAGGTAGGTTAGGAGATATGCTAGCACAGGATGACAGCTAACCCAGGACAGGGCTCTTAAGAGTGTCACTGCTTGGTCCTCAGCCTCCAAATGTATTAGTCATCTAAATTCAAGTAGCCAAGGACAGGTAGCCAGTACCAACCACGCCCAACATTTACTATGTTTGCTGAAGAACACTGAACCTGTAGGCTCAATCATGTTCTAAATCTTCTGTCATCTTAGATGGACGATGTAAGGATGGTTAAGGGTCCATTAGCCTCGGGCAAATGAGGGGGTCAGCTAAGGACAAATGAAAGAGAATACTAATTCATGTAGAGGTAATAAAATAAGGGACCTCATTATCCTAAAAGGTGATTCCAGCAAAAATATAAATGGATTTTAAAAGGGATTGGACATATTTATGAATGGCAGGTTCCTAAATGGTTCTCAAGAGAAGTAGGGCATGGTCAACCTTTAAGTTGGTTGTTGGAGGTGATAGTTGTGCCTTCTCAGACCCTGTTTTCTGGAACAACTCTTGGTAGTGGGTCCCATTATTCAAGGGAACACAGGCATGGGTGATGCCAAGTTCTGAACCAAATAGGAGGAGAATGGGGAACTGTGTAGAAAATGTATTTAAAGCCATGCTGCTTTTTAACTCGATGGCCCTGGGAAGAGTGTAGCATCTGGAAAAAAGAATTATGATATATAATATGTACAATTTTAGAATGGTGTTCTGAGCCTGTGGAATAGTATGATCTCAAAAACTATAACTGTGCTTACTCTGACCTTTTTCACTTGGCATAATATTATTCTGGTTCATCCATGTTTTTGTAATGAGAAGATTGCATTCATTTTAAGACTAACTAGTATTCTACTGTGTCTGGGTCCCACATTTTCCATGTCTTTATCCTGGGATTCCCTTGGGTTGATTCATTGTCTTAATTATTGTGTACCGCTGCAACAGACATGCGCTATAAATATCTCTTCCACGTATTGATATGATTACCGTGAATCAATCAGCAGTGGAATTTCTGAGTTGTATGGTGATTTCACTTTTAATTTTCAGAAGCCTTACTACCACATTAGTAACTAATTTCACAATGTATATATACTTTAAAACATCACATTGTGTATGATAGAAACAAGATGACTCAATCAGTCAAGGGTCTGTCATAAAAGCAAACATACTAGAGTTCGGGTCTTTAGTACCCTTGTACAAGCCAGGCGTAGAAGCATGCATCTGAAATCCATCACTGTGGGTGCAAGACAAAATGATCTCTTGAACTCATTTCAGTCTAGTCTAGCCAATCAGTGATCTCTAGCCTCTGTGAGAGAACCCACCGCATAAAATGAGGTGGTGACCAATTGAGGAAGACCTGGAATAGACCTCAGGCCTCCATGTGCATATGCACACATACAGGCGAATACATGAACATTTGCATACAACTCTCTCTATCATGCACAATTATAACTATCATGATTGTAAGTAAACCCATGGAAATTAAAATGATACTCTTTGTCACTTTCCAAGCATAGTCGCCTGTGCTGGGCAGATGGTTTCATTATATCCCTGGAGAGTCCATCTGTGGGACTTTGTTTTCCAGAAGACTGTTAGCCATGGAATTCTGGTGACCTGACATGGCTCTGGAGAAACTGCTCTTCATATCGGTGCTGACTGCTCTGACTGACTACAGATTCTGTCTCAGAGGTTGGTGGAGGAATTAGATGCCCACGCCCCAAGCCTGATCGACCGCTTCTCATATTTTCCTGGTGTTTTCTGCAGAGACAAGCTCTTGTACAGGCCAGAAAGCCTTCCAAACTCCCCCCGTGAAGTAAAAACATAGTGCCCTTAGTGAGACCATCCCAACATCATCATTGACTCTCCAGCCTGCCTAAAAAAATTGGAACCCTGAGAATTAAAAAATTGGAACCCTAAAACAATTAAAAATCTATTAATGGCTAAGGACAGTGAGATTTCGAGGAAGATAACTCTTTTCAGTTGGGGAAATACTCCAAGGAGCCTTAACTCTGAAGAAAGGAAAAATCCTTTGGACCTAATATTGAAAATAATTAAAATAAAGGAATAACATCATTCTGTATAATAAAAATGGTCATAAAATTGGGCTTTTATGGCGATAGTTAACAAAATTGGGTAGCTACACTTTTTGTTTCATTGTCTAAGAACAAATGACTGGTGGAGAGTCGTCTGGGACAAGGATGGCCAGGAGACTTAAAGCTCAAAAAAGACAGTGTTCACTTCCAGATTGTTCTTATTTTCTGTGATTGTGTGATTTCTCCATTTCATCCAAAGGCTAAAAGGGTCAAGTTTGATGCATGCATCACTTCACAAGGATCGTCTTTGGAAGGAAGCAAAGGAAATGGAGGAAAAGATACATACATGAGTGAAGTAGTCAAGGAAAGGGGAGCCCAGGAAGATACGCACAGAAAACGGTCTTTGGGAGTGGAGAGAAAAGTTGGACTCCCTTCCCAACTGTACAATTTAGGGATTCAATTGCCTGTCCATCTGTGACATTGGGCTGAGTCATTTCATCAGAAAATTCAGTGGAAATTAGTTCCAGATGATGGGAAGACTGGGGAAGTCAGGATATTGATATGTTATCAATCAAAGACCTTTTAAATAAATGTGAATCTAAGATCTCAGAAAAGATGACCTATTACTTTCATCACTATTAATTATAGAGACATGAACTAAAACAATTAACATGGATCAAATCAACACTTGTTTTTAATTACTGCACACACTCTTAGAAACTTTAAAAGACACCTTCATCTCCAAAATCCAGCTGACTCTCCCAGCAACCTTCTAGCATGGAGAATTATTGACATTTTATTCCTTTTATTTCCTTTCTTCTTTTTCTTTTTCATTTTTTCCCCAAATTTAGGCACTGGGAAATCCAATCCTTCACAGAGTTATATTTCATTGTGTGAAAGAAATCCCTTGGATATTTGTTCAAGGTTAAATACTTGACTCACAGAGTTGGTTAAAAACCTGACATGGAGTAGAATGTTGGTTTTGCTACAGTTTATGAACTGTGGTATTCAACATTAATATAGGGAATGTAGAGGGGACATTTGCTGAGCCAAATGCACAGATTTCTGGTTTCTTGGACACACAGAACAATATGTAAAGTAATAGAAAAAACAAACAGCTTAGGAAAAGCAGAGCAAGGTATCCTTGTAATTCCTGAAAGGGATTTACAACCTATATAAACATGAGTCATAAACCCATGGGCAAATAGATCCAGCTCTTTCAGGGGGATGCTTCGTTTATATATGGGGACTAAAAACTTAAGATAAGAGAGAGGGTCAACAACACAAAAAAAGACCGACATTACCCAGAACATGTAATGCCGCAGTAAACGACTGTCCTGACATTTCAGTTACAGACTTTTGATTTTTAATTTCCTTAGCACCTGCGTTCCCTTTTTAAGAACAGGGCATGCCAGCAATCCTCTCAGAACTTTTCGGGTTGTATATCCTCACGGAAGATGTGCTCTATCAAATGTCGGGAAAATTCCCTTCAACTGTGTACTTTATGCTCACTAGAAAGAGCCGAACTGTGTCTGTTGGTGAAAGCCAAGGCATTTCTAGCTACACATGCACTGAAGTTTCAAATCCTGTCAGTGAGTAGAGACACTGACTGAACCTGGCTCCCAAAGAAAGCAGCATGTCTGTCACACTCTGGGGTCACTGTAAATGTGGAAAGACATAACGCACCCAAGCTTTTGTTACTTTTGACCTCAAACCCAAAATAGGAAGGAAATAGCCAGGCATAGGAGCTCCTATCTGTATTACCAGCACTCAGGAGACCCAGGCAGGAAGGTTGCAGGTTTAAGGCCAACCTGGGCTATACAGTGACATATTTTCAGCAGAATGAAATGAAATGAGACAAAAGTGAAGAAAGGGAGTTCTTTTCTGTGTGGCTTTACATTTGTCTGTTTTACAATAGGTATGATAACTATGCATACGAATGTATGTGTGTGCCTGAATGTGTGGACATAAAATGTACTTTGAGTACTTAGTAACATGAACACTCTAGATTTAGATGAAAGTAATTGCAGCACAGTGTTGACATCAGTCATTTCTACATTTGGTAGGTAATTATTTGTCTTTAAAGAAACTACTTTAAGACAGTAGACCTATAAATGTATTTGTATTGAATTCTTGTGTGCTGAGATTTATACAGGACAGGAACCTACAAAACGACTGCTGAGATTAAAGAGTCTTTTGCTTGAGTATTGACAGATTGGTTTCCAAAATGCTCAGTAGTCCACGTCTCACCAACACTGTGCAAGAAGGCGTACTCTCAACCTGCACCGGAGGTCTGTGCACCCTGGAATGAGGTTTCAGGGTCCGCCTTGTGCTGTCAATCATGCACGGGTACCTCAGCCTGGATGCAAGCCCTCCACAACATGAATTCAGACAGAGCCTTATTTTTCACATTTTCTCTGTCTTCTGAAGTCATTCAGGTTGGTCTAAGGAGTAGCACTGTCTTTAAAGCCAAATTTATCTTTTCATTCATTCACCCTTTGCACAAGACTATTCTGCTATCTCTGTGTTCTCTTCTTCTTCTACACTGCTGCCTCTTGCTTCTGCTGAGCTTCTCCGAGTTGTTTATGCTCCGTGTTCTCCCTCAGTCTCCTTCAAACCCCTGATTCACTGTTCTGTGCATTTCTTTAGTCATCGTGTTTTATTTATTTCTGTGTTTTGCACTTTTGCACAACGTCTTGCGTTAGGTGAGTTTCTTTATAAATGTGGTAGTTTTTTAAGGCTACATCGCAATACCTCCTCCTTTTCTGTTAATATTTTTATGTAGACACCTAATTTTTAGATTAAATTGAATGAAATGACCAATGAAATAGAGATCATAATTTACTCCGTACGTGTAAGGAAGGCAGCAGAGGAAGAATTAAAAAAATAGTAAGTATGTTTCTGATCAAAGTCACTAAGCACATGGGAATTCCCTTTTCAAAACTCAGGAAATTACAGATAGTATTACTATGAAATGAAGTTGCTATAGTTAGGCTAGCTTCACATGAGACATTTCTGGACACACAAGATTGGGTCAAATGCCATGCTGACTTTAGAAAGTGTGCCACTTGAAATACAGATATAGACGTCCCTCCATTTGTTTCCCATTCTTTTCTTTTGAGATTGGAGATATGGTTAAGAGGAGACATGATCATTTTCTGGGTGAAAACACTCTCCAAAGAAAGCTCTGACCAATAAGAGCCAGGCTGAAGGCTTTCAGGCTGCTCCTATTCATGACAGCCACCACGAGTACCATAAAGTCAACATTCTCATGTGAGGCAAGTTGTCAGTGGTCACAAATGTGGTGTGTGTGTGTGTGTGTGTGTGTGTGTGTGTGTGTGTGTGTGTGTGTGTGTCTGTTTACCTAGGGGTAAGCAATGACACTAGTTTGCTCTATGGTAGCTGACCCTCAATAGTTACTCACACTTGTAGGTGTTAGTTTTCAATTTTTTTCAAGTCATTCTGTATTAAATGTTAGCTCACTTATGGTACATTCCCTTATCATTTCCCAGGCAAGCCTAATCTTTCCTCATGGTCACTTATCCTCACTACCTCACCTCAACGTCTTATTTCCTTGTAGTCGGGCAACTTAATGAGAATGACTGGTTCGTTAGGGCCCTCTTCAGCCCACTATATCTCTGGTCCATGGGGCCTCCATTGCACAGCCATATGTTCATTCTCTGACTCTTAGCTACCACATCTTTTAATCACCACAGAGCATGGTGAGACTCATCCTTCCCCCTTTGAAGAAGGAGTTCTTCATTGGCCCATCTTAATGTGAACATTCTTCATCCACAGAGTGCCATTCAGTTTTTGTAGATAGTTAATACATTAAAGTAGGCATGCAAAAGCTGGCAGTGTTAGTGAGTGAGAGGTTCAATGGGCAGATCACACAGAAGATTTATCTCAGAAGCTACAAATATATATGTGCCCTGCTTATTTCAATGTTTCCATCTCAGAATGCCAACGGCAGCCCTAATGGAAGATCAAATGATGAAGCAAGCCCATTCACCAGCTTAAATCTGATTTGTCTTAATACAGTGTTTTACCAAGGAAAACAGCAAACGGCCTCGGTGGTACTGCTGTTGATGGTGTTATTTAGCCCATCTATTCTTTCTAATAAAAAAAAGCTGAAGAAATAAAAATCTATTGATCTTTATTTATTGACTTCCTTGTGAGTATAGTTAAAGTTGACACAGATCAATCACAATAAAGTTAAATGGGTGGTATAGTATAACAAGCCTGGGGTTGTAAATGGAGTCTTAATTACAGGAGTGTCCACGCTTCCCTATATGCATATTTCCAGGCGCAGGGGTTTGCAATAGCTCTGATCGCGGAGGTGGCAGGATGTTCTGCCGTCTTCACACACTGTTCAGCAGTGTTCCCATTTTTACTTTAAAGAGCAGGAAAAGCGGGAGCAAAAGGAAGGAGAACAGCCATTTCTGAACTATTTTATTAAGTCTGTGCTTCCCTCTGTTCATCTTTAGAGATTGTAAGTGAAATTAATTTTACACCTGACAGCATAAAGTTGGATGGATAAGAGATAACCAGACACAATGAAACCGCTTCCTTGGAGCAGAATGTCAGCCTTCGGCACAGACGGCAGCACCATATCCTGTTGAACTTGAACAGTATGCCGCAGACCTGCTCCGCTCACCTCTGCCTCTTATCCTCACAACAGTTCTGTGTTTCTGGCCAGGAAGAAAAAAAAATCTCCTAAATGTGACAAAACAGAGAGGTTTTGTTTTATTTTATCTCTTCTCTTGGAGTTGTCTTGGATCAAATTGCTCTGTTAGTGACATTGCCTTGGCAATAATATTTGCTTCTGTCCCCTATGCAAATAAAGATCGTTACAACAGTGCCCATTAGTAGATTAAATAGGTTTCCTTGTCTTTTTGACAGTGGGATTATCGCTAACCTCAGTCATCTACAGATTCGCTCTTAATTCCTCTATATCAAATCTTACCCCAAATTAAACATTGGCTTGAGAGCAGTATCTGCTGATTAACGAAGGGTTTGAAGGAGGACTAAAGCCCAAGCTAACTTTCTTTTCCAGTTTGTGTTCAGAAAAGGACCCACTGAGCACATCAGCGCTCTCACCCCTCTTTGTCCCTGCAGCTACAATCCTTAAATTGCTGACCATGGCCAGGTTTCTGGACACAGTGGAATTAAGAACTCATAATATTATAAGTGGTATTATATTCTTATTATTGTGGTGCAGGAAATATAGCCATGTATATATTTTTTTAAAAAATCTGATTTTGTTCATAAATATCCTACTCCAAAGTTAACAATGCTAATAGAATTTGTGAGAACATACAGTTCTGCCTGTACTGTATTTCTATGATATATAAAATAATATGAAAATATTTTGCTTGGATTTAGAAATATGATCTTACCATACATATGCCTTTTCTCTTCCCCATTTCCTTCACAAAACCCGGAACTAATAAAAACTGTCTGTACCCTTATGTATAGGTGAAAAAAAAAATGGGACCATTTCTCAGGGAATAAATGTTTCTTTGATTTCCTTTTCTTTTTCAATTGGTTGCCATTAATTTTAAACTTTCTTGGCATTTTCTAGGCAATAAGAAGAGGGAAGCAAGGGCCTTTGGAGGGGACTCTGGCCCTTCCTGTAATGTGCTCACAACTAGCTGTCCATTTTGAAACACAGCTTGTCTGCATACAGAGATCACTTCTAGCCTTTGCATTCAAAGACAATTGACAATTGGTCCAAATGCAGGAAATAAGGGTCACAGCAATTTCCATACGGGGCATAGTTAATGCGATTCTTGCCATTCCTAATGCTGCATGAAAATACCAAGTTTTGTGCAAAAATCAGCTCTGAGTGCACACCTTCATCCCCCAATAAATAGAACCTTCAGTCTCTTTGGAGAGACCTAGAAATCAAGGATGGCTAACTTGTTTTTGGAGGGTAGTCTCTACAAGCCTCTCCCAGTCAGCTATTTCCAAAATTTGTTGTGATGCTCACAAACACATTTCCCACATCAGGAGTCAGACAGAGGGGAATGTTTAAAGAAAGAAAATTGCTCCTTCAAAATAGCATGTTGTAAATAAATTATTTTGTAAAATCTATTTAATTTATTTATTGTGATGAACAGCAATGGTTAGAGATATTTGAGAATTCATGTAGAAATCACGGGAGCTCATGACGCTCAATGGCTTATTATTTTTTGTTTAATTATTTTTCTTGATTGGGTATGCATGTGGCAGTATTTGCTGTGCATTCATCAAATGCTGATGAATAGTGTATTAATTAGGATTAGGTTCAGCTGGTAGTAGCAGAAAAAAAGAGTAGCAGTGGCTTCGGATGAAAAATACATGCTTATTTCCATGTGTCAAGAAAATCTGGAGGAATGAAGTCCAGGATTGGCATGACAGTTATCTGTCCCCCAAGGTCCCTCCAACTTAATACTCTAACACTCCTAGACTCAAGCCTTCAACCTCACAGTCTTGTAGCTCTGGTGGGTGGAAACTCCAAGACAGGAAGGGTAAGAAAAAAATATAAAGGAGAGACCCCCACGTGTCTCTCTCTCTCTCTCTCTCTCTCTCTCTCTCTCTCTCTCTCTCCCTCTCCCTCTCTCCCCCTGCTCTTGCACTGCTAGAATATTGTACCATACAATCTTAATTCTATGAAGTCCTATTAAAGATTATATTAATATCAGAAAATGGGAGAACAGAAATTGGGGTTCTCCAAACACTTTCTTTCATAGGCCCCATTCTTGATCAAGACTTAACCCCACTAAGGGGCTAAAGAGCCTACCACCTCTTCTTTATTCAGTCAGCACTTTGGAAAACACTATAAAAATTTTCTTCATGAAGATACTAGACACTTTAGTTGACTTTTTTAATGAATATATATGTATATCTTGCGCAAATAATAAATATATATTTTTTACAAAAAAAAAAATTTTCTTCATATCGTTGCTCTAAAAGATACCAATGGTTAACTAGATCCTGCCACACAGGCAAGCAGGGTTCATAGCCCAATGATATTTGTGGCATACAATTTGCAGACATTGTTCTGCTTGTCCTGTTTCAGTCTAGGTCTTAAAAAGCCATCAAGAGCAAAAGGATGAAGCTAATGGGCATGAAAGCTGCTTGGTGAAACACAGTCTGTAGGCTATCTTATGAGACGACTATTCTACAGCTCACCCTCAGTGCTTGTTTATATAAGGAAGTGACTCTGTGGGTTTCACTGGATGTAAGCCATTACATTCTCCTGACCAAGTTCCACATTTTGACATTATTTCATTGGTAGTACCTGTGATTATTTACAAATTATATCAACATTTCTTTGTTTATTCCCTGCGGCGGCTCCCTCCCACACTTCTTTGTCAATATTTTATGATAAAATCTTGTTCACAAGTAACTCACATTCTTGTTCTGTTTGGGTGACCTGAAAAATGGTCTTCATTTCGTGGCAACCCTTACTCAGGAAAATCAGCCTGGCACTGACTATCAAAAAGGTCAGCACCACGGACAGCAACAATGTCCTCCCGTAATACCATTGTAATACCATTAAAACTTTGTGGATATCTCTGCTATGCCAGCCCTAGCGTTGTAGAGACTCAAGTGACAACATTTGGGAAAGGGAGAATGCTGTATAAAAGCTACAGGACTGACTTATCTGACATCTCCACTTGTAGAGAGCTGCGTGGAGCCGTGTAAAGGCGCCGGCTGCTGCCCTTTGCGAGCCCGAAAGCGAGCGCTCTCTGTGATAAACAACTCCTTTTATGGTGATGGCCTGTGACCTGCTATGATCGTGTGTGGCTTGCGTATGCTTGAGCCTATGGGCGATGTCCACGTGGCACTCCGGGATAGGTGACCATAGCCTATATAAGGATTGGAAGAGGTCTGCCCTGGGACAGAAACAGGAGAGAAGCGAGAGAGAAACAACTGTTCAAGGTTCCAGATAAACTGCACGCAAGAAGAGCTCCATTGTCGCCTCGTCATTGCTGGTTCGAGGCGGTCGCATCATCCACTGACTCCTCTTATCTATCACTTCTGACTCAAACTAGCCAGAGTCAGAATTTTGCTCCTTACAACTTCAATTAATTTCCAACTACTACGTCTATTATGAAACCATGGAAGTATGATCCACTCAAGATAATTCTTCTAATTTGTTCAGACTATATTTCTTCAACACTTGGCATCTTGTTTTTTTTTTTTTTAATTCAAGTCAATGAACAAGGCACAATTCAAATGATTTGATATATTGCCAGGATTAATTAAGAGGACTGCCTAGACTCCTGAGTCACTGGGTCCTGTTTGTTGTTGCCCAACTCAAACACAACTTGTTCTAATGGTTCTGATTCCTTCCTTCTTCACACTTATTTTTTCTGCACTGACACTAGAGTCTAAGTCTTTATTTTGTAGATAATTAATTGAAATCCAAGAAAAATTGTATAATGAGCTCAGTCATGTGGAAGGTTGGGCATGTGGAAAGTGGCAGAAGTGGGCATGAATTTCTTGTGTCTTGACCATGGACTCACCCCCATTCTGATCTATTTTAACATATCAATTCTCTAAGATCTGAACAGTAGTAAAATTCAAAATGGCTAAAAAGTATATAGTTTATGGTCAGACTAGAAAATATCTAATTCAGCTACTTCTCAGATTTCTACAACACATCAATGTTTTTCACTCTGTTATTTGTTAATCTTCATTTTTACTCATCTTTTTGAAAGCAGAATTTCTGAGCATCATATACTATCTCTTCTGAAGGAACAGCTGGTTCTATCTGCTTGGTCCTAATGGCTGTGTACTATGGAGTAAAGAAACTAGATGTACTTACAAAACCAAGAGCTCTTATTCACGTATCCTGAGTCAGTCCATAGTGTGTGTGTGTGTGTGTGTGTGTGTGTGTGTGTGTGTGTATGTATGTGTGTGTGTGTGATGCATGCACATGTTTTGTGTATACATGTGTATGCATGAGTACATGAGCATGCATGTGGAGAAAACAGTTTGATGTCCAGTGTCATCCTCAATTGTTCCCCATCTTGTTTTGGGGAGCAGTCTCTCACTAAACCTAAAGTTTACTTGTTTACCTTCACTGACTGGCTGCTAAGCCCCTAGAATCCACCTATCTCTGCTCAGCCAGAGGTGGAATTACAGAAATGTACTGATACACCCAGATTTTTACATATGTACTGGAGAGTTCCTTGGGCTTGAGCCAAGTGTGGTGGTACATGTCTTTAATCCCAGCATTTGGGAGGAAAAGAGCATGTAGATATCTGTGAGATCCAGGCCATCCTGGTCTACTTAGAGAGTTTCAGCCCAATCAAGGCTACAAAGTGAGATCATGTCTCAAAAAGAAACTACAACAAAAGCAGACAATAAGGTCCTTGTATGACAATCATTTTCCTGACTACACTGTCTCCCCTACCCGAGAGTCCAGTTTTAAAGATTCCTTTTACTACACTCTCTTCCAGTGCTTGTCTTGGCTAACAGTGCTCTGTGACATGTGATTGTGTATGCTCTAAACTGATCTGATCCAAGACAGACCTGTATAATTTTCTGCCTTGGAAAATTTTCAGATGAAAGGCTAACAAGATTCTGGGGTAGGTTTGATTTCAAACAAACAAAATTCCAAAGCATCAGAATGGTCCAGTTGCATTTCTCTTTCCCTTTCTCTTTTTCTTCTTTTTTACATTTCATGTAAAGTCTTGGGTGCATGGTTTGTTTCCTTATTTTATAAAAGATTTATTGTTTCTTTATTTTTAGTGTGTGTGTGTGTGTGTGTGTGTGTGTGTGTGTGTGTGTGTGTGTGTTCGTGTGGCTTGTCCATGAATTCAGGTGCACACCATCGCCAGAGGAGTTGGATTGCTCCAGAGCAAAATTTGCAGGCAGTTGTGAGCTGTCCAACATGGGTGCTGGGAACCAAACTCAAGTCTTCTGTAATAGGAGCAGGTACTTTTAGCCACTGAACCAACTATCTGGCCCGTGGTTTTTTGTTTGATCATCACTGTTGTTTTTCATCAATGGTCATAGCGAGCCATACCCACTGAGGCTTCTGAAGAGGGCTAAGTTGTCTGCGAGAGTTTTACCTCACACAGGGGAGAAGTCAGTTGATGAGACCCACCTTGTTCAGATTTACTGCTTTAGCGTATTTGATGCTAAAAATATTTTTTCTACTATCTGCCAAGATTAGCACTCTAGTGGCGTAATAAATTTACTCACCCTGTTTCTTTGATGTAGTTTGGAACCAACTTTATGCTTTATTCAGCCTAATTGAAAAGAAGATAAGATAAATGGTGCACTTTGAATCTCCCCTCAGATGTACCATTGCTCATTACTTCAACAGAGGATGAACGCATCTGATTGTAATCTTGATGTTTCAGTAAAATAAAAGTTCCCATGGCAAAAATTCAGCATTAGCCGTTGTCACCATCCAACAGCCTTTTGTAAAACAGTCTTTAACAGTGTTGTGACCTCCAATAAAATACTGCTCTCCATTAAAATGCAAAATTGGTGGCTATTCTTCCAAAAGATGCCATGGAAAGAAATATTTTGCAGTGATAATATATGACTTGATATTCTTTCACGTCTGAGGCTCAGACCAAAGGCCAAATTTAGATTTTGGTTCATTCTTTGCTTTTCTGCACAGTTTCAATGTTCATCTCTTCTTTAGTCTTCTACCTGTATTTAAGTTGATTCTTTTCCTTCACCATGTTTAAAGACAATTTAACATGCATTTAAACTGCTGTGGCACTCCCTCCATCTTTGATCCTGGACTCTACCGGAGTACTCGTTTGGGCTGAGAACGTAACAACAACCGTGACACAGGCAAGGCTTTTGAAGTCCCGGCAAACCAGGGCTTGGCACATAGCCAAGGCCTTATGCTAAAAAACATGGGCTTCAGACATTAACTGAATAAAGAGAAGACCAACAAACATGCCAAGCTGGACAGGGAAAAGCCCACTGGGCCTTAACTCCACACAAAGAACTACAGCCAATTGAGCAATGCTGGGAGCAGAAGTGACCCTCCCCAGGAAAAAAGCACATCAATTTGCTGTCTAGTACCAAAAGGTCAGCCCTGAAAAAATACATAGAAGTAACATCATATATATTCACAGGTTATATTTATGAGTACATGTGTTAATATAAATGCATGTGTATATATAAATGTATATGTATTTATAAATGCATGCAATAGCAAGTAATGAAAGAAGATATCATGAATTTGAAGGAGGGGCATATGGAAGGGTTTAGGAGGAAGTAAGGCAAGGGGAAAATATTGTAATTAAAATACAATTGAAAAATAAGCAAAAAATGTGACATGGGCCTGTCTGCTGCTGGAAAGTGGCTGAGTTGACACTTGTGTACAGGTGAAGGAGGTAGCCTTGATCACAGAACTATTCTTGAAATACCAGGTAACTCTGACAGTTTGAGGACCCATAGTGACCCTAGGTGAATTCTCCAGTTAAGCTCAACTGCAATTGTTTACCTGTAGAAAGATCAATACATAAGTAAAGCTAGTCACTTATGAACTTAGAAATTAAAACATAAATATTAAAATATGCCCAAAATTGTTGCAAATATCTGATTTGCTTTATTATACAATAACAAAGAACTGATAAAGAGTATAAAAACTTCTCCACAGTCAACAGACACAGAACTTTGTGGTTAAGATGAAAATGGACAGATAAGGGCAGATGTATGGCTGCATGGATGTTGAGAAGTGCAGTAGAAAGCAATAAATAAGAAAAATATGGCAACCAAACACACTGGTAATATCGATCAGTATTGTTTGTCTAGATTTCCTAACCTTACAGTGGGGATGTCGAATTCATGAGAGTTAAATTATAACATGAGAGGGACTGTTTGTTGGGTTTTTTTCTGTCCTTCCCGCACCCCACCCCCCAGATGTTTAGTCCCAGAGAAAAATCACACTGAGATCTCTATAAGTTATAAGGCTGATTGGCCCTTTAGGTCAGGTTTCTTACTGGTAACTCTTACATCTTGACTAACCCATTTTTCTGATCTATTTTAGCCATGTGGCTCAGTACCTTTTTCAGTGGGGCAGGTCACATCCTGCTGCTTCGGTGATCTGGGCAGGAGTGGGAGGAATCAGCTTCCTCCTCCCCAGAAATCTCCTGCTCTCCTTGCATCATTTCCACTTCCTGTCTGATTTTCCCACCTACACCTCCTGCCTGGCCAATCAGCGTTTATTTAAAACATGACTGACAATATACAGACAATTCTCCCGTACCACTAAATAATCCATATACAACACTCAAGACAGAGCTTGGCACACGGAAAGAACACAGCACATCTAGGCTGTTACCATCTTATGCACACTGAGTATCAGCGTCTGACTATCCAAGTTGAAGAAAAGTGTCTTTGAAGCCATGTCAGACACCCTTAAAGTTAATCCATACTAAACAAATGAGTAGGCCATGTTTCTAGTCAGTGGTGGGGCCTTTCCAGGCTTCATAGGATGGCTGGTTTTGAGTCCGGTTAACAACTCAGTTAGAATACTGGTTTTAACAGAAATGGTTTAGTCTGCAAATTTACAATTGGAACTCTATATGTCTGACAGAGACATGAAAAAACACCCACTGTTGTAAACAATACATGTATCTCGTGCTTTTGCCCATGCCTAGCAATCTTCTCAGTGAAAAAGGAATTATTAAGAAATTAACATGTTTTGTCAAATTGTTGAAAAATTTCTACTGATTAAACTGTCTCCTTCTATTGTTGAAAACCTGGTGATGGTGGACATTTGCACCTGGGAAACTCTCTAAGCAGAGGAATAGTCAAGGTGAAATGAAGTGTCCCCAACATTTAACTAGAAATGATGCCTTTAGTCACTAGAGAGTGTGACATGTATATTCTGATATGAATTTGAATCATGGCTATGCAGTCCATGTTTCAGGGATAAAAAATGGTACATTGAGCCTCAACCTCTACTGAAATACACCAATGTTTAATGATACATCCTTCATTACTTCTTCCTTCTGCCTTCCATTCTTCCTGTCTTCTGTGTGATTGGGAGGGAGTCACAGCTGGAAGAATAGGGAGATATGTGTGTGCTAGATACCTGTCTTTTGGTATGGTCCTATTGATTTTTTTTTCCCAGGTGTTGGAAGTGAAAGCAACTTGATTAGCCTTTCTTTGTCTTGACTTCAGTTTGGGAGACCTTTCTAGTAGGGAGACTGAAGATCAAATGCTGTTATGTGTTTGTAAAACCTTCATCAATTGGTGGTTAAGAGTCTGGCCTTAGGATCTGGAAAGACTTGGTTTCGGTCCACACAGTATTTTCCACAAGGATGACATTGGGTGTGTTAGTTTCCTCAAGGTTCAGACTTATGTGTGTTAAATAAGGTTTATAATTCCCACATCAAAGGGTGGTTTAGATGATTAAAAGATTTTACATAAGCAATGTGAATGCTCTATAAACAGTGCTGGGAAAGCATGAAATAATCACCTCATTTATCGAAAAATATTGGGCTATATCAAGAAATTTTATGCAGCCACCCACCCATTTATGGGTAACTGGTATAAAATAACTGATCAAGATAAGACTTATAGGCCATATTATTTGTCAACATAGGTCTCAGTGGAGTCTAAGCTCAAACTTGTGAGCACAGTACAATCATCTATAACATCCTCATCTCGCCAATCAACAGGCTACATTGCTTTCCATCTGTAGCTGATTAAAATGTAAAGTCCGGGAATAGCATTTGGATTCCTCCTGGGATCCTATAGTTGGAGAACACAGTAGCAGTGATTTGTCTAACCTGATCACTTTTCAAATGTGTGCATTCCAACATGGTACCCACCTGCCACATGTGACTACTTCTGTGCTTGTAATATAACTAGTATGAACTTAAACATGCCAGAAGTGTAATATATACACCCATTTGGAAAGTCTTAGAATTAAAAATAAGTATAAAATATAATATGATTGCTTTTATATTGATTATACATAGAAATTTTGCCATTTGGAATTTATTAAGTGAAATGATACATTAAACATCATTTTACCTTTTAACTTTTTTCAGTATGGATAAAAGAAAATTGCAATTTACCCTTGAGTTCACTTATGTGGCTCAAATTATGCCTTTAATGAACAGCACTGTTGCAAACAAAGCATATTAGGCATAGGTATATAAAGTACATTGCTCAGTGTAGCTCAGCTCTATCAAAATGCAGACATGATCCTAGAGCCCCTGACCTGCAGTGACCTCCCAGCATGCAACCTTCCTGACCCCACAATTCTTTTGTTTGTGACTTTTGACAATAAAGTAGGAACTGGATTCCCAAAGCTAGACCCTGGGAATGGGTTTCTGCAGACAGCCCTGCCAGTCCCTTTTCTGGCCTGTGATGTGTCTCCTTACAGCGCTGCCCTGGACACTGCACTGCCGTTACCTACTCTCCGTGCTGGTTACGGGAATAGTACTGTATCTAAAACAATTGCTGTTATTAACAGGTTAAACTGCTGGGATGTTGAAATAAAGGCTGCCCAGCTTTAGTGCGTTTTGTTGTAATCATCTCCCAGATGCCTTGTCGGAAATCAATTCAAGTTCAAAACTGGCTGGAATGGGGAGGTCAAGGCTTTGGCAGACTAAATATTTTATCTTCTGCTCATGTCTGGAGCTTTTAAAGATGTGGACTGGGGGCTCTTTCTCATACCCCATCTGGACAAAGATGATTGGCTTCACCATCTTGCCCAGGTTAGGACAAGGTTAAAATCAATTATAATCAATTATTAAGAGTCTTCTGTGGCCACATTGCTTAAAAGGAGATTTTAAAAGTTTCTCAGTTCTGAAACATGCATATCTTAGCTGCTGCTGGATATGTTGTTATTCTAGAATGCCAAATATAGATGTTATCAGCTTCTGAAGCGAACGCACAGAATTTCTCCCTCCTACTGCCTTGATGCATAGGTTTCAGGACAATGGAGAAAAAAAATCCCAAAAGCCTAAGATCACTGCAGCATTGAGCTGAAAAATCTTGTTACCTTCTTATATGTGTTAGAAGACTAGAGCTATTTATAATTTAGTCACATTGTCAAATTAGTTCCCAGGAATTCGTTGAGACGGTTTCCGTGGTTCTTATGAGTCTGCTTGCAGTGTACTGGTGCGCATGTGCACTGAGTCTTGTAGGCTCAGAGTCCCTGATTTCAGTTCCACAGTGATTTTGAGACAAGCAAGATTCAACCCTACATTTTATGATATGAAAGGAAGACTTGAAGAATTTAAATGACTTCTCCAAGTTCATACCCATCTACAGGAAGAATTGAGTCAGCTTGTTCCTAAAAACACATGGCCTCTAAATATCCAAATGAAGCTTTGTTCTTTGTATAACTTTTCATTTATAATGATCAGAAAAGAGAACCTGTTTAGACAAACTGAACATCACTTTGAACCTTGGGCCAGGACATGCACTCAATAAATAAAATATAATTACAAAATGTTCGCCAAAGGTCAGTTAGCTGTATCCACCATCTTGTATTCCGTGAATGGAACTGTCTTTCATTTTCAGATTTCATTTGTAAATAGTATGTTCAAGCTAAAAGTGATGGCAGAAGAATATCCCTTGTCCTTGTAGAAGGAGAGCTCTATCAATTTTAATTGGAATTTTCCCACAGACGTGTCAAGTGACAGAGTATGGACTGCCTGCTGTCTAAGAAGAACCCATCATTAACAAACACTACGACACATTTTCGTAGTCTCCTTATGTGTCGTGAGAAACAAAGTCAATAGTCTTACTTTGAAGAAAGGGAACATACCAAGTGTTGGGGCCAGGCTTTTAAACTGTAGTGCATGTTCTACATGTTCTCTCATCAGCAAAACGCAAGCCCTTCAGGCGCATAATTTCCTGTTTGTCAGCTAGTGCGGATTATCAAACCAAGGTATCGAATATGTAAAAAACATTATAAAGTGAAACCACAGGATTACAGATAGAGTGATTATGTACAATATACAAATCAATACTATATGAACTCAATTTTTACCCAGAAAGAGCTGGCTTCATTTCTGTTTGGCCATGAATATGTTACTCACCTTCTTGTGCCTCCTGTCACAATAGGCTTAATATTTGCTATTGGAGAACTTTAAGTGAGAAGAAGTCCATAATACTCTTACCTCTGTCTTGTCTATTGCAATCTCTCAGCCCATTCTGCCTATCATGATGATGACAATCACAGTTACAGTGACCACAGCAGGAAGCAGGGTGTTAGGGTGTGTCTTTCTGTTTCTAACATTGCCTTACTTTCTTCAGCATCTATCTGCATGCATATAGGATAAAACTTGTTTCAAATGTTTTACATTCTGTTCAAGTCAAAAGTTTCAGATGAATTTTTCATTGGTTTATTTCCTGGCCACACAATGAAGGTGGCTGAGCCCTTCAGACCTTTGTCTGCTGAAGACAACATTGTCTATGTAGCTTATTGGTTCCGTTGAAAGCTTATTGGTTCAGTTACTCACTACATGTTTGAGGAAGACCTGACTCTGACATTCCAAAAGCTGATTAAAAGTATTACTCTTTCTTTCTATACTCAATTTGTCTGCTGAAAACGATGTGACAACAAGTGTTCAGGGAAATGACTTTGGAAGGCAGCATCATACTGTGGTCAAAGAATCTGTCGGTGTGAAGCAAAGTAGACAGAGTTTTGTCACTTGCTGGCTAAACTTCAGGCAAGTCATTTTAACAGGACCTCTGGTTTGTCTGTAAGACACAGAGATGAATACATATTTTCTAATACTATTTTGGATGTTGAACATGATACAAAGCCATGCCTAGTGCAGGTAGATACTTCTTAAGTGGCAACTATTATTTGATTCATCAATTCATTAATGGTGGTATCTATTTACAGGCAGTTAATAAGAATTTAAATTATATCCATATTGTTAGTTCAGAAGTATTGATTAATTGATGGTTTTATGTGCCCAAAACTGTGCCACATGGTGTGACGTATTGAGCAGTGAGGCATATTTAAAGTGTGGCAGAAGCAGAACTCTGAATGGGGAAGTGGCAGAGTAGGAGAAAACAGTTAAACTCCATTAAACTCTGTGACAGTCTCATGGTTTATTGATTTTCCTTGGGCTTGGTAGCTTTGGCTACTGCCGTTTTAGCAACGAGATGATTCCACATGTACCAGCTGTATTTTGGAGTTGATGAGGCCTTTGCTGTTAGTTACATAACTGCTCCGTTCATCCACCTCAAGCACCTGGGATTGCCTGAAGAACCTACTATGTAACTTTCCGGCTAAAATAGGAACCTGGAAATCTCAGCCTGCTTGAGTGCTGACACGGTGACAGGAAAAGAAGCTACAGGAAACTGCCTTCCTTTCTCACAATACCCTGCAATGGCCTGTCCTCTATCTCCCTAGCTTGGGCACAGTTTCTTGCTAATTGGTTTCGCATCTAATAGGAGGAATACTGAGCACTTGCAGTATGCTTGTAGTCTCTTGCCAAGTACTAGCTCCCGATCAGCAGCCAGGCCTGCCATCCTTGCGCTCAGCAGCGTGCATCCCCATTCTGTTTGGGTAACTGGCTTAGTACCAGGCATGGGAGCATACAAAGGAGTAAAGGAGAATGAATAACTTATTTAGTTTTCTTGGAGCAGAAAGTGTTTTGGAAGTGCGAGCACCACAGAGGTCCCCTATTTCCTTTACCTCTGTGAAAGGAACACCCTATGCTTTAAATAATGATTCATGTAGCATGCGCCATATTCAAAGAGTAAACACAGAGATGAACGGTTCTATTTATTCTGTACAGTGAAAATAGAAATCTGGAAACAGCATCTGCTTCTCATTTAAATGTATTTTTCCTAATTATTTAGATGTATAGAGGCATCGAGCCAGGATTCAATCATCAACAAAGGTCTTGAGCTATCTAAACAAAACCTCTTTCCTTAAGCCATTGGTTCTAACAGTTGGAATGGCTTAGAGACCTCAACATGACTTTTAATACAAAGTTGCTGTAAATCCTGGATTATAAAAAAACGATACTATTTTGATTTTTTTTATAAACAAGTTTGAAAGTATAGGGAAATATTGCTAGAAATAAATTTCTGCAGACCTCGAAACATAAAGCAATTAGCAACAGTTCAGAGACACCTTCCTTTCTGGAAATTCAACTTTGGAATTGGGACTTCTGCCTCTGATTTTAACTGAAAGGCACGAAGACTCTGGTACTCTGGATGAGTTGATTGGATGGATTTCTTATTAGGAGTTGTGGGGGAAGCAGTGTCTCAAATATCAACCCTGTCAATTATGGCTCCCTCAATGTCACAACTCACAAAACAGTATTCTACAATAAAGAAAACTAGTTCCTCAAACGTGATGGCCACTCAAAAATAAACACAGAAAGGATACACTTTAATAGAGCAGAGAAGATAATTAAATATTTTACTGGAATAGGTCATGAGCATCAACTAATCTGAGGAACTAGTTAGGGCACCAGTCTGTGCTGTTAATCTGTGCCTTCTGTACCATCTACTCTGCACTGAACGTCCCAGAGCCAGTGAGAAGATGGTGAAGGCAGAAGCTCAGGGTAGAACATTTGATTCCAAGGGAAGAGAGCAGGAGTGAGGACCAGAGAGCATGGCTCTTTGTTGGTTTAGGAGGACATTTGGAGGCTATGTTTTAGAACGAAGCTGTCCCTACATCTGTTACCTTGTCTAGGAATCTGCTATTCTGTAGTTTGGTGTATCCCCTCTACCTGACTCTTAGATGTTACACTGCTCAGTCCTAACATCAGATAAATTCACCTCTTATCTCCCAGTTCTGGCTGCTTAAATCAGGACTAAGATTCAGGGGGAAAATGAATTTTGTGTTGTTTTCAATTTTCAGTGTATATTGTACATGTAAATTTAAAACTTTTTAAACTGTGGCCAAACCATCTTCTTCCCTTCACCTCTCTCTCTTGCTGTGTCTCTCTCTCCCTGCCCCTGCCTCCCACTGGTCCACCATACCCATCTCAGTCTTCCTTTACCAGCTCTCTAACCAATGTACATTATATTGTTGTGTATTTATTAAGAGTGTTTTTTCTGCTCTTGAAAGAAAAGGGACAAGAATCCTAGAAAAGATAGATTGTGTATTGCTGAATGAGTTTGGGAAATCACTGGCCACTCTGAGGTCTAGATTCTATGTTAAAAAGGAATAATGACGCAATTATGGGTTCCCTACAAGAGCCAATGAGGTGATGGGCTTGGAAGAGTCTAGCAAACAGAAGCCATGTGGCTTCTGTTCACTCTGTGCAGTCGATGTGGGTTAATGGTTTCTTTACTTCTGTTTCTGCTTCATCCAGGAAGAGACCAGGGCCTCGCTCTCTGGGACACTCTAGCAGAAGTGCCTCGTTGTGTTTGGGCTTCATTTATTGAATACATGGGAACGAGTGATCATTCTGAAAGCAGAGAGTCACTCAATTTGATTTCACAATGGGGTGATGGGGGAGGCTAGAAACTACATTCTCAAACACATTATCCAGAACATGGGAAACAAAACCACTTTTCAAAAGTGACTCATCTTTCAACTATCATAGCAGTTTACTTCATACTTCGTTCGTTCAGTTTCATAGCAAACTCCTAATTGTGAATGTCATAAACCACTTTGCAGAGAAAGGCAATGTGACCTGGGGAATTAAGTGGAGTAATTTACAAATAGACTTGTGTCTGGCAGGAGGTTTAGCATGTGGGTTATCTAGGATTTGCCTGTGGGTTAGCTTGGCAAAGCATGCTCCCTTTTCTCTACCCCACTGGGAGTATATATTTTTGGGTGCTGAGTACATATTAAACACGAAAACCAGTTTCCAATATGTTTTTCCCTGGCTCCCCTTTACAAAATCTTTTTGAATCCTTGTCTTCTCCAAAATAAACACCCCTTTCATGCCTCACTTCTCATGTCATATGGCTGCTATCTGTCCATCCTCTTCCCTAGAGAGACCTACAAGCATGGAGTGAATTCAGGTACATGAAACCTTCCAGCTTTCTTCAACACACTAACTTTGCCCCACATCCACACTCTGCTCCTTCTTTTAATTTTGGGATAGTTATAGTCTTCACAATATGGTACTTTAAAGCAAAAATTTTGGGGAAGAAGCACACACACACTGGAGAGGTGACTACTTCTGCAGCTCACAGAGTCAAATGAAACCCTTCATTCTGCCCTTTGCTCGCTCAGAAGCAGGGTGACAAGAACAAGTGCGTCCCAGGGTTCTTGAAGGTGGTAAAACAGGCATCTTATATTGCAGCTCCCAGACAGCAGGGTACCCGAACCCTTTGTCACTAACATTCGTCAGCATCTATGACAGGAATTTTACCGTCTGACATCCTTCTCCTAACTCTCAGCCCTGTGACTGTGGAGTGAATCTCAACTTACACAAGGAGGATGGAAAAGGCTGAGCCAAACAGTGTTAACAAAACAGTCCCCTGAAGGGCTATAATATTGCTCAGTGGTAATATCATCCCTATGCATTTTATCTTGTACATGAAATCTGGGCTAATTATCATTTTCTCCTACAGTACATTTTAGACCATTGTGTTTCTGTGTCCCTGCCTAGTTCATTAAGCAGGGTTTTACAGCTCCTCCAGTAACAGGATTGCTATTGACACTTTCATTAGACCCATAATTCAAATGCTTGTCTGGCTTCCAAATGGAAGCCTCTGAGTCCAGAACCACAATCTGGCCACCGACCGTATGTTGGCTTTTAGAACTGTCGTAAGCTCATCATCACATTCAAGTTCTTGAAGGGTCAAAATCTGCTTCCTCGGTGAACTGTCTCCATCCAACAAATAGTCAGTGTGTTCTCCAAGAATAGCCAGCCAAGTTTTCTCCAGTGCTCTCTGAAAACACTTCCATTACAGAGTGACTGGAGCCCAAATAGTTATTGTCTGGATTTAAATACAAATGGCCTGCTTCATTCATTCACGCAATCATTTCACTACTCAAGACCAATATGCCAAATATTATGATGTTTTAGCAATTTAAAGTTGAATACGATGGTCTCTGCCTTGTAATATCCTATAGTGCAATCGGTGTGTATAGGAATAATGATATAACCAGTGGAATGTGAAATATTCACGGCTAGAGTTCCAGGGAGGGGAGCAGCGATGATATAGATGCCCGTGCTTTAACTAATGGCTGTTCTCAATTTCTATCTTCCTACACGGACTCCAACAGAAATTGCTTCACATTCCTGGGTAGAACTATTCAGATACATATACGAAATACACGGAATGTATCCCAGAAGATAGCCTCAGGAGAAGATAATGGCATCCCCGTAGAACATCTCAGTGAACAAGGGAGGGCAGGCAGTGCTGCGTCCGACAGTTGCTTTCGTGATCTCATGAAAAGCAGGCTTTGTGAGGTGGTGTTTGCTTTTTCTCTCTAACAAGGCTCAAGAAGGTCAATGCTAATGTCTTATTTAATTGAAAAGAAACTTTCTTTAGGCATGCTTGGTAGACATAAGGCATACCTGCTTTTGGTGTCTGCAGAACTAAATATCTTGGACCTTAGCAAAGAAGCAGTAAATATTAGCCAACCACGCTGCATCGGCATGCACTTGAGGTTTTTACTCTTTAGAGAAAGCTTTCCGCTATTTGCTTTAACATATACTATGAGCCATACATTTCAATGTGCAGATAGTTGTGTTTGATTTAAGGGGCTGTGGACTGGATGCATAGCTTTTGCTTTCTCAGGCACTTACAGCACATATGAAAATATTTGATTTGGCATAGTTCACCTTCCTGGTATCTATGATTTAAGAAAAGACAGAGAAGAAGAAAGAGAAAAGACAAACATCATAGTCTCCTGTTATTAATTCTAGTCTTTTATGGCCTTGACCACACTTTGGACTTCCCATCTAATTCAGTCTCTTCTACTGAAGCCAACTAGGTCCCTGTACTAGAAAGTTCCTTTGCTGGAATGGGTTCCATCTCAGACTACTGAGCATAAGAAGGGCATAAGGCTGCATTCCATAGTAGACATGGTCACATGATTCGATTGTGCTATGCTACTGGAAAGAGACTTCCACATCCTTCCCAGTACATTTTGTTCTATTTTGTATGCCTTCATAAACATGTTCAATTGCACTGTGGAGGTCAATGACAGCATAGGGTTTAGAAGTTGTTGCTGGGAAATCACACTCACTCACGTTGAAATCGTCCATCAGCGTGCCGTAGCTTAGCCTGAGCCTGTGTAGAAGAGCGATATGTGGTCTCTTGCATTTTCATTTCAAGTAGCATCACTCACTTTAAGGCAGACATTCAGGCCTCTTCAAAAGCCTCCAGGGTGAAGGACAAAAAAGAGGCTTAGAGAATCTTCCAGAACTGCAGCTCTCTGCAGTTTCTGCATCCAAATCAGTACTTCTCTGCCTTTGGTATTTAATTTTAAAGTAACACATTCTTCCTTCCATGCAACCAATAATGGGGATTTTGTCACACATTTTCCAATCCACATGGCTCTTTTGTGCATCTATACATTTAATTGAGCTCTGCCCAGGAGGAAAGTCAGGCAAGAATGTAAGGAGAAGGAAGAGAGGACATAATGCTTTCTTGATTGAGTTGTCATCTGGTTGATGCTCTCATCTTCTAGAACCTCGTGTTTGATAACCGCATTCTCTTCTTTTCTCACTCACAAGGACCTATCAGTTTGGCCTTCTCCCAGAAGCAGAAAACTAACTATAAATATGAAACCAGTTTCACTACTGGACCCAGACTTCACATCAGAAACAAACTTCTCACCTAGGAGTGTCTGCAATGCAAACAGCGAAATCAAGGACATAAGAGGTAAGTTTGAGTGAGAAGAGCCATTCCTTGTATCACATTTATAGAAACTATTTTTCTAGGAAAATGTTAGTGCTCTATCTCTAGTAGAGGTTACAACATAGAAGGTTTTTAAATCAGGGGGAAGAAAAGCCCTGAATGATCTATACTCTCACATGTTAGTCTGTATAGCTGACTCTTAACTATAGAGTTGTTATGCTGGACTCTGTTTTAAAACATCATTATGGAAAGGGCTTGCTCACACAATAAAGGAAGCATCTACTACAAAAGTGACACACACACACACACACACACACAAAGTGTGGGGGGGCAGACCAACAGACAGACAGAGATTTGACAATTTTTTGTTTGTTTCTCAAGTTGCTTATTCAAAACAAGTACTAAAATATTATGGGTCAAAGAGGAAGTGAGAAGTAACGATTTAATACCTTTCATCTTGATAATAAAGCTGGCAGGAAGGGAGGGAAGGAGAGGGAGAAAAGGAGTAAAAGAGAAAGGTAGGTGAAGTAGGCATTCAGAAAGAATCTTAGGAAGAAGGGGTGGATAGATATCAGCCATCTCAGTTATACCAATGTGAGAAAATCTCTCTCTCTCTCTCACACACACACACACATGAGAGAAAGAGAGAGACAGAGAGAGAGAGAGACAGACACACAGAGAGACATAGAGAGATACAGAGAGAAAAACAGATATGTTTTTATTCTCTTTTGACCTAAGAAATAATTTCTTGGCTTTATCTATTTTATCCTGACAGAGAGGGTCTGTGAGTTTCCAGATTCATTCCTATTCCTTGGTCTTTTGTAAAAAAAAGTCTGAAGAGTGGGGAATGGATAGAAAGAACAAAAGCTACGATGAGCTATGCTTAGGAGGAAAGCAATGATCTCAGAATATAACAACAAAAGGTTTCCAGTTTCACAGAGAGAGAGGGCGGAAGGACAGAAGCAGTGGACTGACGGGGAGTTGGTACCCAAGTGTGACTGTGGAGAGACTTGAGTAAGAGGGTAAATGGGTAAGGATTTCAGGAGCTATGGGGGCGATCTGGAGAGAGATGGTGGAGACTAAGCTGTGAGTGTCAGTGCTCACAAAGATATTCAGACGGGTGCTATTAGAAAACGGGAGGGGGAGATGGGAGGTGTTAATGGTAATTGGCATGAACCCTATTCTTGGCTTTCCTTTATTTCCTCATTGAATGAGTGACAGACAGGCTTTCCCAGTTATAAATAAGATGTCGCTCCAGGTCTGAATGCATGGGTGCACCCAATGCGAAAGTTTCACCCACAAAGCCAACATCCCAGTTAGTACACTGGCAATGAGATACTTTAAAAGAGGCTCCACAGTATCTTAGGTACAAGCTCTCCCTTTCCCTTTATGTTTGGCTTTTTGTTGTTGTTTTGGTTTGTTCTTGGTTTTTTTTTTTCTCTTCTCTTTACATGGCCTAGCTTGTGAAGTTCAAGTCTATAAGGTAGATGCTCTGAGTATTAAGATTGTAAACACACTAGCTACTTTGGAACCTCAAGTCGTTTATAAAAGGTAAATATATTCACCCAATTTCCAAGCACAAAGCAATGAAGTCATACATTTTGCATTAATTAGTTAACATTTAGGCACTGATTGTATGTTGTGGTGGTTTGGAAGAAAATAGTCGGCACAAGGAGTGGCGCTATTAGCAGCTGCGGCTTTGTTAGTGTGGGTGTGGTCTTGTTGGAGGAAGTGCGTCACTGTGAAGGTGGGCTTTGATGTCTTCTATGCTCAAGCAACACACAGAAGCAACTGTTCATTTCCTGATATCTTTAGATGAAGATGTAGAACTCTTCGCTCCTTCTCTAGCACCATGTCTGGCAATGACGATGTTTGACTGAACCTATGAAACTGAAAAGAAGCCCCCTCAGTTAAAGGTTTTCCTGTGTAAGTGTTGCTGTGATCATACTATGTTTTCACAGACATTGAGACTTTAGAAGAATCTTCCTTGAGGAGGTTCTGATAGATAAGAGAGAAAACTTCATAATGGTGAACAATCACTGTTACATTCACTGCTGTTTCTGGTGCTTGTGGCATTGTTAATTGTTCAAGAAGGAAGCCACATTGTTTGGTTCCCTGCTGCCTGGCTAGCTTAGACCCGAAATAACCACACAGAAACTATATTACTTAAAACACTGCTTGGCCTATTAGCTCTAACTTCTTATTGACTCGCTCTCACATTTTAATTTAACCCATCTCCAGTGGCTTACTGGCAAAGTTTTGGCATGTCTGTCTCTGGCAGTGGCTCCATGGCTTCTCTCTGACTCTGCCCTTTGTTCTCCCAGCATTCAGCCTAGCTTTCCCTGCCTCCCTAAGTTCTGTCTTGCTACAGGTTCAAAGCAGTTTCTTTATTCATTAATGGTAATCACAACACACAGAAGGAAATTCCGCATCAGTTAATTCTGACAATCATTTTTTTTCCATTTTTGAAATAAAAAGTTACTCCATGCTTCCTTCTAGTCTACCAAAATATTTTCTGTAACTCTAAGGTTTAAGAAACCCTTCCCCAAGAAGCAGGCACTAGTCCATGAAGAAACTAGGTGTCAATTCATGTGTCTTACAAATGCTCGGGTTATTTGAAAAAGCTTCTCACTGGCCCTAAGAACATGAGCATGGGAGATCTGGCCACACCCCTCATCTGCCATATGGTGATGTGGATGGGGGTGGGTGCCTTCTTCCTGCCCCTCATAGCCAGGTGGGGTGAGCTGACACTGATATCATAAGAACAGGAAAACTGTCTCTGCCCCTTACCAGCTCCAATACTCTGAGAATAGGCCATGCATCTCCTCACCTTTCTCATCTCCCAGGCAGCATAGTAGAGCTGGCCCTTCTGGTATAGGTGTGGCTGAGTGGATCCTGAGGGTCCAAGAGCAGGAATACTGGCCTGCCTCTTGCTCCTTGCTGCATAGGGTGAACCAGCTGGGGCAATGCCAGAGAGCTTACCCTGGTGGTGGGTACTGGAGGAGAGTTGGCAGGCTGACCAACCCTGCAACTACCTAGGCCCAGAACTAGAATTGAGAGTTGACCTAGCCAAACATCCACCCCATCTATGATCTTCTGGAACCCTGGATAGTCTTATATATCAAAGCTTCAGGATCTCCACAACACAGGGTAACAACAGGGGGCCCAGTGAGGGCCCAGCATTGATAGTATAGAAGAAACCAGAGGCCTTGAACCAGACCATTGACTCTTTGCAATGAACACTTGCAAGAAAAGATACATGGATAAAATGATTTACTGTATGACTCACCATGTTACACTACAGCTTCCATGATAAGGTTATTCCTTTTTTTCCCTCTAAATTTTATTTGATTGGGTTGGCATTGGAGGGGGTTGGAGTTGCAAGGCCAGAGAGTGGATACAAAGGGACAGGGAGATGAATGAGTTTGAGATGCATAGATGTGAAAGACACAAAGAATAAAATTTTTAAAAATTCTACTTAAAATAAAGGAAAGAAAAGGAAAAGTTACTCTCTGGAGAGGGCTCAGCACTCACTTAGCGTGTACTTCACCACTTTGGTCTTGCCGAGGACAGCCTGGACACTAAATCAAGGAGCTGGAGCTTTTCTTTCCACCTATCAACTAAACTGCACTTGAGCCACTTAGGCCGTACCTGAAGATATGAAGACGCTGGCTCATAGTGAAAATGCAGCAAGCCTCAAAGGCATGCATATTCTTCTCCTTGATCTCTGCTCCCATCATCCTCCTGCTTTTAAAGATGTGAGAAACGCAAGTTCTGCCTCTGGAAGCAGACCCCCCTTTAAGAACTTCAGAACTCTGCTCATTGCTCGACTTGCTTGGCCATGGGAATGCAATACTGATGGATTTGTTGATTGGTCCTGTGACATATCAGAGTCTTTAAAGACATGAAATTAAAAAGGAAAGAGAGAAAGAAATCAACATTGTTCTGAAAGAAAGGTAGTTAAAATTCAGAAAGAGAGATACTTTAATTAACTTAATAAAATTACTAATGGAAGCATTTTAACTGCTAAATTTAATTTACTTGTCAAGATATCAGGCTACAAAGAGGAGGGAAGAGTCGGAAGTCTGCTTCCCATTATGATGTACTCTACTATAGAATAAATTTGCTTAAAATGAAATATATCACCAAAAGCCATCAATGACATCTTAATTTGGAACAGCCAGTTGAAAAGTAATTAGACTACGAAGCAATCAGTTCTAGTAAATCAGGGTTTCCCTTTACATAAACATACATTTTTTTTTTCTATTTATACCCAGGAAAGACTAGACTCGCAGGTAGTAGGCAGGGACGCTGGCTCTTTCGATCGGTGTTTCTACTTACATTACCAGGCTGTCAAAACAAAATGTTTTATGATGGGATTAAAAAATGTATAAGCATCTGATTTGACTTAGTGTTTCTGTTTATATGTTGAACTAAGGAGACTTTGCTTACGATTGGACTCACATTTGTCTCCCTCTTCCTTCCAAAATGCCTTCCAGACCCACTGACGACCCAACACCTTACCTCAACAGGGTAAATTCAGCTAACTATCAAAGAGCCCCACTTAGTTCTTCCTTCAGGGTCTCTCCTCCTCTTCTAAACAAAAGTGGGAACTGTGGCTGCTAGTGAGTCAGGGTTTAGAGGAGGTGGGAGTGACTCAAATGATCCTTCCCTTTAATGTCTGCAGATTCGCCATGAACTGTTTCTCATCCAGTAACAGACCTAGACATATAATTGTTAGTTTATTAGTCTAAAAAACACGCTGGTAAGAGAACTGGGCAAAACAGAATAATTTATATATGATTTGGTTATGACAAATTATCAAAGAGGAAACAAAAGGTATCAAAGGGTTTCATATGCTTCATAGAAGGCTACACTTTTGAGTGTGTCTTCACTGATTGATCACCTTGAACCTCAGAAAGGTGTTTTGCTCCTCACTTACAGACATGAAAATGGAGGCTCCAGGAGGTTAAGTGTTTTGTGGAAACAGCAAGGATATTTAATGGGAGAGCTGGGCTCCTGGTACTTGCTTCACAACATCTGGTTATGATGATGGAATCCCATCTGTTATCTGTTGAGGGGAAGAGGTGTGAGAAAAACAACTAGAAGATAGATCAATCACCCAGAAAAATATTTATGAAGGCCTTCATTCAGATATTATGGGAGTCAACATTGTCAGCAGCCCTGAAAGCTCAGAGGAGATGATAAACTACGCTGTAGAAGATATCAGTTCACTAAGCAGAAACTACCTGGCAACAAGTGCTTGTGTAGCTAAGTCTTCAATCCAGTGAGAGAAAATGACCAGATAGAGAAAAGGGCCATTTCAAAAGAACAGAATAAAATGCCATTAAGAAATATGGGGACATCCATCTCTGAGTCATGGTTCTGGAGTCTTCCAGCATGCAAACCCCTCAGCTATATGCAAATATTTTTACCTTAATAGGGCAAATCATTTTCATCCTTCCCATTGCTTTTTTAGAAATATGATCATTGATAGCTATACCACAAGGCACACTACTTCTCCTTGTGAAGCACATTGGAGGGAAATCTAAGGCAGACAGTGCAATGGGAGCGTGTATTAAGATTCATTATTGTAGACAGATGAGAAGTAGTCCTAGAATATAATTAACGCACACAAGCTTCCATGTGCAGTGCAGAAATAGGAGAACCAGACTGAACACAGGGGTAGAGGACCCCTCTTCATCCAAGAGTCTTGTAAAAATACAGTGTATTATTCCCAGTGGCTGTTCAAGACCCATGTCTAACAGGAGAGTTGTTCTGCTGCTGAAGAAGGCAGGGACTATATAAAAATAGATGTAACAAGTTAAAGCTAGGAAAAAAAAGATAAGAAGCACAAATGTGGGAAATGAGATATTGCTAGTAAAAGAGGTTAAATGGAGTAAGAAAGTCTTTTATAAATGTTTCAAGGGAAAAAAAAAAGTGATCCTCGAGAGAAAAAAGACCAGGGAATAAATGAGAAGAGGAGGGCGTGAAATTAATGATGGCCGAGATATTGACCTCCTGCTTTAAGTCAGTTTTCAAGAGAAAAATGAGAAGAAAATTTGGACAGCTGGAAGGCAATAATGACTTTTAAAAATAGGTATCGACAAAGAGGATGAAGGAAAATTTAGAAAAAAATTAAACATAGTGGCATATACTGATTGTAACTTTCAGATAACATGCTTCCCAGGGAATTTGATTTCTTACGTATTAACTATGCACAGACACAGGAGAACAATGCAGACGAGGGAGATGTCAGAAATCCCACAAAACAAATTGTTTTTCCATAACAATAAAAACCGGCTAGGGCAGATTGGGAAGGCAGACAGACATCCGGGCCTCTAAGTAGTATATAACTTCGGTCTTTCTTTGGTTTGCTTTTTGGCTATTTCAATTCTTAGCGATTGGAATTATACGTTTCTGTTTTGCTCAGTGGGAAAAGGAGGTAAAATATACGTTATAGATGCTCTGGAAGTACAAGGAAGTTTTCATGAGTTCATGGGAGATATTTGAAAAGGATGGTACCTTTAGATCCCTAAATCTGACATTAGTATTAAAGTAATTAGTAGACTGTGTACATACACGAGAAAATTATGGGGGAAATCCTATGACAGGAAGTTTCAGGTTCTAATGCAGTTTTCGGGTGAAACTCTGAGATGCCCAATTCATTCTGCAAAGCCACTAGATACCTGAGTAGGGAACTCTTCAGGGGACTTTAGTTGCTGTTCAGCAATGAGTTTGTGAAGAATGAAAATGCTGCAGGTGCGAGGCTTAGATTTTTATAGCAAGTGTGGCTGCTGGATGTGACATCTTAGGGAAATTGGTGTCTAGGAATACTTGTTTTGACACCTCCCTCAGCTTCCTCCCCATGGGCTCAGTGGATAATAGGTATCTGTCCCTTGCTGCTTTTCAGTTTCTCTCTTCAAACTTTAGGTTATTCTTACTCATTCTTCTCTAATAACTAAAGTAATCCAAGACTTGAGGTAGAACAATTCTTTGGCACATGTATCTACATGGTGCCCCTGCCCTCCAGAAGCCTGCATTCTGCCCTGTTACTCACTCATGGCCAATGGATCTCTGCAGGTATCTGTGTCTGAGCTCCAGAAGAGAACAGGGGAAGCTGACACTGTGGAGAGACAGGTAATCTGTAAAAAGAAGGTCTTCTTTCTGAAAGAAAAAAAAAACATGGAATTTAGATATCTGGATCAAACTTGAAAATTCACAAAAGTTAGTTTAAACATCTCGAGATCAAAAATACATCACAGGTCAGCAAGCAGATCTTTGTTGGGAGGCGGAGTCTTAGAGGGCAGCACGGGGCAAGTGGTATGAAAGGGGTGTTCGCAGGCACCATGGGAAGCATGTTTTCTCTGTCTAATGCCCGTGCATCTATTTATTAAAGGGGATTCACCCCTCTTCAATGGGATCTGCAAGATGCTAGCGAACGGTGCCAATTTGTGGGTGAAGCAGCCTTGGGTTCAGCTCTTCTGCCTCTCTTCCAAGGACATTCTATTCCAAATGCTGTGGTGATTTCCACGGCATCTGATTCTCTGGCAAGCTACAACTAGTCTATTTTCTTTTATTAACTTTCCTTGTAAGCTTTTAAAAACAATTACACATTTTTATTAACTTCCAATGTTCTACCACAGTCCTTTTCGAACATGGATGGATAGAAGGTGACCTCCTGCTTCCCAGTGTGGATTGTGACTATCCTGTTAAGATAGGGACTTTATGCTGAGACAGGGACAGAGTCTAGTCCATTCATTGAAAGGGAGAGGCTGTGATGAATACAGTAGTAGAAGATGGATACTGAGTGCTGTTTGGATGCAGCATGTTCTTTTGCATAAATGAGACACAAGTCCAACAAAATATGTCAGCCTCCTTTCACCAAGGAGTGGCCGTGTGCATTGCTGTAGGAGGGAAAAAGGGTGGGAAAAAGAAGGAAAGAGTGATAAAGCCCAACTAGGGAAAGTTAGGGAAAACACACAGGGACTCAATCTTTGGAGAATTGAATTAGAAGCAATATTTACAGTGCTTATCCAAGTATTGGCCAGAGGAAAGAGAGGCTTTTGATTCTTATTTTCTTCTCTATTGCTAATTTTCTCAGTTCCTGTCCTTGCAAGGATGTCTCTCTTGTTTACTGAAAAGACACTGTTTATGTACCCTTTGTCGCTGTGACAAACAGTGTGACCAAGAACAACTTACAGAAGGAAAGGGTGTCAACCCACCTTTGAGAGGAGTCAGGACAGGAAGTCAATAGAAACCTGGAGCAGGAACCGTGGAGGGACTGGCTAGCTTTTTCACACAGCCCAGGTCTACCTGCCTCATGATGGCCCTCCCACAGTGGGCTGGACTCTTCTGTATCAGTTAACAATTAAGACACCCTCCCACAGACACGCACACAGGCCATTCTAATCTAGGCCACACCTCCAGCCATCTAGTCTTCCCTCATTCTAAGCTGTGTTCAGCTGACAGGTCAAGGTAATTTGGACAGATATATAATAGAATCTATAGTTCTTACATTTTACCAGAAATTTTTAAGTTTAGCACATTCTCCTCAAAGTCTTTTAATTCCTTTTAGTTTCCAAGTTCTACAAATTATTCCCAAGTTCTTGAAAACAATGGGAATCATTTGCCAGTATGCTATAGGCAAAGCTGAAAGCTCCCTAAGAACTACGGATACATACGAATCAGATGCCGAGAGCCTGTCTTCTTGGAACTTATGCGTCAAAGAGCATGGAGGCTACAGTGTTCACAATAACCAAAATTTATAACAACAACAAACGTAAGAACAGCGCTCAGAAGACCCCTGGAGGCCATCCAATACTGCTCTCTGAGGTGAAGGACTAGCCTAAAAGCCTTCATTTTCTTGAGGAATTTAAGAAAGAATGTCTACAAATGAACTGAAGTCAAAATGAAAAGCTAAGCAAACATAGAGCCACGAGGAAGGAAGTGAAGAGTAAACACCAGAGATAAAGGAATTGAAAACCTAAACATAGCAAGATTGAGGAAAAAATTCCTAGGGGTTAGAAAACTACATTTTATCTTAAATTTTATTTTACTACATTTATAGATGGAATAAACCGTATCTATATCACATGTTTGCAGTGTGATATCATAAATTGCTTATCTACTTATTCAATTAAATTATAAAGCCTTGTCATTTATACTAAAATGAAGATATTAAAAAGCTTAGGTATGGGAGGAAAAGTCTGAAAATAAACACAATTAGAGAATTTTGTACTTACATTTCTATAAGTTTGAAAACCTCAGCAAAATGAAAAATGTTCTTGCAAAGTATAAATTAGGAAAGTTGAAAATAATTCTAAATAAATAATAAAAGCAGTGACCATCCAGAATATGGAGTAGTTAAATAAATCTCATTTTATTCAGTGGTTAAAGTAGTAGAAGAGCTACCTCTAAAACAAAACAAATCCTGAGATCTTCAAGAGCCCTGATTTAAAACTACTCATTCCTACAGAAAGGAGAAAACAACCTGCCTTCTTTACTCTCTGAGGTTAGCATTCTTCTGATAGCAAACATGGGGAAAATACTGACACAGAACTTCTATGTAAATGTAGACACAGGATTATGAAGTAAGCAGCCCAGCCACTCAGAGTTTGAGTGCTCCCCTGTCAGGCTAGTTTGGCTTAAGGTCGGTTTAGGAAGAAGTGTGAAGGCCACTGCATGTTCTTCTTTGTCTGAAGGGGGTCACTGCTGCAGGAGTGACAGGAAGTGGGAGAGCTTCCCCAGCTCTGACCATCACAGAAATGATTAGACAGCGTGTTTCCAGGAAGGAATTTAATTCAGGATTTTTTTTTAAACTTAAAAATAGAGACTGCCGTTAAAGAAAAGATATGGATTGCCTTTAATCTGTTCTTACTTACATGATCTTCCAAGCTAGCATTTACTTTGCCGAACAATTATACACCGTCATTATATGTGATGTGTCTAACAAAGGTGTGCGTAAAGGACTGCATAAAGCTCAAAGTGAAGAAATTAACTGTAAGTTCTCTCTCTCCCCCCATTCTCTCTCTCTCTCTCTCTCTCTCTCTCTCTCTCTCTCTCTCTCTCTTTCTCTCTCTCTCCTTCCCAGCTCCCCTCCCATCCTCCGTATTGCCTTGGTAGTTTGGTATGTGGGGCCTTTGTCCAGAGAGACCTACACGGCACCTCCTAGAGAGGAAAAACTCCTTTGAAATGCCATCCTTAATTTATGGATAAGAGCTGCTACTGTACCTGTGTGAGGTTCCCATGAGAATTGACTAAATGTGTCTCTGCCAATACCAATGACCGAAAGAGACCTTCCATTAACTTCTGAATTAGCCAAATGGGACAGAGCTTAATCTAATATGCGTTATTTCATTTTCTAGGTTACTTGTTTTAAAGGAAATCAAGTATACTTATGGCTGTGGAGAGCTGTCCCGGGAGATGTGCATGGGAGGACTCCTCCTAAACAGAACAGGCTCTGAGGAAGCTGGGTGCGTGCCCGAGGGCCCAATTTAGCTCAGTTGCCTTTTCTCACAGTAGGCAAAGCAAACCCTCACTCCATGGAGCTAGCAGAGAGATTACACACTAATGAGACGAGTGAGTGCTGGCTCTGGAGCATCAGGGTGCTGAGGACAAGGCGGTTTCTCCTCTACCCACAGCTCAGCGGGTGCTTCCTTGATGTCTACTGGGAAGTCCATTCCTCGAAGTCACCACTCTTTTCTTTGGGCCTGGTGTGACCAGTGCAAGGAACAATCTGACTGGAGTCTGAGGCAGTCTGGAAGTTGATGGCCCATGGCTAAATGTTTCTGAGCAGGTCGCATGGCCCAGTGGGAAGAGAACTCAGCTCAGTACTGAGAACTGTGGTTTGTTCTCAGCGCAGCCTTTTACCTGCTCTCTGGGGACATACTCCCTCTATGCCTTGGGATCTTCATCTGTCTGCTGGGAACAATAATCTTTACTCTGCATAGTTTCCAGGATTCTTAAATTAATAAAATATATATTCTCTATATAGAATATAGAGAGAGATAATATAGAAGTTTTGAAAACTACAAAGCACCCTATAATTTAAGTTCTTTACTGAGTATTCAGTATTGAGAACGGCCCAATGAGTTACCAAGATCTTGTAGGTAGCACGACAATTTCTTTTTGACTCTCTAGGATTTTCGTGAAAGCACAATTTGCTCAATAGAGCCAGATACAAGCAGCTCTCCCTCTTTTTATAGCCATTCTTCCCAACTGCCAACCCTATTCATGGGACTCAGGGATGTGCCAAGGTTAGACGACGCAGACACGGGGTGTGAGCCATAACTTCTAAATCAGTTTTGGAAGGATGCCAGAGCATCAGTTGAGAAAAGTGATTGGAGTGCCTTTCTGAGGACAAAGAATTACTTAGAGAGTACATCTTTCAAGAACATGTTATTGAAACTTGGAGAAAAAGAGTTTTAAAATATGAGAACACTAGTATTACAGGCACTCTAAACCAATTACAGTGTATTTACTTGGATCTCAATGGGGGGACACCCTTTTCATTATTCACAAGGCTCAAGAACATTAGACACACTTCACTGAAGACAATATAATATCCAAATATGAAGTAGGCTGCTGTTTGTCCATTTCATCCACTTTCTTGCTTTTACCTTCTTCACAAAGGCAGAAGAGCACTTCTGTGTTTTTAGAATACACAGTCCACAAGGAGTAGGCAATGTACTTTTGGATAGTCAGCAGCCTTTGTCCTCAAGAGAAAACATACAGTTGTATCTACCCCTCCCAAAAGTCGCCTAGAGATAGTCGATCTGTATAGGAGCTGTGGAAGGGACAGGCCTAGACACCTGAGACCTGATCTCCATGCCTCAGAGATTGCTTCCTCGTGGCCATGGGTGAAAGATGGGGTGAAAAATGTAAACGTTCAGGGGCAACTTATTCAGAGGTAGCCAGGAATTTAAAGATCTTTCGTGCCTGGGGATCTGGCTTCTTTCCCCTAATAAAGATGCTCAGTGCCCTGTAGCCAGACCCTGATAGTTAGACCTGGCAGATGCAGCCCTTCCTCCCCGGCAGTGTAACTAGTATGAAGTGAGGTAGACAGCCTGCAGCAACTTGGTTGTCTGCGTTGACATACACATCCAGATTTTGCCCTTTCCCTGTCTCACCACAAGGGCCCAGTCTACAAGAACTTTTTCTCTAAGCCCCCTTCTTCTTTAACTTCTATGCTGTGGAAGCCTCTCACACATGGCAAATACCTAGCAACATATCAGCCCCATGCAAAAGTCCTTAATGTTTCCCTGTTGCATGTCGGTTTCTTGATCTCACATGCCATGGTGCCACCTAGACTTCCTTCAGCGCAGATGTGTATGCTAGCTGGACTTCTTTCAGTACAGATACATGTGCTACCCAGACATTCTTCAATGCAGACAAACTTGCTACTCACCCTTCCTTCAGTGAAGACGAGCTTGCTACCCAGACTTCCTTCAGAGCAGGTGCATGTTTCCCCCTCAGCATTTGGCTCTCTGTCCACACTATGTCTCCTGTGCTCTCCTTTTAGACTGGTTCAAGGAGATGCAGTGGGCTTCTTCAGCATCTTCCCTAGGACTTCAAGACTCCGGATTTCTGCCCTATTATTGACTTCCCTTCTTTACAATCTTGCCAGGCGGTTGTGGTGAACACCTTTAATCCCAGTACTTGAGAGGCAGAGGCAGGTGGATCTCTGTAAGTTTGAAGCCAGCCTGGTCTACAAGAGCTAGTTTCAGGACAGTCTCCAAAGCTACAGAGTGACCCTGCCTCAAAAAATCAAAAACAAAAACAATCCTAGAACAAGAGTTTTGCCATGAGGTCAATGGGGATTTTATTTCTACTGTGGATACCTTTGTGATTTTGAGCCAGGTACTTCACAGTTTGCAGCAAGATACCTTCCTTTTTCTTAGGCAGAAATGTAACTGCTGTATGCACAGTCTTCCTTGGTCAAAGATGACTTAGACACAAATCAACTACAAGTTGGTTTTGTTACAAGAAAGATAATAAGGAAAAGACCCGAGATCCTGGAAAGTGACAAGTTTTCTTGCCTGCAGTGAGCTTAATTCAGGGGTGCTAAGAATCCTGGACAATCAACACACAGCACCAAAGTCATCTTGGCCCAATAGCTTCTGGGCCCATCAACTTGTGAACTTCAAGAATAAATTTTACAGAAAATAGGAGGCGAATTTGGGAAAGAAATTTATTAGAGCCTTATAGGTGAGAACTTAAAAAATAAGAAGACAGCAAAAGAAAGGGTTGCCACTGAGTGCCCCATGTAAGATTGAGTGATGCTTTTGGTGGGATGGGGGCTAAGACAGGTTGTTAATCTGGTCAGTACAGTTGATCAAGCCATGAAGTAAGGACTCGTGTGCCTCCCCATCCCAGCTGCCTGAGCTGGAGTTCCTATTACAACTTCACAGACAGTGTCCAGGCAGCTGTGTGGAAGATGAAGAAAGATATAAATAAAATAAATCAGAAACCAGAGACCCCAAAACTTCTAGCATTGCTGACTTTTGACCAAGACAGAACCGAGGACAAAGACAAGAATTGAGGTCCTTCATCCCTAAAATCTCTTTACCAGTTTCCACCTCTTCTCATCAGTTTCAAGTCAATAGGTATATGCTGGTTCAAACACCTCTGTCAACAGAAGCTCTGCCAATGGAGATACATAGTTACTAAGATTTGGGGCCTCAGTGCTTCCAGGCAACGGAAGAGACAGCCTCCGGGGTTATGTGCCTTGTCTTCTTAAAACTGTTCTATCAGGGAAGGGAAAATCTCTTCCTTTCACAACCTATTGACAAGCACTAGGGGAGGGGGAGGGAGGCCCTACCCCTCAAAACTCAAAACACTACAAGAGAAACTACACTACCCATCTGCCTCTGTCATAGGGTAGACAAACTTATTTAAGCTACTATTTAGTGTATCAGTTTCAAGTGTGAAGTAGTTTGAATTCTCTTCTGCGGCTTACTAGCTTTGTAGTGATCAAGAATCTTTTCAGTCTTGGCTTCAGTTTCTTCATCTTTAAATGGAGATGAGTTCTATACTTACTCTGTGGGATTAATGTGAAGGCTGAATAAAATTCAGACATACAGAGTACCTGTGATGGACCATGACACCTACAGCTACTCAACAGATGTTAGTGGTTTTTATTTCTCAGTCACCCATACTCTGCGCTCCTGTTAAGACTCTAGAATGAGGCTTATGATAGAATAGGTTGTTCATTTCCTTCGTGGTGGCTTTTAAGACAAGGTGCTTCTGGACTTAATGGCGGCTTTAATGATAACAATGGCTGCTTCTTGAGGTCACATACAGTCTGAAATTTCAAAGATTCAGGGAAAGAAACAGAGAGAAAAACAGGGTAGAGAAAATGTATCCTCCTCGTTGGCCTTGTTGGATCTCCCCAGGAACTCTGTGGTTCTGATGGAAGCCTTTCCCCCTGGCCTTTCATTTCCCTCCTCCTTCACAAGACCAGAAGGGCTCTACCTTCCCAAGTTCCATCCCTTCATTGGTTACTGTCATTTGCCCCATTCAACATCTCCCACACATGATCCCATCTTCTCTGAGAACACAAACTATTATACAAAATAAGTATTTCTGCTCTGTGTAACACAAAATGAATCCCTGGTTCACCTCACTCGAATCACAAAAAACGCTCTGTCCAGCTTTGTAGGAGTGCTTAAATCTGATGTAGACTTTTCATCCCCGTGGGCAGTGGCCAGGTTCCTAGACTAACCGTTGCTTTCTTCAGAGTAGAGTCTATAAACTATGTGCAGAGAGGGGGATGCCTGACACACAGGGGAACCTCCACAATGGTGGATAAATATGTCAAGATGGGTGAGGCAACACCTCAGTCAAGACAGCAAAGGGAGGCTGACCATCTGTGATGATATGCTCTGAAGGGTAGCGGGAGTACCTTGCTTGACTATGTGACATCCACTGGAGCTATTGCATAAGGCCTACTCCCCACTCTCCAGGCGCTTATAAGCCAGCCAGGAATGGACAATTAAATGCTTGATAGATGTTGGAACAGGATTAAATTCTGAGGGAGTGTTGGGATGGTACATGGAGAATCTTCTAGAATAGACATGGAAAACTAGGAGTAGTGATGGATCTGTTTCAAAAATGAAGGCAGATCATTTCAGAGGTGGAAGGGAGGGAAAGAGTAAGAGTACTTGGTTTCTGGGTTTGAGATCCCCAAGAACTGTAAAGAACTGTGTTCTACCCTCCAGGACCCCATGGAGCTGGAGGGGCGAGGTAAAACGCAAGGCAGATGGGTGGAGTCCCCACCGCTTAGTGCTCTAAGAATGGAACTCAGAGAACTCTTATAATAAAATGTAATTGACACCAGCAAGGGAGCCAAGCTTATGGAACATTCTCCTGTCTACAGAAGAGTGCTGGTGTAGGAGAAAAGTTTCAGTCTCTGATCATGCACACCCAAGTGCATATTCCTCAGCAATGGACTAGTAAAAATTATATAAAATGGAGTGATATTAAAAATGTTTTGCCAACGATCAATTAGCACCTCTTGACAACGTAGTTTGCCTTCATTCTATTTGCTCTCAAAATAGATTCTGACACATCCATTAAGCTTCAAGGGATGAGGTACAGACGGCAGCATCTTAGCTTTTCATAATGATTTTGCGTGGTGGAATACTTTAAAAATAATCATTAAAAAGTTAAACGCTCACCCAGTCCTGAATCTTTGTGTTTCTACTTTTGTCGTTATTAGACATGTCCCCAAATATCAATGTGTGAGAAATCTAATCCCTCAGAATACCTGCGTTATATTTGGGAGTGGGACCTTGGGGAGGTAATTAGGATTAGATGAGATCAAGAGAGTGGATGGCCCATAAAGAAATTACTAACAAGGAGGTCCTCACCCAATGATGAAAAGTTGACCAATTCTCTTGGAACTCTAGGTCTATTAAGACAAAATAAATTTCTATTCTTTACAAATTACTCCATTTCTGTTATTTTGCTAGAACAGAAGAAAATGTGCCTGTCCGCCATGATGAACACTACTTTCTTTTCCTATCTCTCCTGCCATCTACCTTTTCACTCTACCTCATTTTCCTAACACATTAGTTGGCCTCTCAGCCACTCTACCTCTGAAGAGATGATTTCCAGCATTGGTTGCTCTCCGTGTGTGTGTGTGTGTGTGTGTGTGTGTGTGTGTGTGTGTAGAGGGCTCTCTACTTCCTGCTTTCCTCATGAAAGCTACTCCACTTTTGGTTTTCCTTGACCTCTGCCTTCTTTACCCCTGGACCGTCAGGGTGGCACTGGCAGTGTGGACCCTTGCCTAACTAGCCTTCTGCCTCTGTTGTGTGACTCCTCCTCCCACCTCTCCACCTAAGGTAAGGGAGCCCCACCTAGTGCTGTAGTCTTCCGTAAGCTGCCGTTCCACATAACAGTTCAACCCTCTAGGCTGCCTGCCCCTACTTAGTGACATTCTGACTCCCTGGGGCCTGTTTGGGTAGGGTCATGCAGACTGGTTTTGAAAATCCTCCTGTAGGATAAACTTACAGTGAGAGGGTACCCTACAAAGACCTGTCATTCTTCAAGCTGGATCAACCTCACTCGGCAAACTTAGACATGTGTAAAGTTCTGACTACTATTTGAAACCAATTTAACTTCTTCCTAACATGTTTTTTTAAAAAAAAAAAAAATAGCAGGTGCCTTACATGTAAAAATATTGTTTTACTGTCACGTGGGTTTTCTGAGAACATATGCATTCTGAAAAGCAAGACCCACCTTCATAGTCCTGAGGAAGCCCCTTCCTTTTACGTCTTCACTCTGCCACGGTTGAAAACAAATGTGTTAAATATTTGCCACACCCAGGGATAATTTACTTTCAGCTAATTGGACACACACAATTTTAATTTGGGTTGTGATCCAAGTCAACTATTATTTTAAGCCCAATCTGTCTGTCTTAGTGGCCCCACCATTTCTTTTTCTGTGCCATTGAGGGCATGCTTCTTCTCACCCTTTTAGATTCTGCCAGCACGGATATTCTTTAAAAAACGTATAGGTTTCTCCCATCTGTGTGCTTCTTCTTTGTCTGCCTGGTGCTGTTGCAGGGCAAAGGGCATCTGAAAGCATTGGTCTTCACATAATGCTACCACCTTGCTCTTAGCTTCCTCCATCACCACATGAAAGTTGCAGTTAAAAAACACACATCAAAGGGAGAGTCCCATTGAAAAGGATGGCTGCCTGCTGAGCTGGCATTCAGAGCCTGGGCTTTTGTTTCAGTGGCCACCCTGACTCTCCATCACTGAGTTTCCTGTTAGCTCTGGTGTGGATTTGACTTGCTCTTGATGATACTGGGATGTGTGTTTGTGGGGCTCAGTTTTAATCAGTTCATTGGGGTTGCTAAAGCAAGAACTTCTTTTTCTACCAGGTTGAAACTTCTCAATGGAAACTTCTTGTTTCATTAGATTTCTGCATAACCCCAGGCTAGATAACGTTTTAAACCAGGGCCACAAACCTAGCATGCATCTCAGGAAAGTGAGCTTCAGTGATCCTCTGATAAAATTATGCCTATCTGTTGGAGATGGAGATCCTTCCACAAAAATGGGTGGCATAAAAGAGGTGGCCAGAAACAGATCTTGTTTCTGTTTTTGTATACAGCTCACTTCTCCCTGACTGTTGACTTTCCTTACAGGCTAGAGTGTGATGGACTGCCTCTGAGCTAGCCAAGCAAGCAGGCACCTTTGCAAGTTCAGAAGCTCCACTGACACTTGAGAATCCTGTCTATGCATATTTGTACAGTGTTGTAGGTATGTGCTATGACGTTTCCCAGCCAGCAGCAACTGGATAATATGATGTTCACTTGCTGTATTCTTGTTAATGAAACATCATTTGTGGAGAAGCCTTATCCACAGTCCAAAAGCATCCTTGTGTCATGGCAACTGGAAGCAAAATCAGGTCCACATTGTGAATAAGATGAGCATGTGCTCCTCCACCTTCCATGTCCTCGTTCACTCTTTCCTAATTTCATACATGAGAAAAAAAAAACTTTCAGGATGGTTTTGAGGTTCCAAACCCAACGCCCTGTTTTATGGTATCTTGACTTACTTGAGGGCAACAAGAATAGCTTTACCCCGCTGCCCTCTTGTCCCTATTCCTCCTTCTCCCCAAAGCAAGCCCTAACCCTTAGAAAGGCCCCTTTCCCACCTACCTCTTCTGAAAGTCATGCAGATCTGTTATGGGCTGGGTGTTATGTGACGAGGTTGTGATACCAGGATGGAGGCAACCTAAAGAAGACAGAGTTAAAATTTCACCATGGTGGGGAGGCACAGCAGTAAGTGGCAGGCACGGTGACATGACTAAGAAGCCGTGAGGTCGTATCTTCAAATGCAGACAGGAAGTTACGAGAGCAGCCTGGAGGAGGCTTGAGGGTGTCAGCTCTCCAAGCCCATCTCCAGCGACATACTTCCTTCAGCAAGGCCGCACTTCCTGAGCCTTCCCAAACAGTACCATCAACTGGGGTTTTCAAATACTAGAGTCTCGAGGTGATATCTCTCATTTAAACCAAGCCACATAGTTGTCCTCCTTGTGTCAACAGGAAAGGAACGGCTATACCAAGAAGAAGCAGGCCTTGTTGGATTGCCCCTCTGTGTATTCCCACTTAATCACAGCTGCCTTTGTCTAGTCGTGTTTCTGTCTTAAGGATCATTTCTGTTTTCATTAAGTCTTGATAAAAGTATCCTCCCAACCCCAGAGCTGTTAGATCTCTAGTTGTGTAAGCACCTAGGACATGAAGAACCTTGTTCAATAAATGTGTTATACTTCTCTCCTAACACTTTTTCCTCTGTAATAAGAATGTATTTCATGATCTTCTGATGAGACAGAAAACATTATTGTCTTTTCTCTCCTCCTGTGGTTGTGGCTGCTGGCCTGATAAATTTGGTAGTATAACCAGAATGAGAACCAAACTTTCTTCTTTTTGTCCTTTTGGTATATTTTTCTATATCACTTAGAACAAAACATGCACAAACATTGGGCTTTTATATATGGAAACCATAAAATTTACATTATGATTAGTGGTAGGTTTTATTGAGCACCTCAAACAAGCTCCCACCATAAGCCATTAGATGAACTGTCTGTGCACATGTGTGTCTAAGGGCAGCTTCAGAGTCCCCCGGAGAGTGAAGGATTAGTGACCTCTTGCTCTGCCCACGAGCAGGTCCAGCCCTAGAGCAGGGACAATGGGAGACTGGAGTTCTTTGTCATCAAGTGGACTGTGGATCAGAAGCAGCTTCTGCCGGCGCTCGTCAGTGTCCCTCATGAGAATATTCTGGGATGACGTTTCTGAGTGAGGGACGTGGAGTGAGGAAGAGTTCTCCACAAACACGTGCAGCATCAGTCAAATCAGAACTCACTGTGCGAATGTGAAACCGCAGAAAGGTTCACAGGAAAATCCCATCACTCCAATCTCATCGGATCCCTTTGGCCCTTATTTTTGCCCCAGCCCTCATTCCTTTAGTGCTGCCTCCCTGAGTCAGCTTCTTTCCATTCTTGGGCAACAGTACTAACAAGATTGGCCCATTTCTACCCAGGGGCAGAAAGTGACATTACGATGTAAACTGAGTTTGTACTCTACCATGGGTCTTTATTGAGAACTGTGGGTGTTTCCTCAAGTTTGTGTTGCCATTCTTGTGATAATATAACGATTCTTATGATATTAATATAAGGTTTAACTAATGTATAAAGTGTATGAAGTATATTGGGTTCTTATGTTCTCAAGTCATACTACCAGGCAGCTAAAGCAGATGGAGCCTAACACAGACTGTTAGAGAGAAAAAGCCACTTTCCAAGACAGGTACTTGTGTTTCTCACTCCCTAGGAACAATCCCAATGTGCCTAGAAGCATGGGGTCTTGGAGAATCGGGAAGTTGTGTTTTATTGGCAGGAAGGGGTATTTCTTTATTTTTTTTAATTTTTTAGTCATGTTTAGGGTTTTATTGTTTCCCGTTTTATTTTTTTTAAAGAAAACAAACTATCTTTTTGTCATTGTACATACCAATCCAAGTTCCTACTTCCTCCCCTCCTCCCATTCCCTCCAATTACTTCCATTCCATCCCCCATTTAGTCCTCAGAGAGGGGAAGGCACATTGCTTTGGGGAAGGTCCAAGGCTCTTTCTACTATACTATATCTAGGCTGAGTAAGGTATCCATCCAAAGAGAATATGTTCCCAAAAGGCTAGTACAAGCAGTAGGGATAAATCCTGGTGTCACTGCCAGTGGCCTCTCGGCCCGCCCCAGCCATGTAACTTTCAACCACATTCAGAGGGACGAGGTGGTCCTATGCTTGTTCCTTCCTAGTCCACTGGTGTTGGTGAGCTCCCATTAGCTCGGGTAGAGTGTTTCAGTGGGTGAACCCATCATGGTCTTGACCTCTGTAACAACATAAACCCTAAAAACATATACAGATTCACTTGGAAAGTCGAAATAGACAAGATCCCCTGACAAAATTGGGAACATAGGGGTGGGGGAAAAGAGAGGGTGGAAGGGTAAGAGGAGGGGTAAGGGGAGGGGTGAGGAGAATTTGAGGAACTTGAGGATAGTCGAGATGGAAGAAAGACAGAGATGAGAGCAAGGAAAGAGCTGTCTTGATTGAGGGAGCCATCATGGCGCTAGCAAGAAGAGAAATTCCCAGGAATCCACAAGGATGAGCTCAGCTAAGACCCTAAGCAATAGGGCAGAGGGTGTCCGAACTGGCCTTGCCCTGTAGTCAGATTGATGAATCTCTTAAATGTCACCATAGAATCTTCATCCAGCAACTGATGGAAACAGAGGCAGAGACCTGCATCAGAGCACTGGGCTGAGCTTCCAAAGTCCAGTTGAAGAGTGTGAGGAATGAAATTATGAGCAAAGAGGGAAGTCGTGTTTTTGATGATGAACAAAATCCTCTGGCATGTGATGCATCATCTCTGGGTTACTTCTAATACCCAACGCTGTAAACACCATTTTAGAAAATAGATGTCCAGGTGCTCAGTACAGATCAATTTTTACTCACAGTTTTTGAATGAAGTGACTGAATAAGTTGAATGCTGTTGATGGAATATGCAAGTACTGAGGGCAGACTTACTGCTTTAAGTTTTTCAAGGATATATTTATTGTACGACTCTCATTGACCAGCAGGAGGCAATAGATGGCTTTCCTTTTTCTGTGTATTCACTTGACATTTAATATATATACTTTTTAAATTTATATATTTAATATATATAAGTTTTATATATTAAAATCAGCTTTGACTGTGTTTCACACTGGAGATCCACTGACGAACACTCTAGACACTGTCTCTGTCCTCACGGAACCTTCAGTCTTGGAACAACGGTCTTGGTTAATTCATACTCAAGGACTTGGGGCATAAGCCACAGGCTCTGAAGGTGGTACGGTCAATAGAACTGAAAACTTATATTTGTTCACGGGGTTAGGAGAATGCTTAGCATCCATGACCAAGTTCAGAAGTAGGCAAGATTTAAAGGAAGCTTGTGTAGGAGAGCATGAGAAGGTTCTGCTGAAGAATTCCAGGTAGTGTCAAGTTCCTGCCCTGTTGGCAGTGTTTCTACCTGAGTCGTTTCTCACCCTTTGTGCATTGTTATTTTATTAATATGCGTCATTATTAGCAGGAATGTTAGATTATCCGAGCCTATGCTTTTATCACCATAGTGTAGAAAGAGGTAAGTGGGCCCTTGGCTCTCTATAATAGGAGGTAAGCTTGTACTTATAACAGCACATTCTGAAGCAATATTTTCTTTTACAGTTGTGAAGGTCATACCACCATGATAAGGTTTAAAATACATCAAGTGTAACAGAAACCACCTAAGTATTTTAAGGTATAATACAAAGCATATCAGCTTACATTCCCAAGAGAAAGTCAGTAGCATTATAGAAAGTCAAGGATAGAAATTCTAAGTGACCATGCATTTCATAAAAGTTGTAAACTTTTATTTATATTTCAATATAATATGTTGAAATAAAATATAATTTTACCTTAATATAATGTGGGTTAAATATTGTCAAACACTGTGACAATGGTGAACTCTTGTACATTTATTTGTTTATCATTAATATAAAGTCCGGTGAAGATTTTTATTGGTTAACAAGTGGTCTTCAACATAGACCATCAGGGCTCTGACACTTTACAGTGGGTATATCTGTCATCCTGCTAGACAATGCATTCTTCTGCTGAAACCCCACTATTTGGTCTGACTCTAGGGAAGGAGTCAGCAATAAACAATCACATGATACTTCTTATAGGCATACCTAGAAATTTTGTATTACTTCTACCCACTTCCTGTTGGCTAGAATTCACTTACATGACCACTCAACTGCAAGGGAGGTCATGTGAAAGCAGAGAGAGCAGGTTTTCATTAACATAAAGGAGCCTGTGGCACAAAAATAACTTAGATTTCTCAGGTTCTTCCAATTCCCCAAAACCAAGCATCCCCAACTCTTTTTGAGAACCCTTGACCCGTATGACCCTACAATATGTTTAATGCAGAATACCCATGACACCGTAGCAATTACTAAATTTCAGATGGTTCAACTGCAAAGATTCAGAATTAAGTGAGCTGTGACAGTTATTTATGTGGAAGTGTCCAGATAGCCCCATCACTCGAACTCAGCACTATGAACACGTAGGGCTAGATAGTTCTTGGTTGTCAGCAACACTCCTTTGCTTATGCTATGGGATGTTTGTCAGGGCTCCTGCCTTCTGTTCTTTAGATGTAAGTAGTTTTTGTTCTCCTCATGTGACAATCGAGAGTCTGTGGGTCTTGCATATGTACCTGGAGGGTAGAGTCATCCTGATTTTCAAAGTTGGTGACCGGAAAAGGTAGCTCTGTTGCTAAAGTCTATTCGGCAAAGTGCTTGCTGTGTAAGCATGAGAGTCTGCACTGCATCCCCAGTCCCCATGTCAGAAGCCTGATGTGAAGGCATGCACTGGAGATCCGAGAGCTGGGAAGGGAGAGGCAGGAAAAGCTCCGACAGTCACTGACCAGACAACCTTCCGAAATCAGCGAGCCAGGAAGAGAATCTGAGTTAAGAAAACAAGGTGGATGGCCCTGAAGAATGACACCAAGGTTGACATCTGACCTACAAACTCACATGTACACATGCACAGATGTACCTGTCCAGACATGACTATTCATGTATACATACACAAAGGGAGGAAGGAAGGGAAAAAAAAAGGAAGGAAGGAGGGATGGAAGGGGGGCCAGAGGGAGGGAGAGAGGGAGGGAGGGAGGGAGGCAGGGAGGCAGGGAGGGAAGGAAAGAGAGAATAAAGACAGAGACAGAGCGGTTGGATCTGGGAAGCCTGGAGAGTGCCAGGCAGATCCTGCTATTCGAGCTTCAGATGGTGGCACCAGTCTGTTTTAGGTAGGAAATCCCTGTAGTGTCTGGTTGTGGGTGAGTATACCGAAGAAATTATAGACAGACATTTTGACGCCAAAGACCATGTTTGGTACTTCATGCCACCATTCCATTTTCAAAGCCACGGAGAGCCTTGTCATGACTCCACCTGACAGTAGTCTCGGGCCTCACTCCTGTGTGCTCTATTGGCCAGAAACATGGAAGCCCTTGAAGAGAAGCTGAGAGCTTGGGGAAAAAGAGATTTGGGTATCCAATAGATTTATCTATTATAGCCAAAACTGACTGGACTTCCCTCCTTCCCTCCCTCCTTCCTTCCCTCCTTCCTTCCCTCTTTCCCTCCCTCCCTCCCCCCTCCTTTCCTTCCTCCCTTTCTTCCTTCCATTTTCCCTGAAGTTCAACCCCTAGTGAATAAAGATCTACTCCACTTCTCTGATTCAGCCTCCCCCGCGGAGACAGAGACATTAAAGAAGAATTAAGAAGGAAGACAAGTATATTGATCTCCCTCACCAATCTCCTTCAACCAATACCTCTTAATCACAGAAGAAATTGGAGCCCAGCAAACGACTTTAATGAGCATCCATTCTGTTTCCCAGTTCTCTGGTTGGGAGGGAAGCTATCTCCCTGCCTCCCTGTTTCCTCTTTATTTGTGTTCGTGAGTCACTCCCTCGGACCGTATCTATATTTCATTTTATGTATATATGCATATACTTTCACATTTTTATCTGTGTTTTGTTGGTGCACTGGAGGTTTATTATTGGAGATCATTGTGAGGCACCTGAATATTTTGCAAGACAATGAGCCTCCAGAATCTCAGTATCCAAGGAACTAATTTTGTGCAGCAAGAGAGAGCGAGTAAAAAGGAAACCAAAAGAAGACAGTCACGATGCATCTGGTTTCTAGACAGTATTAGGAGGGCATAACTTGTTCCTGTCTGAGTGGATTCAGTGGATGTGTATTATACAGTGGCTGCTTAAAACGTGTAACCAAATCAGAGCACTTCCTTAAATTAAAAACAAACCCCATGGCTTTCCCAGCACTGCGTGGCTCACATTTGCAACTCTGCTCAGGTGAAACAAACCCTTATCCCAAGAGGGTGGGCAGCCAGGAGAGCTCTTACTGCAGAAGCATGCATTTCTTCCGCCTTCCAAATGATAGTTTATAAAATTGTAAAAGAAATTGACACCCTAAAGTGCCTGGGTAATGCCATATCATAAACTTCATACTGTAAATTGGAGAGCGGGGGAGGATGTGTTCTAGGCAGCAGTGTGTGTACTCAAAAATGGGGACCATGTTCCCAGGCCTGCTCCCGGCTTTGTGTCACCCGGGGGAAATCAGCACTTTTGTCAGGGCCCGCATTGCCCATCTCCGAGGTGTGGATGTAACCCTCCGCACCCTCCCTTTCTCTGTCGCCGGCTGTACCTTGCAGTATTGGGATTCGAAAAGATGAGGTGATGTTTAGGAAATACTTTAAACCTTGAGCAAAATATTTTCGTGCAAGCCTAAGTCATTATCCACTGTATTGTTATCCTTATCGCTACCGTGTACATGCGGTTGACTATTTGCAAATTATAGATAGTAATTATCTGAGTACATACAGCAATTCAAGTACCATCACCAGTGCTTGACATTAGTTTGTCATGGCAACTTGCAGGGCAATAAATAGTATGGAGATGCTTTCCTTTGACAGTTGTTGATTATTTATTGGGGGCTCAGGATCAGAGAGACGCTGTAATTAAGGGAATTTTAAACTATATCTGCCAAGACCTTCATCATCTCTGATATGCTCTAGCTGGCAATCATCCTGTACTACTGGAAGTTCCCAGAGTAACCAAGATTTAGAAGAATCTCTGCGTCCATATCCTTCAGCAAAGAGGTGAGGCATCTGAGGCTCAGAAAAGAGCCCTTTCGTCTCCCAAAGCCATGGAGTTATTAGGCAGGACTCCCGCACAGCAACCTGGACACCACTTATGCTTGCTGTGCTCTGGGGTGCCTCTTTAATCATATTAACATGGTTATTTTTCACAATACTGGATTGTCGCTGGCATGGGTTAATAACGTGTCTATAACAATATAACTCAGTCCCGTTTGATTTGAGTTTCCTTCTTACTGAGTCTTCATTACATTTAACTACTTAGCAAAGACAGATTGGGTGTAGACTTTCTCAGTTATGAAGCCCTGCTTTGTTCGGGGTTAAGAACGATTTCAATTGTCCCCTAAAACGGGAATTGAACTTGACAAGTAAGACTGAAATAAAAGTATTGCCCATGGGTTAGAGACTTAGATGCCTAGATGTTGGAATGAGACCCCATGGGAAGCTATGGCACCCTCCATCCCCTAGCGTGAAGTTATAGCCTTGTTTTTCCAGGAAGGGAAGGTACGTGGGCTGCATGTTTTACCTTTTCATCTGGGATATAAACAAAGATGGTCAACTCCTATTACTTTGTCGATGTTGCCTGTAGAAGACACACACATCACTTGTTGGCAGTAGGTCGAGAGGAGTTTAGTAGCCCATCACCGCAGTGGTTCCTCCCTACTGGATAAAAAAACATTCTCAGGGTATCCCTTGGACTGCTCTTTAATACAGTGATGCTGTCATTTTCTCTAATGCCAGATTGTGTCTGGAATGGATTAGTGATGTGCCTATGGCCTACAACGCAACACAGTCCACTGCGATTTTCATCAGTGACTCCACCCTATCATTTTATCTCTTGGAGATAATTCTTTTCTTCTAGGGAGATCATCATGCCCCTCTTACTTTAGAAACTGGGGACATGGGGGAAGTGGATTTTGGCAAAAAGATACAGGTTGCTCTTAGAAATGCAGAAGAGTAATTATGTAGCACGTGGCTTAAACATGTTACAGTATTAAAAATACTGGAGTGGAAGGCAAAGCAGCAGATTGCTCACCTGACTTACCTACCAAGTAGTTGTGGGAGCTAACAACTCACTTAACATTTCAGGGCCTCACCTTTCTCTTCTGTAAAATGACAGGATTTGATTAAATCAATCCTAAAGTCCCCCTCTGGTCATAAAATTACAGGAATCTAAGTGAATTGAAAATTGATGGTACAATTTAAGAGGAAGCTTCCTGAGTTATGGAACTTCCAGAAGACATGATTTTAATTCTTCTGTAACTCATAAATTACAACAAATGACCCAAGAGCTGAAGCAGTGAAGTGTCAAAGCTTCCAAAGTCAGAGAAGATAGCTTTGTTTTTAGACCGCACCCTGGCCACTGTTTGCTGGGGGGAAAATGGGATTATCTTCAACCTTAGGCACTGGGAAATTACATAGCTAAACATTAGCCATTAGAGGATAAATTGGTGTTCCTTGCATCAGGAATGGTGCCTTGCCTACGTCAGTTTCTATGAGCCAGGAAGACAGGAAAGAGAGAAGTAGAAAGAACTGTACCATGGGCTTCTAAAGATGGGTGTTTGTTGCTAAAACAGCCTATGTGTGCTGCTGTGTACATGCTAACACAGATACAATAAACCTAGTGAGTACTTGAGCTACAATGCCTGTCTAACACATATGAGTAGTCCTGGCACATGTTGTACAAATATAATAGCATGTTATTTATTATGTTACAGTGCACATATTGCAAGTTAAAATAATGCTGGTGAATAGTTATGCTGTAGTGCACATGTCCCAAGGTACGATAATTCTGACTGGTATATAGTATAGTGCACATGTCACGCAGATATAGCATTGATGTGTATATGTGTTACAGCATGTACTTTACACATATAGAGTAGTGCTGATGTGTTTCCAATAGTGCATGTTACACAGGTAAAACTGATGTGTCTCTGTCTTACATTATAACTATCACACATAGATGTAATAGCAACATGTCCTGCACATGCAGCTCAGCTATAGTGATACTGAAGCTTACATAGCTGATGGATCTGTCTTCATCTGTTATAATCTCCTTCCACACACACAGAAACATGATCTCACTTCAATCTCTCATAAACTTAACAATTCAGGAGCTTTAGTAACCCTTATTAACTGTAGCCACATTGTATAATTTTTATTGAAGCCCAGGTTCTTCCTGGAGAGGTTTCTTTATTTTGCTCCATGCAGTCACCATGGAATTCAATGTGTGCCTCTAGCCCTGTGATTTGAAGAATTGAGGCAATTTTGAGAGGAGATGTCAAGACCTTTCTTGTCCATGCAAGGCCATCTTAACCATGCCCGGATCTTTTCTTCGGGTTGATTTACATAACAGCGTGACATTTTGTCATTAAGGAAGCAGGTCCCAATCTTCCATGTCTTTTTTTCTTGGCTTGTCTGGCAAGCAATTCTCTTTTGCAAGCTATGAAATCCTTAAGGAGGACTTCCTGGCAAGGGAAAAATCCTCAGTCATCCAACAGTCTCTCACTTTTCTATTTTAAATCTTGGCCATGCACATATGGTTGGGCATGTGTGTCTAAAAATTTCTTCCACATTGACTAACTTGAGCTATTTAATAGATTGTGCTGGCCGTGGGCTCGGCAACAAATCCTGTGGCGCTCATCACCCTCGCTCGGGAAGCAGGGGAAGGCCACACGCCTTGCTTTTGTCCTTCCTTGTAATCTCCCTCCCCTGCCCTGTTAGAGCATGAAAGCTAAAGCCTGCTTCTTTGCCCATTTTCTTGCAATTAACATTGTCTCTGCTCCCCTCCTTCCTGTCGCAAAGAGATCCCCAAATACCATGCTTAATGTCCCAGCAACTCTACCTTCCCTAGGGCTTTGCTGGGGTTTCTAATACATTTCTAAGATAGGAGAGCTGGATACCATTTCTACTCCTTTGCTCTTAAAGGTTTGCTCTCTTCCCCCCCCCCTCTCTTTCCCTCTGTCCCTCCTTCCCTCTCTCCCTCCCATCTCCTCCTCCTTCTCTCTCTCTCTCTCTCTCTCTCTCTCTCTGTGTGTGTGTGTGTGTGTAGTGTGTGTGCACAAGCAATGTGACTCAACTCAACCTCAACTTGTTTCTAAAACTTGGAACGTCTTATTTCCAACAGTCTAAAGCACAGGCCTGGGTCCTATTAGGTCCTCAGAAGTGGTAGTTAAAATGAATTTGAAGACAAGGCTGCCTTCTGGCAAATTTGCTCCCTCTTCCAGGTTGTGGTGAATTGGGCCCAAAGGACATGGGGAGATGGGGGAAGCAGGCACCCTTAGCTGATCTCCAGCTGTGTCTCCTTCAGGCATGAAGCCCAAACCCCACAGTTTTCCCAGCAATTGAACAACTCAGAGAAAGTGGCTAAATCATACCCTGTGATCCAAGAAAAAAAAAATGATTACCCTGCCAGAAGGTGAACTCTACTAACTTCCCAGAGGAGATCCCTCCCAAACAGACACAGAACAGCAATAACAAGAGCAACAGCAGAACAACAATCACAACGGCATTAAGATGATTGTCTCAGAGTACTGGAGAAGTCTGCAGAGGTTCCCCTGTTCAGAAACGACCCGTGTTGTTAGACTCCCAGTCTGTATTGTCTGACTGTCTCCTAACGCTCCAGCTGCTGTAGCAACAGTGACATCATCTTCCTGCTCAAGTGGCCCCAGAAACTTCATTTTTTTTTTTGTCGAACATTAAGTATGTCCCTTTAAGTCTGTCTCAATTAGCATGAAGGAATAAATCACCACATGACTTGTGTTCAGGGGATCTTCCTCCCCACCGAGATGACAAGTCCTTCAGTAGGAAGATGTCCGTGAGGTGTGGGGACATTACACTTACTGTCTGGCAGGGGTGCCTTAGCACCACACACTGCTGCAAATGTTCTAGAAAAATAATGGTGCCACAGTGAATGGGAAGAGTGCATCTTTCAGACCCAGAACAAAGACAAGAACAAGCATTCGTTAAAGATGAGTCTCTATTCTTAACTTATCTTTCTTTTTCCAGAAACCACATCAAAATGAGAGAGCACACATGTCTGAGGACCTTTCAATGATACAGCAACCTTTTCAAAGTTGGGTGGGTCCCCTCCTTTAATGGGGTGCCTATACATCTAACTGTACCAGAGATCCATAGCTCTAAGAGCTCTGTTTTCTGAAAAAAAAAATGTGCTTTCTGACTCCACTGTACAGCTGACTGCTCCCCTCACCCCATGCTTTCTGAGAAGCACTTTTCTCATGACTGTGGCCCCCAATGTTCCCTGACCTTCAGTTTTCTCATCCCTAGGGAATCTCTGTTCCTATAGCATCTCTCGATTGCTTTGACTTTATTACTCTCTAAATCCAGATTATCTGTTTGAAGGAATCAGTACCAAGAGCCTCCACAACACTGGGCACCACCAAAAAGAGGTCGTTTTCTGAAGAATTGGCTCTCTGTTTTCTTCTGACTTCCGCAGAAAAGCGGCGAGCCTCATCAAAGATTTTCCAGTATACCGTTTTGTGTTTGTGTGGGAGGACGAGCTGGTGAGGAGAGGGAAAAAACATGGTTGTGGATGCTGCTGCTGAGTGATCCAGAGCGTGCCCGCTGCCAGGGCGCGCCCGCGTCACCCTCGCTGTACTGGTGTTCTGATGGAGTGATCCAGAGCGTGCCCGCTGCCAGGGCGCGCCCATGTCACCCTCACTGTACCGGTGCTCCTCTTCCCATCTCACACCGTGACAATGCCCTGAGACTGTTATGCTCGCATTTACTCGGGAAACCAAGGCAGAGCATGGCTTTGTGACCTGACCATGTTGTGGAGCAGAGGAACACTGCCTAGGACAAGAACCCAGAGCGTTCTGCTCTGTCTGCTGCCTTCGTGTGCCCAGCTGGCTGCATTGTCACAAGCCCCCCCCCCTACACTTTGTATGGTGCATGCTAATATACGCTACCTTTTGACTATCAAGGCTGCAGGCCTGCAGGTATGTGAAGGAAAGTTTTAACATTTGAGTCGATATGCCCTTCTCATTATGCTAAACTGACTTGGTATCAGTCACACTCTTTATTTTGGTACTTACAGAGGACAAAGATCCACCTCTTAGGCGCAGAAAATTCTGTTTGCAAAATAAACACATTCACATTGGGCTTGATGGTCCAATACTGACCTCACTGGTCCATCCTTTTACCTAATGAAACCAGACAGCGCACGGGGAAGCAGCAACCAAATGCCCTGCTGTGTCTGTAACTTCAGGTACATATCAGAAGATGCAGAGACTGGGGACTTCGTGATGTGTTTGAGAGAGTGACTACAATTCGTTCTTCTAATAAATATTTGTTGGCCCTAACTGTTCACATGGAGCTATTCCAGATGATGCGGGCATAAGGAGGTACATGAAGAAGTTCCCCTCCCATTAGGAAACTGTAGACGAGTTTGGAGAGGTGACAGAAAGGAGAGCCACTAAACAAACATTTTAAAATCACAAGAAAGTGAACATGACAAATTATGACTTCAGAGCAGTTTAAGATTTTCTCCGGAGTCAGGAAGTAGAGGTGGGTGGATAGTCGCCATTTGTTCGGAAAGCAAGCTCCTCGATCACATGACTTTTTAATGTATTTGTCATGGTGTTTAATTTTACAGTGACTTGACAGGACAGATGTGGTCATTTCCCCATTTTGTGGATGAGACAAATAGGAAGACCCATAAGGATGTCATCTTGACAGCGGGAGAGCAGCTCTGTCATCCCAGCGAGTATCACCAGGGCTCGCCTATATAGGGGCAGATTTGGATGTTTGAAGCCAAACATCCAACTAGGTAAAAGGAAAGCCATTCCCAGCAATCCTTGTGGCTACACATTGTGTCAAGGAACACTTAATGAGGCAAGAACACGCATGTAGGAGATATTAGATATTGGCAGGTTCAAAACTAGGCCTATATTAATAGGCACTAATTAAGGACACCACAACATATACAAAAGCACACTTGAGCACTCTCCCCATCTTCCAATTACATTGCTTCATTCTATCTAAGATATGAGAAAACATGTTTAAATAATGCATTAATTTTGTTGGGATCATTTTTTTATAACAGGATGCATAATTCACATTAAGAAATGGCCGCTTCTTTTTGTATTCAGCAACCATTTATTGAATCCCTGGCTATGTCATCCTCACCACCCTAGTCATTACTGGCTAAGAAACCCCTCTGTGGATTCAGATGTGTGGGCTGCACACTGCTGGGCTTCCAGAGAGCTGGGAAATGGAATGAACCACGGCAGTCTTCCGTGTGGGACATCCATAACTTCCTGAAAATTCTTCTGCCGGACTTGAAAACGTCACATCCTAAAATATTCAGGTCGCCGTAGTTGTTCTCTCTATAAAATATTAATGACCTTGAAAGTATTATCATGTTTATTTTAAAGCAACCATTTTCTACATTTTAATTAAAAGTTGTAATTCACATCTTTTGACCAATTTAACTTAAATCTTTGTCTTATTGGAAATAGGGTCCTGGGCGAGAATCAGAGAGAAATATAAGTGTTACTTAACGCAAACAGTACAGTCTTGGCTTTCTAGGGATGTGTTTCTGCTCATCACTTGGACCTCTCCAGATTTTTCTTTTGAATTAGAAGTACCCTCCTGCTTATGCAAGGTTACCAGGAATGGGCCAGTGCTTTCCTCTTTATGTACTCCGTGAGAACCCCAAGTAGGCAGACCCAAGCATAATGCAGGGAATGTTCTGTTCTCGCAGCACTTTAACCCCTTACTCCTCCAGCAGTGGAGCCCCTCACGTTCACACGTCTGTTTTGGGAGAGGGGCTACACTCACACAGATCCGCAGCACTCCCCTGGGTGGGCCTGAGGCCACTTTGCACAGGTATCTTGCAGCTATCTATGGGTATGCAGCCAGCGTTGGTTCCTCTTCGGCTTTAGTCCTCTAGCCTACCTTAGGGAGCGATGTCCTAGAAAGTATTGGATTTTCTATTTTGGTTCTATGCTATATAAGAGAATGGCTTAAAATAATGATATGTGAGGGACGGTTCTGTATGCAAAGACATACAGTGGATTGGGGTATCTCTGCTTCACTGTCCTATTGCGTTTCCTCTGGGTCTAGCCACTTCTCTCCCTAACTAAAATCACATTGGTCAAGATTTCAGTTGGTAACTGTCTTCCCTAAAATAACTATCTTTTGGTACTGAAAGCGTGTTCAAGAATATAAATGGAAGGGGTGTGGAAGGTGAGAAGAGAGTGGGGGAGAAAGGGTAGGACAGAGGGAGGGAGTGAGGGGGAGAGAAATTTTTTAGGGGCCCACCCAGTTGCAGCAGAGCAAAGACTTATCTATATGCATTACTTTGATTTCAAATTATTTTTAGCATGGCTTTTATTGTACTCATTGTTACATACATAAATCTTTAAAGTAATACGTTTTGTAAGAAATGGTCATAAAAATTTACAGCCAGTAACTTTTCCCCTGTCCCTTACAATGATATTCTACTAAAACCATTAAATGGTTCTCATTAATGCCCTTTAAATGATTGTGTAATGACCCACAATCGCTTGTAAGTGAACAACCATTAAAGAATTACCAGTTCTTAGCATGCTTTTAAGTACAGCTTAAATACATGGGAGGTAACATATAATATATTAAAAAAGGTATTAAATTTGAAATAGTAGAAACACAACCATCACAAAAGCATGAGTAGGTGTGCAACCTTACCCGGCTATGACCATAGTTCCCACTGAACACATTATTACAGTCGGTTTTTATGACATTTATTCTTTGTCTGTATTGAATCTGTTCCTTTTTTACCGAGATTAATAATAATAATAATAAAACCCTGCCACAACAGGAGTGAGAGTGCATATAAAAGCAAATGGGGAACATAATTAAACCCATGTATAAGCAACAGCAGCCCTATCTCAACAAAAATGAACAATCCATCCCTCAGATACTTGGTGTGTGAGAGCAGATTTGCTCCAGCCATGTGGATATTTGACACCAGATAGTCTAAGCACTTGGATCATGACAGGTTTCAAATATTAACTATTCTGCAATATCAGAATATGGCAAATGCTAATAATTAATGATAACCCTTCCTGAAAGTATGAGGCCAGATCGACTCTTGTCTTGTCCAGGTATTTGTGACGAGGTGATCCGCATATGTAGAGGGCATTTATTTTAGCATGACCTACAGATGTCAAGAGAACAGTGATTCTCACTTTTGAGGTTCTTTCGCATTTCACAGATCTTGTTTGTATTCGATTATCATTCATGGGGCCAAGAAGACTCAGGTCATTTAAACCTGGAGCAAACAGAGCAGAGGACAGGGTCAGTGTGAAAGTCTGACTACACAAATAGAAGAAACTTATTTTTGCTGACTTCCACGAAGGGGGGATAAAGGAGAAACGAAGGCCAAAATGAACATTGGTTTTGAGGCTACGGTCTACATTAGATGCTCTAGCTTCATGCAGAGGTGCACCTCCCTCAGCTGGCATTGGCCCTGGCCTCCCTCAATTGGTGACAAACTTCAGTTTATATGCTATATAAGCTCCGCTTGTCCCTTTTTCATATGAGGAAGGAGCTAGGGAATAGAGGGCAGCCTTAAGTCTAAAACTTGAGATATTAGACTAACAAAGTTGTTCAGATTTGTTCCTCTGTATCATAAAAGCCTCCGATTAGATCTCAGGTTCCTCCGAGGCCCCTTCTCTAATGCTACACATTAATCCCATAATGCCTACCAAAAGGTGTCACAGCAGCATGAGCAGGCAGGAGCCATCAGAGTGCTTTTTACACCCAGATTCCTCTCTTATTATTATCTCAACATGCCAGGACCATAATTGGCCAACTACAGCTAGACCACTCCAAGTAGATGGCTGTTTATAAATAAAGCTAAGTTGGATATTTGGGAACTTGCTCTTAGAAGGTAGGAATGGGGGCCTACCACAATGAGTCTCGGGTATTCTCCAGTCTTTCATTTCTACACTTGCTCCATTTTGACCATCTTGTTGGCCAGCCTCTTTGCGGGAACCCTTCTTCCCTATTCTTACCACATCCCGCTCCCTGTTATGGGTCCCATTTCCACCACGAGTTGAGCTGCAAATGGTTGCTTCTACTTTACCTCATTCCTTGGATATTCACATCTTTAACTTTATGCTCCCGTGAGAAAGGAAAGTTTCGTCTTCTCTGTCACTGTAGATCTGACCATTAGCAAGCTTGTGGGACACTCGCTCAGGTACCCTAACTCTGATCAGTTGCTAGGAGAGTGTAGAACAGAGTCAGGGCTTTGCTCAGCTTGAATGTTGGCTTGTTACAGAGATTCTTTCTTAGTTGATGTGGAATGTGAGAAATCAATCAAGCATGAAAGCATAGATGAAGAGGCTACAAGAACAAAAGTCAGCTTCTCCAACTCCAAATGTTTTCTCAGTCCAATTCACTGGGAATTTTCTTCTGAAGCCAGGGAACTTTCCTATCTCTGATTGTGAGAGAACATCTGGCTCGATTCTCTTCCCTAAGTGCCTGCCAATAGCTGCCACGCTGTGTTGTGGAAGCATGGAATGATGCTTTATAGAAGAGGGGCATATGACCTTGACTGTTAAAAATACTCCTAAGCCATGTTACTTGGTGCTGAAGTGCATCTACCTTAAGGGAAATTCTCCAACAGCTCAGATTGAGTTACAATGTAGAATGAGGACCAGGTGAGGTTCCAGGAGGGGTTCAGGGGACCAAGCACAGCTGCTCACGGTGGAGCTTGGTTGGAATGCTGGCTTTCATGCTCCTTCTGGAAAGAATTATGGCGTGCTGGAAGGGTATCACAACAAGCATCTCACGCTACAGACCCTAAAATCTGTTGACTGTCCTATAGGAAGAATCTGAGTAGGTTTGGAAGTGAGACCCACACTATTCATTGACTCCACAATGGATTTCCACTCTCCTCCTCAACAAGTGAGAACTTACTGTGTTTGCTCCAGAAAGCAGCATACTTGAATCCCTGTGCCTCTCAGGAGAGTCTTTCAAAGACAGTCATAATTTAAAGAGTAAATAAATAAACATGGCAAACAAAAAGGTTTTGTTATTGCAGGAATCTTCTGAAATTTTTCAGATTGTGCATTGTGGTGGTGTTGTTTTGCTGGTTTTTAGTTGAACACTTCTGAAATTTATATGGAAATATGTTTGTCTTCGTGGGGACTTTTCATACTATTTTTTTTTTTTTACAAACACCAGATGAAAGCAGACCAGTTAGGACATCTAGGGGGTGACAAGGCTTGGCTGGCAGATAGGCTGACTGTAATAGCTGCGTGATTTAGAATACAATGTGCTATTTGCCCTTTGATCCTTCTTCCTATTGTAAATTAATCATTAGAGGACTCTGTCTGAAGCACCCTTTCCCCACCCCCCACTCACGGTGTATCCTATTTTAACCTGCCCATGCAGGCAACTGCACCTGACTGTAATTTGTGGACCACAAATTGCAGTGGTTCAGCACTTGTGGCTCTCTAATAGGTGAGTGTCACTTCTCTCTTTGGGCACAATTCACTCCCGAAGGGTTGCAATGTATCATTAATGTATTAAAAAATGTTGTGTTTTAAGGCTGACTACCTGAAATTACTTAGGAGTGTGATGATCCAAAACAGACTTGTCCTCAGTGCTTAGGAGCCCCAAGGAAGCAATTCTTGGTTAAGCACCTGCGTTATCTGAGCAGTCCTAATACTTCAAAGGCTTGCATAGGATGCTCAAAATAGGCACCTTGCCAAACAGAAATTGAAACACATATACGTACTAGACTATTTACCTTGCGGAAATTAATTTTCAGCCAGCAGCACCTAGGATTATTTAATATTTATCTTCAGCTGCAGGAAGATGAATCTATTATTTTATTAGTTGATTTTGATATTTTCCCCAAGTGTTTCAGCCGGTCTTTCCAGTTGATGGTACTTACATTCTCCGTCATGCCCTGCTCTCATTTGTCACTCTGATTTTGTTTTGTTTTAATTGGTATTCAAGGCTATATTTTATTTTGTATCTTTTGATTTCCCCAGTTAGTTAACTGGGAAGAAGCAGTCAGGTTAGTTCACAGATCCAAGCAAGTCTGAAGGCTGAGGATTGGGCTAATGGAATCCAATCACTGATTGAGGAGATGTTCTGGATTGCAAGTGGGCACCCCATGTTCCCAGGCCTCTCCCCATCTCTGCATTCCTTTTACTTGGCTAGATCCTTCCCCTCATCATCTGTCCGTAAGAGGCGTGGAGTCTACAGCCTCAGCAGCCTTTCTCCTCGAGATTTATGTCATTCTGAAATGCCACCAACTTCTCCTTCTGTTGCTAAGATTCCCTAGGATTGTGGGCTCTGTTGACTGTTTGTGCTTGAGAAAGTAAAGTACCAGGAAAGAAATATGTCACTATGTCCAATAATAAAATGATGGATAGAGTATCGGGGGATTGGAGTGTATAAAAAGCCACGATATTGCAAAGCACCTTGTAGATGGGAAGTGTTAAATATCAACCGAGCATCACTGTCTGCAGCGTCAGCACACTTCCCTGTGACCACAGTGAGGGAGATGCTAAAATGTCATTTCATGGACCACATTATGTGCTGCTTACGATGAATATTCTGGCCATGCCTTATTACATTTTTGATAAATTGTAACTTCTTGGGCCCAAATTTGGTTAGCTTATCTCAAGTGCCATTTAAATATCTTAAAAGACTGAATTTGCCCCAAAGATTTAATCATCATTCAGCAGCGGTCGGTAACCATGTGGTACTAATTTAAATTACTGTAGCAATGGACAAGTCTCTATCCAGAAATTAATAAATGCAATTTATAAGGAATGTTAAGTAACAACTAACAATTTAATGCTTTGTGAGTTTCAGCCAAACTGATTAAATAATTAAAACAGATTTCTAGGGATAAGGAAAGAGATTTTACCATAAAAGAGATAAACAGTTTGGGAATTGTATGCATTCTTTGAGTCATTTAAGATAATTAAATCCAAAACCTATGTTAAAATAACACTAAAGGTCTGGTTTAAATCAGTAGTGGTAATTACTAAGTTAAGAGTTGAACACCATCCTCTATGTCTGCTCCATTGTTTCAAATAAGACATTTGGGGACTCTCAGAGCACTGGGTCAATTTGTAGAGTGCGCTATTGGTGGAATAATATTGATCTCAAGGACAAATAAATGTCTTGAATGGAATTTCTTCTTCCTGTGCTGTTCCTGGGTTTTTCCAAAGCTTGGCTCAATGGTCAGGCTCTTCTTGGAGTGGCCTCCCAAATGTCTCAGCGCCTAGCGCATTGCTTCCAGATTCTTACTTCAAATTTGAAAAAGAGAGAGGAATTTAGAAAGCATCACTGTTTTGGATTAGCATGTGATAAGCATAATATCTCCCTTTATTGACTTATTTTAATTCAGTGTTACCACGAATTATTGGTCAGTAATCATGAAGAGCATGTATATGACTTCCTCGTACAAACATTAATAAGTCATGGAAACATTCTGTTTTCAGATGAATTTACAAGTTTTGGGAGACAATAAAAACAGATGGTAACCTCTTTGATGGAAATGATCATAGGCTACAAAAATGTATATTGCTTTAAGGATAATTCTAATCAGCTCTCACCCATGGCTGAAGAAATGCCCATCCATCATCCTTTACATTGGATCTCTGGCCATTGAACTCAAGTGGAGAGACAGACAGCCACCCATGCTAGGACCTCCAATATCAAGTACACGAGAGCCCCAGGGTGAGAACTACAAGGTAGGGTGTAGTGCAGAAACTTGCTTTTGAATCTGCCTTCTGGCTAGTGTAATTCTCATTGAACTGGCCATCTGTTTGGGAACAAGACAATACAAATAGAATGTTCTACTATGCAATGGGTTTAAAATGTGCTGCCTTTGAAATTTACCTTATCATCCTCCCTCACTCTTCATTTCCCACCAGCTGCCCTGCTTTACCCAGAACTGAAGGACTCCCCAGCATGTGGATCTTTCAGTGCTAAATTCAGAGAGTTCCAGACTTTCCCTAGTCAATCTCTCCCTGTTTTAACAATTCCTATCTTTTTTTGTTCCTGATTCTCATTATGCTTCCACTCACTCAGTCCTGAATTTTCCATCTTTTACCACATCCGAATTTCTACCATATTCCATCAAATATTATGTTTTCTTCCTTCACCTGTGTCTCTCTTATTGCTTTGTCTTGAGCAATACTGTGAATTTCCATGGAATACTAAATTAGTATCTAAACTTTACTTCTTTGGTTATTTAAAAAAAAAAACCCTACTTATTTGTTTTACATGTTGCGTAAAAGCTCATTTTCTACAGGCAGAAAAGGCTGCCCATTATTTAGTGCCTGCCAGGATTTTCAGACATGTTTCTTTCTTCACCGTTCGTTGAATTCCCTTCTCCAGACATCTATATCTACTTGAAACTTCACAAGGACAGATTACTAGGTCATATTTTCATGCCTTTGTCCACAGTATTTCTTCTTTGGGAGATGTTCTTCCTCCAAGTCTTGGAACATTTGGTGAACAACTGATCAATTCTCAAGGCCCAAGTCAAACATTGGGTTTTGTTATGAAATTCTTGGGACCAGGCTTTTCTTTGTACACACACAGTGTGCCCAAATACACACATTACAGTAATTTGTTTAGCTGTTGAACGTCTCTTCTGGATTATATCCTCTTTTATTGATAGGAACTTGACATATTAGCATTTATGTCCAGATTTTAGTATTGTGTCTAAGCTAAAGCAAGCAGCCTAATGTCAGTAGGCTGGATGAGAAGACTCTCTCCTGGAATCATGGACATTCTCCTGAGACAGCACACTAATGTTCATGGTATGTCTCCAGATTTTGGCAGGTTCCTTCTTATGTTCCCTAGAATAATTCTGAACCAATATGAACCCATTCACAATTTTCTGCTATATTATCTATTCACTCCAGAAATACTTTTTCAAAGCACTTTTTATATTTACATATTAACTGTGTAAATTTAAAAGGTTTTGTTCTTCTTGCCAGGCATGGTGGCACACACTTTTAAAGTCTTTAATCCCAGCACTTGGAAGGCAGAGGCAGGCAGATCTCTATGAGTTCAAGGCCAGCCTGGTCTACAGAGGGAGTTTTAAGATAGCTAGGGCTACACCGAGAAACCCTGTCTTGATAAAAACCAAAAGAAAAAAAATGTTTTTCTTATGCTGTATATTCTGACAATTATCATCAAAATTCACTTCTAAAAATTCCCAATCCATTTCCATGGCCCACCCTGTACCATACAACAGATTAACCAGTCTTCTGAAGGTCACGTGCTTCTAAAAGCTTCTCTTCTAGGGGAATGACTTCTGCTTATTCCAAGGCAAGTGTGGCAGCCTCACTCCTGGTGCCACCTAAAAATGATATGAGACAGAGGGTCCTGGGAAATTTACAGCCAGTGGTGAGGTATCAGGCAGGTCTTTGGGGGTTCTTTGGGAAGCTTCATTCTCAAAATAAAGGTGTTGAGAAAGCAACAGTCTCACGCACCCTGTGACCTCCAACAGTGTGGCAACCATGGTGTGTCACTGAAGGAGAGGAAAACTGAGTAAAAGCAACAGACGCCAGCTGGGCAGAAAGGCAGAGGAGCCCAATGCTTGATGTCATGTGGTATCTCTTGTGCAGTGACTCCAGTTAGAGCCCCCAGTCTTCATCTGGACTTGTAATGCTGTGGCACGGAGCTGAGCATCTCACATTTGGTACATGCAAATTTGCCGTTTAAATCCAAGAGGTCCTGAGCCACTTTCTGTAAAAGTACCATATGGATAAAAGTGCTCAAAGACTTCTCAGAATAAAAAGGACAGCTAAAATGACCACCAGTTCTAGCACATTCTTTGGAGATGGGTTGAAGAACAGATCGGTGCATGAGGGTACTGTGTACAGAGTTGTCTGAAGTTCTATAGGAAACTCAAACTCTAAGTCTTCAAAATCATTCATTATATGAGTTAATGGCCTGATTGTGGAGCTGGGGTCGTGTTCCCAATTGCTTTGCAATAAAAAGGAAACAAATGACTACCACAGGACTGAAAATAACATATCTGTCTAACAGTTACTACGCACAGAACACTGTACTGGGAGCCCTTCCCAAGGACATTCCTACATCAGATATATTTTCTGTCCTGAATATTTTCTTTGCAGACTACTTCACAACATAAATTATTTATACATATGTATACTTACATAGTTCTTTGTGATTGTGTGGAGACAGTGAGAGTCATATTTTCTGCTTTTGGCTCAATTTGTCACTTTATCCCTTTGTACCCCACCAAGGTTTTTATCTGGTGTACTTTGATTTTTATGGTGATTTTAAGTTCACAGCAAAATTAAGCAGAAAGCAAAAAAATTTGTCATGTCCTCTACTGTAGTGATGCACAAAGTATCTGAATCACCATCAATGAGCCTGTGTTGAGCCACATTCAGCGTTACCCCCGAATCCAGAGTGTGTTTCAGTGTTTCTGGGTTCACTCTGGTGCTGCCCTGTCTAGGGTCTGGGCATGTTTTTCATCCTTATTATATCACAAAGAAGAGGATTTCGTTTGTCTCTTTGTTTTTGTTTGTTTAGACTCTATGTTGTCAACCCTCTTCTTCCTCAAGCTTTTCTGAGCTAATAAACAAACCTCATTGTCTTGGCAAGACTTCGTTTATTCATGTCAAACGCATTCTTTGATCTCCTGGATTCACTTCTATTGCCTTCATTTTTATAAAACTTTTTTGAAAAATAATATTGCTATTGATCACGAGGCCAACAGTTCAGTACTTTGCTCCTGCTAATTGCTTTCTCTGCCCTCCCCTCAATACCACCAAAAATGAACTCTCCCAAGCCAGGAAGTGGGGGCCAGTACTGGACGTTCCTCTCCCTCCCCTGTTGCCTATATGTTAATTCTAGAGGTTTCTGTCACATAGACTTCTCCCAAGAGAAGGAACCTTTCCTGACCCCTCCTAGGCTTCAACTGTCTCCTCTATGCCTTGTATCAAGCTCCTGACTTAATGTCATGTTGGCTGTTCCCTCCAGTGAGCTCACAGTGCCTTTCCGTGGCATCCTCCCTTCCTGGTACTCCATGTTTGAGGTACTTTAACAGTATGTATCTCTTTCTTGTAGAATAACATCGAAACTTTTCGGATGCTTTGGGGGTGCCAATGGTTTATAAAGTGTGCTACCTTCCCAGGGTACATTTAACAGCTCACCCTGGCTGAGTTCTTCTGTGTAAACTGAAATAGTCTGTGTCTGAGCTCCCGTACTTTCACAGCTCTGGAGGCTTGCCTAGCCTTTTCCTTCTGTGCTTAGTGTCCTCCCTCTCCTACATAAGTCATGAGCTTCTACTGCCCTTGAGGCACACTGAAAATGTTTCCTGCTTGCACATCAATCTTTTCAAAGTGCTTCTAACATGCCTCCTTCATGGAAGCTAGTGTGTTATTTTGTGAGCAAAAATGTGAGGAGTCTACTGTTTTAAATACAGGAGTCTACTGTTCATATCAGGGTTTTTTGTGTATCATGGGTGGTTTAGTCTATAGGACTTAAATTTCTGTTGAATAAAACCTATGGTAATTTGGGGACAGTGTGGTGGAAGCTCTGATGGGATCAGTTGACAGGGGAATTGTACTAATTTGTCTGTTCATGCATGTAGCAAATACAGAGAATATATTTACAAAGAAGTAATATTAGGTGTGTGTGTATCTATGCACACATGCTTGCTCCAGACTTAAGATGGAACATTCGCTCAACCACTGGCTGCTGAGGAGACAGCATTTCCGTCATCTACAGAAGAAAGGATTGGCCACCTGCTGGAATGGCCGTCTTACACTTGTAGGACCTCCCGTTCTGGTTTAGTGGGAGAACACAATTTGACAAAGAACAAGTATCACAAGTGGATGAAAGAGATAGGATGGGGCTAGAGATAAAGTGCATTATCTATGACCCACGCAAAGACATTTGGCCCTTTCTTTATGGTGTTGGCAGCACTTCTTTGTTTTAAGACTTATATGAGACTCAGGAGGAACTGACACATGGCAGAATTTTCTTGGTCTTACTCCAGTCAGCCCAATGACAGCCCCTCTCTTTGGCTTAACCACCTTTATGCCATGCTATCAGATTTTCAGTATTTTCTCTGGATCTGCAAAACTACCCTGAGACTTTTCTCCCTCACGCAAAATAACCTCCTCTGAAGATTTTTATGAAGAGCTCTTCTTCTTGTTTTGAAGAAAACGTACCCTCCAAGTGACGTACTCTGTTTGCATTCTACTGTTCCTGGAGGAACCGAGACTCCTGAGTCATAAGATGGCAGACATTTTCTCAGCCATTGGCTCCTGAGGAGACAGCATTTCTATCATCTGCAGAGGGAAGAATTAGCCGCCTGCTTGAATCCACCGTATGTGTGTTGGTTGGGTGTTGCAAGGAAATGTACCCCCAACGAGTGCCAAGTTGCCCACAAGCCTCCCTTTATCCACTGGGCCAGCGCCAATCATCATTGTTCTCAGAGGTGATAGCAGGAGTTGTTCCTCGTGAGGACACGGTGGCATTCTGGCAGGGTCACCCTGGTGTTAAGACGCGTAGCATTTGTCGGGTTTGCCTAGGACTTCTGGAGGTTTAGTTATGAAACTTGTTAATTGAGCTATAAATATAGCTACAGCCTTTGCCTTCCAGTGAGGCAGTGTGTTAATTTGGGTTTGGCAGGGGGATGATGCAAGCTGCCAATGTTATGTTAGGATTGGTAACGTGCAGTACATTTTAACTCCACTTCCCCATGTGCCACGCGCTCCTCTCTGTTTGTTATCTTTGTGAGAGGAGAGAGCAGAAGAAAAAGCAAGCTCATCAATTGTGGGCATCTTACATTAAGGGTGTTTATCTGCGTGCCGACTTTTCACCCTGGAACTCTCCAAGTTGAAAGTGTTAGGAACATAAATGAAGACAGCTAAGGAGGAGCCACAGTATAGGGCTTAACCACAGATTAGAGGACGCACAGTTGGGAACAGGCATTGTCTTGCTCTGTCCAAAGAACTCACCTCTGCACTTGGGATATCTTTCTGTCATTAAAACGGAAGAAACAATAAGTATGTTTTTTTCACATGTGAGTTGCTTATGGGACAGAGTTGCGTTCATTTGCCTCTCTGATGTTGTTTCCTCATTAAAGGATGAATGAGGCAGTGGCTCCTCTCAGTGAGAAAAATATATGAGCATTTTAAGCTTCACATGAGGGCGGATTTGGTTATATACATTGTGTTCCTATAAAAGGGTGGTAGAGAAAGCAGCAGCAGTAGATATCAATACGCTATTTGGGATTTTCTTAATAAGTACTGAATAAAAGATTGAATGATCTCAGACTGTCTGGGAGGGAGTAGTCTTTGCGGGTCGAGCAGACAGCGAGGGCTGCTTTTCTTTCCTCACGGATATTGGACACCTGGAAATTGTTTGGCAAAAATAGGGAGTCCTGTTTGCTGGTAATAGACGAGGGTAAAGAATTAACTTTAAACTAAGCGGCACAGGATTCTTTTCATCTCTCCTAGGGAACCTAATTTGTGTAGGGGTCTGCGGAAGGAGGGGTCACTGGCTTCTGCAGCTCTCCGAAGACAGCTCTGATAAAAATCCCTCGGCTGTAACAAGTGGTGAAGGTGTTGGCTTGAAGAAAATCTTTGGTTTCCTTTCTTAGCCACGCCTCTCATCTCTGAGAAGTGAGATGGCCCATGGCTTTTCTGTGTGCTTTTATCTAATTAGATCCCCGTGTCTTTCTGGTTTTCCTTCTGGGTGGAGCTCTCCAAAGGAAGATGCTGTGTCATGAGCATGTAATGGATTTGAATGAGACTGACGCCACTTTGGTTATTTGCAATAGAACTCGAACCCACCTCGGCTACAGGAACTGGTAACTGCATTTCCTTCAGTCCCTTGGATATTTCGTTTGAAACGCATTTTCGAACCCACCCAGTAACCTTGCTGCAAACCAGCAATTACAGTCTGACATCTGAATAGAAAGAATGTGGGACAAGTCACCGTTGAACATGGAAACTTTTAAAACAGTGTCTCCTTTAATATATTCTTTACTAAAAAACGTTGTGAGGAAATGATTATAGTCTCACTAAATTCTGACATGCTGAAAAAAAAAATGGCTGTTCGTGCTTTGAAAATTTGCACTAAGTTGGTGATTGTGATATTGAGAGAACAATAATAATAATAATAAAAGCATCAGGCCGCACAGGCGGTCAGCCTCTCCTGTGTTCAATTCCCACCCTCCCACTCCCATTCCCCCACACACTCATCACAGCCTGGCAACACTGAGTCCAACGATTCGATTCGAGATGGACAATGAGTGTGTCTCCACACAATGTGATGACTTTGGAGGCTGGAGAGTCTGGAATCAAATTGGTAGTATTATTAGTGTCTGAAGCATGGCTGCTACGGGCAGTTGTGGGTTTTTGTACTTAGGCACCCAGCCGAGTAGGCAAGTGTGGGCTGGAATCTAGCCCTGCTGCTGCTTGCCAAGCTGTGTGCCCCCGGGGTTGGGGCTGCATTGGCCGGAGGAAAGGGCCTTTCTGCCATTCGTCTGCCAGGGTGGAATGCCGTTTTGTTACTTGTACAAAGATGCACTGTGTTCTCGAGGTGGTCTTGGCTGAAAATAACTATTGGGGTGATTGTGTCTTCCTTCATCACGACTGTGGAATACTCCTGGGTCCACCAACCCATTTGTTCACCTCCACTGGTGGGAAGAGAAATGAGCCTCCTGAGGGTGGAATATCGTAATAGAAACCAAGTGGTGGTAGCTGCTTTCTGTTGTCGTTCTTTAGGAAACCAAATGCCTGCAGGGAGTAAATCTTTGGGTTGATATGGAAGGTACAGAGGGACAGCAGAGAGACCTAACCCAACTGTAGAAATGATTCTAATCCCAGCGATCTCCATTGCTCATCTTTCCCAGCCTTGCTTCCTTCAATAAGAATGGTAGAATTTGCCTTCAATGTGTTCACTGTTTTGTTCTAAGCAGGTTAAGAATTCAGGAAAGAGGTGCTATTTATTGCCCCCAAATAGGAGCTGAGAGACCATATAATTCTACATTTCCCTCCACAGCCATACTTAGAGAAGAATTATTTTTTTCCTAGCAGAAGCCATTGGCCAGCTCCAGTTCATATCATATCTGTTTGTTTTCTATACTGTCTTTTGAAAATAGCTGTGCAGATATTTTATGAGAAGATGTGTGTGCACACCAAGAACTTGGATCTTTCTTTTAAAAGCTAGAGCTGTGAGATTCTCTGTCACAGTGACTCTGCCTTCCTACACATCGCCATGAGCTGGGGCTGGGGTCATTTTCCATGATTTTTTTCCTCTGTCCCTTCCAATCTCTGTTAACTCTTTAGCTGAGACACAATGTCAGCAGCCATCTGTCACTGGTCTTCCTGTGTTTTTGTGGAAGTAAGTAAATGTCCCTTCATGATAATTGAGAAAGCTCCATTTATTAAAAAAAAAAAAAGTAAAATCACAAGAAAGAGTGCATATCTCCACAGAATAATAGATTCTATCCGTTTTTATTTATGATTACCATTATTTTACTTTCATTCATTATTTTAGGATTTTGTAGGATGAGGTTTGATTATGTCCATCCCTACACTCTACCCACATCGGCCCCCATTCTCTACCTCCCTAACCTTAATTAATAACCCCTTGACTACAATTTATGATGTCCATATACTTCTGGGGATGGGACGTTCCTTGGGCTTGTGTTCCACCTCCCAAGAGCCAAAGCCCTGAAGAAAACTATCTCTCTCTTCCCAAAAGCTATCAGCTGTCCATAATTTCTCAGCTACGGGTGGGAACTCATGAACCCATCCTCACTGCATGCTAGAATCTTGACTGACTTGAACATGTGAAGGCACCCATATGTGCTATGAGCCCATGAGTACAACAGTCTTATCATGTCTAGAGAGGTTTGCTTTGTTCCTGTCCCCCCTGACATCTTCTCTTACAATGTTTCTACCCTATCTTCTGTGGTGATCCCTGAGCCTTGGGGCAGGTGTGTGACACAGGTGTCCTTGTCATGGCTGACCACACTCCTCAGTCACCTTCTCTGTGCTTTAACCAGTTAGGAGTTCCTATACTTCTCCAGTGAGAGCTGAGAGCTGCCCTATGCTAAAAGTAGAGAGATAGGAATTTAGAGGACAGTTTGTTACTATGTCCATTTAGCAAAAAGAATGGTAATAGGCTCATCTCTAGGAAATATGAGCTCCCCGGCCCTGAGTTTTTGGCCAGATTTGCAGTATCAGACATGCGTTTCCTTTTATGGAATAGTCCTTAAATGTCACCCGAAAGCCGTTAGTTAAGCCTATAATGTTCTTACTCCTAGATCACCCATGGGTGTATTTTGAAGATGGGCTATTGTTACAGTTCCCAGCTGAGTTGGACAGTCAATGATGGTCTTCCCCACCCCTGCAGCCTGTACAACACCTTCCTACCACCGTGAGAGCTATCCAGGAGGAAGGAAACTGTCTTCTCAGTACCAGCTGGATTAGTCTTCAATGTTAGTGTCTTGCCATCACGTTCTGGAAGGCAACTAAGAGCAACAGAAATAGCTTGCATTGTATTGGGAGGTCTCTGGGGCAATCAACAACTCAAGGGGAGGTATTTTATACCTGGGTACAGGCTTTTTATTTGACAACCTGTAGCTTCAACTTTAAACCATATAATCTTTTTTCCTGGATCATTGACACATTGTGCTGTCTACCTGTCTCTACAAATACTTGGCATTTCTCCAGCTTCTCTTATACCATCAATAAAAGTGACTTTCTGCTTTCCTATCTTTGGTGATATTTAGTCTACTCTTTCTCCTATTCCCGGTAATGTTTTACCTCCTTCACAGCCTAAACCATGGCAAAGTGAGTGACTTACATTGGCTAATTGAATGATAGGGGTGATTTTCAGAAAAAAATGTAAGGTGCAGAATGACATAAACAATTCACCCTTCTTGCCCATGCCCGTGGACAGCATGGACAGGAACTTTTAGGATGATGGAGAAATAGTCAACCTTGTTTCCCTAATGAGTTGAGCACCCTGCCTCACTATTTCTGTGCAGGTAAACAATGGGCACACGGAGCTAGTGAGAAAGACAGCACCAACCTCTGTTAGTACAAATTCCCCAAAGCTGAAAGTGGCTACAGAGCTAGAAACAGGATATGTTACTGTATTTTTGTGGTTCTGATAAAATAAGATTTTTAAAGATGGCTGCATTCTGGCCCACAGTTCCAGAGGTTTCAACCTTCGGTTGTTTTTCTTCTCACTCTGAACATCATATTTATGTTTATAAACCATCCTCTGACATGCATTCACACACATAATTTAAAACAGGAGGGGAAAAAGCAGCTTCTACCCATAGCTGGAAGAAAAATGACGGTTGTTTTTCAAATCTCCTAGCCTGCTGTTATGTTCCTGCCATCTTTGAAATTATCCACAATCCTTGAGCTTGCTAGTGGATTTGGTCAATTGCTATAAGCTTCAAAGTACTTGGTAGGGTGATTTCCAACACTTAGTGACCATTAAAAATCATCATTTGTAGTGTTAAACTCCATGACTTCTGATCACGTGAATTCTTGCCCTTCTGTCTATCTCATGTTCATTTATGCAGATGGAGGTGTCTGCCATTTAACAGGGCTGAAATGGTAACTAATTTAATGTGTATAGACCAAAATGTGTTACTGTCTCCACCTCTGTCCACATGTGTGTTTGGGTAGAATGTGGCAGACAAAGGGAATTCAAGTTTCTTGTCTTCCCAGACCCTCCTCCCCACTTCCGGCCAATGGAAAGTGAAGCCTAGATATTCTTAAAGGTTACCTCAAGACTTGAGTCCTTCATGTTTCCAAACAGTTTGGGTCTATCTGCTAGCTACAACTTAGAGAAAGAAACAACAGAAAGAACTGGAAAGCCTTTAGCTCCAGCTGTGGTAATCCATTTGGATTACCTACATGCTTTCTTCCTAGGTAAAAATTTATTTCACCAGTCCATTGAGAAAATCTGGGAGCTGAGTCCACAGGCGTGCCTTCCCTTAAGGCAATGAGATAAACTGTCTTTATAGGTGTCTCTTCCTGCCACATGGCAAAAGGAGGCACATTTTTGAGAAAAAGACAATCTTCTCCAAACCTTTCTTGAGACTCAACTCGGCCCTTTGTCCTGCTACCTCTGTCTCCAAGCTTTTTCAGAGTGAAGCTCAGGGAGTCATGTGAGGCATTCACCATGTGACCTTTGCCTCTTTTCCCACTCCACACTGACGCCAGGTAGGAATCCAGTATTCTTGCTACCTCCATGGGCTGCTTGCTCCGTGGAGGAAATCCTGGAGATCATAGCACCTAAAACAGCTGGTGGTGGAGAACATTACCAGTTGTGTTTAAACCCCCAGTGTCCCAAGCTGTCAATCAGCAGCAGCAGCTGTGAGCAGCAAGTCCACCTTGGAGCATTACAGATCTACAGACCGTTAGGGATGTGACCTCAGGTATCTGAAACTCTTGGACCTTTGTTAGTTGCCTGAGGCGCTGACCAGGACCTGTAGTTTCTCAACTGTTGTTCTTCACAGACCACATTATCTCTGTTATCTCTGTATAGCTTACATTTACGCTTAAAGAGGAGACATGGAAGGAGGGATTTCATCAACCACAGAAGTTCTTCATGATTGACTGTATTTGCCCCATCATAATCTTTCTGCTGGGTCACCAGAGAAAGTTCTTTTCCCTGCGTGAAAATACCTGCAGTGTAAATAAGATCATCTAGAATTTATTGAAGTTTGAGATCGCAAAAAAAAAAAAAAGAAATTCTGCTACAAACCCTTTGAAACAACTGTGGCTGGGGCCATATGGTGCTGGAGTTGTGTTTGAGCAGCAAGCAGCTATGATTACAATACAGCTTCTTCAAAGTTTTTGTGGAGTGATTCAAAGCAATCACTGCTGCTATGCAGGTCCTATGGCCGGCTCATTGGATTGTAGTCCTTCATTAGAGGCATATGCCCACCAACACCTTGACTTATTTCAAGGGAAAATAAGATTAAAAGTCGTGCTTATAATAAAGGTTTATCATTAACATCAACACCGCTTCAAAAGTACTCAATGATATTCTACAATTCTCAACTCCTGCCCTATGCCCTAGGAAGAGTCGGGTCCTTTTCATCACAAAACAGAGAAGGGACATTTGGCTATGTTCAGAGATTGGACATTTTTAATAGGAGGGAGTCTCAGGAGGAGGACCTTGACTCTACCAAGGCACTAGATGAGTTACCAATAGTCCACCATGATTTTGAAGAACAGGATGAATTTCTTTTCAGAGTTGGCAACAAGATATTTCTATACCAGAAGCCCTCGTTTCTGTTCTCTTTAGTGGATGCATCTCTTGGTTCCATCTCCCTCTTCTTTCCTTAGAGACAAGGGCTCTTTTGTTGCTGCTGTGTGTTTGTTCATTTTTCACTGCTAAGTCAGACAAGCATGGTTCACGGCTTTCAGTACAGTCTTTATAGCTGGGCACTTAGTAGTATTTTCTTTTAACAAGGCTGAGCTGTTTTCCAGTTTTTTCTCTAGATACTAAGATGTTTGCAGTGTGTTACTCTTACAGACATGTAGAATATCCTCTTCTGCCAAGCTTTAGCTCATGAGATGCGAATTCCTACAGACTGTTACTGTCATTTTCTTTTCCATTGTTTTTAAATGGTACACTGTGAAAGTCAGAGCACTCAGCTTGTGCACTAAACTGACTTAATTTTTGATGAGTAGCAATGAATATACAAGGTGATCCATCCACTCATCTGAAACAGACTATGAGTGAAAGCATGGGGAAGCTGAATCTATATGTACTGTCTTTCTATATGTTCCTGCCACAGGCATATTCAATATCATAAACTGGAAGGCATGACTTGGTGTGGCCTGTGTCAGACTGGTTCCAATGGCCCTGAGTCCCTAGTTCACTAACCTTGCCTTGCCTGTATCAGCCTTCATCCTTCCAAAGGAAATACACTGAGTTCTCAGGGTTTTTTCACTTAGTTAACAATCAAAATTTGAGGTGTCACCCAGTGTTACACACACATCAAAGGTCGCTCTGATGATGGCTTAAGATCATGGGCTTCTCCTGCCCTTCACCAGCTCTTTGCTGTCTTATTAGTTCTCCCTAAGATAAATGCAGCCACACGAGCATTTTCTCCCTGGCTCCCACCACCAAACTGTAGAGATGGCGGCGCTCCTGCCCTCTGTTTGTATATAGAGCTGTCTGAAATGCATTCGGGATCTCTTGAGGTGAAAAGAGTTATATAAACAGAGAATGTTATTATGGATTCTTACTACAGATGGAAATGACTGGGTATTCTCAAAATAAATAACATTTCACATTTTTATAGATATGTAACATAATATGCATGTGTGTGTGTGTATTTATACGCTTTCCATCTTGAATACACAGCCTCTCCTTCCCCAGCACTTGGATAAGCCATTCATTTTGCCTCCTGCTTTTCTGATTCTCTTCTTAAGAATTCATTTAATTGTTGCCAGCGTTTGGAGAGTTAGGGCTGAAGCGGTTGTAGGCGTCCTACTAGCTCCTGCCAGATAAGCAGCTATAGCAGTGAGGAGAGCTGAACGCTGAAAACACTTAAGTTCTGTTTTTTTCCACTTCCCTCTAAAGAGAGATCAATCAGCTTGCAGCTCAGCATAATTACAAATGGAAGATCCTAGGCGCGGTGCTGAGTTAAAGCACTCACTATGAGGCTCCGAGATCCAGAAGCCTCATGCTTGGATATGGTGGGTGCCCCTCCCACAACCTTATTAAGTCTGTTTGTTTTCTTTGAGTTCTGGAGGGCATACCGTGCCACCTCACATTTCCATTGATCTAGTTTCAGTAAAACAAACAAGTGAATATAGGTAAGTGAGTGATAGGATTATCCTTTTCAGAACAGTGCCATTCCCACAAGAAAAATCTCAAGCATGGGATCCCATGCCTGGGATTTGCAGAAAAGAGCAAAGATGACAAAGATTTATCCTGAGCCAGGAAGAAGGGAGATTGGCATCTACAAGTCTAGGCAATACAAGGCAGACAACAGCTGGCTTTGCCAGCCCCACCTGGCTCCAATACAGGACAGGCTAGCATCCTTGGCAGTGGCTGATGGGAGAGGCAGACAGAAGCCAACTGCCCGGAGGCTGGCCAGTTCTGGTGGAGGAAGGTAGGAGGGACAAGAGGTAACTGGGTGATAAGGCCTCGGGCCCTTAGTATGGTGCAGAGAAAATGACTGACTTTCGGGAATTCAGCCCAATTAGAGTGATCTTTTCACACTCAGCCATCTGGAGATGTCTGTAAGGCAACTGAACCATAATTGGGAAGCAAACCTAAGTGACAAATTTCAATTTTTAAAAGGATTTGCTGAAATTTTCAGCTAAGATTCAACGAATTCCTTGTATAGTACATAAACAAGCCCTGTGCTGGGTGCTGAGGTCACCGGCGGCAGAGATTGAACTGTGCTAACATGCGACGGGGCTGTGGTGGTTAACCTTTAATGAGCACGTACTACATGCCAGAACCTGCCACACACGTCAGACCATTCCAGTCTCAGACTCTTCTCCGATGGAGCCATTGTTATCATGGCCATTTGAAAATGGGGAAATCAAGTTTAGGAAGTTTAAGCAATATGCTCGAGGTCACAGAAGTTGACAACTTAGCTGAGGTTTGAACACAAACCTAGTTTCAAATCTAGACAAGGATGCCAAGTGAATGGCTTTATATTTCAAGAGTCAGTAGTCTAGCAAGACAGGTGGTGTAATGAAATTACTTGGTGATCACTGAATAGTTAATAGTCATGACGGTGTTGACACAACAGAACTTCATGGAAATACTCAAAAGCTAGTTTGATATACCATAATCAGGTGTTGAATTTCATTGCTGCTTTCCAACTCTCTTATATCGATAACTAACTGTGCAAGAACTTAACCTGTACTTTAAGGATTAGATATTTTAAGTCCCACTCACATAGATATGGGGAGACAGCATTGTCCACTAATAATACCGTAAAATAATGGAATGTAAAATGACCCTCTACAATAAAGTCACTATTTACAGCCCTTAAATTATCTGTAAAGTAATGCTGTATTCCCGATGAAGCATCTGTTGGGCCTGTGATCTTTATAGATGTCAGAGTGAGTAACATGGAGCAGCTGGGGTTGGGCCAGACACAGACTCTCACTGGAGTGCCTCCTCCATTGTGCCCTTCACATTGTTGCTCACTGATGACGTGAGCTATACAGAAAGACTGTGCATGGTGTGGCTACAAAGAGAGAACACATTTGATTGCATGCCATAAGCTTGTGTCGGAAAGAAGGGGTTGGCATTCATTCAGTGATTGAGTCACAGCACTGAGCATTCAGCATGCATTTCTAAAAAGTGAATATTTGTGGAAACCAAGTTAAGCTTTCTGCATGGGTAGGAACCATCCTTACAGGCTCAGGAAAAAGTAGCCAGTCCAAGAAGGGGTACCAGCATGCCAAGAAGTACAGAAGTGAGAACCATCAGGAAATGTTTTGGGGACTCAAATCGCGTAGGTTTGCATCGAGTATGACAAATGCAGGAGGGACTATGTGAGAATGAAGGAGGATGGTGACTAGGACAGGGTGTGAAGATGGAACTGTATTGGCATCGGGAGGGCATTGAACCAGGGAGCAAATGCAGCAGAGTGACATCTGTCTTGTACTACAGACATTGCTTGGACAGTAGAGTGAAGAAAGGAATCCTCCTGGTAAAAAAATCAACCTTTTCAACAAAATTTGGAAAGCAAATCTCTTATCCCATTTTATGTAAATGAATAACTTAACTGATAATTGAAATAAAGATAAAGGAGGGTAGAGATTACTATATATGAGGGCCCTGCGTTTGATACCAGCAATGAAACAACACAAAACAACAAGAACTCCACATATGCAGTAAAAAGAATTTAGTTGATAATCATGATGTTTGAAAGTGTCAACACTGAGATTTGTAGTGTTAGATTCTGGATCAAATCTTTTATTTTCTATCTTTCTTTTTTTTCCTCGTTTTTTCAATCCCGAGGCATACCACTTCAAGTGCCATGATTCCAGAGATGGAAAAAAAAAGTTGAATAGAAAGTAGTTGACCAGGAAGTGCTCGGCAGCCTCTGACCTTTTCATTCAAGATCGTCCTATTGGTACAGTAAATGAATGTCTTCATGGAGGTTCTTATTAAATTTATCAAAATTATTGTTGCCACTGTAAAGCTTTAAAATGTCTCTGAAGAAAGATGATGCTGTAAGACGAAGAAATGAAAAAATCTTTTGACTACGGGCTCCTCTAACTTCTCCCACTAGCCATCCTGCCTGGAAAGGCTTTAATGTCTTAAGTCTTGCATAGATGCTGCATAGATTCACAGAAGCCATCCACAGAAAAGAAACATCAATGAAATGTCGGTCCCTATTAAAAGTTTGACCTAGACTCTGCATTTTATATTGAAGAGCATCTTAGAAACCTTTGTGTGGGTAAAATCTGCAATGGGAACATTTAATTTCAAATTAGTGACATCAAACAGACATCAGCTTTCCCATGTGTTTGAAATTCTTTGTTGACAGTGTAGATTATATTGTTCTTGTTTTCACCTTTGCTTTGCCCTAATAAGTGCAAGAAAAACTGTGATACAGAACAGAAAAAATGTTCTCTCTCACTTAGCATCTGGGTGATTTGGTCCTGTTGACTGCTTCTCCAGAATACTGATACACTGGCCTTTGTATTAAACACACATGTACCTACTTCATAATGATATTTATTGGGAAGTTCTTGGCTTGGAGTGGGTGCCCAAAAGTCATCTCAAATCTTAGCTGTTGGATAGTATACTCAAGAAGACATAGGTAGATATTCATCCAACCTGGACTGGAACTTCATCCCTGCAAACCCCGCAAGCAAAAGGTTTACACCAGGGGCAAATGATGAACTACAGATACAAAATGAATGCATTCAGGGGCAGATACGAAGACCTGTCTGTCTTAAGGGCATACCAATGGCACACTGTTTCCAGCTCTTGTTCTTTTTATTCTCTCTTTGAACCATTTCAGTGGAAAATAAATTCAAAATCTGTTGTATCATATTGTTCCAACATGATAAATATACAGAGGTACATATTAATATTATATGCAAAACAGATATTTTCAATAATTGAACAATCTACTTCAAGTCTTTGAAAGTACCTTCACTGTGGTGAATCTATTGAGAGCAGTAATATAAAATCCAGCCTTTCTTCCAGATTTATTTCTTCTTCTTCTTCTTCTTCTTCTTCTTCTTCTTCTTCTTCTTCTTCTTCTTCTTCTTCTTCTTCTTCATCATCATCATCTTTCTCCTCCTCCTCTCCTTCCTTATCTTTCTTCTTTTTTCTAATTTCATTTTTCTTTATAGAATCTCATGTTCTGGTATACATACTACTTGGCATTTGGCTTACGGTTTTGTTTGTTTTTGTTTCTCCGGACCAGAATACATATCCCACAGGGATCAGAATGCTGATCATTTGCCTTTCAGTTCTATTTTCAGAGATTTGCTCTCAGTGTACTGACTGCCTAATCTAGGTTGGTAGTTCTGGGGCCAAAGGCCTGACCACCGTGCCCTATGGATCTGATCATTTATATTGACACTCCCCACCCAGGGCTTAGAACAGTGCATGGAATTCAGTAGAGGCATAGAGTTGAAGGAAGATGACTATACTGCTGTTGGTGTTTCCCTTTTCTTTACATGACTTGATAGATTACTTTCTTTCCATAAAGGTGTTAGTTTTGTTTAGGTTTTTTATGGTTTTTTTTTTTTTTTTTGTGGTTGTTAAGATGAAACCCCGAGTGTAACATGAGGGCCTGCTTGTTGGGGTATCTGTTCCCACCCAGTACCCCACAGCCAGCAAGTCCCAGAGAAAATCAATCACACAGAGATCTCTATAAGTTATAAAGCTGATTGGCCCATTTTGGTCAGGCTATTTATTAGTTCTTATAACTTATGTTACCCCATTATCCTTATCTACGTTAGCCACATGGCTCAGTACCTTTCTCAGCTGGGCAGCTTACATCTTTCCTCTCCGGTGGTCTGGGCAGAACTGTGTAGGGAGCTTCTTGCTTGCCAGAATGCTCCCAGTCTCTTTGCTCCACCTCTACTTCCTGTCTGGCTTTCCCGCCTATACTGCCTGCTTGGCCAATCAGCGTTTTATTAAAATTTGATTGACAGAATACAGACAATTCTCCCACACCACCGAGACCTAGAGAGATGGCCCAGCAGGAAAAGAATGCTTGCTTACTCTTCTTGCAGAGGATACAGTTTGGGGATTCTAGAACCCACATGGTCTCTCGCAAGTACCTGTAACTCCATGGCTAGGCAGCTCTCACAGCCTCTTCTGAGTTCTGTAGGCTCCTACATACATGAGGTGTGCACTTATACATTCAGGTATGCAAATCTACACATGAAATAGAATAATAAGTGACTTTTTTTAAGAAGATGCAGTTCCACACATAGAGGCCCTGTTTATCACAGTGAAGAATCTCATGTGGCCTGTCACTTATTTTATGAAAACCAAAGTCATCTTTCATGTGAGTGACACATCTCCAGGAGTAAGAAGTCTGACGGTTGCCTTTGTCTGCTTCCTGGGAAGAAATAAAAATTTAAAATACCTATTTCATCCATGATTTTCTTCTCATTGTATTATCATTAGAGACTTCTAATATTGTAATGTCAGTCTGAGGCATTGCATAATAGATAGTAATTAAAGACTTAAATCTTGACTCAAATACTGCAATGATATTGCTCTGAGAAGGAGGAAAATAAATTAAAGTCTATTTCAAATCACTGTATGGAAATACTTATTTGTAAACTCTTAACTTGGTGTGCATGTGTGTTGCCTTTAAAATAATGGTTATTTTTGAGCCAGTGAATAGTCTTAATTTCATCATCTATGCATAAGACTCATATCGAAATAATGAGAATTCTTGGTGATTAATTGAGCCACTGAATTGTGAGATACTAGTTAAATAGCTAAGGCAGAGTGAAATGAAAAAGATGTCTTTTACTCTTCTTTTCAAAGTATTATAATAGAAACAGAAATAAGTTATACTATGTTTATATTTTGAAAAGAAGACAGCATATAGATCTGTAGTTTAAGAGGGTAGAAGAGTGGGGATTTTCTAGGGAAATATGAAATAGTAGCTAATTCAAGTTCATGGCCATTTTAACTTGTAAATATAACTCATTTTGTTTATTAACTCCTTGTTTGATAGCCTATCCTGGAACTTTATTTTGATAAACTAATGCTCATTCTCCCTCCCCACCCCTCTCTCCCTGGTAACCTATTTTTCCTTCCCATATTTGAGGGAAGGTGAAGTAGAAATGGGTGAAAAGTAACAAGAAGAGAAAATGAGAGAGAAAGAGCTAAACTATTTCTGCCTGTTGGTGACTTCCAGAGTCTATTGTTTCCATGGGATTCAGGCGGAACATCTGTAGTACTCAGAGGAAGGGAGACCTAACTAGCTAGTTCTCCACTGTAGGGAGCGACTCAACCCAAGCACAGCTAGCCTCCCTCAGGGCTACCTTCCGCTGATGGAAGCTGAGCTTGGCTTACAAGCAGTGCAGATTCTCATATAAAATTTACTGCAAACAGTAGAGATACGAACAGAGAATGTGTACAGTGGCTTACTGCATGCTAGAAGGTCTTTTCTGGACTCCTAAATGTTAACTGGATAGTAATGTAAATTATTGCGCTCATTAAATTAGGCCACAAACAAGTCAACAGTGATTCAGCAAAATGGCTTTGTTTGCATAGTGCAGGAAAGTCTGATAGATATCCAGTCACACATTTATGGCTAAATGGATGAAGATTTTAACATTACAGCCTAATAAAAACCCCATACTGTGTGATTAAATAAGAGGGAAAGCAGTAAAAAAGAGAAAGCGTAATGACGGTAACATGTAGGTCAGTTACAATTTAATTGTCATTGCACTTCATTGCCAACATCTCAGTTCTCTGCTGCTTAGCTGAGCAGAAAACAACAACTTAACATGTACACTGGGCCCACTGACGAGTCGTCAGACCCCCGCTTCCATCACCTGCCTGTGACGACTTCCTTCGCAGCAGCCACGTGAAGGCTTCCCGCTTTAATAGGATAATCTTGGTGAAGGCTCCCGCTGCTTGTTTCGTCCTCTGCTCAATGCATCAGTGATCAGTAAATTTACTTCACACTCTACATAGATGCTAAAATTAGATTGTTTGCATTACAACTTTCAATACTTCTGCAACAAGAAACACCTGCCTGCAGATTTATATTGTTTTGCTTAATGGTTTAAAATAAAGATAGCCCCACAGTGGCGATACCTTGATGTACTATATCGGAGGCACACAATGGCTGATCATTTTTCTTACTTATCCAATTTGTACTGTATTTCTTGCCATATAAGGTATGGCTTCATTATCATTAATTGCAGCTTTAGAAAAACCGAGGAAGTATTTATTCTTGCCAACTTCGCTGCAATTTTACTTATTCAGTGCAACTAAGAAAAGGAGGGGGTGAAAGCACTGTATATTTAACTTTCTCTCCTGGATCTGGATAATTCACACAGATCTCAAAGGGGCTTTGGCACCTTTTAAAAATGTTAGCTCTAAAGAATTGTCTGTCTAGCACACTTATGCTGATCTATAGGAAAGACTTAACGGAGTACATAACCGAACTATTAATTCAGGTGCCTAAGGTGACATTTTTTTAAAGCCAGCTTAGCATAGTCTATTCCACATAGAATAGAGCACAGCTCCTGATATAAAACGACCCAGAGAAGCTAGTTAACTTCATTAGAATGATTAGAAACACCAACGTAAAAAATGATCCCAAATTTCATGTTAATTCTGATTCCTGGGAATTGGGGCCATAGAGTCCAACTGTTCTCTGTGTGTTTGTTCTACAGATAGACTTTCCTCCCTCAGGACTTCACAGCACACATTCAGCTAGAGTCCTGTGTCACCTAACACTGTGAGCATGGAGTTCAAGATCATTGGCACTTGAAACAAAAGCCCCAGGAATAATCCCCCTCTAGATTGATGTGTTAAAGAGGATGTAGGCAAGGAGAATGCTTGAGTAGGCCTGGGGGATTTGAAGAGGGCCTCCTCCTTACTTCCAAGACAGGCTTTTCATGACTCGGGAATGCTAATTTATGAGCTAAGAAAGGAGAGATAATAATCTGACACTATAATCATAAAGAAAATACAGACACCGCCTTCCTGGTTTTCCCCCTTTTCCTCTATTCTCCACAGAGCGGAATTTGTTTCTTTGAGTTCAACCAGGGAGAAGACCAAAGTAGTGCAGTGCTTTTGGTTTCCATGGTGCTACTTATAAAGATTATGCAAAGTGCTTAATGAATAAGTAACTCCTCTTAACACTTTGCAGATGATACACTTAAGAGATTTGGACAAAAATAACAATATGAGTAAAAACTTAGCTGTAGTGTTCCAAATGCCTGATTTTCTACATACCAAGTGACTGTCTTCTACTGGAGTTATTCTCCAGTATTCTTCCTAATGCCTGGGACAGACCAAATTTTGCCTCTGCCACCGGTGGGTCTTTTTCTATCTTGGGCGATCGTGGCTAGCAGAATCAGTGTTGCGCACCCACTAGGAACTAGATGTTGATGAATGCAGATGTTTGCCAGGGGACCTGCTGGAGGAATCCCAGTCCCAGGGGCCGGAAGCTAAAGGAGCCCTGTCACGTCACAACTATCTTATTAGATGTTTTACTAGCGGAAGTGTCCTTTACCTTTTAATTTTAATTCATTTGTTGAAGAAACATTTACACTTTTCTCTATCCCAGTTAGAAACAAATTCTAAGTAAAATGCTCATTTTTACAAGAAACATATATTATGGGGGAGGGGGAAATACTAGAATCTTCAATAAAAAATGAGCATTGAAGATTTGCAAGTACCTGGCCAACAAACTATAGAAATATGCTCATTTCAAATTCATAACAATGGCTTCAGCCACATTACTGTTCAAAGAGCTTTTTTTTTTTAACCATATGTTAACTTACATCAAAATTGCTTGAGGAAACAGCAGAGGCAACTGAGATTCTTGTGTTCTCAGATGATATGTTTGAACGTCTTTATGACTTACCCAGTGCTTTAACCTTGATCACATAACGTCGTCTCCATTTTAGTTTCAAATTAAAGAGAACTTGGCCACTTCCTACCATCAAGCTCCATTTAGTGACTTGGAGAAGAGATTTGCCACCCACTGCCAGAATATTGAGGATCTTAATTTTTGCTTGGCTTGGTGATGGTAATGGTGAGACCAGCCAGCGTTCTCCGAGGCTAATGTAGATTATTTCTGAAAGCAGTTATATAGATGGGTATATAGGTATGGACTGTGTGTGTGTGTGTGTGTGTGTGTGTGTGTGTGTATGTGATAAACCATGTTTCATTTAACAGGATGGACTTCTACCTTTTCCAACACACCTTTCATAAGCTCATCTGAAACGTTGACACAATTTCTGGACACTCATTAGACTTAAGAGTGATTGCAAATGAAAGAGGAGGCTCTATTACTCACCGACAGTCATGATTTTTAAATGTCATGCTGCATTGTTACAGATCCTGATTTCACACTCAGATGCTCCGTTCCACATCGATTTGTGTCTTCGTCGAGATGGATGCAGTCACCTTCCCTATCTGGTATTACCATTCTACCATTCCCTGCCAAGGAAGTAGATAATATGAAATTTGGTGAGAAAAAAAAATGAACTAAGACATCTTCAAACTTTATCCCATGTAGTTTCCCCATTGATTCTTCAGTGCTTGCACATTTATGAGTGCCTACGAGTAGTGGCCCATACCTGGCACCATGCTTCTAGGTAGTTAGTTTCTCAAATAAAATGGCAGATATTTTCATTTCCCTAGGGTCATGCCAGACGTCTATTTCTTTTTATCTTTCCTTATTAAATTATGTTTACCTGAATACATCAGGTTCATTTCACCTAGGCAGGATGTCCCATTAAGCATGACAAGCAGAAGGTTGCAAGATTAATGCCCTTCCCTAGCTTGAATTAGCGTGTCAGCATCTCTCCAGACCCTGGACCAGAGTATACAGGAAGAATTCCATAATGGATCTTAGCCTCTAACTGAGCTGCTCTAATATTATTCTTATAACAAGACTACTTTTAAAGAGCCTCATTATTGGCTTCATTAGATATGTTACTTGCATCAGTGGCCATAGTAACATGTATAATATAGGAGAGGTTAACACAGCATATTTTTTATGTGTTATATGGCATACAGCTTGAAGTAGCCAAAAGGTTTATGGCGATGTAATTGGTAGTTAGTGTGAAATTTGTAAGACAAATAGACAATATCTAGGGTTAGCCCTCTAATCCTCTTCTTTCAGGTTTTTACAGCCACCAAAGGGCCTCATTAAAACAGCAGTCAGCACCTTGGTGAAAAGATCCAGTGCTCGGAGTGCCCAAATGTGACAGAAAATCTGCATTTTGTAAATCTGACACCTTTGATAGATTATACAGTGTGAAGCCATTTCTTCGAAGCATTATGATAACGCTAAAGGTTCTCTTCTGAATCCAACTTTGCTCTATTCACTAGCTATAACAATGTGAAAAGGGGCCAACTGAAGAAAATGAAGGTGGAGAGGAACCTTTTGCTGTGATGCAAAGCTCTGCATGCAAAGGGGCGGGGCCACAGCTTTGGGCTTTTCCGAGGGCCACTTCATCTCGGGGTAACACTGCTTTGCATCTGAGGAGATTGCTTATGGATACAGCAGTGTTTGTGAGGAACAGCACTCAGCCTTGCAGACGAAGAAATTCATTTTATATTCACCATGAGAATGATCACCGGCTTTTCATCCTAAAACAACAAACAAACAAACAAAAAGCAGATAAAAAACAAAGGAAAAGAACCAAACAGTGTAACATGAGGGCCGGCTTGTTGGGGTTTCTGTCCCGCCCAGTACCCCAACAAGCCAGCAAGTCCCAAGGAAAATCACACACAGGACTCCATAAGATTATAAACTGATTGGCCCATTAGGTCAGGCTTCTAGTTAACTCTTATAACATATATTACCTCATTATCCTTATCTATGTTAGCCACAATGGGCTCAGTACCTTTCTCGGTGTGACAGCTTACATGTTGCCTCTTCGGTGGTCTGTACAGGAATGCCAGAGGAACTTCCCTGCTTCCCAGAATTCTCCTGTTCTCATTGCTCCACCTCTACTTCCTGTCTGGCTTTCCTGCCTATACTGCCTGCCTGGCCAATCAGCATTTTATTAAAATATGATTGACAGAATACAGACAATTCTCCCACACCATTTCCCTCTTTTTTTTTTAAACAAAGAAAAATACCCATAGTCCATTTGTTGGGAATGTGGGCGTAGTATTTCAGGCTACTTCCTGCTGGTTGGGGGCGCTGATGATCTTATGGGAACCTAAAGAAAATTTAAAGTTATAATCAAGTCCTGACTGGAGTATCCTGTGAGTCTTGATCATCTCAGGCAGCAGTCTTGGATCAGTTCTGGATGTAGACCTCTGTCATCTGGGCCATCAGTTCCTATCGGAGATTTTTCAGGTGGCCTCCCTTGGTCAAAGGTGATTATTCTTAACTCTGAATAAATCCAGAGTCTCTTGTTTTCTGTGGAAACAAAAGCAAAATCTCTTCTCCAAAGTAACATACCTTTTGACTTCAGTTTTGAAGCCAAGGTATTTTCAAAATTCCTATCTTGGGTTAGTTTAGCAGCATTTATAAACAAAAGTCTTTTAGCAGTTGTTGCTCCTTCCCCAGCAATCAAACAATTTAAAGAGAGCATAATAGCATACAGTATGAAGATTCTCTGTGCATTTTCCATCTTTATGTGGCTTTATTTTAACCTCTATTTCTTTTATTTTTACTTTTACTTTTTGAGACAGGATCTTTGTATATCTTTGTCCTGGAATAACACTGTAGACCAGGCTGTCTTTGAACTCACAGAGATCCTCCTGTCTCTGCCTCCCCAGTGCTGGGATTAAAGGTGTATGCTACCACACCTTGAACTCACAGAGATCTGTCTCTGCCTCCCAGGCATTGGGATTAAAGGCGTGTACTACCACACCTTGAGGTCACAGAGGTCAATCTACCTCTACCCCTTGAAGTCACAGAGGTCAATATGCCTCTGCCTTCCAGGCATTGGGATTAAAGGTGTGTACCACCACACCCAACTACTCTCTTTCTTTCCTTTTAACTTTAAGAACTTTAACTTTTAGCCTGCATATACACACTGTAAACCATTTAGAGGTTTTCTTCCTCTTTGAATCTCTCTTTACTGTATATTTTTCTTTTTCTGACCATATGAGTCTTTAATTTACTAAGCAATATGGAGAGCTGTGGCTTTGACGGCTAGATCCAGCTCATTCCTTAGCTTTTCAGCCTCAAGGCTGAGGTACCAGCCAGAGCTGTGTTCACTGCCACAACTCTATGGCGTTTCAAGGTCCTTGCCAGCAAGCAAGCTGCAGCATTCTGCTCACAGAACACACTCAGTCGGACTGCCTGCCTGAAAGAGTCAGAGTTTGCTCTGGCAGGACAGCCCAGAAAGCCAGCATTTTAAAACAAAACAGCTTTTTTCCTGTTACGGCTAAAACCCTGAAAAGCATGCATTCAGCTTTTCACCAACACCATTTAAGTGTTTCATGGCAGGACCTCCTAAAAGAGCTGCAAGGTTTTGCAACTAAAGCTGAGTCAGGAAGCCTCTCTTAGATGAGAGCCTTGCTTGCCTCTAGCAAGCAGAGCCGATGCGAGAAATTGCTGCCACCAAGAAACCATGCAATGCTGTTATTTTGTTCTAGAATTACTTCCCAAGCTGTCTCAGGCTTTATGTGGATACAGTTGTCCACACGTTGGCGCCATTTGTAACATGAGGGCCGGCTTGTTGGGGTTTCTGTCCCGCCCAGTACCCCAACAAGCCAGCAAGTCCCAAGGAAAATCACACACAGGACTCCATAAGATTATAAACTGATTGGCCCATTAGGTCAGGCTTCTAGTTAACTCTTATAACATATATTACCTCATTATCCTTATCTATGTTAGCCACAATGGGCTCAGTACCTTTCTCGGTGTGACAGCTTACATGTTGCCTCTTCGGTGGTCTGTACAGGAATGCCAGAGGAACTTCCCTGCTTCCCAGAATTCTCCTGTTCTCATTGCTCCACCTCTACTTCCTGTCTGGCTTTCCTGCCTATACTGCCTGCCTGGCCAATCAGCATTTTATTAAAATATGATTGACAGAATACAGACAATTCTCCCACACCAAAACAGTGTTTCACAAGTGTACCCAGACTAAGGGAGTCGATGAAAACTCTGCTCTTTATATCACAAAAGACACCTGCGAAAGCTGAGAGTTTGGAATGACGCGGTCTGATACACATGCTGCAAACATGGACAAATCTTTTCACTTAACTCAAGATACCTGCCCTAGCAGAACGGGGCGTGCTCAAATGAGAGATAGATTGTAGAAATGTTGCTGCAGCTATCATAGGCGAAGACTCCGCTCTCACCATACCTTCTCCCAACCCAGAGGAAGAGTTTGACTTGACCCTTTCCCTGGGGAGTCTTGTCCCCAGTGCTCCATTCAGGAGCATTTATGTGGACAATAAGCAGACGACAGAGATGGAAGCGAAAGAAGAATGCACAGAAGAAATTGCCTCTAACAGTTCTAATAGATGTAGATGTGGCTTTCACTGTCACCATAGGGCACCATGGTGTCATTTTATAACAGAACTTTCCTAACATTCTTCCATATTTGGCTCTGAAGTTAATCGTTTGCATTGCCATCTAACTGAGCATTGGCCTAGGGCTGAGCACTGTCCTATGACTGGATACTGTCCCTGTCAATTAATCCTGGCAATTCCTGCGAGAGGAAGCAAGTCCACATCCCACGCTCCCAGGACTTCTCTCTTTCTGGTTAAATGAGACTGCAGCAAAATCTCTTTACTCAGGAAAAAAAAAATCTTTTAAATAGATGTCCAGCCCATTTGATGTGTATGATTTATAAATTTCATGATGAATGTACAAGCTATTTAATATAATAGTATATTCTATTTACTCAATGGAGAAATAATAGAAAAGGTTACTAAGCCTCACTTTGCCTTACGTTTTGAATGCACAGCTTGGCAACAGAGTGCTATGTATAACAGCTGTAATTCAAACGAAGACACATCTGCCTGCTTACATTTTCAGACTGAAAGTGTTCGAGGACAGACTGATAATCAGATTTAGACATGCCAAGGCAATCCCTTGTTCTTCTGAAATACATGTTGCCGTTTACTCTGTTGAAATTCCCTTGTTAGGATTTGGTCCACCCTGGCTTTGAGTTCATTTACTAAAAGGGTTGGATTTTTCCCTCATTGTGATCAGAGAAACCAGCTTTCATTTAAATGATTCCATTTCAGTATTTGTTGTTATTAATGCAGCTTATAAAGGAAACATTTCAATGACAGGAACCTTGAGAGTAATTCTTGATGCTCTAGAAAGGATATTGCTTTAAAAAAAAGAAGAAAAAATATAATCTTGGGTCAGTTTCTTTCTTTCTTCCTTTCTTCTTTCCTTCTTTCCTTCCTTCCTTCCTTTCTTCCTTCCTCCCTTTCTTCCTTCCTTTCCTTTTTTTTTTGTTGGGAGTGGTGGTGGTCAGAGCTATTAAATTTTAGTCAATTGCTGGAGGGAGTGGCAACCATCTTGGCTGAGACACCTACTTGAAATTACTCTTAGGGAGAAAAGAGAGAGACAGAGAATTGCTTCATCAGACCAGCCAATCCTGAGACTCTTACTGTTCTTAACTGTTGACCTCTCCCATGTGGGTCATGCAATGTGGTAGCAACTCTCCCTTCGAATAAAGATCCTTGGTACCTCATCAGAATGCGCTTGTTAGCAATGATAATGGTTCACAATCTGCACTTAGCCACGTGAAATACAATATTCTCCTTTAGAATGTGGAGGTTTCAGGCCTAAATTAATACCTTGGTATGTGTGTCATTATATTATCTGAAAATCATTTGATATGAAAGGCAAAATATCTGTGTGATGCTTTTGTTCTCCAAAGAGTTTGAAGTACAGAATATATTGAATTTGGGAGAAAAAGTTATTGTGTGCTATCTACTGCTAATTGTTGAATATCCTTTAGCCTTTAAAATGCTGTCTTTACTTAGGAGGCTCCAGCATTTGAAAAAATTCGTTTTAGAAAGTTATATTTTTCTCATCAAATATTTGAAACATATGCTGCTTTATATTAGTGGGTCTGAGCTTTTTTTAAAAAAAAACCACCTTTTAGAGTGAATTCTCTTGGTGTACGTGTCTGGCCTTGCCCTACAAACTGAACTTAAACAGGGCATCATGAATAGAATGTGTGGGTTTAAAATTCAATGGATTATTCACATCTGTTAGGTGCGAATTAAAGAGTACGGAAACAGTACATTCTTATGTCTTCGAGCTGTCACTGCCAAAGGCTACTGAGTAGTCTGTGTCAACATCTGTGTTAGCTCTTCTGTAGCTTCCTTGAATCTGTGTGGCTGAGCATTTTATTTACCACTGGAATTTTTAGAAGTAGTTTTAAGCCTATGCTTGATGCATTATTTTACTGAAAGTTATTATTAGAAGTAGCAGCGTTCTATGTACAGTTAGCTGGAAAGAACAGTAGCCAAATGTTGTGATTCATATTATTGAAAGGACGTCAGCCTCTTGAAACAGTAAAGAATGTAACAAAAATAAATAAAGGTACCGGTATTTTGACAGTGATAATCCACCTTTGGTTTCCCTATTCGTAAGCATAAACACACACAGGCACATTCTCTCTCTCTCTCTCTCTCTCTCTCTCTCTCTCTCTCTCTCTCACACACACACACACACACACACACACACAATCATTCAAATGCCTTTTCTTTCTCTGACAAAAATATTCATTAAAAACATTTCACTGTGCTGCCTTTTAATATAGCACGGGCATTCAACCTGCACGGGAAGCTTCCTGGAACCGCACAAATACTGTGTAATTATCTGGTGGCTCCCTGCTGGCTGCTGCATATTCCAAGCACAAAGTGAGCGGTGCGTTTCCAGAGCCGGCTCCTGTCTTCATTGTCCCTGCTTGGAATATGAAGCCTCACTTCATTATAGTAGACCTGATCAAACTTGATAGATTTAGCCATTATTCTTGACTGTGTCAACTTTCCGTAGCTTTTTCCCCCTCCTTGGGCTCTTTTGTTTTGCCACCCAGGGAATGCAGAATATTCTGAGCTTAGGTTTCTCTTTTTCTAGCCTCTTCTCTTTCTTCCCTCCCTCCCTCTCTGGGCTCTCTCAACCCCCTCCTTCTCCCTCCACCCCATTTCTTTCACTATCTTGCCTGCCTGCTCTTTCTCTCCCCCTCCCACCCAAACAAGCCAAGGATTCAACAAATAATGTTCCTTCCACATCATGTGATTCAAGGAAAATAAGGCTTGCAATTTTTCTCTCAATTGTCCTCTTTGGTTTTGATTTTTTTTTTTCCTTCCAGTTACTATAAAAGAATTCTGCAGTGATGTTGACACACAAGGCAGGAATTCTTTGAAATCCTCTTCTATTTCCTGCTCCTGCCTCAACAACTTCTGGGATGCTGTGGTGTCAGGTGGATTGTTTTTTGGAAGGGGGGTGGTCTGCTTCCTGACAACTTTGAAGCAGGGTTTGAGGGCTCCTACTTCCAAGGATCGTCCACGTCAGGCTGGCTGTCTTACCGCATTTCTAAAGGCCTTCATGCGTTTTCTTTGCAGAAGCCATTCGATCTTTCTCTAGGTAAATCCAAACGTGGATACAGCTGGCTTGGCAGAACAGGTTACTCGGTACTTTTTGAGAATTGCTTTCCTAGCTCTCACAATAAGTTAATAAGTTAAGTAAAATAAATAATAAGAATTCAAGCCTCGTCAACACAGCTAAGGCAGGAGAACCCTCCGGCGGCCACAGAACACATTAACTAAGACAGCAAGAGCCTGCTACTGAACTAAAAGCCCAAGAAGCACAATTTCTCATTGACTCTTAGTAGTGAAGACTTTTGTGGTCAGATTACATTACCCAATTTATACTTTTTTTTTGGTCTGTTTGTTTATGGTTTTGGGATCCCTCTGGTGAAGCTCAGGTGCTTTCTAGCAGTAGAAAATGATGCTTATAAAGTCCAAATTATTAATGTGCTTTAAAAAAAAAGAAGCATAATGAACTGAAAAAATGTCTCCTGGTTCCCCGTGGTCTCTCCCTAACCCAAGCCATACCCCAAGCCCTCCATTCTGATTCTCATTCTTGGAAAGCCAAAGCCAGGCTCCAGATATGATACTTTCCACAAGTTTGTCCCTCGGATTCTGATTGGCATGTCTTGCTTTGTTCCACGGACTACAAGGTAAGACACCACCAGAGCTTGCACTTTTATATTATCCTGCTTCAATTAAAAATGAAACAATTATTTTTAAGAGTGGCAATGTCAGTCCCACCCAAAGCTTCACGGCATCTTAACATGGAAATTGCCATGAAGCAACACAAAGGAGAAAGGGAAGATTTCTGAAGGCAATCGCACTGATCACTTAATTCACTCGCTGCATATCCACTTGGCATAAGGTAATTAGAGTGCCACATTGCTGCAAAGACAGAAAGCTTAGGGTCCCATTCTGACTCACCCAGACGATAATACATGATTAGAAGTCAGTGACAGATCACAACTGCTGAATGACCCACCAAGGTCTTATCAAGGGCAAATCGCATAATTAGCATGCACTTCGCTGGCAAAGGAGTACAGTGCTATTGTTCTGCACAATCAAATTAGCCCTGCCAATGAGGTCAGTGTTCTGTGACCTTAGAGACATTTCCCGTTCATTTCCTCCTCCTGTCATTCTCTCTCTCTCTCTCTCCCTTTCTCCCTTTCTGTCTTTCTCCCTTTCTCTCTCCCACATACACACACGCAATAAACATACATGCAAACATATACTGGCCCAGTGTCCTGTGGACACTAGAAGCATATTTTATAGAGACATTGAGACATTTCTGATGTACATCATTGACTCTTATGTTTATCATATGTGAATGAGGAAAGCACCTGAGGTAGGTCTGACCCTGGGGACACATATGTAATGGAATTGCGTTGACATAAATTCAAGTATCTAGTGAGGCTTGGATCATACATTCTTTGCTCTTAATATGTCTGCAGCATCAGCTGAGTTCTAAGGAAGGCTCATTTTGAACCACAGGTCTCTTTGTCCTTTTAGCAATCAAAGTCATCGGTCACCTGCCTACTCTGCTACCCCTGTTGACATTTTTCTCAAGCATTGTGTGGTGCTGTGACATAAACTTCTCCAAAAATGGATCATATTTTAGAAATGTCTAATTTTCACACATCTCCTCGTCCACCCAGCAGCCAGAACACCATCCAAGCTACCTCGGGGTCCAGGACTTCCCTCCAGGGGTTACACATTGCCTTGTGGTCTGCAAAGTTGTCCTGCGTGCTTGATGGGATCCAGGCAGAGAACCCACAAATCCATCTGCCTGACTAGCTCAGAGACTGCTAGGTTGTCGATCTCGTTCGAAGTCACTTTCTCATTTGTTCTTCATATTAAGTTCTGTGTTTACGAAATTCAAATCCACACTGCGCAGACGCAAATGTTCGCCTTGTCCAGTCCCCTATCACTCCTGCTGTGCCCTCTCTGCACCTGAGTCGCCCACTCATTCCACATGACCTGCTTCTGAACTTTCCCTTGATGTTTTTGAAAGATACATTTACATCCTGTCTCTTGAAAACACAGTTTTGTGTTCCGGCAAAAAGATGGTGGAAATAGTCCCTTCTCTTAAGAGCTAGATGATTCAAGGTTTTATTCTCTGAATCTTTCCCAGACAAGATTCACAATTTACTACTATTAAGATAAAGCTCATATGAGCCGAGATTTCATGACATTTTGGGAAATACCGTTTCCAAATTTTAGTGTTAATGAGAAGTCTGGGGAATATGATTTTGGCAAAAGGAGAGGCTCTGGCTTGGGGCTATCACTAGGAAGGTGGAGGCTGCGTGAGGTGTGGGAAGCGTTGGCTCTGTGGCACATTGGAGAAGCAGTGGAGTGGCTATCAGAAGACTTGGGTCTTGTCCTGGCCTCGAACTTGACCAAGGTGCTTTTTCCCCCATCGTTGGTCTGGGTGTCTTCATGTGCAAAATGACAAGACTTGGCAAGAGCTTCTCTCTGATAACTCCCAGAAATAAAATGCGGTCTTTCTCTCATATGCTTGGGAGCCTTTCTGCAGCCCTGTACTTCTCTGTAGTAGTCAGCCACAGTTACCAGGGCTTGCATGCCACAGCGCTGGTCACTGTGATTGTAACACTGAGCCAGCAGAAAAGAGCCTTGGAAGTCTCCCACCAGGAGAGGAGGGGCTATGATTATCTCTGTTGTTTGTAAGCGTTCTTCCCCTCCCATCTCTGACACATACACCTTCTATAATTAAACACTAAGGAAGGGGAGAAGCCAATGAAAGCAGAACTGATTTATGCTTAAATAATATCTTCCCAAAGTGTCACTAAGGAAGCAAGTTCATCTTCGAGCCAATTAAATAATTCCAGCTCCATGATGGCCTCTTCTGTAATCATTCTGTTTTATGATGCTTATATTTTAAGAGCCAATGCATTTTTACATCTCTATTGCATGGGTCCCATGCTTCCAAGCATATTTTCTTGAAGGCTTTTGATTGACTTCTGAAACTAAGCACTATAGATGCTTTAAGAAAAAGAGACCTAAAATAGATACTAGCATCACAGAGTCCTCCCTAAGAATTTATTTCTGAAGTGTATTACATTTATTATAAATGCCTTGGCCATTTGTGCTCTATGCAAAGAGGGAATTTTTTTTTCTTGGAAAGCGTAAAGATCATTTATAAAGCTGTGTTGATTGTGCAAACACAGGGACATTCCCCTTCAATGAGAATTAATACTGTCTGTCTGTAGAATTGTAGCTGCATTCATTGTGCCACAAAAGTTCCTAGAATCATCATATTTATAATGATTGTGATAAGCTATTCCATCCTCCTGGTATTTAGCCTTCATGGTAACTTCTTTTTGATGAAAAAATATAGAGAATTATGCACAAAGGAGCAGTTTTTATACTGGTAATGGAAATATTAAAAAGAGAGCCATTTTTTATAGATTGTCTATCTAATAGAGATTTTATGGCTCCTGTAAAATATAGACACTGCACCTTGCAGCACTGTATCTGCCAGGAGGGCGTGTGCTAATTTGCATAAGTTATATATTTTCATATGTGTGCTCTGCGTATATTATATGCATCGCATAAAAATAGAAATCATGACACCTAATGTCCCAGGGACACCCCCCATCTTAGTTATCTAGAACAAACCACAAAATTCCCCTAACCAACAGGATTAAAATTCACTCCTTTCAACCGTCCCAGGCATTTATTCCTTCCTTTTCATTGAGCTACATTTGTCTGATTTAACAAGATAAGATTTGAGTGCTGATGCAGCCAGTTGTTAATGTAGCAGCCGCATCCGCCATAGCATCGACACTCAGCATCAGAGGGATGCATAAATCAGGTATTCAAAAAAAATTAGATATGCAGCACACCGGTTTTATAGTCCCAGCCTCAGAAATTGAAATGGCCCAGATTAATGTATTATATCTTACACACTGTCCGAGTGAATCAACTTTAATATATTGAACAGATTCGCAGAACAAGACTTTGTTATCTAAGGAGCACTCGGAAGGAGGAATTGACCTGAGGATTGGATTTGGTTCAGGTAGTTCATGTTGTACAGCAGCATTTGAATAGTTTCACATAAAAATAAAATTTGTATTAGAAATATTTCACATCATTTCTGGGCTCGTTCACACAGCAGCTTCGCAGAGGGCCAGGATCACAGAAACAATGTCCAGCCAGGGGAGGATTTTAACCTTCCCCTCTGTCACAGCAAAACAATATAATTGTCATTTTAATGCAGGCTGCGGTTTCCCAGCAAGGTAGCTTGTGTGGACCAAATTTAACTAGTCAAGATTTTCCCTGGAAATGAAACGTTCATTGAATTGCCCCCATGATAGAAGCACCACAGACTGTAGCCTTGCATCCCAAACAACTCGATATGAGTGGATGCTGCTTTATGAAGAAGCGACTTTTTATGCCATCAGATGCTCTTCCAGGGAAGGAGCCACTTGGATGCAGTACAAGGTTGGGAAGCTGCTTTCCCTCCCCCACCCCTTACCATGCAAGGGTAATCACAATGAGGAGATGGGGAAATGGTTTGGGTTATGAAGCCAATGATGATGTGACCTGACTGTTTCTCATAGGTGTCCAGAAAGAGAAAGAGTCTGCATTCAGGGTTTGCATGGTGAACCTCCTCCCATCTCACTCTCTATTCTATTTCCAGTGGCCCCATCTTCTAGGTGGCCCTATTGTTGTTTCCCCAAGATTATACCCTGCTCCCAGGATGGCAATGATGGAGCCTAAAATTCTGCCTTACATATCTGTGTAATGCCAGCCATGGGCTCTACAAAAGACTTGCCGCTACCCAGAAATGGGTTCTTTCTGTTTGTCTTTTTTTGCTAGAACTTATGTTCCAGTAGTAGTGATTTTTCCCTGCCAACTCAGAAAACCTATGCTTCTAAAACACAAGAATAAAGAGCTGTCTTTGAATGTAAATACAGTGAATGGTTAAACTTTAGTTTCTGCAAATATGCCAAGGGAACAAGAGCCACTCCCGCATTATGTGTATAATTACTTCGTTTTCTTGGTTAGTTTTCTCTGATTGATTTTCATACCAATGTATTGCTCCGTTGCTCCTGAGATCGAGGCTCTAAACTTTATCCTATACTAAAACCAAAACCCAGCCAGTCAAACTCATGATGGATGGCTGACATTCTTCATTTCTCACTGGTTGATGAAGCCATAGGTGAACATGTCTAATGTCCAAAATCTGGCTCCGCTTTTACGATCATTCCTGCTTACTCTCATATACTGGCATTACATTTACTCTTCGGATCCCAGGACTGATGTCATCATTGATGGGAAGCACACATTAGTCCTTTTGCTCTCCCACCTGTCAATCAGACTCAGACTGTCTTCTTACCTTTCACCCTCATAGTGTCCCAAGTCATCCTGCTTCAACATTTGCCTAGTGGTTTGCAGCTGCTGAACCCTTTTGAACCCTTCTCTTTCAGAAGAACTGAAAGTCTCCCTGATAGATGTAGTCCTAATTCTGAGCACTATACTTGACACACACAGATTTTTCAACTGTGGTCATCAGATTCTCCCATTCATTTGCTCAGGAAGTAGCTTTGAAAGCTTTCCCAAAGTCATAGCCCATTCCCAGCTCCAGAAGTGCAGTGTGAGCATACAAAGCCCTACTCTGACAGCGCTTACCTTCCTGGGTAGCAGGGAGACACGAATGCCTATTAATCAAGCCACGTGAAACTGCTGATATTTGAGCATATGAGTTCGAGAAAAGTGGCGATTTCATGTGGTCTAACCTAATACATCATAAGTCGTGTGGAGATAATGAACACATTGGTACAGTAATGGTGTTTGATAGTTTCTGAGCCATGTTATACTTAGAAGGTCTTTGGTTTAAGCTTATTATACTTTAAAATGATCAATGACTTTCAAAATCACAAACATTGAGTTTTGTCTATCAGACACATAGAATGTAATAATGCTCTAATGATATCTAAAATAGCATATGACCTTATGGTGCTTGAGTATGTGTGTATGCATGTGTGTGCCCATATATATGTGACCATTAGTGCATGTGAGTGTGTGTGTTTATGTGTGTGTTTATGTGGCAGTGCCAGACTTTTGCTTTGAAGGTAGAAATTTTTACCTTACCTTCAAGTCCTATAGAATCATAGCATGTCTGGTTCCTATGTCTGGGGCTAGGATGTGGTTATGGCAAAACACACACACACACACACACACACACAGACACACACATACACATATGCGCACACATACACACACACACACACACACACACACACACACACACCATTGTTCTCCTTACAAACATTTGCAATGATTCCACTAAGCCACACTGCTACTTGGGAAGAATGACTTGGGAGCACGGTAAACCAAGGGAAATGGGATCAGACATTTGATCTTTCTCCCCTCCTGGTTCTCCTAGCTGGGGAATGGATAGAGATATCACTGATAATATTGCAAGTGGCAAGTGTGACCTTTGTCTCCTCAGACCTCTGTCTATTCAGAGATTGTTTGAGTCACAACTGCATCCTCTGCAGAGTGGCCATCTCATGCATTTCTGTGTCTGGGGACACTGAAAGGGACATGCTTCCCTCCAGCAGGCACATTCGCTACATGTTTTCTCACAGCCTGTTCTTAGAATATCCAGTTTTGACAGCACATAGACTGAGTATGTATGGGAAAGTGTCAAAAAAAGTGCTAACATTTCCACTAGTTCAGATCATTAATTTTCTCAAGGAATAACTAAATACGATGATGTGATTTTTTTTTTTTGAAAAAAGAAAGCTCTCCTACACTGCCCTGTATGGTTTTATTTTCAGTGCTATTTGTCCCTAATGTGCTTCCCTTTCTCACTTTATGTTATTTTTCCAGTTCATATCAATGCTATATGAGAAAAAATAGTGTGCGTGTGTGTATGTGTGTGTGTGTGCCAGCATAGGTACATGTGTGTATGCATGCCAGTATGGGTACATGTGTGTATGGAAGAATGACGTTAGATGTAGTTTGTCTACTTTACACCTTTTAAAAATCATTACTAAATTATTTTAAGTAGTTTTACCTTTATATATTCGTATGTGTGCACGCGTGCGTGTGCGTCCCTGAGCCCCACATGCAGACAAAGAGGTGAGAGGACTGCTTGCTGGAGTGAGTCCTCTCCCTTCTCCGTGTGGGTCCCCAGGATGGAACTCAGTCTGCCTGCTTTGGCAGCAGGCGCCTTTACCCTGCTTGCTGTCTCCTTAGCCCCATCTCTATCTTTTAAGACTGGGCCTTTCATTGAACCAGAACTCACTAGTTCAGTCCAGCACACTCCAGACAGAGACCGCCTGTCTCCAGCCCTCCCTCAGCACTCAGGTTCCAGGTGTGAGTCACCCCTCCCCGTGTTTTTCTGGGGTGAAGGATCTGAATCGAGGTCCCTCATCCTTTGCTGAAGGCAGGGCGTTCTGAACCATAGCCCCAGCCTTAGTCATTCTGTATGTTTTAAATGATAAAGAACACGACGCTGTGCGGTAGGTAGCGTTGGCTTGAATTAGAAAAGACCATGAAAGACACCGGAAACACAGGAGAATCAAACAAAGAGGAGCTGCCAGCCAGAGGACTGTTGGGGGTCTGTCTCACCGCAGTCCTGGAGGTGCGGTCTAGGGCCTGGCTTTGGAGGGTAGCTTATTGAACTTGACTGAAGACCAAGGCTACAGAATCCTATCTGAAACTGTTTAACAGCTCTGGATAGGTTTGCAGAGACATCTCACCAGCTAAACACCAGGTCTGTGCCAGAGACCACGGGGTCCTGCACTATAGAGAATATTTTTTTCCATTGTACATATTGGCAAACTGTGTACGAATGTCTGACAAATGACAGAACTAGCATTCAGAGCCAGATTTTCACCTGGAAAATGTGGCCACCGCCCTCTATGACTGTCAGGGCGGTGTTCTGCACAGAAAGCTTTAGCCTTTGCAAGCCTGTTAGGATTCTCTTTCAGAATCAGTGCTGTCTCTGCAGTGGTTTGAATCTGGAATGTTCTGCACAGGCTCATTATTCAGCACTTGCATCCAGGTTGGAGGCACTTTTCTAGAATGTGACAAGGCATAATCTAGCTGGGGAAGTAGGCGACAAAGGGCAGATTTTTCCCATGTGTTGTTTCTGTTCATTTCTGGATTTCCTCCCTGCTTCTTGGTCCTGTGAGCGGCTTGGTTCAGTCACACACTTCCACCACCACAATGAAGCGGCTCCACTGTGCCTTTACTGCCACGGTGGACTAAAGCCACGAGCCCAAACAGATCTTTGTGTGTGTTGTTTCTGCTTTGTCAGAGTGCTGCAAAACACACGCTCTGCTGCGTCCTGTCCCAGGTTTGCTCGGGGTCATTTCATTCTTTTCTTCCCGCGTTGTCAAGGACTTAAGGCCTTCTGGAATTTCTGACTTTGTCCCCCCGCCCCCCAGTCGGCCACTTGTCATCGAGTAGCCGGATAGAGGAAACTGCACGTGTGTGAAGACCTTCTCCACACCCCGCCTCCCACCCTCCCGCAGCATCCTCCAACATTCTTGCATCATTAATTGAAATATTTACAGTTAATATTTTCCCAAGAGCAGGAACTGAGTGTGTCTGTGTGTGTGTGTGGGGGGGTGGGTGCCTCCAGTGAGCTCGTCTTTGACCACAGTGCTGGACCTCTGCCTTATTTTTTTTTTTTTGCTGTCGCCTCTCACAGGAGACAAATGTCACATCCACACGAGCCTCTGGCATTTCTTTTGAAACTAGACATGACTGGTTGTAACTCACATGTAAATATGACATGTTCAGTGTCTTAAATGCAAGATGTGTCCACTGTGGGGGCATGACCTCACAGCGGGTCACCTAACCGAATTGGGGGGGCACTGTAAAATATTTGGCTATAGTATAAGATTTCTGAACATGCAACAACCAGGACATTCCAAATCGAACATGTGATGAATCTGGGTGCGTTTGCAGCGACTGGCCGTGCTGCGTGGTGCTACCCTGGTTCTGAGCACACAGCAGTAAGGTCCACTGTACATGCCATGCCGATCAGTCTCAACAGTTTGCCTGAGATTTAAGACTGCTATGTGCTGCGAACTGTACTGTTTCATGGAACAAAATTTTCTACTCTTAAAGAAACAGAATTTTCAGTTATGTAAAACAAAGACCTTGAATATTTTCTCACTATTATTCCCTCATCCCATCATTATTAGTAGTACTTGGATTACATTGTGTTAGTATTTGATTTTAAAATTTGCTATTTGAGTTGCTGACTTGAGTTTCATAAAAAAAAAATCATCAAATGAATTTTGGCTTGAATTTGGGCAGAATTTCCAACAATATCTGAAATGGCCTAAGCATACTTCTGTGGTTTTGTGTTACATATTTATGTGAAACAGAATTTTCGACTTTGGTGATTCTAATCCCAAACCACCCATGAACTCCGTAGAAGGTTGTAGATACTCTACAGTTTCAAATACTTACAAGATCTAATCTCTGTGTGAAAACTAAACAAACTTGCCTATCTCCTTACTATGGAAATCTACTTTTGTCTTTAATAAGCGGTAAAAATCTTACGTATGATGACAAAGAATTGTTTTCAAACACAATCTTAACTTATCAGTAAGTCCTTGACTTGTATTATCGATTTTATATACTTACATATTTGATGCTGTAAAATGATAAAAGGGATTACCAATGGAAAAACTTGAAGAAACCATACTTAAACAATTGGAAGGGTAAACTATAGTGTATAGAAACAATAAATCATCACATACTAAGAGCTTTAGGTGTGCAAGCATTATGTGTAAGTTAGTCTGTTCTGTAGGTTCTGCAGATGGCACGGGATAGACACCACTGGCACATTTTCCAGATGACGCCACGAAGGTGCAAAGAGTTCCAGAGTTGCATGATGCATATGGAGGAAAAGCAGAAAGTGGGGTCGGAACTCCGGTCTTTGCCTTCCTGGTTTATCATCTCAGTCATTCCACTGGCTTGGCTCCCCCCCCCCCCCAGGGCTGGAAAGAGGCCTGCCTTCACAAACAAAGCAGATAAGTCCTAAGGCTTGAGGCTAGACACTGGGAAATTCTTAAACCCTTTGAAACAAATGAAAGAGAGGTACAGAGACTCAAGCAGTTATTTTGCGCAGAAAGACACTTGTCTTTGAATTATTTACATTAGTGAAATGGTCTCATATTTATTTTAATAGTCTAGCTCAGAACACCTTATAAGAACACTTGCTGCTTATTCTAATCCCCTTTGAGCTGTTTTGGGAATGTCTTACAGCATTTTGTAGACTGGAGATCACCAAATAAGTTATTTTCACGCGCTCTTCTCTCTCTCTCTCTCTCTCTCTCTCTCTCTCTCTCTCTCTCTCTCTCTCTCAAAGTAAATCAGATCAAATCAAGCATTGGGATAAGTCTAAGGAGACTGACGGTAGGATTTTATAGCCCATATTACAGTGTTGCTGAAGGATGATGTTTGGAGTGTGCCTCAGAACTCTCTTTGTTGCTTCTCTGATGTGCCCAGAACGCTCCACATGTGCCTACCTGAATGGAGTGATTCTCTTACGTGCCTCCTCTAGAAATGGCACTTTGCTGTAGTGTAGCCTGGGGAGTCATGGTGCACAGTGTCAGGAACCACGCTACTCCAAAAGCAAGATCTTCATGGATTCCCAAGGATGTGCTCTTGTGTGCAGGCTTGCCGTCGCTGTGATACTTCACAGAGGTCCCGCAGAGAGTCCTTACTTTGCAAACATCTTTAGAAAGGGGACCATGAAGATCAGAAAAGCAGAAAGAAACTCTTGACAATGTTCATAGAGCTGTCTAAGGAACAGCAATAACAATCAAAGGGGGGAAGGTTGATGTTGAAAACTCAGTTAACCGTGTGCTTGGACAACCATCATTGTGCGTTCCAACACCAGTACCAAAGCAACCCAAAAGGAGTAGTGCCTTGGTCTATGGCCCTCATGGATTACAGTGACCTGGTATTTCTTTCAGACAGTGCAAAGATTCAGCGTGGTAGTTAGTGATAAAATGGACCTTGAAAGTCATCTAGTATAAATACTTCTTATCAAGGGACAGCAAAGGACGCTGTGAAATGCAGTCACATTGCTAGTTCCAGATACAGGAAGTGAACAAGATTCTTCTGCTTCTGGCTGAGTCTTCTTTCAGTTATGCCATGCTGGATCGGCGTTTACCCTTGTCTGCTGTGGGCATTCGGTAGTTCTGGACGCTATCGAGTTTAGACATTGTTATGTCCTGTAGAGGTATCTATCAGCATGATCATCCATGGATGGAATGGAGGCACTGTGTGCAAGACCGAGCTGGACCTAAGAGAGACTCTGAAGAGCTCAAGATGTAGCCATGCACTTTAAAGTTTTATCATTGAAAGTAATCATTTGTACAACCCCCCGAATAGCATGGTCTAAAGAAAATCAGGCTTGTATCAGACAGTCACTTGGGTGTGTTTGAACTTCGTGGAAAACTCAATTTTTCTTGGAATGTCTATAAATAGGAGTTTTTAAAATGCTAAAGAATACAAACAATTATGCTTTCTTAGGGTAATGAGAGAAAATAAATTTTCATGATAAGGAGATAGATGTAGGTATGCACGTAGATGCTAAGCATACAAGCATAAATAACCCAACACAGTAGGGTAGACACTTTATATAAGTTAATAGCATGGCAAGCTCCTGAGAAGATAAGACTCTTCTAATGGGTATCATTTCTTCTGTTTTTAAGGAAATTTTAAAGAGTCTAAAGTTGAGAATTCATTCTGATAAATGCCATCATACTTCAAAAGCAAATGTGGTTTTCTCCTATTTAACACAATTTATCAAATATTTGCTGCTGATTTGACTTCCAGCTTTGATTACCTAAGATTGGAGGCAGTTAAGATGCTGCCTCCAGTCACAATAATAGAGACCTTGGTAGCTGGGACTGTTCCAAGCTCCCTGGTCTTGAGATGGTCTTGGGAAGAACTCTCTCCTCCACCAGCGTTCACGCCACTGCCATACTCTCCAACAGAGCCCAGATTGCTGCCCAGCTCCTTGGAGAGAGGCCAGAGCATTTGTCAGGAACTGAAAAGTTTTGGAGCCTGTTCGAGGACTTTCTGGTACACAAAGTATTGGCTGGAAATGTGGTAAGTATTAAATGGGATGTTAATTTTCATGAATATTTCCTCATGATTGTAGCTTGTGGTCATTGAGCAATTTAGCAATCACCATGTGGTCTGTTGGACATACAGCCTGGGTGAAGTTCAAAAAATTAGCAGCCAGACAGTGGGGAGAATGCCAAACTCAAATTCATGTGTTTTCTTTTTTTTTCCCTTCTTACCCCCATAGATGGATTTTTCTTCATTAAAGCTTTAGGTGCCACCATGCGCCTGGAATATGTGTCTATCTCCCATACCAATGTTCTTACATTTTCACAATTCCCAGACTTGTATACAAGCTCTAAGATTTATTAGTCAGTGAATCTCTGCTCATTCAGTCTTTGCTTCTTCACACAGGATACACTGCATTCCCGATTCCAAAAGCACTTATTCACAGGTTCAGGAAATACTCCATTCCATTCTTCACAGTGAGAGATGGTTTAAAAAGTGATAGTCTAGTAAGGGAAGAAACTCTAATGCAAGGCCAAACGAGAACGATGATTGTTTATTTAATGTTATTTCTACCTTAGTTTTTCCTTCTACTTTTCCTACATCATCTGCTCTCAGTTAGCTTTTGTAACACCACTGAGGCATTCTAGGGCAGGTCCTCTTTAAAAATCTCTTCTCCAAACCACTGCCTTAGAGAGGAAATTAAATTGTTCGGGATTGTGCAGCTAAGACTGAAATAGGCCCTAGCCAGATCCTCCTTCCCGGACTGCACTTCCCCACCTCAGTTACCACATAGCACCACCAGGAATGTGTTGACAAGTTTCACAAGGTTTTCGACAATTATCTCTCTGTATGTTTAATAAACCATAGCAAAGAAGGTTTCTGTGCCCACTGACTTACATTAAAATATGCTTTCTTGAGCAGAGAATACGTAGAAGTATTCCATGTGCTCTAAGATTTATGACACACCAACAGTTTATTTTCTAGGTGCATCCTCTGTGGCACATTAAAAAGCAAACGGTGTCTGACATCTCCTTGGTGAAAGCTTACCTGTCTCCCCTCTTCTGTGGTTCACCCTGTCACCCTTTGTGTTAAGAGCAGCCACTTAACAGATTCTTTTCAACTGTTCTTACCATTTAATCATCAACCATCGCAGATAGATGTCAAACTTGTCAAGATTGTCCACCATTGGTTTGAAGAAGGGATGCCCTTGACACCTGATGCTGCCTTCTGAGAATTAAATATTGAATGAATCAGAAGTTGATTTTTAAATATTTGACTTATAAATTTCATTTATGAATTTGTATGACCCAGGGAGAATTATACATATAATTAATATTATTATTGTAAAGTGCACATGTCTGCTTTATAAGCTTTATTTAAAATATATATTCATGTAGAAAATATGTAACCATCTTATTTTATTAATAATGTCAAAAAGTAAATTGATCTACAAATAGTTCCCTTACTGAAGCACTTAAGAGAGCTAACTATGATGATGAGATTTGATATACACTTTTATGCACTTCTTTTTCAGAATATAAAACTGAGACATGAACCTGACCAAGTCCCTTCTACGAGGCTTGTATAAACAGCTCATTTGTCTGTCTTAACAGTTTTTGACACTCTGGTCTAGAAGTTCTTTGAGATGTTGTGACAGATATAATGGAGTTTTCTTCTCTTAGGAGAATACCTTGTCTGATGTTCACATGTTTAACCTGTGGTTATAATGTTTACATATTTAACTTTCGGTCTCCAGCATCTACCCAGTCTGATGTTCACATATTTCACTTGTGGTCTCCAGCATCCACCTAGTATAATGTTTATATGTTTAACCTACGGTGTCCAGCATCCACCTGGTCTGATGTTCACATGTTTAACCTGTGGTTTCTGGCATTCACCTAATCTGATGTTCACACGCTTAACCTGTGGTCTCCAGCATCCTCACAATTTGCCTGTTATCGGTCTTAAGCTGCAATGCATGATAGGAAAGCACAGATGTTCTGTCTTAAATGGGGGGGAGGATGGTTAATGAGCTTTGAGTGAGTTCGTATACGTAAATTATGGGGGAGAAGGCTATTTACAAAGAATAAATCTGACTTACACATTTCAGGACCCTGGTTTCCACTTTCTCTGGGGTTTCGAAGCGGGCTCTAAAGTGTTGAAGTTCCCTGACGAGTCCAGAGTTACTCTCCAGTAAAAACAAGAAGACGCCCATGAAAGCATAAATCCGAGCTGGATTAGCAGTGTTTAGTTTGGGATGACGGAGGAGAAGAGCTTTCTGGTTGTGCAAGTGAGATAAGTGTTTTTTGTTCGTGTTTGTCAAGGATGACCTATACGCAAACTACAAAAGGACTTTGCCTTTTTCTTGGCGCTGGCTTGTGTTCCTGGGAGCTTCACGGCATTCCGTCCTGAAGCAGCACAGACGAGTTGATTTTTATTTTATGTTGTGCTTGTGAGGCATTAGCATGATGTTCTAACACTTGTAAATGAATACAGCTCTTGCCTAATCTGTCATTTTAATGCCTTATAGATTTTATTTCACTCGATGTTGTACCAGATTCTCAATAATAATAATCAACAGCTTTGTTGTTCTCTGGCAGAAATTAAATTTCTGCAGTGAGTGTGCAACTAATAAAAAATGTTGCTTGAGGAAACAAAGAATAAATATGATGAATCATAAAAGTTGGGGGGAGGCCTTGCTCCTAGATGGAAGACAATTACGGACCGAGTGGCGAATGTGTCTGATTCTCATCTTGTCAACAGCTTAATAACCCTCCGAAAGTCTTTAGCCACAGTGCTTATGTCTGCGCATTAACCTCACGGACTTGGTGTTTTCCGTGATTTCATTTGGAAGCATTAGAATAAAAGGTGCGGTACTAAGACGGCCGTTCTCTTTGCTGTGCGCCCCAGATAAGTTTTGCTCACAGCTGCCAGTTTGCACTCTCACATACCTTTTATCTTGTCCCCTGTCACAAGCCATCCAGAAGAGCAGCATTAAAGGCAGCGGTGTGGGACTCGGAGTATTGGCAAAGGCTGTAAAGTGGAAAATAAACAGTGTGTCTATCACCAGGCTACAAGAACGCAGCCCCCATAGCTCGGAAATGACAGTCCGTGGCAAGCAACTAATTGGTCACCAGCTTTGGAAGAAATATATTCTTCCAGACCTCTGTCACTTGCCATGTTCTTTAAACTCATGAAAAAAAAAAAAAACCACCAGGTTGAAGTGTTGGCACTAACCTCCGAAGGAAAGAAAATGGAGAGCTAAGGCTGCAGGGCTGAGTGAGCGCTTTGGAGACCCAGTGATTGGAGCCATTCACTGCTAAGAAGAAAGGCTTTCCTGTAAAACAACAGACTTGCCCATTGTGCACAGGGACCCTGTGAGGTGAACGCGAGGTGTGTGATGAATGCGGGATGTCACAGAACATCTTCCTGAGAGAGAATTTAATGTGGGGACTGAGTCTCCATGTGCCCCTCGCCCCTTTTGTCTATCTTGGTGCGGTTGTGACGCTGGTGAGTTTCAGGAGAGCAAGAGAAAACTTGTTCATATCCTAAGAGAAGGGTGTCTGAAACACCTGTTATTTAAATGTGTGCCTCCAATCAGCCTAACTTGGTTAATGATGCTTTCGTGTGTCAGACTAAAGTCCAGCATCCTCGTCAGACTAACCATTTGGTCATCTTAGGAACACAGATGCATATACGCCAGGAGCTGGGGGGGCTAGCAGCTTTAGAAACCAAACACTGCTGCTGTGGTGCTGAGCCTCGCATCTGCTGGCATGAGTGGACCTTAGCGGGCCCCAGACCTCTAGAGTTGTACCCTTTCGTTTATTGGCGTATGTGCATTGTGCAAGAGTTCACTGGTCTCTTCAGATTCTTACACAAGTACAAAGCGACAACAGGGGAAATCACATAAGAGTTGACTAAAAGCCGTGCTGTGACTTGAATGTGAAATGTCCCTTGAAGGCTCCTGCTGTTTCTAGAGGTAGTATTGTTTGGGGAGGCTATGGGAACTCTGGGACCTGTAGACAGCCTGCTGAGCATGGGGGCTCATGTCTATAATTCTATCACTCAGAGCTGAAGCAGAAATATTGTGAGTCTGGTGTGATCTTGAACTACTACAGTAAGATCTATTGTCAGAGGGTGGAGGGGGAAGAGGGAGAGAAAGCAAGTCTTCCAGTCTTCCTTTCTTCTCTCCTTGGGCTTGGGGTAGGGCGACAGACTCCCTGGCTGCTCCTCTGGACTTCTCTGTCATTTTCTTTCACAGGCGAATACTCCTCTAAATTCCTTGCACATCAAGTTCTATCTTGGCACTGGTTTCTGGAAGATCTTAAAATTCACATTTTTAACATAATAATCAAATTCACATTGTTTTCACCATTCAATGGTTGCCAAATAGTGTGTTGCTTAGATCTCTCATTTAATCCCCTCAAATCGCAAGAGATATTGGCTGAGTTTTGTAAGCAATGCCCCTAAGAGGAGGCTGAGGTTAGCCTGGGGGACATGGGGAGACCCTGTGTCAAGCAAAACAACATAACAACAGGGAGCAGACAACAAAACCCGAGGAATCACCCTTCTTTAGAGGAGGGACATCATCTATAGGGCAGTAGATTGCAGAGTTACCACATGAAGAACATTCTGTTCTGTTTTTCCCACGCAGCTCATGGCCACTAAACCATCACCTTCTTGAAGTAACTGGAAGGAGTTCTCCTTTCCAAGACACATTAATAACAGAAATTGCCTCTGTGTGCCCTTGGCCATGACCATGCTGGAAAAGGAAGTCGTTACTCAGGTATTGTATGGCTTTGACGTTGGGAGACAGTGAGTTTCTACTCTGGAAATGGCTAGTGTGCAGACTCTGTTTTCTCTCGGGAACCCAGTCACCCAAAGGTGCCTTGGTTCCTGGTGCTTCCAGGTTGAGCCACGACTTTCAGCAGGGCAATGTGAGCCTGCGTGTGTGTGTGTGTGTGTGTGTGTGTGTGTGTGTGTGTGTGTGTGTGAGTGTGTGTGTGTGTGTGGGGGTGGGGGCTCAAGAAGCTGCGTTTCTGAGTTTCTACCCCGCCTACCACCTGTAACTTGGAGCATTGTCAGGGAAGCCCGGAGGTCAGAACGGAGTATTTATAAGAAAATGAGAAATAAATAAATAAATGTTCCTCTTTCAAGGTTTCTGTTTGCCAGTGTTTGCTAGACAAAGTAGAGTCTCCCCAGCACAAGTCCTCAGCTCAAGAGCACCACTTGCCAGCAGTTATTTCATGGGCTTTCACCCAGCCTTCTCGCTCAGAGAAAGGAAAAAAGAGGAATTTATCCACTCGAAGTGAGCTTTTTTTGCTAAACTTGTGTCTTTGCCTTGTTTGTCATGTTAATTACATCCCAAACAAGGCCTTTCAGAGAATTCTGCAATCAAACTCTAAAGCCCCATCAGATGGACAATGGCTTTTAAAGTGAACTGATTTTTCAAGTAATAATGAACTTCAAAGTATATTTACCTCGAAATAAATGCTCTGTACTGTTCCTGCTCTTCACTCCTTTGTGACCTGGTACGCAGAGGTCTTTATTCTTTTGCTCTTTAGTTCCTGTACCTATAGGGGAAGAAAATGCCTCCTCCTGTAGGGAATATGTAGATTGTTCTGTATGCCAAGCATCTGATTCCTATTAATATTTGTTCAATGAATAAGCAGATCTTGCAGTTTGACCATTCTTTCATACTCATATTTTAAATTTGTATGCAAGAGAAGGGTTTGTTTGAATGCTCTTTGCTGAAGGACACCTGTGGTTTCAGAGCTCCCCGCCCCCCGCGCCCCCAGCCCAGGGAAGCAGTTTTCTCCACTCTGGCAGAATCTATGGTTGCCAACTGAGTGGGCACAGTGTATATGAAAATGTAAGGAAAACAAAGGAGGGAAGGATGACTTTGACCCTTCAAAGCATTGGTAAAAAAAAAAAAAAATCCATAGTTTCCTAGTCAATGGCAATGGAGGACTGACCGTCTAAGAGTTACTCACTTTCTGGTGTTAGTTTGTATTAAGATGGCAAGATGGCCATGGTACAAAATCTCTTGAGAGTTCAAATAACGATCAAGTTATTAAAATTCTGCTGCAGAATCTGTTGGTGGTGGCTGTGCTGTGATTATGGTGAGAATCCCCTTTTCTGCTGGAATGACATCATGATTCCTTTCCAGCTTGGCTTCCCTGCTTATGAACACTGATAAGGGAGTCCTACAGGAACACACAGAAGCTTACCAGGAAACACAAATTAAGAGGATGGCCAGGTATTGTAAGACCATCTGACTTAGTTGTACATACATGGATTTCAAGATTATTCATTCGAGATGATGCAGTGGTTTGAATGAAAATGCCCCCCATAGGCTCATATGTTTCACTAGCTGGTCCCCAGTTGTGGAACTGTTTGAGAAGGATTAGGGCGTGGCCTTGTTGGAAGATGTCACTGGGAGAGCATTTTGAAGTTTCAGATTCCCACACTAACCACAGTGTCATTGCGGCTCTGCCTGCTGCCTGCAGATCAGGTTGTAAAGCTCTCAGCTCCAGCTCCAGTGCTATACCTGGCTGCCCCTTGCCATGGTGATAATGGGCTGTCTCTCCAAGGCTGTAAGCAAGCCCCAAATAAATGTGTTCTTTATAAGTAATCCTGTGGTCACAGTGTCTCTTCTTACCAGCAGAATAGTGACCATGGACAACGTAAGAGTACAAAGAACTTTATTTCATTAAAATAAGAAAAAAAACTCATGTTAGAGGGCGAGGGACTTACCTGCCTCTTGTCCAACCTTTAGTGTGGACCTTGGGAGAGTTTCTGCTGGGTGTAAATGCACAATTCTTCCACCTACTGCATCACAGTTCTGCTTTGTGGCATCTGTATATGAACATCCATCATATGTGTTCCTACTGCTATAAACCAACAACCTACTAGATACACAGGTGGTGAAGTAGTGTTTTGTTCTGGGCACTAGAGATACCCAGAAAAAGACAGCAAGGAAGGTCGCTAGTGTCAAATGTATAAATTTTATCAGCAATCTCATTTGTATGTCTTAGAGAGTCATCTCCAGAATGAGGAGAACACAGGAAAGGGTTGGTTGCAAAGTTCATACTTGGAAAGAATAGGCCAATAGATGATATTAAATCTAATTATATTAAATTTAAATGAGTAATCATGCTCAATATTGAATATGTGAACTCCTATGTCTCTAATATGGATTGTGTGCTTATATGTGATATGTGTGAATATGTATGTCCACGTTTGGAGGTCAGAGGGTAACGTTTCTGTTTTTTTCTTGGCTAAATCACTTACTGGCATGGAACTCAATAGCTAGACTCTGCTGGATGGCCAAGGAGCCCCAGAAATCTGCTCCTAACTCCCCAGCATTCAGATAACTTCCAAGTACAAATCCCTACATTTGGGTTCTGGAATGAAACTCACTTTTTGTCTTTACAAAGCAAGTGCCTTACTGTCTGAGTCATCTCCCCATCCCCACATGTATGTTAAATATGTGCTAAAATCCCAAAACATATTGAGAGATGGATTTGGGGGCAACCATTATATTGAATAGTTGATGAACAACTGGATATTGACAAACAATTGCTATTAAAAACCATATCTCAGGTTAATATAGTTCTTTTCCAGATGCACTAAAACCTACTTCACGTCCTCTATCAATGTGCAATTGCCTGCTGTTGCTTTCCACTTTCTCAACGAACCACGTAATTCATAGTTCTACCTCTGATGGTAGCCCTGCTGGCCAGCTTACAACTTCCAGTTCCACTCTTTTGAATTGAGTAGAACTGAATTCTTTACCATATATGCTCTGTTGCAATATTCTCATGAGATAATCCCCAGCAAACTTCATGGAAAACTTATTGAGGTTCCCAAATATGTACATTTTAATCTTTGCAGAGTCTGAACACTTGAAGTTAACCTCTAGCATCAATACCACATTCAGACAACTTCCGGAACTCACCCAGGTCTAGATATTAGCGTCATAACTATGTTTCTGAGCTTTCCTTTCTAAAAGTCATGTTCTATTCCCTGGTGCCCCTCAAGTAGGAGAGCTGATCCTATTTTGAGAGAGTTGATCCATGTTTCTCGGTCTCAGCACCATCAACATTTAGAATCAATGGTTCTTTGCACATTTGTACATTGTAGGGTGCTCAGCATTATTGCTGTCTGCCATTCACTAGAGATTAGGAGCAGCCCCTGCCTTTTATCCTGACTTTGCTAAATATTTCCTGGGGAGCAAATTGTTCCAACTTAAAAAAAAATGACCAAGTTGGTATAAAATAATATTCGGCATTTTTTTAAAGTAGAGTAGGTCAAAAAATAATAAGATAAATTGAATTGTAATTGACAACATTAAATGAGAAACCTGAATTATTTAAGTTTTTCTTTGTGTGTGTGTGTGTGTGTGTGTGTGTGTGTGTGTGAGCTTTAATCCTCCTCTATTCACAGGGGTTTCTAGTTCTAAGTAGTGACTAAAAATGTACTTGCTCTGACCATGCTTGACCAAGAGGAAAGGGATTTTGAGCCTTGAGGTGGATGTGGGCAGGAAGAGTAACCTGGAGGATCTAAAGACAAAATAATAATTTGGTTGGTGATGGTTGATACCATGCTTTCTGAATTGAATGAACCCTGACCATGAGGCAATTTTGTCACTCCTTATGTCCTCGGGGGAGTGGGGTGTCCAGAAACAGCCAACATAAAGGGAGCATGCTGTGTAGAAGAGTCTTAAAATCTTGTTATAATGTGGCTCATGGTCACATTAGCAGAGTGCATTATTTCTGAATGGATTGATTTTACTCAAAAGGTACCCTCTTGCATTATAGTTGGAGAGTTTTCAGATCGTCAACCATGGATAGAACGGAAAAGAGATGCAGTTATGTGTAAGCTGAACTAGGAGTAGATCTGCTTGGCCAATAGATCTCTCCTTTTCCTGGAGAACTAACAGGCAAATAGCCTACCACGCCAGCAAGCTTGCTGGCCATCGACTGGATTTAGGAATCTAGCATGCCACAAAAGCAAGTTGGGCCAAAGCCGTCAATTAAGTGGAGAAATTATGTACTAGGATCTCAGAGATCCAGCTCTTTTGGTGGTTAGCTGGGTCCCAGTGCCCTTTGACATCAGAATATAGTACAAGAACCAGCTGTGGTAAAGAGTTCCACAAAACCTGCAATTCTTCAGTGCTTCATACCGTCCAGGCAGTATGAAGATTAGACTAAGATTTTATTTGGTAATTTCCCCTTCCTAGCTCACCTAAATTCTGACTCCAGTTCCTTTGTGGTCTCAACTGGAAAGGCGCAGGTTCTGTGCTAGCGCCATCTAGAATTCATGCTGCTGAAAATTAAAAATAGCTGTCACGCATCGTCTCATAATGTATTAAACCTGCACAAAGACCATCTAACAAGTCACAATTTAAACAAAATGAAGGCTTTGAGGATCAAAGGGGTCTGTACACAGAAGCACGTATAGCAGATGAAAATTTACAACAAAGGACATTGCACGCGCAAAGCAAGAGAGTTCCGAGGTGATGGTCATATCAGTTTATCTTATAACGACAGGACACATAGACTTTAAACCCACTTGAGCATTAGCTTGTGTGTAATTAGGAGTCTGTCACCACCGTTTCTTAGCACAAGAGTCAGCAGCGTTTTAGGAGCTGCTTGCGATGAATTGTGAGTCTATTAAATTTTTCTATTTCTCTCCGTGCTTTTCTTTTCCTTTTTTTTCTCTAACCACAAAACACCCTAAAGATCATTTCTCTAATGCATTGCTCTGTCAAATCTGTATAAACAAGTATAAATGTTAAAAAAGTAAAGAATACTAATCAAGAGACACAAGGCACACACTGCTTAATAAATCTTGCCTTCAATTTATTTGTCTAGTATTACAATGGCAGAGGAGATATCAATTAATATAGGCAAAGAGGACCCATAATTTATAATTAACTGGCAAGTGGTTTCTAGCAAACAGCAGCACCGAGTCTAATAGCCGGTAGAAAAATAACTAGTGTTGATTTGTCCCTCGGCAAATTAATAGAGTGCTTAGCAATGACAGGGTTACATAAAACTGCTAAATAAATAATCATCAGTGAGTTCGAGTGAAGCAGATCTTTAACAAGCTTAATCTGAACCTCTTGACATCTGTAGACTATGAGGAGATTAAATGGTAAGAAAGAGAAGACACGGAGTGCACACTGTAAGTCCGCTCTACCACTGTACGAGATCATGTTCTTATGTAATGAGAAATAAAGAAACATTTTTATTGCAAAATTACATTGAGAAATGATTTTCATTATAATTAGAGGGAAATTATAAAAGATATATCATGAAAACGCTGGACTGGAATTCACCAGATGCGAATTTCACTACATCTCTTAACAATGAAAACACATCATTTTTGTCAGCCTTGATATATTTTTGCTCATTTGCTTCACTTTTATTGCTCACCTCTGTTCATGCCAGACATCCCTGCTCATATGTCACCGCAGCCACGGCTATGAAGCTTATTTTGGGTTGTTGTGGTCCTACAATAGAAGAAAATGAAGGAAGGTTTGATACGTCACCAGTTCCCTGGTCTCTCCTGCCATTCTCAGCCATGCATGTGGACCCTAAAGTTTTGTCATGGATGTTTTATGATGCATGGTTTGTATGTCGCACTGTTTACCATGCTGTGAATGAGCAGATTTCTATAATGCCTTGAGTTTCTCTCTTTTAAATGACCTTTATTTCTAGGTGTGTTAACATTAGCATCCCACCTAATTATTCTCACTCCACTTGCTTTCTGCAGTGAATTCAACCATACCTTTCAATGATGCCCATACTTAAGATTCTCACTGAATGAGGAGATGCCGCAAATCTTAAATAGAAACTTGGTGTCCAGTGTAATAAGCATGCATTCTCACAGGTTCATATGAGGTAACTGATATGATATCATATGAGTAGATGATGGCTTATTCTGTGTAGTGCTGCTATAACCAATTGCCTGACTCTGAGCAGTCTATAACGAAAAGAAATTTATTTATTTATTTTACAGTTGTAGAGACCCAGAAGTTCAAAATCAGTCAGAGTCAGTGCAGCGGGGAATGCTCTGTCTCTGTATTGGCAGCTTGAATGCTTAGTTCTTTAGAAAGAATAAAAGTCTGCGTTCATTCAGGACAGAGGGATTAAAAGGGGGGGAAAGGGATAATACACTGTGTGAAACCTCATTTACAAATGCTTTAACCTCCTTCTACCTCCTATGGGACAGGAGTGTTCATGACCTGCACTCTCCACCTCTCACTAATGCTGTTCTTATGATTAAGTGACCTTGAATACTGGGAAGGACAAAAGCATCCAAACCATTTTCCTCTACAGTGTGGCCCTAGGAAGTCACACAAACATCAAACCATTGTTCTCTACAGTGTGGCCCTCGGAAGTCAGGAGCCTCACCAAGCCACAAGACTTTGATGCATAGGGCACAACCATTCTATGGTCTTTGGCTTTTTAACTGGCAAGTCCCTTGGTTCTGGAAACATCCCTCCTTAGGATTTCACAGTTAGGCTTGTGTCTTTGTGCTTCTTATTGCCCCAATCAGGTCAATTGAATCTGTGTGCTTCCCCCCCCCCCCTCCACACAAAACTATGATGAGCTAATTATGGGAGTGAGTCCGGTTGAACCACCAGAGTCTTAGAGAGGAAGTGGGGCACAGAAAAGAAGATCCAAGTGACTCTACTGGAGGACTTGATGAATTACTGCTGGCTTTGAAGATGCAGAAAGGGGCTTCAGTTCTCATGTTAACCCTCGAGTAACAACCGTGAGAGCTGGCAGACCCTGAGTCTGATGCTGTGTATGTCAGCCTTTACTGTGTGGAGTAACTTACAGCCAAGGGCTCTGGTAGAGACTTCAAATTACCTGGCAATGAGCATGCCCTAGTTATTCGAGTTCCTGCTTTTCTGCACTTCAGTTCACATTTCCAGCAGGCCTTGGCACAGCTCACCCTTAATACTCTATAAGAACTTTATGATTGCTTCTTAGTCCTCTGGTTACCATCAAGTGCACTGTAAGAACTTGGTGCTAACATTTTAGAGACAGTCACGCTGGGCTCAAAGGGCTAATGAGATCGTCTTTTACTAAGTTTTTCAAACTTAATCAATGAGATTTCCTATTTTTCTTTTCATGCCCTGCGTCCTCCAAGCCCACTAAGCACTTCCCTCTGCCCTTTCAGCTACCCTCCTAAGGACGACTCACCAAGATTTCCCTTCCTTCCTGTCTCCTCCCACCACCATGTCTCTTTGAGGCTTTCTCATCTGTTACATGGAATTTTGCAATAGCTGTAGAGAAAGGAGGAATAATGGTCTCTTAAAAGTATCCAAGTCCCAACCCCAGGATGCTGTGTTGACATGGCAGTGGGGTGGGGGGTAAGTTAGAGAAGGGACCGAGGTCACTGAGCCTCTGAAGATATGGGAGTAACAGACCACGGGAGTCTTTTAAAAAGGAAGAGGAGGAGGAAGGTTTGTGACCGGGAGAAGGATTTGATGCATCGTTGCTGGCTTTGATGACTGAAGAAGGGACCTAATTCAAGGAATGCTTCTAGGAGTTGGCGTGACAAAGATTTTCTCTGGAGTCTCCAGAAGGAAAGCTCTGCTGCCCATATTTTAACCTCACGATCTCTCTCTGTCAGATTCCCAAGGCAAGGGCTCTTCCACTGCTAGCTCCAAACCACCTGGCTGAGTTTCTGTCTGAAGAACTGAAATTAGAGGCTTGCCTCCCTTCCGCCGTCAGGATCCTCCATGTGTGTTAAGGCAGCAATAGAAAAAGAAAGCAGCTCTCTAGCTCTGTTCCCCTTCAGCTTCCTTCTCTGGGTTTTGACTCCCATGCTTTCCCAAGACGGTCTTTCATGATAAGGATTTGGTTACAACACCCTCCAATGCCACAGCCTCTCATGGTTTTCCATGGTGACTAGAATCCAATGGCGCTGCTGTGTCAGGGCACACGTGGCTCAGGGTCTCTATCCTGTTTCCATTGGGTCTTGCCTTTGTCCCTCCCTCCCTCTCCTCTTCCTCATTATGCAAACATAGCTTCTACACTCAATACAACCTTAACTTAACCACTGGTTCTGGAGTATAGCATAGATCTTATTGTCTGCCGCATGCCTGTTTACATTGGTAGTTCATGAGGTGTGCTGATTTTCCTCAACTTATCCCAGTGTACTCACCACGAGCTATGATCTCCATTCTTCAGGGCTCAGCTGATGGGTACAGGCAAGGCTATTCTCATATTATCTACTTCATTGATTTTTTCTGTGATATTTTCCATTTCCTTCCTTCTGTTTAATTCATTTTTTAATGTGACTGTTGTTCTTGTTTCTTATGGATGAAGCTCTGCTTTATTGATTTGGATGTTTCTTCTTTTCTTAATACAGGAATTTTCTGTTAATATGCCTTTTTCCCAATCCATGGGCTGCTCTACTGAGTCCCACTGGTTTTGATATATTGTTGTTTTCATTTTTATTCAGCTCAGATGGCTTTCAGTTTCTTTTTATTTTCTTAACTTATGGTTTATTTAGAATTCTATTAAAATTTCCAAATATTTGAGAACTGATCATAAATCTTACTGTTTTCATTTTTCAACTTAATTTTGCTGTATTAAAAAACCTTTTTCTGAGGCTTGAGTTCTTTTAAATTTATAGGCACATATTTTGTGTTGTGGGTTATGAGCTATCTTGCTGGTTGGTGTTTATTTGAAAAGAATATGTATTCTCAGGTGTTTAGAATATTTTTCTCTGTGTATAAAATAGGTCAAAACCATTATGCTCTGACTGATTGTTTTTCTGTCAGTTATTGAGAAAGGGTTACTGAAGTTTTACACTCTTCTCTCTCTCTAAATATCCTGCAAATCTTCATATATTTTGAAGGTCTTTTGTTAAGTGCATGAATATTTAGAAAATCCATACTGTCCTCTTTATGAACTGTTAATATTCTTTGCCCCAGCACCCACACATGTGCTTTGATAGCAATGTAATTACGCAGGCTATATTTTGGTTACCATCAGTGGGATTGGGGGTAGGGCTCAGGTTTTCACTATGTAGTCTAGACATGCCTTAGTTACTCCAACCTCTTGCTCTGCCTCTCCTGTGCTGGGATGCCTGTATCACCATGATTGACTTAGAGTGATAAATCTTTCTCTTTTTTTTTGACTGTGTGTCTGCCAACCTTTGGCATTACAAGCTTATCTAGTAAGTACAGATTATTTTTAACTCTCTTAATAATTACTTGTTATAGGTATGGCTATATTGCTTAAAATGTTCAATTCCAAAGGACATTACTTTTAAGGATCTTGAGAGACTTCAGAAGAGTGCTTGATCCAAGCCCTGGGTGTCTTTTCCTCATGGAACAAGGATTCCAGCATCTTCCTCATCATGTTTTGAACATTGTGAAGTCTCCCAGTCCTGCTGGCAAAAGCAGTCTCCTAATACTGTCTAGCTACCTGGCAGGGTTTTTTTTTTTCCAAGTCTTTGGGTATTTCTCAGTTTCACAGTGTCTCAGGCAACTGTGCTGGTGAGAATTCAAGTTAACTCCAGGACTCTCTGACAACTACATTGCTTCTCTTTCTGCTCAACTCTCCGTGCTGTTGCCCTCTAGCACCCCAACTCTATGTCCTTAGCTAAGGGTATGGTTGAGTTTGGCCTGTTCTCCACCCTGGAGACCCATAGAGCTCCTGCAAGAGTGACGGAGGGGCTCATTCATTATTTCCTGCTCCTTGAAGACCACTGCCCTTAGTTGTCTGATGCACAAGTGTCTTAGAAAATCTTATGTCACCTGGTCTTTAGAGTTCTTGTTTTGCGTTTTGTTTAAGTAGCAGTTAATGTGGACATGTTGCCCTCCCTCTACTGAAGAGCAAAGACAAGCTTTCAGCCCTACTGTTCATTTAAGAGCTTCTTACCAAAAACAGAAATCTTGGGACCTAATTCTAAATTCCCTGTTTTGATAAACTCTGATGGAACAGAAGAGTTTTTCCCCTCAGTGATGTCCATGTGTTTTCAGTTGGTGCTCCCTGGCAGAAGTGATGTGTGCAAGAACACTTCTAACTAGCCTGGCCCAAGAGTTCTCAGCCACTCAGCAATGTGACTCTAGTCTGTAGCATTTACTACGGCCCACACTGTATCTGGACCGCCTCCACACAAGGCTCCTATAATAAAAAGTCAAGCCATAAAAATGGCTGTACGTTTTTCTTAGCACACCCATGGCTTTGCTCTCAAAATAAATAGCTAAATCCTAGGCTCCAAAATCCGTATTCAACCAACATCTTGAGGACTTGCTGGAATGTTTTACTGCTCACTTGCAGCACTTATTTACGTCCAGACTTATTTCTTTTCTTCTTCTTCTCCTTCTTCTTCTTCTTTTTAACAACTAGAGCTCCAAAATTGTTCCTGGCCCTGACTTTATTTCACAGGTTCATTTGCTTTTTTAAACATGTCAGTAAGTTTTGTCTGATGGATCTACAGAGCTAGAATTAAACATTATTAATAAAAGTTCCGACAATTACAAAGTACCACATTAAGTCCTCAGTCCATGTTTTGAAAGGTTCTAGGGCGTTAACATGGAAATGGTTGTCAGGTTTGAGAAAGGAAAAAAATAACTAAATTTTTTTAGCTCACAGAGTTAATGTTTCCTCTCCAGAGTTCCCAGAGCCTGCCTTCACTTTTCTGCCATGCTGCCCCAAGAGAGAGCCAAACTACAGCGGCCATCATGCATGGCTTCTCTGCATGCTTTGTGAGGATTTCAGCTTCCTTACACTTTGGTGCTAGACATTTCTAGATAGCAGCTTGTTTTGTGCTTCTTAGCTGAGTCCTCTTAAGATATATCCCAGCTTCCTTTCTTCTGCTACTGTCCCCTATGACTATATCCCTGGATATAGCCATATATCCATATATCCCTGGGAAGGTGACAGGTTTCACACCCATCCACAAAGGCTTTCATAGTCGTTGTCTCCCTCTGCACCAAGAGCACCACTGCAGGAATGCCTGACCTCTTGTGCCCCACACCATCGACTGATCCCAGCCAACACCTGTGTACCAAAAATCCCCTGCCCTTTGACAAGAGATGGGACGGTATCTCGGAAAACCACAACTGTTATGACCTCTGCTATTGATTTACTGGCCCAGAATAATGTTCTGTGAAATTAATCTCTCTGTTGCAGTCATTGGCTCTAGGTTTCAAAGAACGTAGAACTGGATCTGATTTTTAATAACACATAGAAAGTAGGAACTATCCAGGGATTATGAAGGTAAACAACTCTATGGAACTAAGGCCTGTGTAGACTAAAGAGCCACTGTAGAGCTACTGGGCAGTATTTCTAGACTGTGAGAGACTGGAGTCCAGTAGTTCCTTCTAAAACAATTGTATCCCATGTTGATGTGAACCATCCTGTTAGCGCACATGTCTTTCTCATGAACTGACTCTTCACAGATCACCACACTTCCCAAAGCCGTGAGTCTTCACTTAAATGTACTTGTAAGGAATGGACACCACTAGTCCTTCAAACATTGCTCAAATGGAACTCATACTCCCCTTCAAATAAATATCTCAGCCAAGTATCCTCTTGGAAGTAATTAGCAGCAAAGTATCAGGAAAAGGATGGAGCCACAAGTCAATGTGGACCAGTTAAACAAGTCATTAGAGGTAGAGTGACTTCTGAGAAAGATAGGAGCTTAGTGGCACTGGGTGTTGTCCCAGGAAAATCTCTCTCTCTCTCTCTCTCTCTCTCTCTCTCTCTCTCTCTCTCTCTCTCTCTCTGTGTGTGTGTGTGTGTGTGTGCATGTGTGTGAAGTGTAAGTCTGTGTGTACCCATTCCAAATATGGTTCACTTAGCTCAGATAGTGTCCCAATAAAGTAGGTCTAAAGCTTTAATTGGACTCATTAAATTTACTCGGGACTACATAGGGAGCTTTCATATATTTTGTATGAAAACCATCTCTTCAAATGAGAGCTAAAGAATCTCCCTTCATAACAGTTTCCGATCTTCTGTGTAAGCCTTTGTGTGATGAGGAGCATCGCCTGAATTGGGAGCAGGGCCCAACGGCTGCCATAAGAACTTGTCTCTGACCACCTTTGTTGGCAGCAACATGATGCTGCCCTGAGGTCAGCCATTGCTAACCTTCTCCGTGGGTTTCATCTCATACTCCCAGGACCTTTAGATGGAGACTTTTAAAGGTGCAGGGTTCTTTTTTTAGTTTTTTTTTATGGACCATTTGTTTATATCTGGTTTGCTAACTGTACGAGCTAGTCTTTGGGAGTCTAACACAGCGAGTGAAACCAAGGTGATTAGAGAAGACGAGAGTCCTTAACTGTTTATAAAAAAACGGAGGCTTTGTTCAAACAGCAGCTTCCGTTTGAACTAATTCTTGTTCTAGTTTTCTCTGATTTCCACCTGTATGCCCTTTTCTGCACTAATGGCACACTCTTGAATATCAGAATATTTTGTGGCACACTTGAAGGAATTAAATTGCATCCACAACTACCGCACAATTCACGGGGCTGCCCTTTATCACCGCACTGCCGTTTGCGTAGTGCCGCTTATTGCCTGGGCTCACTTCATTATGCTCTCAGGAGGCAATGTTCTTCCACATTCTAGAAAATGCTCCCTTTTATTTTGCATTGGCTTAGTGCTACACATAATAATAATAGTAATTTATTTATTTATCTTGAAGAATGCCGCACCTTTCATCTTGAGACAGTGAAATTGTTCCAGTGCACAGGCATAACTCTCATCCTGCTGCAACACAAAATGTGTGTTAATGGAAATTTGGTGGCTCATATTTAATACTTCAGGGTATCTCAGTATATTATCCTCAGCTGAATAATACCATTCGAATACTATTTTGGTAAAACTTTCTGATGGCTAATCCTTGCCAAGATTCCTTGAAAATATGCTCACATTTCTTACCACATATCCTAAGATTTTTCTATATTTTTGGTTTTGATGTGGGGTTTTAAGGGAATGTGTTTATTAACATAAAATTATAATCAGAAAGTTGTTTCAACATATCTTACTTCTCTATGATTGCATATTGTACCTATAAACACATACGATCTAAATCTCAAGAAAGTTGTCAATAAATAAAGTTCTGCGCTACCCAAAATTCCTTTCTAACATGACACATGAACAATTTTCTACGTCACTATTATCCTTTATTTAGAAAAGAACCCTCTTACTTGAGGTCTGTTATAATTTTATTTTCCAATATAAGGACAGAAGTGGTTTATGCATAATCTTTAAATATGGCCCAGTACATCATGACCAGTGTATTTGGATGCTGGAATCTTATCTCTTATAATGAATAACACCAGTATCACAACCTGTGCCACTGTTATCCAAGCCAACAGATGAAGAAGCTGAGATTTCTCCATTTTCCCTTTCACTTCAAAGGTGGTCTATCCATATCTCCTGGATGCTCTAACCCTCTGCATTTTTTTATTATTGCCATAATCTATTGCTGGTGTCCAATAGGAGGTCTGGGTGTTGGGCACTCAAGAGGATAGGGGAGGTTTTCCTGCACAGTCCATCAGGGCTGAAGGTGTCACCAAGGTGCTGGCTATAGTGCATAGTCAGTCATAGAAACAAGCTCCCTCAGCTGTGCTGGAAAAAAAAGTTAAGTGTATCTAAAATCTTTTTGAGCACATGCAAAATGATGGGATGGGGAGGAAAGGAAAAAAGAGGGAAGAGGAGAGGAGAGGAGAGGAGAAGAGAGGAGAGGAGAGGAGAGGAGAGGCGAGGAGGAGAGAGGAGAGAAAGGGAAGGGAGGGGAGGGAGGGGAGCAGAAGGGGAAGAAGGGCAGAGGAGGCAAGGAGAACTGTGCCAAACACAGCACCTCTTGACTTGAGATGGACTTAGGAGGTCATCAAGGCAGGGGACTGGTGGGAACCATGTGCTACCATCTGTTCTTTCCTGAATCCAATCCACTCCCACTGTGACTCCGAGCGCAACACTTAAACAAAAATATGATTGCAAGTCAAAGAGAATGAAGATAAACGAGGGGCTACTAAGGGTGGGGAAGGAAGAAGAGACAGTGAGGAAGGGGTTAAGGAAGAGCTAGGGGGGAATGTAATTGCTGCAATTATATACCAAGATACAGTGCTTAATAGAACCTGTTGAACAGTTAAAATGAGCTACTTTACAAAATGGTATTGGGTTGGAGCCGTAGGTCAGAAGTTAGAACACTTGCTCTTGCAAATGACCTCAGATTACTTTCCAAAACTTAAACTGGCCACCTCACAAGTGCCTGTATCTCTAGATTCTGGGGGTCTGAGGCCTGATTATGGTTTCTGAGGGCACCTGTACCTATCTCTCTCTCTCTTTCTCTCTCTCTCTCTCTCTCTCTCTCTCTCTCTCTCTCTGTCACACTCAGCCCCCCCCCAATGCATGCATACATGTGTGCACAGAAATTGAATATCTCACTGTGTATTGGTTGTTTAACAGTGTGTTTCTACCAAACTCTCTTCTTCTTTCTAGATGGATGAAATCTCTCAGAGAACCATGTGTACTGCACCTTGACATTCGACTCCGCTGCAGTAGTCTGGAAAGGAGTGTCTCTTACAGAAATACCAAAGCATGCTGCCCACTGGTAAAGGTGGAGTGGAAAAATGACATGGTCCCTTTGGGTCCTTGCCCAAGACATCATGCCTCCCTGGCATGCACACTGACCAGAGGTGGCATTGCCTGGACCTCAGCTCCAATTCCACAAATGCAGACCTTTTGGTATTGTCTTGGGGTCTCTAGCTTCAAAACACAGTGTTACAGATTTTACTATGTCTCCTTTCTAAGCCTTTTTCCCTTGGCATGGGTATTCTGCTTACCCCACTGGTGACTCCCCTTGCCCCCGCTGTCTCTCAGGCCTTGAATGCTGATGTGTGCTGGAAATGAAGGCGCTCTCGCAGCCCCTGTTGACACTGGTCTAAGATCTCTGTCTGAGGTACTATCAGGGAATTCGCAGGGCATTCATCAAAATCAAGCTGATGCAAGCGTGAGTAGTCACAGAAAGAACCCTTTTATGCTGAAAACTGCTGAAGGCTGGAAAGGGGCTAATTTATTTAAATTATCCCTCGACGTGTCAAGTCCCACATTTTCTGGAAGGAGCTGACAAGGGTGGGTTAAAGAAAGTTTTCTCAAATTTATAAATACATTAGTGGTGGTGGAAAGTGAACCTGGGAAATCGGAGTAACAGAAAAGCAATCACCATCAATGCCGATGCCGATGGAGGAAAATACAGTTTTCTTCTATTAAGCTTTTAAATGTCAGCAAATGGCAGTTTAGTAGATCATTTGCTAATAATGATTAAATTTCTCATTAAAATGTTTCCTTCATTATTCTTCAGGTATAAATGTGTAATTCAATGATTGTTACATCAATTACACTTAAAAAGCTCATTAAAATACTGAAATATTATCTCATAGAGTACTTTAAGAGTACTGTACTAATTATAAAAGAAATAAACTCTTATAATAGCACCATTTGAACTGATGCCTTATAAATTCTTAATGTAAAGCTAACATGTAAAGTTTAAATCAAATATATAGATCCAATAAAACAAAACCTTTTTAATCTTGTTTTACCTTCAGAAGGGCTCTGATTATTGTAATTAAATAATGCATGATATAATAAAGATCTAGACTGTGTGATTATTTCAGTGGCAATTGAATGTTGGTGCTTTTTATTTATGCAAGCAATGCATCACAGGCAATATGTATCAAACATTAAACTATTAATACTATTACACCTACGCTGCCAAACCCATAAAAAGAAACTCTGCGGCATGGCTCTGCTGATGATCCGTGGACAGTTCGGGATCCTTCTGAAATTTTAATGTCAGGTCTGTTGGGTTGTGCTGATTTTGCTGAGAAATAATGTGTCCAGGGTTCACTGTTGTGACTTTTATTCTTGTGTGTGAAAAGTCTGGTTATGGTTAGCTCAGCTCCACTAACCAGTAGCATTTGTCTCTGCTCACATTTCTCCATTCTCCTTCAGTTGTCTTCTCAAGGTAAAAAGGGATATGGGGTTTGTCGTTGGTTTGTTTTTAGGGCATTCATATTCCGAGGGTCTTTCTCTAATATTCTCATTTATGAGGTCTCACAGTTCTTTTAAGCATTCAAATTTGTTTCTTTTTTGTTTTTTTAAAACAGAGTTAAGGGTTAGAGAAGTTTCCCATATAACTCTTTTATTGTTGACCCCAGTCAGATGACTGATCATAGGTCTCTGAGCCCATTCTGAAGCCCCTAAGGCAGTGGTTCTCAACCTTCCTAACACTGCAACCCTTTAATACAGTTCCTCGTGTTGTGGTGACCCGCCCCCCCAACTAAAACATTATTTCATTGCTACTTCATAACTGTAACTTTGCTACTGTTATGAATCGCAATGTAGATATCTGAGATGCAGGACATCTGATATGAGACCCCTGTGAAAGGGTCATTCAACCCCCAAAGAGATGAGAGCGGCAGGTTGAGAACTGCTGTCCTAACGACAGTGGATGACAGTATGTCCCTGCCGTGTGTACACCTGCCGTGTGTACACCTGGAGTTCAGTGTTCCATGGCTGGAGAAATGAACGAGTTTGTCTTTGTTCTGTGCACAAAGGAGTAAATTTATACATAATCACTGTCTCAAAAGTGTAGCCTTAGACCCAGACTTTCTGATTATTTAGCTAATGACAGACTCAGCCACCTACCCTGGCTAAATCAGATGTTTGGTGTTATCCCATCTGGCAACGGTTATTACAGAAGGATGGGGAAAGGTGGGGGTGGTCGCAGTAAAAGGAATGAAGGGGTAACAACCACACAGCTCCCTTCCTTTTCCTTCCCTTCCCCGCCTTTTTCTTTTCCTTTTTCCTTCTTGTTCTGTTAGAGAGAGACTCACCGTTTAATGTAGGCTGTTCTCTAACTCATATCCTCCTGCCTCAGCCTCCTGAGTGCTGGAATTACAGCCATGCGTCAGTCAGCATGCCCAGCTCTTTTCCACTTTCATATTCCATGGGACAGGCTCCTGCAGCCCCAAGAGGAAAAAGGGTTGCACAGCCGCCATGCCCCTTGGCCAAAGCTCAGATCCAAGGTGGGATCTGAGGGGAATGGTATCATTGTCAGACCTTCCACTCAGCCATGGTTGTCTGGGAGACCTGATAAACATTCTGGTCCCTAAGCAAAAGCTGCTTGACAATCTTTGCTTTCCAAAGAGGTATCACATAGAACATGGGAGCTCCGGAAGAAACGAGAAGTGTTGAGCCTATAACAGGATGTACACACTGCAGCAATTTAATTGCATTTAAAGACCCCAGAGTTGTCCTCAAGAGCAACGGCCGTGCGAGCCTCTTCGCCTGTCCTTCCAATGACTGTCGCTTCCCTTTTAGCAATGTCAAGTGTATTTGCTCCCTCTTTCCCTATATGAATAAGTAGTCATGGCTGGAGACTATACAACACAGTTGATCATCATGAATGTCTATAAGATGTCATATTTATGTTCTTCCGCTTAGCTTAAATCTTACTCGGGTTCTAATAGCAAACAATCCAGTCACCACGGCTGGCACGGTAAAGCATCTGCTCCGTTCAGATAAATAAGACCAATGCGTTTGAAGGGCAAAGTTGGAATCCCAGTGGTCTGCCATTGGATTTGGAGATGTAGGTCTCCTGCCTCGTAAATAAAAAATAAAGGTGAAAGGATCATTTGCTAATTGATTAATTATCTTGTAAATGAATCTAGGACCTGTGGAGTGGTCTCTAGGCATGCGCAGAAGGCCTCTATGCTTTCTTTGCCCTGTTGGGTTTGTTAGTACTGGTGGTGACAGTGCCCTGCCTTCTCAGAGCTGAAGTCTGTCACTCAGGGCTGAGGCCAAGGCAGGAAAAGGAAGTACTTGTCTTTTTCTCAGCACTTGTGAACACCCCTTGCCAGAGACAGGTTTGGGTGGTTGCACATTTGTTTGTATAAATGCATACAGAGAGGAACAAATTCCCTTTTCTTCCAAGCACCCCATTAAGTTCAGACTTGTGTGCGGAGCAGAGGACGGTTTTCCTTTTGCCTTTCTTTTTCCGTTGTAAAATGAGCAGAGTCGGGCAGAATCACAATCTTTTATGGACTCAAAGTGCCAAGGATTAAAGATCAGAGAAAGGAGGATTCGCAGAGTGCAAACGCTGGTGGGGTTGCAGAGCCTTGATAACCGCCTAAGAGCCGATAATTAACATTCCTGCTTGGAGGCGAGGCCCGCTGGCCTTGCTGAGTTGCACCCAGGGCGCTGCTTCCCTCCCTGCGTGGAAGGAGCTGATTTAGTCCGGAAGGTGACAGTCCTGGCTCTTGGTTGGCGGAATCTTCGCATCTTTCCCGGTGCCCCGTTCTGCCTTTACCACAGAGACTGTCCATCAGGTTTGTTATGTATGCAGGCTGAGTGAGCCCGCGGGGGTTACTAGTTATTTACACTCTTTTTCAAGCTTTGGAGCTGTTATAATCATTTGCTGTCAACTTTGTGCTGACACTGAATTTTATTTTGTGGGTTTTTTTTTTTTTTTATGCTCGGTTTGGGTCTAAAATACTGGCATCCGTACCCTACACTGTAATTCCATGGGTGACTGAACTGAACGCTGGAGTCCTGTATTTCTAACACAGTCTTGGAATCCTTCTACATATGGAAATTTCAAGATTGGTTGATTGTGGACAACACACTCGTGGCTTTGCATTTTTAGCCTGGTGGTGGCCTTCCACAGTGAGCCATGTGCCTTGCACTATTCCGTTATAAGTTATCTGTAAGTACACTTATGAAGTTGCTGCAGACAAATTTTCCCCCTACAAATCCAAGATTGATTCTCAGTGGCTTCTTTTCTCTAAGTCCCTTTGAAAATGGCAGGCCCTGTGATGTTCCCCATTTAATCATATTACGTCCCTTCCTGTCTGTGTGAGCTCCTGTAGATGCCCAAAATGCATACTTGAGTCACACCAAACTGGAAGCAATGTCCTAGGTGGTATGAATGACAAGGGACAGATAAAGGCCTTGGGGCAAGGCCATCAGATGGATATGAATGATAGGCTTTTAGGAGTTATCAAGGGACATTTGCATGCTCGAACCTACACTCCCCCTCCCAGTCACGCAGGGAATTAACTCCATCCTTCACTTCTGAGCAACATTCTTTCCATTAAGCCCAGGGTTCTTAAAGCTTGAACGACAGCGCACAGTATGGTTTTTCCATATTTAACATGTGCTGTGTTCCCAGGTACCAGCCCGGTCTCCAATGGGGAAGTTTCATGGACTTCAGTGCCGAAAACGAACAAAGCACAGAAGGATATGACCCCGTTCTTAACTGGACTTGAGATGGAGCTGGTCAAGGAGCGCATGTGCTTGGCCAGAGTAATAAAGTAGACAAATAATTACCGAGCAAATCAAATACACTTACACCTCAGATGATTTGGAAATATTATCTATAATCGGGCACTTCTGTGCTGGGAGGAAAGGTTAATAAAGTAATTTAAAAAAGATTGTGTGGAGTATTATAGAATCAGAAGAGGACTGGCGATCATAATTGTTAATCTCCTGAAACACCAGTTCTGAATTACACAAAGCAGGTATTTCCGCACACATTCTTATTGTGTGCTCGACTTCTTACGATATTAGCTTGCTTAATTATCCTTTATGAAAATCTTGCTTTAGATTGTTTGGGGTATAAAAAAAACATTGATATGATTATTCCAATTGACCTGAAGTGTGGCTGTCAATCTTAAAATATGTAAGGGAGACGAGTATCTTTGAATATTACTTGTCTTTATATGTTTGTTAGAAGAGCAATGCTGGAGTGAGTACAACAGTGGTGTATTTTGGCTGTGCACACTCCTGTCCGTCATGGCACTTGTATTTGGGTAGGGGTAGTGTAACTTCTGCAGTCTGACCTGCTGCCCTGGGAGGGAGGGAGCAATCCCGAGCTGGCAGGTGGTCCTTTGCTGTCTTTCAGATAAAGTTAGGGTGTGTGGTTTTAGGATGCATACGAGAAAACATCTGTTTACATCCTAAGTCTTGAAAAGACGTTTCAGTTCCTGTTTCTTATGCCGAAGAATTAATTTCACGTAGAAGGAAATCGGGAGGGTGAGAACATAGCAGACACGGGCCCCAGCTCCACGCCTCAGCAGCCGGGCCCCAGAACACAGTGATAACCATGCGGATGTCGTGGGAGTCACAAGTCACAACGCCCATCTCGGAGGAATTTTGAAGACTGTGGGCAAGAGTCATGTGATTAGTTGACAAATGCACCCAATAGAAAAATGAAATTTAAAATAATACTTTGTCCAGTGAATTTTCTGTCACAGGCATTTGTAATTTATGAGTACTTAGGTCTTTTGGGGACATGTATTTATTTGTGTTCCCAGTGTGTGTGTTGGGGGTGCGCACGTGAGCTACAGGAGAAAACCGGAGGGCATCGGACAGCCAGCAGGAGTTAGTTCTCTGTCTGCTCCTACCGTGGGAGTCAGGATGCCAGGCTGATGCAAGTGTCTTTACCCTCTGACCCATCTTCACTGCTAGTATTTTAAGCTTTTCATGTTCAATACTTCAGCTCTCTCACTTCCAGTTGAGCCCATGCTGGCTAGTAGCTTTCCAATGTAGGTAAATTATATTTTGCTTTTGCTCCCCCCACCCTCCCCGCCACTTTTGTTTGACCTGCGTCTCTTTTGGGCAGTCTCTGCATTTTCGTTGTCAATTCCCAACATCTCAAATAGGAGATGGAACCCACCTCCTATTTTCATAAATTCACTTTGTCCTCGGCTTTCCTGAACGCCTGCATATGTGACTGTGTTGCCAATGAAAACAAACCCTGTGTTAAACCTAGGGAGCCGTGATCACATCTTTAAGCCATTCCCTTGCTCCTCTGTGGACTTGGCCCCTAACCACCCCCTTTCCTCTTTGTGAATGATGTGTTCTTGACCGGCTTCCCCTTCCATTTCCCACCCACTTCATCCTGCCTGGAGAAGATGTGCCGTGGGCTCTGCCTAAGACCCCGCCCTCTTCTCGCCACACCTTGTGTGGGCTCCATCTACTCTAGTATTTGCGAAGAACCTCACTACTGCTTCACCTGCAGGCTGGGCTTGTAGGACTCTGGACCCAAGTCCCTCATAAGGACAAACATGCAATCTTTTTCTGCCTCTGTTAGAGTTCTACAGAAGACAGGCATCACTAGGGCTGTGAGAGAGACCAGATTTGAGAAAACCAGCGGTCTCTCTGTCTTTTCTTCTGGTGAAGCTGTACCTTCATCTCTGCAGACTGAAACATGTCCAAAGCTGTTCTCTTTGTAAGATTTCGGTTGAGGACAGAGCAAACTTCGTAGCATACTGGCACTATCTGCCGGAATCACCTGCTAAATGTCGTTTCTTATAACAAGGAGGGTTTAGAAGGAGGCTTCTGCCCTTACCCACCAATTGGCAGGATGGTTTGGAGACGGTGGCTATGACATTCACTCCAAGAATATTAGTAGGACTTTTGGGAAGGCTAAATAAACTCAAGTGTCCATTAGTTGTTTTGCAGGCGCAGGTTTTCCCTTTTATATCGAGCAGTACTCAGGGCTCTTACCGCTAACACTGGCAAAGTTCATCCAGCCAGTCTTTTTAAAGACGCTGGTCCAAGACAATAGAGTTTATGCTTTAAATGAAATTAATACTTAAAGTATAGACACGAATGGTAAAAATACCAGAAGGCACTGGGATCTTCACGTGGGATCCTGGCTCATCAAACTCTGGCAAGGTTCTGTACGTTTCCTGGGCACTCACCCTCGCATGGCTTGACAGAAGCCCCCAGAATCACAGTTGCCGCTCATTTGTCCTTGGGAGCACAGCATCCTCAGAAGCTGGCAGCTGAAATGCATCCTCTCCCTCTCTCCTCTGGAATGAATACCAGATCCCGGGGAAAGCTGCGTGATTTTTCTCACAGTAACTGTGGGCACAGAGTGGACTGTGAGGTGGCAGGTGCCCAGGAAGGACGAGCTGTAGTCCGTGAGGTAAACGTCAGTGAACAAGAGCTCAGCTTTGGAAGTCAGTTCCTCCTTTCCCAGGCCCTTTGTGCTTCTGTTATGGGTCTAATGCTGTTTTCTTCTGCCTGATTGAAGCTGTAGGACATGACTCTCTCAGATAACTAGCTGGCTAGAACAGAAAGTCAACAGGCATTATTTGTTAGCCGTGATGTTTTCCTTCAACCTTGTTTTCAAATAAAAGTTCCAGTTGTGGTGTGGCTCTACCTGGAGGAGTCCAGAGAACCAGACGATGAGGTCCAGGACTCCAAATAAGAAACCCCAGCTTCTCTTCCTTCTGTGTCACCCTTCCTCCCCCTCCCTCCATCCTTCTGGCCCCCCCTCCTACTTCCTTTCTCCACTCCCCTTTCCCCTTTTCTTCCTTTCTTTCTTTCCTCCTGTTTCAGACATGCTATGAATTGTTTATATTTGCTATGATGACCTGAAATTATTTGCTGCATTTCCTGACTTATAACATTTATGTCAGTTACTTCACTTCTCAGCGTTTGTCTTGTAATGCCATGCAATGTTAGACTGTTCCTGCAAGCGTTGGAATCATAAAAACACATACTGAGAACACTTGGAAGGAAACAGAAAAAGGCAATAGCATCACCATTGCATGTCTTTATGTAAAGAAGGTCAGAGTGTGATAGCCAATGACTCTTTCTCTTTAAACAGGGTAAAAGAATTTCATACTGTGAGTATTTGGGACCTAACATGAATAGGTTAGAAAAGTAATATAGTCACAGTAATTACTTTCATATGGCAAAGTATTTCAGTCAGCAATGACTAGCAATAAAACAAAATGATCACCTTTGGTATATCCATTACAAAAACAATTGTCTAAAATAAGAATGGTTAAAATACTTGGTAGAATATAAAGCTTTGATACAAGAGGGCCCTCTCTCTGTACACACACACTTACAGGGACACACACACACTTCCCTCAAGCCTCACGGACTATGTTAACAGCAATTTACTTGAAATGTAGAGGTTTTTATAGGGGAAAATACCCCAATTAAGGATTTATAAATAAATATACTATTAGAACCACTATCTTCTATAAAAAATGAGTTTTCTTTTAGCTTTTAAGGTTTATAGAAATCACTTATCTGCCCCTTAAAAGATTCCTATTCTTTTTCTCCTCTCTTTTTATAAATATAGTGAATGTGGAACATCATTAATCCAGTCGTAATATCATCTGATAGTAGCTAATCCCTTCTTAGGCATAGCTTCTCCTGGACCTTTGGAATATAGAAATGTGCTTTACTCTTCGGCATTTTCTTTAAACGCCATTCTATGCTTAATGCCTAATTGCCTCCCTAAAAAACCACCAAGCAAAACGAACACTGCCTTCAACTTCCTTCCTTGGGAATCTTAGGAGGGTGGTTCTACAGCCCATTATTTCGTCTGCTAAGGTCATGGATGAAGGGCAGCCCGGTGCCTGTGGTTTGGCTGTGGCTATCGGCTCTGACAGGATGATGCAGCCCACTCTGAGATCCTAATCGGTTAGAAAAAGTCTATTAAGTTTGAGCCCTTAAGCTGTCTCTGCCAAATCAGGGATACCAAAGTTACATTTGTTTTTGCGATGACCATTCATTTTGGTCAAATGAAGAAATTGCTCATGTGCATTCCGTGGCTCCAGGGACAAAATCGGAGAATGTCATGTATCTCTTAGCCTCCCTGCCTTTTCAGAGATATTATTGAGAAGATGCTTCAGAAAAAAAAATCATTTCTGTTGGAGCTGTTTATAAGTCACCTTGATCGTCAGAGGGAGGAGCTGAAAGCGAGTGAGACAAACCGGGTTCGTTGCCAGTTTGGAAGGCTGATGCGTTGAAGTGCGTGGAATAAAGCATGTAAGGGGTCTGACTCTTTTAGCGGAAGGCCTGGGTTCAGGATTTTCATCTCTGAAACCTTCCGTCTGGCCAAATTAGTAAAGACCTGCATCTTCTTTCTTAGATCCTCGATCATAGCTGTACCACTTTTTTCCTTCGGTTTTGGGAAAAGAGTTCCTGGGGTGGGCGGTACTGTCATCCAGGGCAGACACAATGGCGGAATTAATTTCAGTTTCCATTTTTTAAAAAGTGTTGGTTGTGTAGATGGCCATTTATGGTGTCTCCTTGTGATATACATGCTGTTAATGTGAACTTGCTTCCTAGGAACAAATGTTAAGAAATTTAAGTAGGTCATCCAACAGGTGCAGCATCTCATCTGAGTAGGCCAGCAAAACTTCTGTGTGCCTATGGGAGTGGGACTGAGCATCCCACTCCACAGAAAATATTACCGAGGCCTGAAATGAACAAGAAACTATCAAGATAGCCGGTAGCAGAGATATTACGAAAATCAATCTGACTTTACACAAAAATACTTTTCTCACCAACTCTTCACCCAAAGATTGGCCTTCTCTGTGAGACCCATTTTTTTAAATTGTTCATTATTCCAACAATAAGAATATGCATACAATAGTAGCTACTGTGTGTATCAAAGCACGCAGTGGGGAACTGGCAATATTGTCAATAAATAGTGAGAAAACTCAAAACTTACACACAATAGAATGAAATCAGACTCCTACACAACATTGTCCTCAAAGTTCAACTCAAATGAGTTTAAAGACTAATGGAATGCCTACAACTTTAAAAGTTCTGAAAGGAAACACGGGAAGCTTCTTGACATTGGACCTCACTGTTTCTGATGAGACCCTGAAAGCAGAGGTAACAAAAGCAGAAACCGACAAGTGGAATGGCATTGAACTACAAAGCCTGTCTGCAGCGCAGGGAACAATAGCCAGAGTGGAAAGACAATGTGCAGCATGTGAGAAGATATTTGCAACCCATCTATACGATAAGGGGTTAATATCCAAAATACATGAGAAACTTGAACAGTTCCACAGCATTAAAGACGACAGCCCAATTAAAAATGGCAAAGGGCCTGAGCAGATATATCTCAAAAGAAGACATGCAGATGACTGGGGGCAATGTAAAAAAATTGCAAAAAATTCCCACCATCATTAATCATTAGAAAAATGCAAATCAGTATCACAATGAAAGCCATCCCAAACCTATTAGAATTTCTACCAGCAAATGGCAGAAGGGGAAGAAGTGTGGTTAGAGAAGTAGAGAAAACAACACTCTTGATTGTTGATGAGACTACACATTGGTACATCCATTATGGAAAACAATGTTATCCCCTCAAAATTTACACTAAGAACTACTTCTGACCAAGCAATCTTATGCCTTGGTTTATATCCAAAGGAAGTAAAATCAGTCTCTCAAGAGTTCTCTGCAATCTTCTGTTCATTCCCGATAATTCACACAATCAAGGTGTGTGCAGTGGGGAGAGTGGTGGGCATTGAATTTCCAAAGGTGAAGAAAATATGACATGTGCTTAGAAACACACTAAGTATAATCATATTTAGCTTGACAAAATGATATCCTGTCTGGGAGCTGGGAGATGGTGCAGCAGTTAAGAGTACTTGCTCTTCTCACAGAGGACCCAACTTCAGTTCCCAGCACTCACAAGGCAGTTCATAAACATCTGTAACTCCAGGTCCAGAGAATCTGATTTCATCTTCTGACCTCATTCAGCAGCAGGATTGCACCTGGTGCGTATACATGCATGTAGGTAAGCACTCATATCCACAAAATAAATAGAAAATATGGCTTTTAAGTATCCTGTGATTTTGAAAGTGTAGGTGAACTTGGATGGCATTATAATTGAAGTAAACCACCCACGGAATGATGAAAACTACATAAAAATGGAATCCACGAAAGTTTAGCTGATAGGAAAGCAGAGACTAGAATATTGTTAAGATGCATGGGCGACGTAGAGAACTGGTCAGAGAATGCAAAATTTCATCTACAAAATATGAACAAATTCTGAAAAAAATCAGTGTTCTGTGTGGTGAGTCTACATAGTACTTATGTGCTTAAATTCAAAAGAATAAATCCTATTTTAACACACACATCACACACACACCCTCCAAGTAACAGGGTAAGGTAGTGTTATTTAGCTGGATTTGGGGGACACATCTCACAGTGTTCTTCTCTGATCATTGCTTTGACCACCATATAGTAAGGTACCATTGACAAATGCAAATTATGTGTCTGCATGAGTGTGTGTTTGCATGTGTGTAACGTGTGATGACTATGTTAATACATGTCAGCCAATCCAAATTAATGAGTTGTGGACAGGCAAGACACCTGCAGAAGTTCAGTTTTGGTGATGTCTAGTTTACTGACTTGTAAAACAATTGAGGCAGCTGTTTATTCTATCCAGGAGTCTGTTGTAAATATCAACTGTGCAGAGGAGCATACAATGCTGTGCACTAATGGCGGCACATTATTACGGCTTTGTGAAAGACGAGCGGCTACCAATCTCTCCAAACTGGGGGAACAGGGTGCATGTGTGATAGACAGCTCTCAAGTCCAAAGTTCCACCAAAGGAAAGAAAGGATATGCAGGAATTATACAGAAAATAATACATTTTCTAAGATTGCATTGTGAGAACTGGGAAAGTATAAAAATTATGGTATTTCAAATTGGCATACTATTATGTTGCAGTACAGCTAGCAGACAGATGTAAAAATAAAGTACAGATGTACCATTTTTTTAGTCAAATCTTATATATGGAAATCTAGATTTAAAGAAAGATTGGTTATAGGGTCATTATTTGCTTTACAAAGCAATTTGCCATAAGGTTCTTTTAAAAGAATACGTCCCTAGTATCTTTAATATAATATTTCATTTTCTGAAAAAAATCACACAACTTTACAAGAACTCATTTCATGCATAAAATGAAGTACATATGTTGAAGACTCAGAGAGAAAGCTAAGGTAAGAGAGAAAGAGAACACTGGTGGTTAGGAATAAATCAGGTAATAAATTGGCAAAGGAACTTGCACTGAAACTTTATGTTTTAAGTAGTTGTCAGTTTAATGATATATATCTAGGATATCTCTGTGTGTACATTAGCGTGGGCGCGCGCACGCGCGTGCGCGCGCACACCCACACACACAGAGAAAGAGAGAGAGAGAGAGAGAGACAGAGACAGAGACAGAGACGGAGACAGAGACAGAGAGACAGAGATGAGAGGAGGAGAAACAGCAGCCAATGACACACCTACAATGCCTTTTCTTTCTCCATCTATGCTCCACCTCAGTGACATGGGCTGGGAATAGTTCATCAGAGGATGGAATGTCCCAGAACTTCAGTACTGTTGTCTGTCTTCTCCTCTGGGAAGTGCTCTTGCGACAGTATTGCGTCATCTCTAGAATGTCCAAGGGACTCCACCACTACAGACTGGTCATCAATGGGCCTTTGTTTGTTGTGTGGTATAATAGAGCAGTGGGTATGGAATTCAATGATTCTTATTTTGAGTTCTAGGCCCACATCTTCTGTAAATATTTCAGTTAGTTGCTTTTTATTTATTTATTTTTTTTGGAGGATCTCACGTTAGTCCAAACTTACCTCGAATTCACTCTGTATAAAATTTCCTTGAATGCATGGAGATTCTCCTACCTAGGCCTCCTGAGTGCTGAGATTATAAGTGTAAACCCACAACAGACTTAAGTAGCCATTTTTGGTTTTGGTTTTTTTTGAGGGGGTTTGTTGGTTCAATAATTTTTGATAAAGCCATTTTTGATCACGGCACCTACATTATCCCTGCCCCTCCCTTTGCCTCAAATCCTGCGTGTCTCTTTCCTTCCAAATTTATGATCTATTCCTTAAATTTTGTTGCATGTATGTGCATGCATGTGTGTGTACGTATGTGTGTACACATATCTATATAATTTACTGAGTCTATTTAGCTTTGTTCATACATTCATGTGTCCAGGACTGACTAGGTTGAGACTGACAACGTTTGTGGAAACTCATCCTTAGAGGGAACTGATTCTCCCCTCCCAGTAGCCATTGAACAACTGTCTACAACCTTTCATCTCGGTCTGAACTATCCACTGGTGTTGTGCATCAGTGTCAGTGGGCTCTTGGCCCAGAGACTTTTGGGAGGATTTGAGGAAAGATGTAAAGCTCTATGTAGTGCCATTCGATGGGTGGTACACAATCAATGCCTTTTTCCCGTATCTCACCACGGTATGGATGGACCTACCCTGCCATCCTCTTCCACTCACTAATAAGCCGTAAGTTACTGAGAGAAAAGGGCTATGCTTGCTCAACTCACATTGTCGGAGCCTACCTACTTCATAGGTGGATACCATGTGCATGATTGCTAAGTCTAATTGAGATAACGCACAGAGTATATATTTTCTCGAAATGTGGAAAATCCTAAGTGAAGCTGTGCACAAGCCAAGCGAGAATCAAAGAAAGAACAAAAGGGTAACATAAAGTGCAAAGGGCACATGCCAGGAGAGAACGCTCAAATTGCATCAATTAATTAACAAGTATGCATTGGGAACATGTATTCAAGTAGTTTTGACTCACCCCATTTATATAGGAAGTGCTCCCCCTAGTTCTAGAATCTTACTCGGAATACGTTCTCTGTAGATTTTTGGTTTTGCAAACTGGGTCTTTCCTTCTCTAGCCACATTACTTTATGGACAACCATCATTGTGTAAGGATGGTTGTGAGGCTTTCTGTAGTTGCATCTGGATTCTCTCGGTTTCATTGTTTTTTAGGCTCGCTTACTAACTGCACCGATAGCTTGTCTGGCTTTTCTAGTGCAGCCAGGTGACAACCACAGCATGTCTGAACTCATCTTGGGCCCTGGGCCTCTCTTTCGTCTTTTCCCTCTACCCTTTCCAGTCCGAAGATCATCCTTTGCTGAGTCGCCCTGTTTTCTGTGACATCTGTTACCGTTTTGCCGTGCGGCCCAATCAATGCACCTATCCCTTTGTTCTTCTTTACAAACAGCTGAAAAGAGCTTTCTGTTGTCCTTGGCAGGTTTTCAGCCTTTGCTCGGGCTTTAACCCTCCCGACAATATTCTTGCAGCACTTTTATACTGGCTCTTCACTGTGTCTTCAGCCGTCCATTTGGGGTAAACGCGCCTTTATGCTCTACACTGAAGAGCCCAGAAGGGGAAAAAGAGCACGCCTTTCATGTTATCGCTTTTATATACCTCGAAAATAATCGGCGAGGACTTGGCCAAGATTTTAAAAACAGGCTTATTTTCCCTTGAAAAATATATGGTTGTGGAATTGTTTTTTTAATTTCTCTATTCTGACGCTTTCATTCTGGAGTCTAGGATAAAGCCCATGACTAGCGTCATTCTTCTGTTAACGTAACATGCTCTCACATAAGAGAAGACTGCTTTTCAAACTTCTCATCACTTTTGGCTCAGGAATTCAGCTCTTATTCTTTGCTCAAAGTTAAATTGAGTATTTGTTTTATTATTCTTAGTCTGTAAATACCATGTATCAATGAAATACAGGCCGTATATATTGTTTCTGCTTTGTCTTTTGGAAAATCCTAGCCAATTCATTTGCAATTTAATATCCTCTAAATCACAAGTCCTGATTTAAACTTCATGGATAAGCATGAATTTGCTTGTTTGGTTAGGATATTTTTGCCCACACACATTTTCTCCAGTCTTCCAAGAAACACTTCACCTTGTATGGATGAGTCTTTCTCACTGCTATTTAGTGCCATTGATAAAGACAACAATAGCAAAAACAAAACTGCAATGTGCCTCCCGCTTCTTTCCCAAACCTGCCCGTGGCTGATGCCCCTAGCGCTCTGTATGGATGGCCTCCAGCCTCTTGAGGCTCTAGATGAGCAGAGTCCGCGTTTCATGCAGACAGCATTGACTGCCACTCGTAAGCACAGGGCAAATATTACTCTCCCACAGTTTACATTTCCACTCTAGAAAATAGTTCATTCCCTTTTGCCTCCCATGCGTAAACATGAGACACCAGCCTTTGAACTTGGTAGGGGGTCCCCTGCTCTTTCTTTTCACTTCTGCCTTCCAGAGTTATTAAAGCTCATCCAATGCGGTCCTGAAACCTTCCAAATTCTATGTTGGGTAAAGAGATTGTTACTGCTTTTATAGAAGGATGCAGTTACTATCTATGGAAGTCAGTCCCTATATAACACACTCAAGCCAGTCTAAAAGTAAAGTCTTTTACTCTTGTGATACCAGATTCAGATTTTCTCCAGTGTCTCAAAATATTTTTTCCTATTCTATTTTTCTGGGTTCTATTTTTTAATGCCATATGCAAAACCTTTATCCTTCTCAGCCAGTTAGAACCACAGAAAGACACTCATGAAATGCTCAAGATAGAAGTTCACCCTGCATCCAGCATCCATGCTACTGAGAACTCAGGAGGGAGGAACTACAGTGGAAGCAGCAAGATTCTCTGTGGCGCTAACTTCCTAGGCATCACATTCACTGCCCTCTGCCTTGGCTCTTCTTTTCATCCCTTTGCTGTGCCTAGACACAGCTAGGTTGCTGCAGGCTGCTAAGCTGCTATGGTGGGGGTGGGCTAGGGCACCTAGGTTGATTATGCACACCGTGAAGGACTCAGGGTTTGAACTTGCTTGCTTAAAACCAAAGCAAAAATATCTTTTGCAATTGTTACTTCTTTGTTGCCTCTCACCTAGCCTCATTCCTCATGCTCTGAGCATCCTCTTGAATCACTCAGAGTATGATGAATGGCCTCCGAAGATGGAAAACACAGTTGACATTGAAGTAATGAAAACTAAATCTGTGCAGACTTGGAGAAGAAGCATAGAGAGTTTGGGGAGTGTGGGACCAAAGGCTCTTGGTCTGGGATGCTCTCCCCACAGACAGAGGAGGTTCCGGAGAGGATAGCATCTTTCCACACCATTCTAGTCCCCTGGTTACCTGCCTAACTCTTTATTTTCTTGCAGCTCATGGTTTTCTGTTCCCTAGAAGCAAAGGACAAGACAAAAGCCATTTGAATTTAGCTCAGCCAAGTGATAAAAATTGTCATTCTTAAGGTCAAAACCTGGAACCAAGCAGGGTTTGATGTCGTCTGCTTGTTTGAACAGGATCTCGCTGTGTAGTCCCTGACTGGTCTGGATATGCCATGTAGACCAGGCTAGTCTCAAACTCACAGAGACCTGTTCTCCTGTCTCTGCCTCCCTAGGACTGGGACTAAAGGCATGTGGCTCCAAATCTAATTCTCAAACTGGAATGCAAGTATTAATTCTGGGGGGAAATTATTTATAAACTCTGAAGTATTTTATCAGTTAGCCTGTGGAATGAAATGCACTTGTCCCTTTAGGGCTGGCTCTATGAGGTTTGTTGAGTAAATTCAAAATAATTCATATTTATTAGAGTGTTATATTTCAAACAAGTTATGGGACCTAGCATACAATTTAGAATATTTTTCATAAAAATAATGAAATTTAAAACTTCATGCACTCAAATAAATGCTATAGCATTTCCAGAAATCTGTTCAATTGGAATTTCATGCAGGCCTTGACTCCCAAATTAATAATATAATTATTAAAGATTTTAGTAGTTATGTGTTTATAAGTCACTACTTTAAGCTCTCCCTCCCAATTTTTGGGGGCCCTAACATTTAGTTTAAAAAATGTAATTGCAAAAGAAAACATATGTTTATAAAGTAATAACAAACTTCCTTAGAAAACTTTGATTATGCCCCTTTAAAAGGTCATAAATGCTTTGTCTTTGACTTTTAAGGAAAAACTTTCCACTAAATATATATGTCTATGTATAAATGTATATTTTCTAACAGAATTAATGAATTAAAGTGATGGACAAGGACAATTGTTGCTTCCACATATTATATTTCTGAAACATAATAAACAAATAATTACACTCTATCATTACTAGTAAAATTTACCTTGAGTATCTGAGGAATAATTACACTAACTTCTAAGACCAAAAGTCTTGTTTTTCCCACTATAGTTATTAAAGGAATTTTTAGTATGTGTTACATTCTGGTTCTTGAGAGTAAAAAAAAATGATAATAAATCTTTTTTGTGTTCATATATTGGAATATGCTGAAATAATAACCTGGGACCTAAAAGTATATAGTTGTCAAAATGTATCTGAAAGTCTCAGAATATTAGAACAGCAGGTGACAGGTAAAAAGAAAGAAGCCTCGGCCCGACGAGTTTGGGAAGATTCAGCAGAATTTCTTATAATGTCACTTTAGGGAAGAAAAAAAAAAACCCTAACGTCTTATAGGGCTGTTTCCCGCAATTAGAATAATAACTACAGGTGGACAGATTCAAAACGGCCTTACCAAATTGTTCCTAGCTATTTCCCACTGGTCTCCAGAGGCCACAGAGACAAGGCTATGGTGTGAGCCGACTCCTCACATCCAAAAGCGCACGTTAGCAGTGGTACCTTGTTAAGGGTCCCCGTGTCATTCCCTGAGAATCATAGACATCCTGCCCAATTAAAATTGTTCATTGTGAAAAACCAAAGAGGCCTGGCCCAGGCAAGTGTCTCCGACGCGACAAGCTCAGAGGCTTGCTTACATCAGCCACCCGGCGCCCGCCTTGGCTCTCTGAAAATAAACATATCTTTTGCATATATGTTCTCGTGGCTGCCAGCACTCTGCCAGGGAGAAGTGCTATTCTAAATGGAGATTCTTTCTGTATCAGCAGGAAGAATTTATATCCAGTCAGAGTGAGTGGAGAGCAGCTCTTCTTGTTCGTCACATTTTAGTGCAGGGAAGTGCTTTGCCCTAAAGGTGCCAGGGAAAGAGAATTGCCAAGTAAAGAAAATTTATTGAGCGCATTTTCCAAAAGGGAAGCATACTTGACATTTTGTTTCTAGGATCTCAGGAAAATAATTCGTCTTAGTCCGTATATCAAGGAAGGACATGCATAAAGGAACTAAAACGGCCCTGTTCAGTCCTGAATGCATGTACACAAATGCTTTCTATTTATTCATCTGTAATTATCGTTCACTTCTCTTTATTCAGATGTCAGTCGGCACCACACATCAGAATACTGAATTTTCTGAATTCCTCTTTCAGCTCCTCTTGTCTCCTTCAGGGGAACCACAGACCGAGTCCACTCATCTGCCCCCACTAGGACTAGCCGCCTCAGAGCAGCATACACAGATAGTTATCTAGATTTTCCGTCCAGGAATACACCAAGAAACCCAGTCAAGCTTGCTTGCCAAAGCTTGCGGGATGTATGGCTATTCCAGGGGTGGATGTGCACGTTTTCCTTTGACTTTGGCGAACACTTCGGATTCCTGGGACGGTCCAGCCTCTCATGGCTCCTAGGAAGTTACTCTATTTGCTGTGGTTACGTTCATCCTTAGCGTTTATTCAAAGCATTCTTTGCATTTAACGTTTTGTCTATTCTGGAACTTTATAAAACTTAGGCTTGCCTGAAAACAACAAGCAGACGAAAACAACAACAACAACAACAAAAAAGGTATCCATCCGACTGACATGAAAACACCCAATTCGAGATTCGATTCCCTCTTGTGGAGTGGGAGGGTGCTTCTCTCTCTTGCCAGGCACAGCGACTCCAGTCTCCGTTCCAACTTGGTCAGGGACAAAGCAAAAGATTCTACCTCTGGGCAGGTACAATATGTTAGCTAGGAAAGGACCGCTCCGGTGGTAAGGATGACAACAATTAGCACATGCTACTCATTAACAAACGGAGATTAGAGTACAGCCGAAATGGCAAGCTGCCATCAGCATGGTAGTTACGGGGCAGTTTAATTTCTAACGAATGCGCGCGCTGGATCAGTAACAATATTCGACAAAACGCCGCCTGCATTCTCTTATGGCTTTCATTACCAAATTGAAAATCTGTGTAGATTTCTGAAAATTACTTTTAAATGTAGCCAATCTCCTAGACTGCAAGGCTTGATTTGCTGGTGAGGGAGCCCTGCTGTGAGATTTTAATGAAAGATCATAGTGGCCCTCCAAGGCCGGCAAAGAGCTATGGGCCCTGGAAGACCCGAAATAATCTGTTTTACTTTTAATGGCAGCCATTTTATATTCATTAAGATCAAAATGCAGTTTTGCAGGCAAATTGCAAAGCTGTTCCACTCACAGCTTGAGAACCTGGAGGCCCTACAGCTTTTTATCTTGTTCATAAGCAAATATGCAGTTAATATCTTTTAATATGCTTTGATGCTTGCTACCTTATGGGTACATTGTACCAGAGGTTAGGGAACTGCATGTTTCCCTGGCACAGGCAGCGCGAACTAAAGCCGCCGTCCTTTTATTTCCATAATGGTAGAAGAAATGAGTCTCTTTTTATCCCCCTCCCATTTTTTTTTTTAAATGCGAGCTCTGCTCAAATAAATTGTAAAGCACTGTATAGTGTACATTCAGGGTCTCAGCGAAAGCACAGGTTTTCACTGGGATCCATCTGTTGGTGGTTTGTATTATTTAAATTTATACAGTCACATTATTTGAATGTAAACAGCCAAGTAAGATAGGATCAAATCATTGGCATCTGGAAACTGTGCTCTCATCCTCTTTGATTGTGAGGTTGTCTGCATTAATAATGGAGTTCTAAAGGCTGTGATTCCACCTGATATACCGTATGACCCTAGCAGTTGTGATCTTATCAGGGTTTCACTGTAGTAGAAAATGAAGGTATTTTGCAGCTCATTTCCAGCAAAGCTAGTTTGCATTATCTGCTGTCCAGAGCAGTCCTGCTTGTTTTGTGTGTTACAAAACACCTCCACCCCCTTTCTGATTTGTAGCTCTACTTCCGGTCTAGCATCATGTTGTAGATTAATTTCCATCAGATTTCTTAGAGAAGGCAAAAGATACTGTGCATAACAGGGGAGAAGAAAGGGAGGGAGGGAGGAAGAAAGGAAGGGAGGGAGGGAGGGAGGGAGGGAGGGGAGGACGAAGGAAGGGAGGGAGAGAGGGAGGGAGAAAAAGAGCAAGGTAGGGAAGAAAAAGGAGGAGAAGAGGGAAGGGCAGGAGGGAGGGAGAGGTAAGGGAGATGAAGTAAAGGAAACATTGCATCTTCCTTCCCCAGTATATTCAATTCCCCTCTCTTCTCTGAGACAAGAATGAAGGTTGATCCCAGGGATCTTACCACTCAGTCCACTACGCCATCTTAATTATGCCGTCAGCAGTAGGTCAGGCCTACACATAGCTGTTCAAAATTATATGACTAGCTGATAGTTGTAGAAACAAAATTCAGGGGTCATGGTGAATAGAAAAGGGAGCCAACTAAGTAAATTACAATCAACTTGAAGACTTGGAGTCTAGACTAATTAGAACAACAAAAACATTCTGCTCTGCTACACAAATGATTTTGGATTTGGAATTCATCAGGGCCTTAGCTGTCTCACTGAAGCAGTGATGGGAGCTGCGGTACATTTTGTGGGGAGAGGGAGGCTCTCCTACTTTATCCTGGAGGAGGTAAAGGTCCTGCATCTCTTGTTCATACGGCAGCCATCTCAGGCACTTCAGTAAGAACCACTGGGACAGCTTGTCCGGAGGCAAGCCCTTTCCGAACCAGAGGCAAACCCTTGATGAAAATTAACCCTCATTGTCTTGTCGCAGAAAACAAAAGGGCTCCCTGGAAAGGCCAGCTTCTGCGCTCCCTCCAGAGGCACCCGGTCTCCGCGGTCCACCGCAGCCCACAGCATATCCTCAGACTGTGTGACCACACATCCTAGCATCTGACTCTCGGGAGCAGCACAGTTTCTCGGCAGGCTCCAGAGAGCAAGCTCTGAGGGGCCTGTGAGGAAATTTGATAACCCTTTCCCTGGGTCTCTGGGAGGGGCGAAGGTGTCTGGCTCACCAGGGCACAATGGAATAGGCCTCTGAAAGCACTCCAAAAGCAGACAGAAATGTGTGGATGGGCAGGCAGCCAGGGTGGCCTGGGGGCGGTGGGGGTGCGGATGGAGCCCTGTGATTTAAACCAAATGAAGTCAGGAAGGGAGTGTTTGAGATGTGGAGACAGAGGGGTGTTCTGAAAGCCCGAAGATTGACTATAAAGGTTTTGAACCTGCCTCTATAAGTGAAGACCTAAAGCATTCCACCCATCCTGCTTTAAAAGGGAAATGGAGAATGTAAAGAACATACAATTAATTTCAATTACATATCTCCAGCCAGATAGGCACTATCTTCATTTCCTGTCAGTTCAATAGTCTCCAATACAAAAGTCCCATAAATTAAATTAAATTAAAACATAAAATTCCTTCTCACGTACCTCTGTTTTCTATTCTTAATACCTCTTGACATTTAGTCTTTAATATGCTACACTTTCTTGCCCTGCACAAATATATAGTTCAGGTTTTGATTTCCAATCAGTAAGGTTGCATCACCAGGCATCCTTTGATTAAAATAGCACAAATCTTTGGGAAAATAGTAAGAAGAAGGAATACAGTTAGGTAGGAGAAGTGTTTATTTACTGCTTGATTTCAGAATTATTCTTAGTTCCATAGTTTAGTTATTTTCTACATCCCATCAATGCTGTCTTCAAATACAATATGGAGATTTTCCTGGGATCAATAATCTGGCTTTCTTTGGGCTCAGCAGTGGTCTTCTGCCCCGTTTTCACTCCAAGGCCACTGCCATGGGCTGTGTGGTATAGTGGCCACACCCGGGTCACTCTCTGGCAGAGAGTGGATTTGCATTTTGATCCGGTGCAAGGGAGAAAGTAATATTGCACACTATTTTCACGTGCCGGCGGAAGCAGCAGTGGTGTTGCATCACTGCTAGTTGAGTGCTGTGTGGATTCCTCAGGAGGAGGTGTGTGTGTGGGGAGGGTGCCGTGAAGAATAATAACGCCCTCCATGAGACTTTGTCAGGGAAACTGAAGAGAAAACAATCTTCATTGAAGCCTTTTGCTGTTTGGATTTTCTGCGGTGCCTATTACCCATCAGAATATTTGAGTCTGTACATAATGGAGTTCCTTGGCTCCTGAGACAGTGATCATTTTAAGCACGCCAAAGGATGTTGTATTGCTCAAATTCCTCCCAAAAGGTCACGGAAACTGCCCTGAAGGGTTGACACAGTCCTGCCAGAGGGTGTTTTGAAAGATGATGTTATTATTTTTCATTGGTCATTCCGCAAAAGTATTAAGAGGAGGGAAAAAAATTGACACCTGTCCCTCTGATCTTACTTAGCAAAAAGAAAAAAAAATCAACAATCACAACAATGAAAAAAAAACAAAACAACAACAACAAAAAACAAATACAAGATTTCACTTTAACAGGGTCTTTCAGGCAGAAAAATACAGCAGTAACATGTGTAAAGAAAATTTCAATATGTTTTGACAATAGTGTAATCTAGAGGAAGTGTTATCCCCCTTGTGGAGGTCATCATTCATAATACAGTGTGTGTCATCAATTCTCAGGACAACAGAGAAAATGATCTAGTCAATACATATGAAACAGAAATCATGCATAAACATGCTGCCTCACTATAAAGTGGGTGACACACTGAAAATTGGATAGCAGTCCTGGATGCAATTTTCCATAACTTTTTATTATTCATAAGATCGTGTGATCTAATAAGCCACACCTCAAATTACTGTCCATTGAAGGTGTGCTTGAGTGATAGATTTTGACAAAGCAGACAGGGGATATATTATGATTAGGATCAGAAGCCGGAATGCTGGGCTTTCCGAGGCTGACTGTTCTCAGCTGTCTTCCATCAATTCTGTATTTTCCTCCCATAAAAAGAATGAAGAACCATGAATGAATCCATGGGCTGTGAACACACAGAAGAAACCTACTGATGGACCAAGCCAGTAGCTCTGGTCCCTCATCTCTCTCTCTCCCCGAAGCTTGGATTTCCGGCTGGGAAGATGAGTAAAGAAAGAACAATGAAGAGGAAATGTAGCTATCAGGGTTGAAAGAGAGGAGTAACACACGTGTTATTTAAATATTCGTCAGAATACCCACCGTTTAAAGTGGTAGGCTCTTTCTTTAATATTTAAATGGAAGGGAGAATAAGGTAAGACAATGATGCTACTGAAAAACAAACTCAGTACTCCTGAGACAAGTCAAACCTTACCCTAATTTGCTTCCCATTTCTCCTAAAGCAGAGTTTTTTGTGAAAGGCTTTTAAAATGTTTCCTTCCTTCCTTCCTTCCTTCCTTCCTTCCTTCCTTCCTTCCTTCCTTCCTTCTTTCCTTCCTTCCTTCCTTCCTTCCTTCCTTCTTTTCTTCCTTCCTTCCTTCTTCCCTCCCTCCCTCCCTCCCTCCCTCCCTCCCTCCCTCCCTCCCTCCCTCCCTCCCTCCCTCATTACTTCCTTTCTTCTTCCTTTTCCCTACTTTTCTCTACTTTTAACGCTGCTGAATAATTTCTTTGGCCTAGGTCTGTGAAAAAGACTCTGCCCCTTTAATTCATCAAACGCAGAAAAACTAGCATAGCCAGTATCTACAAGCCACATTCCAAGGGGAGATGTTTTCAATTCACTCATTATAGAAAGGTCAGTCAGGTTCAAGTTCAATGTCATGGAAAAGAAGTCCTCTCTACAAGGAGTACCACCCACACATGGAAAAGTGGAGGGAGAATTAGATGAACTATGTAACCTAATTTTTTGGGCAAATACAAGAAAATTAGCCCTGTGTGCTATTTGAATTTAAAACCACATATTAACAATTCAGCTGTAGAAGGTGACGGCAACCACAACAAAGTAAACACGCTCTCCAAACCACTCGGCCGTAATGATGTTATTAGTATGCATGTTGCTGAGCCCAGATGTAGCCTTTAGCAGCCTAAGCCCTTCCAGTGCTTTTTGTTCTAATGGCTTCAGACTCGTTTTCAAAGTGGGCCATTCAGAGACCACCACGACCAGAGGAGTAGAATCGGAGGATAATTCACACTGGCAAATGGAATATGACTGCCACGCGTCCGTCTTCACCATATCCCATTGTCTGCCATGATAATAAATGAGCGCGGCTGGGAGGCTGTGAAGCATGGGAAGACCATGGGTTAAGTGTATGGGAGCCTCTGCTAGGGCTGAGCTTGGAGGAGTTGTTCCTGCGGGTGGACGGCAATAGTTATCTGTGGATGGGCAAAGGATGCCACAGGCACATCTCACCATGCCGGTGCCTCTCTCAGGGAATTTTACCACTGCGAAAATGAGGATGAACTGGCTTTCCCTTACATGAGTTTCGAGAGAAAAATTGTACTTACTGCAAGAGTGGCTCACCTCCACACAAACAACCTGCCGGCTTTGAAAGCGAAGGCTCATATCTGTACCTTAGTTCTTGCTTGGCTTCAGAAAGAGCCACGGGAACGTAGAAAAATATGCAGAGGAACCCTGACTTTCAGTACACAAAATCTTTGGACACCACACCAAAGCTCCAGGTGTTTTGGTTGGTTCTGTTTTTCTTTGTTACAGTTCAAGTTAATCTCTCCAGCAGTTTTAGGCCCTTTTCTTGTATGGAGTTATTCTCTCTGGTTTACTTTTATTAGTCATGATAGAAAGAAGAGTTAGTGTTATTTTCCATTTTGAACCAAAAGTAGGCAAACACCAGGAAAGCTGAGGATGTAGGATGTGATTTAATGTAGGTTAATATAGTGCAGGGGGTATTTTGCAATAAAATTTTAAATTAGGGGGAATATATTTACTGCCTGTCGTGTTTGTGGCTTATGAACTATAGGTTTGATATTTGGCGGGATGTGTAAGAACTGATAATTAGGTATGTGTGTGTGTACTTAGTGACATTTGTTTAAAACAAAGTACTGTAAAACTGAATTCATTTATGCCTCTCACTTTGTTCAACCTCGCATAGACAAGTAATAAAATATACCAATAATATCTCACTTTGCAATAAGCTTTAATGCTAGAGATACCTGATAAAATGCAGATGAGCCCTCCGTCCAAGAGCAGCACACAAACCAATAAACAGGATTGGTGGTGGTGTGCTGTGTGTGTGGGAGAAAGAAACTGGACTTATAATACTGCTTCGATCTTTGAAGGTGTCCTTTTTTTTTCTTTTTAATTTTCTAAGTTTTTATTACCTGGGATTATAGCCAGCAAATTAGAAAAGGTTCTCACCTAATTTGTCTTTACTTGATGTGTCAACATACAAGAAGCAATGTCATATCCACAAAACCATTTTATACACGGATGCTACTCTTTTATATTGTCATTTGAGACATCAAGCTTTTCTTTCTGTTTTGCAAAATATTGATTGGAATGCAAAGGCATGAATGAATAACTGCTTTAAAATTTCCAAATGTTGTAGCAGGTGGTTCCTCATTTTCCACTTCCAGGCAGAGTCAGTTACGTCTGAAATTCCAAGTAAAATCAAGTGGAGGGTCCATTTTCTTGGTTCCCCTGTTCCCTGAAGAAGCCTGAACTCAAGCCCTCTCTGGAGCTAGGCTACTGCTGGAGCAACTCTGGGAATTTCTCATTTGTTTTTTATCTCTTTTATTTCTGTGACATCCCTCAAGCAGAAGGTCATTGCAATGAGCATAAATACTAAACAGACTTTATTGATTAGGGATGAACAGAAAACCAGCTATGACATAGTTTCTATTACCTAGACCCTGGGTGAGAAGCCAGATCAGAACAATTAAGTCATACCATGATAATGGGGGCAATAAGAATGAGCTTAGTTACTTGACTGGCAACCTCAACCCCCTCAACAAAATCTTCCCCCCCCCCCCCTTTAAACTGATAGTCCCCTTGAATTGTCTTCATAGTGGCCTTGGGTCAGATGGTCTCCAAAGTAGTGAAAATTGAAGAAAATATGGGTTGTCTCAGAGAAACTAAGATTCCAAGGCCATGTTGACAAGTATGATACTGGGCGGAGGTTGAGATTGCTTTGCCATTAAGCACAAAGCATTCCTCTCAGAGGGCAAAGGCTGCCTGAATCATCTCCTTACTGATCACGTGTCTGCTCACCCCCATGTGATCTACTGAATCCTCCTCATTTTTCCCTTGAGACTTACTGCCCTCTGTAGATGAGAAGATAATTTTTACATGAAAGACAGTGACAGGATTCCCAAAGGCATGAGAAGGTGAGATCCAACCTCCTGTGACTCCCCAAACCAGGCCCATTTATCCAACGTGGAGGTTGTGCCAAGGAGTTTGTTCCTCCAAAACAAGACAGCTTTTACATCAGAGACTGCAAGCATACAATACTCATAGTTTTAAATGGTTCTATGTGTCCATGTGGATACAAATTTAACCCACTGGCCCTTTAGTGCACTTGAGTTTGGAACAAGGCTTTAAGACCATATGTGTTATATTTTAACACAAATACGAGCAGCACCACTGAGCAGAAGTCTGATCAAGCACTGCCTGCTCAAATGTAATCATTTGGCACCTTTTTGTTTGAAAGTAAAACAAGATTCTTACACAGTTTGAATTCTGATGCAGAGTAGGTGCTTCATATAAACTCATTAACTAATTATCTGGAAAGGGTATAATGAATCAAAAGCCATTATACAAATAAAGGAACCCAAGAAAATGCAAAATGAATGTAACCATGAAAGCAAACAAGTCATCTATATTTTTGTAGTAGATGCTAAGATACTCTGTTTTTATTATGTTGAGTTTTAAGGCCAATTAAACCCAATTCTGCATTTGTTTATGTGTATCAAAGTAGCCAAATTATTCATGGACCATAATAGGTACGCTCATATTAGTGAGGTTTGTATTGCTGTGAAGAGACACCATGACCATGGCAACCCTTAAAAAGGAGAAATTTAATTGGGGTGGCTCTCTTACAGTTTCAGAGGTTTGTCCATTATAATCATGGTGGGGAACAGGTAACACACAGGCAGATGTTGTGCTGGAAGAATAGCTTCGAGTCCTATACCTTGCAGGCAACAGGAAGCTGACCAACACACTGGGCAGTATCTTGAGCATAGGAAACCTTAACACCTGCCCCCCCCACACACGTAGTGGCATACTTCCTCCAACAAGGCCATACTCACTCTAACAAGTCATACCCTCCTAATAATGCCACTTCCTATGAAATTATGGGGAGTCAATTACATTCAAGCTACCACTAGGTAAGAGAGATTTTCCTGGCCACAATTAAAAATCATTTGAATTTCCACCTACTCTTGATTGATTTGGTTGAAAAAAAAATTTCTCCACCCAGTATGTCAAATCTTTAAGGGTTACTAAATAAGATAAACCAGATATTAACAGGAAAGAGAGTGGTGAATTCTCATATACATATTCTACTTCACAAAGCCTTTCCTTTTTCTGCAAACATTTTCTGGACATTCTTAAGGGGCTGCCTTTTCTCAGTAATAGGTATTTTGGTCATGAAAACATGGAAAACCGTGTTTTACGCAAGTTATAGGTGCCATCTTTAATCAAACCTTAGAAAGTTTTACTTATTAGAATTTTTACGGGGTTATAAAAAAAGTTCGGGGAAAGATAGAAGGGAAGGATTGTCGCCACGTGATTTTGGTGCACCTTGTTCAGTTCCTCATCATACTGAGCAAAGACACATTGCATTGTCAATGCCCTAAACACTATTTAAACACCCCTCCTGTGAAAAACAAAACAAAACAAAACAACAACAACAACAAATAAGAGTTTTAACAAAGTAGAAAAATCAAATAGTCAGAATGGTTCCTGTATTTTCCTCCTCGATATTATCAATGCTTCATGTATCCTCCGTTGGAATTCAATGAGCAGTGTATGCTTTTGAGCTTTTGTCATGCACTTTCATTTTTCCGTTTTCTCATCTATTGCATCCATTTATCAGTCTCTCAAGGTTTGCCACATTTCCTGACAAAATACTTGGACCAAAAAGGAAGGGAAGATTTCTACAGGTCCACAGTCTCAGTTTATTATCGCTTGTCTGCCTTCCTTTAGAGTGCCTATGGGATGAGATTGAACTTCACAGTGGGGACCATGTGGTGGGTCTAGGGATGAGATGGAGGATCTAGGAATTTTCTATAGGAATAAGTATCAGAAAGAGGGTGGGGGACCTATGGATTTTTGGGTTATATTGACACTGGGAAGGACATCATTATTCATACAACTTATTTGAGTTACAGATTTGACAAGTAATACTGATTATATATCATGATGATACATCTGCTCAAGTGGAGTCAAAGAGCCTGTCAGTTCTGTGACATCAGAAAGTCCGCTGCTTGATGGCACGTACACAAACCACCAACTGATCTACTGAGCCTTTCACTCCTGAATGGGTGTTTGGCATCTTTAAGACCCAGCCTATGATTATACTGCCATCTGTATTCTTTCTTACCTCAGGCTTATTTCAGCCACACGTTATACATGCTGTTTTGAGAAGATCTTGTCAATATTTGGTTTGCCTTTAGCTATAAGAGTGCTGTAGACAGTCTTGCGTGAACTTGGCTCTGCCTTGACGATTCTCTGTCAGTTCTGGCAGCCATAGGAATTTAAGTTCATGGAGTAGATATTTGGATTTCCCTCCAAATAACAATAAAATATGTAAAATATCTTAAAAACGGACTTCTCTTTTTTTATCAATAAGAATACCCAAATTCCTAAAAATGGATGGCCATAGTCAATACCTGTGCGGTATAATTTTAATGTAGAAACAATGCCAACAGAACAGAATATTCTGAAGTTAACAATTGTTTATGTTATCTTGGATTCTAAGCTGTGTGGAGCAATTGAATAGATCTTCTTTTTTTGAATTTAAGAGCTCAGTGGTGCTTTTGAAGGTATCTTGTGTCGTGGTAGATTGTTTCATTGAAAGAAGAAAGCGAACTAAAAGGGTGCCTGTATTTTACTCCACTCAACTCTTGCAACTTAAAGTATTATACTGTCCTAGTTATGAAAGTGCACTCATGGACCCGCCCATCCATGCTGTAATATTGCCTGGCCTGACTTTGTGAAAGGAATCACAATTGCTGTGGGTCTTACAAACGCAGGGGTCCAGCCATGCCTCGGATATACCGTTTTGGTCTGCTTCTCTTCAACTGCTGGCTCTCACAGGCTTTCTGTTCCTCTTCCAGGGTGGTCGGAATTTTGGGGGAGGCTCTAACATCTTGCTGAAAGGTCTCACAGCTCTAAGGACTTCCTAGTGGAGACTTTGAATAGAAAAGAAGCTTGAGAAAAAGGAAATTTGTCATGAGAAAACATTTTCAGTTTATTTATTTTTATTTCAGTTTATTTATTTATTTATTTATTCAGTTTATTTATATTTCACTTTATTCAGAAGCAGAGAAAGCCACCAGGAGCAAATATAAAAGAAGAAACAATTTTTAGCTCAAAGTAAAGTACAAGCAAAGATGAGTATATTACCAACGACAATAAATCTAGATGAGAACACAACACAGTGAAATAAACATATAGCCCAAAATGCAAATAGTTGAACAAAAAAGATTGGAAACACTATTCTATTTTATGTTTGTCACAAACAGGAAAAACATAATTGTACAGATTGCTTAATGTAGAGGACACTGGGCTAGAAGGAACCGATGGAACTTAAAATGAAAACTGGGTTTGAGTGTTAAGAAACAAAAAACTACTTGAGGACATATGTATGTTTACTCCAGTGTGAACGACACATGTGAAATATGCATATTACATGTGCACCGAAACATCGTGCTGTATTCCATCAATGGATACAATTTAGTTTTTCGGTATCAGTTAGAACAGATTCTTTAATAAGAACTAAGTAGCCATAGATAATTTGGTTCATATGTAAAATATAGAATTTATAAATACTAGGCAAATAAATTAGGCAATGTTTTATCCTTGAACACTTTGTGAGCTGACGCATATGTCAAAAGCATGTACTAATCCTGTAGTGGAGGTGAGTTCTGTTCTGAGCACCCAGGTTGGACTCCTAAGAACCATCTGTAACTCCAGTTCTGAAAATATAGACTTGTTTGTACATAACTATAACAAAAGTTCTGCCTGCTGAGGTTAGGAACAGTTTCATGGTATCGCACATACACAGTTGCAAGTCTACCCAAACCCTCTTGGTTGTCTGATATGTACTCTGCCACTGGGCTCATTGTTTCCTCTCCGTTTACTCCTGTATTTCTTTAAGCTCCGGAAGAAGTTGAATTTGCTCTCAAGGTGTGTCATTCTGGACTTTTTAAAGTAATTCTGGTGTGAAATTGTTCTGTTTCCTGTACTTTCTTCAAATGTATATTTAATCCTAGGCACAAGATTTCAATTCAGTTTTGGAGTGGGTGTTAGCGAATAATACTTAATGTTACATGAACCCTAGTGGAGAAGCAAGTCTTGCCATTTTCCTAAGTCAATGTAAGCACCAGCTGCATTCTCGATACCTTTCCTTATACCCACGGGTAAGTGTAGCTCTCATCCTCATTTAAGATCGTTCTTTTTGCAGTAGAGAGAGACTATTACAGAAATCCTCAGCTGTCAAAATGAAGAGAACATCTGACTGTTCAGTACTCAATTGATACATCTACAACAGAACCCCTACACCTAAGGCTCGGGGTATATTTCAGAAAAGGATACCAAAAGACTGTAAAGAGCAGAAGACCAGGACTTCTGCTACAAGATAGTGCCTTCTATGTATGAAAGGGATATGCCGCCATGAAACCTCAGCAATATGGCTTCCTAAACTATCCCACACAATGCCAATTATAGTGGGCATGTCCAAAAGAGAGGAGGAGATCTCACAACACCTCATCCCTAGATAAAGAGATATGGGAAATTCAGGTCTGCTAAGAAAAGGAAAATTGGTCTTCTCCAGAAAAGAATCTCCTCATAGCTTACCCAATTCCAAAGGGTCATTCCTAAATACATACAGGTATGAGCGACACTAAATGGACTCAGTAAGTGGTGTGTGTGTGTGTTCATTTTTTCAGTCAATTGTATGCATGATATGAAAAATATATGTATACATACAACCTACTGAGTTCATTGATTGATTGATTGTGTGTGTGTGTCTAAAGAAGTCATGAAGTTGAGAGGAAGTAGGAAGAAGAAGAGAGGAGGGGAGTTGAATGGGGTACTGTGTGGAGGGAAATGAAATACATGAAAATCTAAACAAATAATAAATATTTTAAAAATCAAGCTTCAAGTTAAAGAGAAAGAAATGAAGAAAGGAAGAAAGAAAGAAAGAAAGAAAGAAAGAAAGGAGGGAGGGAAAGAGGGAGAGAGAGATGGAGGAAAGAAGGAAGAGAAAGAAAGACAGACAGAAAGGGAGAAAGAAAAAATAGAAAGAAAGGAGGGAAGGAAGGAAGGAAGGAAAGAAAGAAAGAAAGAAAGGAAGGAAGGAAGAAAGAAAAGAAACCAGACAGTTCTTCTTGTGCTAATGCTTTGTGATGTTATACACTTGGACTTGAACCCAAACAGCAGCTGAAAAATATAGAAAAGGTGGGGCGTATCACTTCTGGTTTTATTTTTTGAGACAATGTTCCTCTGTGCAAAAACTCTGGCTGTCCTGGAACTAGCTCTGTAGTCAAGGTTGGCCTTGAACTCACAGAGATCCACCTGCCTCTGCTTGCCAAGTGCTGAGATGAAAGGTGTGTACCACTCTCACCTGGCACAATATGACTTTTAAAAGTAAGAGCTTAGAACAGGACTACCTCAGCTCAAGTGATCCCCTTCTCGATTACTTCAAAAATCTATTCACAACATCACAAGAGAGTCAGGAGATCACGTGGAGGTAATTATTTAAGTTCTCACCAATAGTTCCAGCTGTGGACACCTGGCTTCAGATTCCACACGGAGGAATGAATGGCCATGAAGACAGGACCAGCCTTTACTCCAAACCGTGGCAGAGAACTCATGGGGGAATTACTGCACAGCTGTGAAAAAACAACAACAACAACAACAACAACAACAAAAATCCCAAAAGGACAACAACAACAAAAGCAAAACCCAACAACTATTCCTTTTTTTCCCAGTACATGTAGGTGATTAATCAGAAATCAATAGCTATGTAGAGCAAGACCCAGTCCCATTCCACTTGAAATCCCCATAATGATCCTTGTGAGTTCCTTCTGAAATTTGAAGTACTTCTCAGGAAGAGCAAAGTGAAAGAGTTTTCTTTTTCGACCATGACATGTAGAACGTAGCTGTAGGGATTGAGGCAGAGGATCTTGCTGTAGGGAAGGACAAACAGAGAAGTGTTACCAAGCACAAACAAAAACAACAGTCAACCCCAACTTACACTGAAACTAGAGGTAGATAATAAAAGAGTTTTTTTTTTTCTAGAGGAAAGCATGAGGCTCTCATATATAAGCAAATTCCACTTGTGGTATTTGGTATTGAAAATACAAAGGGAAAAACGAACTAACAGTGCCAATGGTAGAAAACAGTTATCCAATGGCGGACAATTTAGAAAATTTACAAATGGCATCAGTCAAAATTGTAATCCAAAGCTTTTCTGTGGGTATTGAAATTAGCTGATGATTTCCTTTTGTCTTTAAACTTACTATATTTTACCTGTATTGTGGCATAATATTTATACTTAAATTTTAGACGTATGTAATTATTACAAGGTTTTAAATCTCGAAGCAATAACTTTCTACACATAAACATGGGCACAATATATTGCTCTTGTGGCTAAAACACAGTGTATCATGGTTATATAGTAATAATGATAGCATTCTTGTGTAATACCCTGCTCAGACACTGACTAAATCAAGTTTTGATTTCAGAAAATAGTCCCTTGTTCCATTGATGCTGATCTTCCCAGGATCCACTCTTCCGTGTGAAAGCAGGTTTATCATCATCTCAGTAAGAAAGGAGAGTTGCCTGTGACTCTGTCCTTTGCTGTCCCCCAAGTTAATCTCCCTAAGAGTATCCCAGTGAACTATCCTAGGACACAAGCCCAGTTCTATTTACAGCAAATGTGAAGACAACAGAGTACTTCTCTACTAAAGTCCATCACTACCTTTATCTACTTTGAATAACTGATTCCCACTTGTTTTTTCTCTTTGCCAGAATTCATTGAACAAATACCTTAGTTGTTAATTTTATTTAATCTGTGCAGACAGAGTCAAAGAATCTCCCCCTTCCCAAACATGGCCTTTCCACCACACAAGTGCGTTAATGCTCTTGGTTGTCACACCACAGCACTCGAAACCATTTGATACTAGTGATTCAGTGGAGCAAGACTGTCTGAAAGCAGGGCAACTCCTCTGTTAAAATACTTAAAATACACGGTGAATGGCTGTGTGCCTTTTTTTTCTTTCACGGATCTGCTGTGTCCCGAAACAGAGTATTATTACAGATAATCTACAATGAACGACAGACAAAGCATTCTGCACTCGAAATATGCACTTGTTTGCCAAGTTCCTGCAACCGGTGATTTTTCAAAATAAAAGATACAAATATTTATTTGAAAAATGATATAATTAAGAGAGGCTCACGACAGCGCAGAGCCCATACCATGCTGCACAACCCATCCACAGGACCAATGAACAGGTTCTGCAGACAGACACCTATTGTCAATAAGATTAGTTGTGCTCAGAATAGTGCCAGGAAACCTCTTTCATGCTTCAACAGAAAGTAATTTGTTTCAAGTAATGATGACTAGTTATATATAATTATCTGATTATTGCAAAAAAAAAACCGCTTGCCCAAACAGCTTTAGTATGCCATGTTATAAGGTTTCATTTCCTCCTGGAATTATTTAATGTTTATCTAGTCCTGAGATAAACGGAACAATTCAAAGCCAATTAAAAATTTTGCCCAAATCACTCCTAAACTTGTAAATTGGCACAACATGGTAGGTACACTTTAAGTTGGGTTCTTTTTTCTTTTTCTTTCTGAGAGCAGTAACAGTAGTGTCTTCAAAAATAATGAGGTTTTTCCAGAGGAAAATAGTTTATAAATCATCAGCCAATGAAAATAATTCATGAAATTATATCAATTTTAATATAAAACAGCATAATTCTTATCTCTTGTGTAGGTAGACTTTTAAGATGTATGAGAAAGTGAATTGCTTATACCATGTAAATGAAAATAATCATTCAGTGTCTAATACAGTCTTGCAAATAAGGAAAAATATTTAGATTCGTACACAAAGAAATTTCAGTCATTGTTATTCTTCTGATTTACTTGGAAACACAATGAATTAAACTAATATTATTTTCTATTCAACTGGCATAAATTAACTCTGCTTCTGGGAGCAATTCATTTTGAATACTTGCCCAGTGAGTTAAAATGCTGGAGGTTTTATTTCTTCCCAGGTGAGGTCACAGCTCCTTAATTAATCTTTCTAATTATAAGAAAAGATAGAAAAAATATCCACTATTTTATGATGTAAGTTGAAGATAAGTGTACACGTTTCCTTGCATGGACGTTATCAGCAATTGAAAGTAGGAAGAATGCTTCGGCTAGAAGTAACAAACTGTTACCCATATGACTTGGGTATAGGGAGGTTTGTTTGTCTCATGGAATTAGGAGCTTAGAGGAGGGCAGGCAGTGGTTTGTCGGTTTCATGAGTCAACCCTGCTGGGGTGAATCCTATCAGATTTATTCCTGCCCTTTTCCTCAAGGCTCCACTAACAGCCCATCTCTTGACACTGCACACTTACCAAGGCAGTGAAGAAGGGAGGAGGAAGAGATGCCAACCTTGTCCGTTGTGTCTTCTGTTTTACCAGAAGAGTAAAACCTTTCCCTAAGTCTCAGCATTACAGCGAATGTTTTCTCACCTTGTCAGAAAGGTATCCGAGGAGCTCCAGCGCAGCTCAGTCTTGTCTGGTCTTGGAAGCTAAGCAGGGATGGAGCCAGCCAGAGCTTGGATGGAAGGAAATGTGTTGCATGGTCTTGCTGGATGGTGGATTTTGTTGTTACCACCGCTTGTCTCATCAAGGTCTATAGCACAAATCTGCTGCCAGGGAGCCTGGAGACATATGTATCTTCTTTGGGAAAGAGCAAAAGAGAAAAAGCCGAGATCACTCAAATGACAGTATCTTTTTAACTGTTTATGGGGCAGTGATTCAGATGATCAACTTTTACACATATCTGAAAAGTGGAAATAATACTGTCTGTCTACGTCTTGGAACGACTTGAAGGTTAAATGAGACGATTTACACAAACTTGCTCCATAAGCTGTCGAGAACTAAGTGTGGCTTAGATGGTCAGGGTTGCAGGGCACAGCCTCAAAGGTGCTGTGCAAGGGTTGCTTTTTGTTGGTCACATGAACTTAACCTTCCCCACTCATCCGGCAGATCTGTAAACACAGCTATACTTAATTTTTGACCTAGAGAAGTCTTAAGATACTCTGAATAAGTGTGTGCGTGTGTGTATGTGGGGACTTACAAGTACAAAAGCAATCAGAAATACATTACTGTAAAAAATGATTAAGATGATTTAATGTAATTTGTGCTTAGAATCCTAGAAGAAAAAAAAACACCTATGAAATGATTCAGAAAAATCCTACCAAGGTAAATGTAGAAAAATGTCCTACAATTAAAGAAAATCCTGATTAAATAGATTAAAAATATTATAGTCTTAGGAAAAGATGGGTACAAGTGTAGCTTGATTAAAACAGAAATCATCAAGCAGATTTTTAAAGATCTTTTGTTGCTGTTATCAAGACAGAGAAGCTTTGAGTAGTAGAGAAACATGAGACTAGCCTCAGGTCCCCCAAACAACACTCAACTCTAGTGAACTGCAGAAAAATCTATTCAAAACTGCATGGTGGTCTGGTGGACCCAGGTACCATAATAAAAGTGCAACATGCCAGGATCCAGCAGACAGGTGTATAAGGGCGTTTTAGACCCTCCCCCAAGACTCAGGGAATACCAGGAAAGGGGATGGGAAGAGGTAGAGGTAAGAGCCAGAGGCTGACAGAGCTGCCGTGGAAAAGGGGCTGGCTTCTGGACAGCAGAGGACCACTGCAAACATGCACTCCTAGGAGCTGCTGTGACCTGCGCAGGACAAGCCAGTAGACATCCACTACAGGTGGGAAGAGGGTCATGTGGCCCCACCCTGGCTGGGGACAGCTGCCAGGCTGGAAGGAGAGTCAGTGTTCTTCGGAGGTACCGCCCTTGGCAGGAGAACCATGAAGAATGCATAAGGGCAGCCCTGACTCTACCAAGAAAAAACGAAACGAAGGAACAAGAAGTTGAACTGTTTAAGAAACAAAACCAAAAGGAGTTGGGATGGAGATACCGTGAAGTGGGATGTCCTGGAAGCAGTTGGAGGTGGGAGGGAAATATTGTCAAATATACGGTAAGCGCATAAAATGCTCAAAGGATAAGCCAAAATATATTTAAAATAAACAAATAGATGAAGGTAAATCCCACGCGACAAGAGGGAAGTTAGAACAAATAACTCAAAATGAGGACTGCTTAACTGAATTCACCTAGAAGGAATCTCTTCACGCTAGCAGAGATTCAGTGGTGAAGACTGAGTTCAACTTTTTACACCTTACGGAAATAAAAATAATACAAGGGGTGCAATTTTGTATTTCTCTAAAGGAAATGCAAGCAGTTGTGATTTTGGAGACATAATCTTAAAACACAATTTATAACACCTTGCATTTTGATAATATTTTATTTTCAAGCTCAAACATTCATTTTTAATAATGGTTAGCATCTAAAAACATTCATTTATAGTTCATTAAATTCAATTTTGGTTTTAATTTTGAATTTGGAGAATGCTCGGCTTAAATTAAATTTGAGTCAACTAGCTTTCTCTCCTTAAAGTAACATGCATACATGCTTGGGATGATGCTCAACAGTGGAGAGATTGGCTATCAGGTGCAAGGTCCTGAGTTCAATACCAACACTGGAAAACAATAAAGAAAATAAAGAAGTTTATAGATATGTTGTGATTCGTGGCAAAGAGCAATGCACCTCACAAGTGGAAACACATTTGTGGATAATCAGATGACTTTCATTAGAAAGGTTGCCTGAAAATATACTGGTCAGACATAACAAAATCACAAGAGATCTTCAAAAGGAAGTCCTTCACGTGGAAGAAAGCCAGACCAAGGCAATCTGAGGAGTTCTTAATCCAGTCTTGTCTTTAAAAATAAAAAAAAAGGTCCATAAATCAAGGGGGTGATGCGACAGCCCTCAAGCTTGGAAAAGCCAGGGATCTGATTATCTACCTGAGTCTCTAGACAGCACCATGCACCTTTATTTTAGTCTTGTGAGAGGTATTACCTGCAGGACTGTAGGATAATAATTCTGTTAACTCACTGAGCTTTGTAATTTGTTCTAATAATAATGGGAAGCTAATATATATTTCAATCTGTTTCTAAATAATGGAAAAACAAGATTGATGTTTAATTCAAGATAAGGACAGCTATTTTAGAGTGGCTGAATTTAGACCAATTTAAATATGAATTTGGCACTTTCTCCATGACTTAAAAGTATATAAGTATATTTCTCAATTGTAAAGCCACATATAAACTTAATATGTACCTCTTACGAGATATTAATGAAAACATACCTGTTTTAACTTATTTAATATAGTGTTCTAATAGTTTTTAATGTAACACAAATAAATCAAATCAAATTCTTTTTATCCCATCAATAATGCTTTCGAGAAATGTATCAATATTGTCTAATATCCAACACTGCGAAGATAAACATTTTACTTTTTTGTGATTATTGACAGAGTGATCTATATATGATAGCAATTATCAAAGAGCTAGATATATTACAAGGTTCAGTAGAAAAGCCAGATACCATGAGCACAGATCAAGTTTGTGCGTGTGTCTCTGTGTGTGTTGATATCTAGCAATTGACTCAAACTGAAACATTCCATAGTGAAGAGCGCATATGAAAGATTAGAAAATAAATACTTCATAACTTCCAGAGAATTCCTGAAATTTACAAGATTCACAAGACTTTTCCCTCACCTAGGTTGTATGAATAGTAAGGGCTTCTGAGGAAAGACTCTCCAACCTGTCAGGCTCTATGGTTCCATATTTTCTGAGTCATAGCCATGCTGAATGGGATGGACTACTAGTGAAGTAGCTTTTTTTGAGTCACCCCCGCTTCTGCAAGTAATCCCTTACCTGAACTCCTATAAATATCCCCAAGAAAATTCATTGTTTCATCAAGTTAGACTTTTGTGATATTGTTACTTTGACCTGTCATACTTTCCCTTCAGGGTTGAGGAGACCTTTGCTCAATATCTCCCCAGGAAAAGAGTCATAATACAAGTGTATATGAACATGTATCTATATGTGTGTGAGAGGGAGCTCTAGGTTTACCTAATAAGTATATTAGTCGAATATTATTTAATATTGTAGATATTTATTTCATTCTAACCATTAAGTAAAAATATTATTAAAAAAAAGACTGGAGAGAGATTTTTTGGTTTCTTTAATTTTTTGTTGAAATTCCCTAGCTGGCCTTTAGAATAAATATGCTATAGAAATAGACATGACTGATGGAATCTGATAACAATTGCATGCAAACAGAAAGATAAAATGTTTTCCTCTGAGTATGGTGGAGTCTTCACTTTGCTGTCCCTTAACGCTTAGATGGGGGTAGGGATTTGCATTATTTAAGAAATGTAATCAAAAAGGACTAAACATTGGCATTATTTTTCCCAGTGACATATTCTTTAGTCTTCGCAATTATATTTAAGAACCACGGACTAATGGGGAGGAAGATGGATTTGCCTAAGAATTTATCCTACTGTGAGAAGATGAGCAGTGATGGACATCAACGGTCAGAACTATTTATCCCTCAACAGTGGTGTCTACAGAATGAGGCTATCAAATTCACTGACGTTTGCATTTGGACAGGGAAGTGCATATCGAACCTCTCTTTTTCCTTGAAGCAAGAAGATAATGGACATTCTGACCTATTCCCATCCTCTCTTCCCTTTCTCCTCTTTAAAATTTCAGTCTCTGTATTACCAGTGCTGTTGAAGTGTTATGAAAATTAAAAGGGGTTTTTATAATTCTATGACAAGCAAAAACTAAAAACTTAAAGTTCCAGAAAGTTTTTTTAAAAGTCCATATCCTTACATGAACTGTTCATACATTTCTTCCCCCACCCTGATCTGTGTCAGGCCTGATCCCTACTAGTGACTTAGAATTCCTACATTTTCCTTTGAGAAAATAAATATTCAAAGAATATTGTCACTTTTGCTGAATGTCTTGGTGGGTCATTTGATTGGTTGTCACAATTTTCAAAGTCTAAAAGGATATATAGTAACTTGGATGAAGAAAACGTATTTATAGGGTTTGAGAAAAATATAATCTGTAGAAGCTAAAGGGCTTGATTTTCTTGGCTGGCAAAATATATTTTATGTAATTCCAGAGTTGACGCAAAGACAAATGAATATCCCCATGGTATAATCACCTAGTTGAAAAATCAGGTGACTTCTGTCTTCACAATTCCCTTTCAGCACAGTAAGTTTTTATAGCTTTGTCCTATCTTGGCTGGTAGATGAGTCAATGTTTAAATGATCATTCATCATTTACTATATAAAAGAAAAGCTATTACCTGAAACTCATTTTTACAGTTACAGGCAAACAGAAATAATCATTTTCAAGGACCTAGAGCTGTTTTTTGAAAAATGCCATCATTTTATTCCTATTTTACTTACTCTTTACTTGCATGTGAGCCAGCTTTGAGAGCTGCACTCTGCAAGTTCCAGCTATAAAGAGTTTCTCCCACTTTCCTCCAGCATCATGCAACAGGAGGGGATTGAGCTCCAGGGAATCATAGGTATCTTTCAGACTGACGCAGAGAACGAATTTAAGGCACAGATCAGTCACAACAGTCATGGCTACCATTCTGAGAAGTAGGTCCGTTAGATACCAGACCCTCTGGGTACCAATGTGTCTCAATGGAGAGTAATTGCTCTTTTAGGACAGCCCTAACTTATTTATGTATTTAAAGAACTGTCGTTTTCATTGTGTGGACTTATATCTTATAAATATTTTCTGCCTTTTCCATTAGTGAGATAATAGCTGTTGGTATCTAGGAAGGGATTATGATACACAAGATAGTTGAACAATGGTCTCCTTGATAGCAGTGATTTGAAAATTCTTCAGAAATATTCATAAGAGATAGCTTGGTGATTGATAAAGTGTGCAGAAGCTAGAAAGCCACATAGAACTAGTTTCCAGCCCCTCCTTCTGTTGTTTAACATTATACACACAGCCAGTTGAAGGATCTCTTTTAATATATACATTTTTTTGTTTCTTTTTAATCAAAGTTAAAAAGCATCATACAACAGACTGTGTACCACAGAGGCTGGATAAACGTCAGCATATCCCTGGTGAGTCATTCACAGTCCGATTCTGCTGTATCTAGATCAGAGCAACTTACTCTGCCACATCATTTCTGAGAACTTCTATCCACATAGTCCTCGGTTCATCTTCATCATCAGAGCTGGACGATGGAGAAATACCCAGGAGCCCTCAAGCTCCTTTCCCTTGATGTCTAGAACCATGTTAGGTTGGGAAATCTGCTTTCCCTAAGGGTTTTCTGCATCCCTGTAAAGTCTTCCAAATCCATAGTTTCCGCCAAGGTGAAAGGCCAAGAGAGGGAAGGAGAAAGTAACATTTAGCTATTTTTAACTTTTGATTTTTTTTCTCTAATACTGAGGCCTTGCACTCCCATAGGTACATTCTGAATCAATAAAAGTCCTCCCTGAGGACAGAGTAAGCATTCAGTGGCCTCCGAGGATCTTTATCTTACAAAATACACTCCAAAAGGAATTGCACTTTTAGAATCAATTGCTGAGGAAAATACAAAATGAGAAAAAGTTCCAATGACTCAGGAACTTCAGTCAACACTTCCGTATTTCAGTTGTCACAGGTTGTGTGCACATTTGGGAAATGGAGATGGTGGTGCATCTAACCAGTACACTAAGTATTGATTCTGTTTCTAAGCACTGCTGTATTTGGGAAACTCTTGAAGCAGTTTTGTTGCATTCTTGCAAAAGAGATCCTCATCCGAAGATTGAGATTTTCATTAAAAAGCTACTGTGGAGGAAGATGATATCCTCAATGTGATAAAAGTCAAAGCATTTGTACAAGGTGATTCTTATTTGACTATCAAAATCAAAGTATGGGATTTTGGGACCAAGAATGAGGAATTAGCAATAGGAAAAAGACTACTTGATTAGACATAACAAATAGGGGTCTCTTCCTTTCTTCCTTCCTTCCTTCTTTCCTTCCTTCCTTCCTTCCTTCTTTCCTTTCTTCTTTCTTTCTTTCCTTCCTTCTTTCCTTTCTTCTTTCTTTCCTTCCTTCCTTTCTTCCTTCCTTCTCTCCCTTCTTTTTCTTTTCTTTCCTTTTATCCTCTCTTTGTTTCTCTCTCTCTCTCTCTCTCTCTCTCTCTCTCTCTCTCTCTCTCGTGTGGTGTGGTGTATTTGTGAGATTCAACCAAGCAGGCTGAAATTCATGCACGTGTCCATTTCTGTGGATGGAATCACTGAACCACAAAAGAATCAATGACTTACTTGCCAAGCCTAGAAAGGACAAGCTAAAACAGTTGGAGATGAATCTGGAGCCCATCAACATTCTCTATAAAGAGCCAGTGAGCAAATATTTTAAGCTACTTAAATTTTTCATTATAGCCCAATATAGTTATAGACAATATGTAAATGTACCAAAGGTCTGTGTTCTCACAAAATCTAATTATGGAAATCTATGTACAGATGTCAAACATGTCAAACTGGATTTGGCCTAAGGGTGTAATTTTTCTTTCTTTTTTCTCTTTCTTTTCCTTCCTTCCTTTCTTTTTTCTTTTTCTTTTTTATCTGATCCAGAAAGTTATGCTACAGAAGGCCAAGGACTGCATGTGGCCCACTCTCTGTGAAGCCCATGGTCTAGCACAGGACCTGCTTAACTTATATTTGCTAAGGTGATAGGTAATGTGGTAGAATGACTTTGAAGGTATTTTGCTGTTTGCTTTCCTACAGCAACAAGGGAAATGAGGAATATAAGAAAAAGTAGGAAAGCCAATGGCAGACAAAACTGAGAAGGGAGTAGATGGAGTGCAGAATGATACAGCAGGGAGGTTGTAGAATGCGGAGCTATAAATGTATCCCTAGCAATCAGTTATCATCAGAATAAAAGATCAGGACAAATATAACAAAGAAAGGATATGCCCACACACAATACTCAGCACAATAGCTTATTTTCTTCTTTGTTGAGACAGGGTTTCCTCTGGGAGGTGTGAGCTACCATGTCTGGCTTATCTGAGTGTTAGGATGGAAGAAGTTTTAAGGAATCTGCATGGCTTAACTGTAATGGTTCTTGTTCTTAGTTAGCATTTTCAAGTTTGTAGTTAAAAAGTATTATTTCCAGCTTGATCCAAAATCTGTGTGCTAGAGTATTATAAATCTACATTATGAATCTGTGGACTATTTGAGGAAGAGTCAAACTTTTTTCTTTGACATTAAGTAGCTAAAATAACCAGCTTGGATAATTTTTAAAGCAGGTCTGTTGATATTTGTCAAGAGTTTTATTTTAACTTCTTCCATCTTAAATTTATGAGCTTAACTCTTGTGAATTTCCAACTTCGCTTTATGAAGTCAGTGACAATCGCATGATTTAAATAGTTTCTTTTTTATTATTCATTTTCTGCATCTGCTTGGTCTTTCTCTGTTACCCATGCAGGGCTGTTGGAAGCACTCCGGGATGACGTCACAGGCTATCTTCTCTAAGTCTTCCTGACATAGGTAAATGCATGGACTTCTGATCACTGAATTCCAGAGGAAAAACATCAGTATCTTTAGACCATGGTTCATACTATTTCATTCCCTTCCCTTCCCTTTCACTGTGGCCACCTGCCTTTCTTAGTTTATGTGGTCATTTTCATCACTACAAATTACTAATTTCTTGTTCAATGCTGATCACCTTTGGTATCACTTGGCACAAACAAGTGTGTGTGGTTTGTTATACAAGAGGGAGGAAAAAACAACACCATAAACACATCTAATCATGCCATTGAAATTTTTTGTAGAATAATTGGAGCAAGGAGAAAGGAGGGAATAGGAATTGGGAAACAGGTCTTAGCCTGAATTTTTCAAACTGGTTATTTATCTGTTAATTCTTTATCTTTCTTCATCGCCATGTCTGAACTGAGAAAGTCTTCCCAATGATAATAAATTGTGTCAAGAACAGATGGCTGATTTGATGTGATGAAAATAGCTGTGTCAATTGAGGGTTTTTTTTTTTTTTGCCTTACCCATTTTGCTTTTCATCACTTTGAGGTTGGTGGTTCATGCATTTATTTCTTTCTTTTAAAGAATGGAGTCTCAGTCCAATATAATATGGTGAATCTGTCTCCCAAAACAGTTTGGGCCCTTTTTGCTGACAGACTTGAGGAGTGGCCTTTATTTTTGTTTTTAAGTATTTTCTGTCATTCTCATCTTTTCAGTTTTCGTTACCTTTCTTGGGGGAGGATCAGGTTACAGCAAATGTTTACTGTCCAACATTTTATAGTTCCGTGGATCTTGACAGCTCAGAGTTAGAAAAGGAGGTATTATATCAATTATAAACAAGCATGCTATTTACATATTAATTAAACTTTGCACTAGTGGGGTGGAAGAATGTCATTTGGGAGCAGGCCAGTTGCTCTGTTTATATGACTGTTGTCTATTGAAAACATCTATTGTTTGGCATCTTGCAGCCTCATCTCCTACATTTCATTTCATAACCTTCTATTTAAAATATTTCTCCACTGCTTGAGAAATCACAGCCAGTGTTTCCACTCGCAGAGGACATTCTGGGAACCCCATGCTTCATCATATTACCCAGTCTGAGTGGTATGACAAGGTAGGCTCGTCAATTACATTGCTAAAAATATCCTTTACATTTTAATTTACTTATCTTAAAAAGAAGATGCCACTTTATGTTTCATAACATAAAAATGTCATGAGGCAATCTATACAGCTGGTGTGCAGACCTCAGGACTCTGTCGTCCAATCTCATAGCCAGAGTTATCCATGATGTCACTTGGCTTGAGCTTGGCTGAGCCTTCAGATCCACACACCCCTCTGATGGTCACCCTGGGCAGGGTCACTTTTTGTCCATTTATTTATGGGCAGTGTGTTAAGCAAAAAAAGAAGACATGCGTATTACCTTGCTGTTAAAACTCTTTTCTATAATCTTAACACACCACCATCCCTGGTTCACATACCTGTCAGCTCACGAGACCTTGTTTTGTGCACATGCAGCTTCCTGGTCTCCACTGGTGTTACCTTTCTGCAGACCTGTGAAACTGACTCAGGAATCCTGACAGTGTCTGCTCGCTTATGAAAGGAAAAGCGATTCATAGTCCACTGAGCTATTTTCCACTCTTGTTTCACATCTGAAGAAAGCAGTTTATTAGATTTGGCTAGCACCATTTTTCCTCCTCTTGTTAGATAAGGAGCAGAATCAACAAGGTATCACATCTGCGTGGGAGCTGGCCCAATAGGAGCCTGAACCACATAGAGGACGGTCTGATCATTTCCTAATTGGGTTGGTAGGAGGGTGGGTAGAAGGAGTCCTTCCACCTGGGGGTTTACATCCCAAGAGCACAAAGCCGCCTGTGTTGGGCATTGTCGTTGGCAGAGTGCTCATCTTCACTTTTTTTAAAAACACGATAGAAAAGGATGGTGAGCAGGCTCCTCTAAGAAAAGCACTTGCTGCTAAGCCTGATGACCCGGTTTTAAGCCTTGAGACCCACACAGTAGAAGGAGAAAAATAAACGTCACAAGTTATCCTCTGACTTCTATTTGTGCTCCACATACGGCATGTGTGTGCGCGCATGCAGGCACATGCACACACGCACATGCACACATGCACACACATGCACACATAATAAATTTTTTAAAAATGAAAATGACAGAAAAAGCCTTGACATAACATCACAGCAACTTGCCATGAGGCTTAGGCATGTGACCCCTTCATGGCTCTTTCCCTTACTATTTTCAATAAACTTCAATGCTGAAATAATTCCATAATGCAGTCAAAAAAAAAACAGGAAAAAGAAAGACAGAAAACGGCTTAGTTCTGCATAATTCCAGCAACCAGACCACAGTCCCTGAATGCGACATAGTCTTGCTCGTAGACATGCCAAAGCAAAAAATCTGAAATTTGAGCCGATAACTCGGATGGTGGCAGAGATACCAACTTGTGAAAAGTCACAATTTTGCATTGTGCTGGGAAGCCACCTTCCTAGGCCGACTACTGTCACTCTTTAATATCCAGCAGAGGCCCCCCTCTGTGCTTTGTCAGTGAGGAGCAACATCCAAGGATCCCTGTAAAAGTAATTCACACTTTTCTCACAACACTCTTGCTTTAATTACCACTGAACTCCGCTGATGTTCAGGCAGGCCTGGCAGGACCGAGGCAGAGGCAGAGCCACAAAAAAGCAAATGGCTTTTCCCCTTCTTGCTTCATGATTTCTAGCCTTTCTTTGATGGAAATGTTCCTAGTTCTGAAGCATGGACCTAACTCCCCTTGGCATATTTATTATCAAGAAACTCACAGATGAGAAAGGAGAAAGAGAGAGAGAGAGAGAGAGAGAGAGAGAGAGAGAGAGAGAGAGAGAAAGAGCGCTAATTAGAAGTTTTGGTAAGAAGTGAAATTGAATTTCCCATCTGTCCTTTACCGTTTTTGTGACACATATTCTAAGGAAGGACAAATGTCAATCTATTTATTTACTATGGATTCCTTTCTTCAAGATTAGTCGACATAGTAAATCATATATCAAAGGAAATCACAAAAGTGCCAAAATATACCAGTGCATAAAAATAATAACAGAGCCTGTGCTCTATAAATAATATGAAGGCACTGTTGTAGGTACAAAATGTATGCAAACACACATTTTGTGTCACAAATACTTTGCCAATGAAATAATTCCCACTGAACCAACTTCCACAATCTCTTCCACATAGAATACCAGAGTGGGCATCTGTAACATTATGTGAGCTTTTAAGGATGCAATAAATAGGGTTATAATATTTAGCAAATTATTTAAAGGACTGCTGAATCTACTCATGGCTCTAAAATTCCATGCTGAAATAGAATCTAGGGACTAGGGAGATGAATTAGAAGGTAGGAGCCTTTGCGGGACACACAAGGGCCTGAGATAGATTCCCCAGAAGCCATATAAAAAGCCAGGAGTACCTTGAGTACCTGTACCCTCAGTACTGCAAGGGGCAGAGACAGAAGGATTCCTGAGGCTCACCTGATACAAGCCTCCCTGCAGAGAGAATGAGAAACCCTGTGCCAACAGAGTAAGGCTGGGTGTGACTGAGAAGTGTACTCAGCAACCTCTTTGGTGCACCCACACACACACAATTGTGCACACACACACCCCCCACACACAAATTCAGTTATACACCAGGCTTCTATACACATTGTTGCGGGATCAGTGAGATCCTGCCCATTACTCACTAGATCCTGATCTGACTTAGCACAGTGGGGCAGGATCTGCTACACAGAACGGGCAGGAAGTATAGCTTCTTTCAGTGGATCCTGAAATTAGTAAATATCTTCTCCAAGACCAATCATTTATGTCAAACTATTTGTTTTCCTATTTTCTCCTGTATTATCTTATTAAATTGTATACTTGCTATGGTGTATGATAATGTGTTCTTCCTTGTATCCATATTGTTTAAAGAGGATATATAGTCTCTGTAGGATGAATATTTGTGAAACTGCAAAACTCTAACAAATGATGCTCATTTATTCATTTAAATGATACAGACACTGTGTAACTGAGTAAAAATTTTAAATATGGTTATATCATCTGGGTATGGTGGCATGAAGCTTCAATCCCAGCACTTGGGAGACAGAGGCAGAGAGTCCACATGAGTTCTAGGCTAGCCTGTAGCCTAGCATGGCCTACATAGTGAATTTCAGGATAGCCAAGACTCTAAAATAGAAAGACCTAATTTTCAGTAAATAAATAAAAATGTGACTATATCACTACATATTTCTGGCATGTGTTCTTCTTACAGTGTTGACATATGTGTTGAGAATGATCCACCGATAAATGGGATTTGCATTTCTTCACCTTAAATCTGAGCAAATCTTTATATCAGTTTTAAACATAAATAGTGAAATGAATGTGAGCTGTTGGGACCCAGCTTTCTCCTGGATTTCTCTTTGGAGCCTAGAATTGATTCATCCAAAGTCTGGCTACCTTCCACTCTGACAGCACAGAGAGGCCAGTGATGCAGAGGAGCTACAGTGTATCTAGACCCTGACTATCACAAAGCAAATGGAAATCATCCCACTGTGTTCTGATGGTGGGAACACATGCTCCATGACATATCATATGAATATGTTATGCTGCTACATTTGGGGGGATTTGTTATTCAGAAGCAGCAATTGTGGCACCCAATTTGGGGCATTAGAAGTCATAAATGAAAAAGGTAAACTATTCCCCTCCTCTTATACATTTTATACACTATGGTTACAAAACAAATTATAGAAACTTTCAACTTATTAATCAAAGCATTCAATTTTTATAAACAAATTCATTTCAGCAAAATTAACATAACATAAACTGCAGACTTTTAAAATTTACAGTTTGATGAATTTTGGCATATGAGGGTACATTAGAGCCGTCACCACAGTTAAGTCAATGAAGATACCCATTACCCCAAAGGTTCCTACCATTCCTGCACAGTTCTTCATTTCTGCTCAGCCTACCCATGCTCTGCTCTGGGATTTCATATTCATTTGCCATTTTAAGAATTTTACATAAATTGACCATATAATATGCCCACTTTTTTCTTGTTCAGTTTCCTTTCCCTAGGGAGAGTTATATGTGATTCATCTATCTGTTTCATAGATCAACAACTGCTTCATTTTTATTACTGAGGACAAGTCAACATTTGGACATATTGCATTTTATTTATGTAATAGGAATTGTTTCCAGTTTGGAGATGTCACAAATGCAACTGTTGCTATGCATACGTAGTCACATCTTTGAACAGACATACATTTTCCTTCTCTTTAGAAAATATATCAGAGTAGGTTACCTTATATTCTGTAGCCTAAGTACAATGGCAAGAGAAAAATGTGGGACAATCTCAGGGAGATGTGTTTGCTATGTTTCATTGAGTTATTACTCAATTTTGTTGTCTAAATTCCAATGCTCTGAAACTAAGTTCTCTCCTATAGATATAATAATATAATTAATATTTGTGTATATAATCATATATATACATATATACATACACACATACACACACATATATAATCATATGCTACATTTGTTTTCAGTTGTTTTGGGTAGGAAGGTAAATATCATTTCCCTTACTTCATATTGATACTGCCTCATTGTCTTCATTCATCCTTGGTTGCAGCTTTATTAAAAGTTAGTCAAAAATTTGCTTCTTCTTTGTATCTTATAGAAATACTTTCACACATGCAGACAAGCACTGATGAGAAGCAGAAAGCTTAGGAGATCTTGGTGTTTGGTTTTGATTCTATGACCTACCTTCTGAATGCTTGTGATCTCATCTCTACAAAGATAAGAATAGTGGGACAATAAGGTACAGATTTTATAAGATGGTCAGATAATAAAACTGGAGTTCATGATATGTACTGAGCACAAGGTTTGAAACACCGTAAGTTCTCCGTAAAGCACAACTGATCAATAATCATGCAGGTTTAGGTGCAGCTAAATGAGAAGTTGGGTTAAAATCTTGACAAAAGGGAGTGCGGAGAATAGCTGTTATGCTGTTGCCTGGGCTGGTAATGAATGTGGCTCCCTATGCTTTCTTAACACAGTGTCTGGGTTTCAATTTTGTTTCCAATCTTGTCACTAGAGAACTGACATTCCCCAACCTTAACACACAGAAGCTGCGTGGAAGGCATCTGGGGAGGGAACATTAAGTTGGGTCAACAGAGATGATCTTCTCAGAGGAAAAGGTACACTTCAGTAGGACCGAAGCTGAATGACTCTATGTCAAGCCAGTGTAGCTCCAGAGCCAGGCCACAAGAACTCCCTGCCGCCACCAAGACTTTTCTGATTGAACAAGCTCTATATCTACATGAAGACAGAGTCAAAGAACAGGGTTTCCGGGTGAGATTTTATGCTGAGTTAAATGTTTAACTAGGAAAATATTGAAGAATATCTCTGTTGCTGTCTCTTCCTATCTCTGTCTGTCTGTCTGTGTGCATCTCTGTGTGTGTGTGTGTGTGGGTGGGTGTGGGTATGTTTATGCATATTTGTGCTAGAAAAATTAGTGGTTTTCAAAGTTGTTTCTTTGTTTTCTGTCAGTTTGAATCTTCATGTATGTGTTGTACATATAAACACTGAACTGCATGGAATTTGAAAGTCATTTACCTGTTTAAAAACTTAAGAAAGTAAGCCTATATGATTCCCCTGTTAAGGACTTGGCTGTGCATTTGCAAAACTGGCTATGCCCCGTGCAGATTTCCATGTGTTCTGATATGATTAACACTGGTCTCTTGAAATACTGTGGGACTATTGAATCCCCAAGGCAGAAGTCTGGTGCCCAAACAAGGTATGTTGTTATAGATTTTGTATAGTACTGTTATAAGACACAGGGAAGAATGCTCCTGCCTTAAGTACTTTGTTTTTCTGGGCCATTAGTTTTCCTTTCCTTACCCCAATTATTCCTTCTTAAAGGGTCATGGGTTGAAAGGATTAATAGACTTTCCAGCCGAATCCTGGATCCCCACTTAAGGGTCATGCTTTACATGAAGGCCTTATGTTCTCTGCCCATGTGCTGATGCACCCACTTTCAGGGTCTTAGGATTTGAAGGGGAAATGACAGCTGTAGGCTCATGTGCTAAGCACTTACTCCCCAGCTGGTGGACCTACCTTGGGAGCCCTCTGGGATTTCAGAAGGTAGCCCATCTGGAGAAAGTAGGTTGTTACAGGCAGGTCCTTAAAGATGAACCTGATCCTGAGCCCCTCCACTCTCTGCTTCCTGATGCCATGAGGTGAATTGCTTTCTCTATGACCACATACTCCTGCTTCCATAATATTCTGCTCAAACAGCGATGAACAATCATGGAGCAAAGCCGTTGAAACTATGAGTCCAAACAAATCCCTCCTTTGAGATGTCAATCTCGGGCTATTGTCACAGCAATGAGAACAGTAAATGTGGAGGATCTGTAAGCTTCTTTTCCTTGAGCTGCTTTTCTTTCTCCACCTTTACGAATGGCATCTGTGCCATGAGCCCTGAGTTGCCGGACTATGGAGATGTGAAGATGTGGTACTGTGTTCTCAAGTGAGGGCCCCTGTAAGTGCAGACTTGTGAAGAGGTTGGACAAGACTTCATTTTCCTCTTCTGCCTCTGGGTTTTCTGTAGCTGCCAACTCCAAGAAGTCCAAGGAGTTTCAAATGAAGCCCATGCATCTTTAGTTAACATCTGCTAATAAAGTTATAGGCTATATCTATATCTATATCTATATGCTAATAAAGTGATAGGTAAAGAATCTATGTTAGGAAATAGTTTTCTGCCTTGACTACTAACAAATATATTTCAACATGAAATGGAATCCCCACTTTTGCTCTCCCCAAGGATCTCTCCCAACATGAAGGATAATTGTAATTTAGTGTCTTTGTTTCCAGTTATTTCTTCCTTCTCTCTCTTGTTCCCCTTCTTTGTGTAAAATGGGAAGGCAGATCAGGGAGGAGAGGGTGAAGCATTGATAAATTAGCCAAAGACTTTGATTCACAACAGGCACCACTGTGGGCTTGTGCATTACTGCCACTTCTTCAGCCTTTGTAGAGAATACAAGGAGACTTCAAGAGATGCATCAATATGGCTTCAAATTCTAGAGTTGTTGATTCTCAAGTCAGCCTCGGTGTGTCGCTGGTCCTAGTCAAAAGCTGATAGAAAGGTTCCACCTTTTTTTTTTGTCTCTCCTAGACTTCTTGCAGCCGTAACAAGCTCTATACCAATGCCTTTCATCCCCTTCCATCAAAGTTCCTGTGCTCTTGTTGCTTTGCTATACCCACAGCCCCAACTGATGCCCGGAGAAAACATCGGCTCCCGTCTTTTCCATCCTATGAACATTTACTCCTTCTTGAAGATGCAGTTCATGATTTTTCTCTTCTTGGGGCATGGGTAGTGGGAATGAAATAGTCTATCAGGCATTTAGAATTGACTTTCAATTCAATGATTTGTTACATATGACTGTGTTACCTCATATGGGTCACTGAACCCTTCTGAGCCCCAGTCAATCTATAAAGAGATGTAGAACATGCTTTCTGCTGAGACAATTAAATGACGTGATTGATGTACACCATGTAATATGCTTTTAGATTACATCTCAGATTGGCTCCAAAGCTTAATCTAAGCACTTCTTATATGTGACCATCATATCTATAAGAACACCCCACCCCTTCTGCATTAGCCAGACCAGCATCATAAGGATGCTAGGCCATAAAAGGCTCAAGTACATTTGAGTCCTATCTGTTAGATAAATTTTAGTAAAATCAGAAAATGTGCCAGAGAGATGGATTGAATGTAAATTGAGACAAGCATTCTAGACTAAATGAAGAAATCTGACCTACTTCCACTTCTTGAATTCGGGTAAGGAATCTAAGCTTTTTATTGCTTTTAGATAAAGCATAATTCAACCTCTTAAAGCACCTCAGCTGAGCTTGGTGGTGTGCACCTTTAATCCCAGCATTCAGGAAGCAGAGGCAGGTGAATCTCTAAGGCCAGCTTGGTTTGCAGGGTTACACAGAAAAAAATGTATCTTCAAAAACCAAAAACCAAACCAAACCAACCAAAAACATACATACTAAAGCACTTTACTTCACTGGAAATAAAGGAAAATACATTGCCAAGGAAGTATTAAGACTTCCCTCATTACCACTATGCAGCAACTTAGTCACCAGTGCAGGCTTGCTGCCATGCCAAAGCTAGGCTCAGTGTAAATTAGTCATGTCCGACAGGACCTTCTGCTTTGGATCAAGTCATATTTCTTTATAACTCATATTCTTGATTCTCATTTTCCTTCCCCAAACTATACAATTGTTTCATAGGATTTTACTGAGTATCTGAATTCTAAAATAAAATCCCTTCAAATTTGGTAAATTAATGGTATAATCATATACCAAACTTGGGATTCTCCAGGTGTGTGTGTAGCCCTCACAAGAATGAATGAGGCAAGCTGCTGCTAATTGTTGGGGACAAGGCTGGTGATAATTGTCACCACTGTCTCTAACAGTGCCACCCTGCATAGAAGCATACTCACAGAGCACTATCCATTCGGGTCAGGACTGCCATCGTCCAACCGAGAACCGTTGCCTGACGACACATGGCCTGCTCATTGCAGAGCTGGAAGGCAGGCAGCAGTATGGACAGTCTCCAATTAGGCAGAAGATTTTAATCTACTTTGCAGAACTAATCGAATGGTTGTGCTTCCCCAGTGTTCACGTGAATTGCACCCTAGCTGGAGGTTAACGGACTAAACAATAGCAGCAGCAATTAAGTGGATGTAAATGAATGTGATAGGCTAATTCTCACAAGGAGAACATCAATGTGTCAGTGTCGATGCACCAGGGCCTAGGATACAGGAGGAATTGACTGGGACCCAGACCGGGTGAGCAGCGAACTTGTGAGAACATGCATGCCTCAACTAGACTAGCCTGGCAATTCTTCGGATGTAAGCAAGAGGAATAAAAATAAGTAACGACCGCAGTTCCCTTCTACATATCTTCCTGTGGGAGGAAAAGAAAAGAAACACCACACTTTCCCATAAATACGTTCGCAGTATTATGCCTCATACTGTAGCTTGACTATGAAATGGATTGCTGGATGTGGAACAGGGTAAAGCACAAATCTACCAACAAAAAGGAAAAGGACATTTTCATGACTGGGGAAGCTGAGACCTTAAAAGAGGACAAGTTTCCCTGGTCTTTTTCATATTTAGAAATGGGGTCTAGCTGACAGAATTAGAAAACTGCCTGGAATTTATTGCTGGCAGGTTTCAATGGAGCTGGGAAGATGGTGATTGTGGAGCAACAGGAAAATGGAGTACTTTAAGTTCTGATCTCTTGCACTTTTCTGGGGGGGGGGGGCGGGGAGAAGTGGGAATTTCCAACATTAAATATGTGGCATAGGACTTGAAGAAAATGTGAAATCTTTAAGAGTCACTTGACTTGTGGGTCTACAAAATCCTGCTAGCACCTGCAGGCATTATGTAAAGGCATATCTCATACTGTTTGGAAGAATATTAAATGGGTTCAGCCAGACTTTGACTTCTGCCCTGGGGGCACCTCACATTTTCTCTGAAATACAGTGTAGAGGGAGCAAGTTCTAAGCCAAGCCTTCTGGCCACAAGTAAGCCAAAAACCTGCCTTTCTTTCTTAACTACTCAGAGTAAACATCACTGGGTATATTAGCTCACTAGCCTTGATGGATATGATAGGCCTGGTTCCTAGCATGATGCAGAGTCTGTAAAATCCATACGATGGGGGGGAGAAAGTCAGATGCATGAAGAGGAAGAAGGACAATTATAATACCACTTATGAAACAGTCCCTTACTGAAGAGTACCTTCCCAAAAGGCAGCTGGGGCATTGGAGCAAACCAAGGCAAGTTCATCCTGATTGGTAGATTGAAGGAATACAAAAATAATTTATCTATTACATAGAAAAAGAAGACAGATAAAATGATTCAGGGAGCCTTCACTAGGGTATGCTCATATGATCTAGAAAAACAGGTCTGGCAAAACTTTGAAAGAATATGATGCTAGGAAGGTCCCAGGTATTCACTGCTCTACAGACATGCTATACAAAGCTATTAAGACAGAACTCCCCATGAATTAAGTGAATATATATATATATATATGCATATATACAGACACATATATATGCTTGTATATATTTATTTGGTTCTTAACTTATCCATCATTTTTATACTGATTAAAATAAATCTAAGTTTTTATTTCTGTCAGGATTACACCCATGACTTTGGATGCTCATATAAATCAGTTGTCTCAGAGAAAACTTGAACTTGAACGGCTAAAACCATAGGAAGGAATAATAAACTTAAGGCCAGTTCAATTAGTTAAACAGCTGACCTTACTCAGCCTCTTTGCCCTGCCTCTTTATAGGTAAAACCACAAAGAGGCGGAAAGAGTATAAATGACATCTTACTTGGCAGGTTTAGACAGAAGCTTTGCAAACATCGCAAATTAGCTATTCCTTTCTAACAAATCAGGAAACAAACAGCAATGGGTGGCAGAGGTTGTGCGACCATGCTTCAGTGACTTCCATGGTACCAGACATTTTTTGAGGCACAAAATCTTTAATGCTGCAATGTAGCAACCTAGAATCAATCGGAGCTGCATGCATCTCTGGAGACGCGAGTAGCGACTGCATAAGTCCTGGCTAGAGAGAAGACAGAAAAGTTCAAGCAGTTTTAGAAATCACTGGGCAGTGAGTTGAACATAGGCAGACATAGTAAGTATTAGAGCAGCTCTTATGATGGGAATAAATGAGAAAACAATGAAGCACAGGTGCCAAGGCCCATCAACAGCCTACGTCAGGAAGAAAGGAAAGGGTGAGGCACAAGGTTGACTCTGCTAAGGCGGATAACTGGTTACTGGTTTTGCTTGAATGTGGAGGCAATCTTTCAGACATGGAGTATTGAAACAAATTTCAACTTACTTTGCTGTTACTTACAAGTGAGTATCATTGCAAAAAAGAACATATTCTGTGGGCTTATGAATTTGTTAAAAATGTAATGTTGTTGTGCTGCAGATGAGTTAGGAGGTGAGAATGAGGAAACCTTATTTAAAAAAAAAAATCAAAGGAATATCAGCACCAAGGACCAATTTGCAGTAGCGTTCTAGATGAAATTACAGTTTAATAAATTATGGTAAAATTATTGATTCTTGTTAAACAATAACTAACAGAGTCACTCTTTGCTCTTACTTAGTGTCCTAATTTCTGAGTTTTGCTAGCACCTTCCTGGTCAGCATGGATTAGATGGAAACCAAAATCATATCTGGTTGAACCGAGGAACTTTGGTTTGCTTCCCTGAATGAATGCAGTCGAGCGGTGGAGACCAGTTTCACAACATCTAATTTAGTTTTCAAAGCACAAGTAGTACACATATGACAGAATATATCTAGCTAATTAATGCTAATTTCCCATTGACCCCAAATTGTTATTTAAAATTACTTTAGGTATTGAAAACATCTGTTGTGGCATAAACGAATCAAACCCTGAATACATTTTTTGGTTAAAATCCCAACTCCAAACTTAATCCAGAGAGCGTCAAGTGGAAGGGGAGGGGGAGGGGGAAGACAGATGGCTTGGGATGAGCTGGTGTAGGGCCGGCCTCAAGCCCAGCACTTGAAGGCAGGAAGCAGGAGGATGGTGAGTTCAAGGCCATGCTCAGCTACAAAGTGAGACCACGTCTCAGAAAGTCAAACTGTAACACAGTCAAAAACAAAAACAAACAAACAACCCACAGATAGAGAGGGGGAAAGAAAAAAGGGAAGGGCTGAAGGGCCTTGGGTAGATTCTGACTCCATTTAATCAATCATGCTACTTGACATGAGTCAGAGTCATATGGGAAGAGGAAACCTTAATTGAGGGAGTTTGCCCATCAGATTGACTTGTGGACATGTCTCTGAGGCATTTAGTGGATTAATTATTTTTGTGGCGGGGGGGGCAGTCTACTATGGGTGATGTTATTCCTGGACATTCAGTGTCTGGTTGGGCGAGAAAGCAAACAGATCAAACCATAGAGAGCAAGCCAATAATGGCATTCTTACAGAGTCTGTTTTGGTTTCTACCTCTAGGTTCCTGTCTTGAGTTCCTGCCTTGACTTTCCTCAGTGATGTAAGGCGATCAATACGCCAAACAAACTCTTCCCTCCCCAAGTTGCCTTTGGTCAGAGTTTTCTCACAGCTACAGAGAAGCAGAGCAGGGCATCTAGGACACAAAGTGCCCTCTCCTTGATTCCCAGGATTCTCCCTCAGCTGCCGTACACCATGGCTGACAAAAGGATAGTGAAAACTGGAAGTTCATTTTTGGGGTCTCATTGAAGAGGGGCTACCAAGCACTGTGATTCTAATCGCCATTATTTTCAACTTCACCTATAACCCATGAGTCATGTTTCTACCCACAAGAATATACACACGTGTTGGATATGAAGCAAGCTTTTATGGAACAGTCTTGTAAATATACATACTCTTGCATGGTGTACTATGTAGAGCTAATATCACAACATCTATGCCCATGACAAATCTATGTCCATGACTTCACTGAAGTGGGCTACTGTGACAACACAGACTTTCTTTAAAAGATGTAGTTATCATGTAAATTTTTAAAAATACATATTTTTTTTTAAAAGAGCAGACTACTTCTAAGGAAGACCAGTGAGGTTTTACTAGTGCACTGTGGAATGAGGAAATGCAGGCACAGTATTTAACAGCGTTGTTCTGACAACGCACACAATCACACGCCCTCCCTCCATGCCCCCCTGCCCTTGCCATGATCTCTATTAGCTTTGTCCTGATAGTGTGACCTTCCAGAGCTCTACCCAGCCTTGACAGCCACATAAAACCCGCAAACAAACAGAGACTGACACAACCTTTCAGAGGTAGGATCCTACTCAAGCGCATGCATCAGATTCTTCTATGTGTGGGCATGACAACTACGGGAAAACTGTAATTTAGGACATCCTCTCTTTATCCCTTTATGTAGAATTTCACTTTAATGTGATGCAAATGACAGAAAGAAATACATTCCGTGAATGCTAAAGCCTTCCCATTAAAAATTCTGTATGCATTTTACATTCTAATTCACGTATAGTCAAAAACCCTGATAAAAATCACAGCGCTGATTTGACTGCTGTACTTATCGTATTAATGAGGATACTTTATGCCTTTTGAAAATTGGGATATGGTCCATTATGCGATTGTAAATGATGTGATTGTATCACTTAGATTTGTTATTCAATCCCACCCCTCCCTCCAGTCAGCCTTGTATATGAGAAGAATTGTTGGCGCCTGTCAGAACCCAGGCTGGAAAACTGAACAGCCCACGAGACCCTGCTTCTTTGTAGTTCTGTTTAGGAATGAGTTGCATACACACCGTACATAAATAAACACTATTTTCTTTCTTACTTAAAAATATTTTTTTCTCTTCAAAAGCACAAAGAAAAGCTTGCCAAAGAAGTGAAACGAAGAGGTGGCCGGCCTGTGGCTCCAGAGGCCTGTGTCTGCTCCACAGTCAGGCCGCCTAGTCCTTCACTGGCTCCTGCTTTTGGATTGCGTAACACCTGAGCCCATTTGCCTCTTTGCTTTCACATCAAGTGAGTGTTTGGAGAATTGCCATGCCAACCTATCCTGTCTGGCGGGAGGTAGGGGGGTGGGGGGGGAGTGAGCAGGGAACGTAGAAGAGGGTGGCGGCATCACTATCACATTTAGGCACAGCACGGTGTGTCATGGCGCTCCAAGTATTTTACTCCTATTTATTCTTTTATTTTTGTCTTGCCACGGAGGCATCTCTGAGCCCAGGAGCACCCAGGTTTGAAGACATCTGATAGTTTTCTTGGCTTTCTTTCTATCGCAGGACCTACGGCTCCTGGGTCTTAGTGAGAAGTGAGGAAGTTTATACAGGCAAAGAGCAGGAAGGCTTTCTTCACTGAAGTTGCACTCCTGTCCATCACGAGGAAGATTAAGGACCCGAGTGAGTTCTCTAAATGTTCACAGAACACAACCCGGCCCTGGCCACGGTGATTTCCAACCTTCAGATGACAGGCAATGGGGATCAAGGGATTTCGCCAGGCAACTTCAATAGCCTGAAAGCATCATGGACCCAACTGCCTCCTTAAGTCATGGCCCCAAATATGAGTTCACACTCGTCTGAGAGACACAGACACAGAGTAGTACCGGCTCTTGTCTTCAACATCATCTGTGTGTCTGTTTGGATTTATGAGCATTTGTGTATTGAGGTTCTGCCCCCCCCCACTGTCTCTCTCATCTGTTTCTGTCTGTCTTTCTTCCCCCTGCACTCTGTCTCTCTCTTCTCTCTCTTTTATTTCATCATGTTTCTTCTTAATTCCTTTAAAAATGATATTCTGCTAGAGAAAACAATGCTGACCTTTGCGACAAAAGTCTGGTATGGAGTCCTTGGAGTTTTATAAATATCAGCATCCAAGGTCTCGAAATTCACCTGACTTAAAGTCTGATCTGTTTTAGGAAGGCTTGAAACCCCATTTTAGGCTTCATCAAAGACTGTGCTATTCACAATGCAGATTAAAAAATATTCGAAGTCCTTGTGCCACAATGAAATAGCAAAATCATAGCACTGACCCCTCCCTCACCTTGTGCCTTTGACCCTAGCCAGAAAGAGAGAGATGTCTTAGGGAATTATTTGCAGTGCCTAAGTTTTATTTTTTGATGGAACAAAATTAAATATCAGAAAAGATCCCAAGGAGTGTTCCTGATGGGAGGCAGGGTTCCCACTTGTCTGAGATTCAAGGCCAAGTAAGAACTTTGCACAATCTTCTGGACAAAGCTGGCTACATCCTAATCTCTGTAAATCCACTCGCTCTGCTCCACTCTCATGTTAATCCGCTCAGAGGAGCTGCGCTCTTCTCACCTTCCCGGTATTGTTGCACACGGAGCAAGCGTTCTGAAGCTTCCACGCTGAGGGGCTGCTTCTGGGTTCCGTTTTGTGTTGCATTCCCTCATGCACAGCTTGATGGGTAGAAGAGGACGGCATCACCGCTGCATTTAGGCATGAGCTGCATTTAGGCATGAGCTGCATTTAGGCATGAGCACATTATATTATGTTGCTCCGTGCCTTTTGCTTCTATCTCTTTTAGGAAGGAACTCATTTGAGAAATCTTGGCTCTGCCTTTGGAGGAAAAAAAATCTATTTGCCTTCTTTCCTGTCTGCTGAAAATTGTCTCCTCGTTCTGTTTCTTAATAGAAAACCCCACTTATTTACATCTTCTCAGATCCTATTAGTTAGCTCAATTGACTAACTGTTACAGTTTTAAGACCAAGTCATTTTCTTCCTGTGAGTCATTGTGAGTGTATTCTATGGATTCCACAATGCCGCTTTCACCAGCCAGCTTACTTTCTCTGGCTTCTCTCTGATCTTCAGCGTCATGTCAGTGGTTCATTTTCTTCGTACTCACAGAAACTATGGCAAACCATCCCTCTCTAAAGAACAGAGGGGAAAATGTTAGACCTGGAGAGTCTGCCTCAGACCAAACACCCCAGAATAGAGTCAGGTAGAATACCTGATTTTATAAAACTTTGTCCTGATATTTCTTCCCTCTTGTCTTTTATAATTCTTAATAGTTCTTTAGAATGAATTTTTGTATCTAAGATGAATTTCTTCTCCATTTCTCCCTTGACAATGCTTAGTAAATCAGCGAATGGAATATTAGCCATGCAGCCCACTCTCTGAGAAGGACTGCTGGCTGAAGCCATGCTGTTTATATGCTGTTCTGTGCCCAACTGTGGATAATAACTGAATTGATTTTACCTGAGAAAAGACAAAGGAACCTCGAGCTGCTTTCTGTTCTCACGTTATTGGGTTTTGAATAGTAAGAGCTCTACTAGAATACTGGGTCACATTTAGGCTGCTTTATGAAAAAGCACTCGTTGGAGAACTTATAGTGGATTGTGAGATGTTACTGATGTGTGCATATATGTCTGTATGTATATTTTTATGTGTAATAATGTGGGATGTCCTTCTGTATATGTGTTGCTTTTATTGGTTAGTGAATAAAGCTGTTTCAGCCAATGGCTTCACAGAGTAAAGTCAGAAGGCAAATCTGGGTCCTGGTGGCAGGGAACAATAGAGCAGCCTCCAAATACATGTACATGTGTATATGTGTATGCATGTATGTATATGTATGTTTGTGTATATGTATGTGTTGTATGTGTATGTTGGTGTCTATGTGTGTAAATATGTGTATGTATTTATACCTATGTTTGTGTGGGGGTGTGGAAGGGTATGTTTAAACAAATGAGTCAACTAACAAGGACAAGACAATGTTTCTGATTTCCGTGACTTACCTCATTTTCCCAAAATATACTTTTCATAAAGCATCTTAATTAAGCTGGGGATGAAAACTTGACTTTCAGATCCTCTGAAGGAATTTAGAGAACATTATTCCTTAATAAATTGTAGTATAACCACAAACAAGCCAATCTATGGAAAATACAAGGGGTTATTGATGGTGTTCATTGTAAAGAGTGCCCAGTGCATGGCAAGTCCCTCCCAGGTGCTTCCTACTTACTGCCAGGAAACTCCTGCAGCAGCTCCGGGAGCTGTGTGCTATTGTCTTCACTTTATAAAGAGAGATAAAGGGCACATTGGGAGATTATTGGTAGTAAATGGCAGCCTAGGATTCAAATGAGGAAGCCGCAAAACCTTGATTCCAGCACAGCTCAGTTTGGGGGTTATGAATGTAGTCCAGGGTGGCGTATATATGGAGCCCTGGCTTTCATCATTAGCAAATAATAATTAAACGGAAAAAATAACAAAGTGAAAATGTGAAGTTCTCTGCTTTGATCAGAGAAAACCTAGCCTCTCCCTGAAAGATCATGTCAGCAAGATGTATGACTGTCTTAAAGAAACTCAAGGGAATGACATGTATTTTTAAGTGATTTAATTTCTCTTATCTATATTGATTTTTCAACTATTTTATTCTTTTATGTTAAAGTAACTCAGTATGTTATCTTGAGCAGTGTGGAAATTAACGTATGATGGGAGTTATCTTTTAAAAAGGAACATTTCATTGTGGTTCATTGTCCTTCCATGGACATCTACCTCTCCAGGTTCTGTTCATGCTCAGTATTCCTCTGTGGCAGTCAGAAAGCTCAAGTCTAGACTCGGGAAAGTGCCAGGGAATTAAAGTGAGGTCTCAGTTTTTGCCTGCACTTAGAATGTGCATTTGGCACACATTTGTATCCTGGGGCCATATCAACCTGGAAGTCAGGTCAGGCACTTTTACTTATGGCAGTGAACACTGGGAACCTTTTATACATGCAAAGAACACACTGGATATATCCTGTAATTTTGAAGCATCAAGGAATATCACATTTTGTTCACCATATATATTTACTAAAGGTAGTTTGTATCTTGTTCATATAGAATTAAGGATAGTGAACGAAATCATTCACATGGGTTTTATTGCCATTGAATTGTGTGAATAAACATTAAATGGTGTCTAGGAATTACCCATTTATGCAGTAGAATAATGTCATAAAATTATGTAGGTCCCCAAAAGAGTTCTTTTATCTAGCACTGGACTCAACCAAGTCTTCACTCTTTGATCAATACATAGACTCAAGAGTAAATGAAGTCCCACAGTTATACCACCCTATCACAATAATTATCTATAATTAATATTGTTATTGATCAAACAGTAGAAAGTCACTGTCTGGATGATATAAGGGTTTGGGGGATTTCATGGAGATGCTTTACATCTCAATCATGTTTCCCTGGGAGATTAATTCACGTTTCACCAGTCATTCCACGGGCAGAACATCGGGATTTCATTCCAACATCAGTGTCTTTACGTTGAAAGCAGACCCTACCTTACTTGTGATGACTGGAATCCCATTCTTTTGGCTTCCTAGAATGTAGTGAGACTAACTGTGGTGATCTCTGGTCCTTCTGTTGGCTTTCAGGGAAAACAAAACTGAGGTTGGGTGTGTCTGGAGCTCTGTTCTTCTCTGGACCTTCATCATCTTCTCTGAGAAGCAGGGAGTTGGGTCCCTTTCTGTCCCTAAAGATGTGAGCTCCAGTTTCAGTTGAGGTTCATTTCCAGTGTCTACAGAGTTGCTGCTGACAGTGTGACATCTGTAGGAGTCACTGGCTCTTGTATTATCATGCAGGTTTGATTCAAAGGATCTGGGGTGAAACTTGGGCCCTGAAGCTGGCCTCTAACGGTGGGTTTGGTAGCAAAGACCTGAATGATATTCAACCCAGAGGAAGATTAGACTAGTAATATACCTCTTTATTTCTCCCCCAGAGCTGGGATTCCTGACTCTACCTCTGCAACACACTGCTCCCTTCCTCCTTGTTGCAAGCAGCATTGGGCCTTCGAGAAGACATCCACAGACAGCACAAATCCCTTCTCAGAGAGAGAGCCACAGAGCTCTCCGGAAGAATCTGCGCCTCTCTGCCAGCCTCCCTGCCCCCAACCCCGCCGCCGCTCTCTGAAATATGAAATAAATGAGGTGGAGTTTAATTTTAGGGTCTACAAACTTGTAATGTGTTCATCATTCCTGCTACCATTTTGCATGGCAGGATGAAGTTGGCAGACACGTTTTGTGAGGAAAGCTGCAGGTATGTTCTGGCTTAATGAAGCACTCGGCGGCAATGAGAAAGACAGGCCACTTGCGGGACAGAGATTTTCTCTTGCAAGCTGGTTTCTTTTTTACCTTCCTAGGGAGGGCCTTTGACCCCAGCTGGTCTGTGCCAGAGCCCTACCTCCAGGGTAGCTTCTGTCTTTTCCCCTGGGACTTCCCTTCCCACAGGGCTGACTAAGGCCACTGGAGAGATCCTACCCGAGGTCTCAGGAGCAAGGAGATAATAGCTATTTTAAGGAAGAAATAAAATCAAATAATTTCAAATCTGAGTCAGTGGATTTTACAAGAAGACGTCTAGTTGGCTGTCAATGGGCATCTTCTCATAATTCTCAACACTTAGAAGACGATTTTTGCTTTCTTAAAGCTTCTGGGAACCTCACACGGATCAGCATTTTTAGCTTTCATTTTCTGAGTGCTAAATAAGAATTATAAAAAAAATTTAATAATTCTCACCTTGACGAAGTACAGGGAACTCCTTGTATCTGTTATTCTTTCTGCCTCTTACAGATGTGCGCTTTCACACACACTCGTGCCTCATGCACACACATACACACACACTCATGCACACACACACAGTGACACACACACACTCATGCACACATGCATACTGACACACACTCATGCCTCATGCACACACACATACTGACACACACACTCATGCACACACACTCACTCGCACACACACATACTCACACACACACTACTTGCGGGTTAGTAATTTTTTCTCAGTAATAAATGGCCTTCCTAGTGAACTGAAACAGTGAAACAAAACCCCTCCATTTTGTGGCCCACTCTCCCTGAACTCCGTTTTCCACTTTTTTCAAACTTCTTGGCACAGGAAATGAATTCTGTGTAGCTTTGGAGGACCATAAATACGTTCATCTCATGTTCTCCAAATTTCACATTCCTCTGTAAGTCATGTGGGCGTGACCCAGCCCAGTTCTTCATTATAAATCCTTTCCTTTAAAAGAGCAGTGTCTGCTTTGCCTCATGTTTGATAGATCCTACCACAAACTTCAAGCAGAAGAAGTGCAGACGACCATAACACTGTTCGCACACAGAGGGTATTTTATTAAGTCCAGCAGTTAAAAATGTACAAAGTTCCTTGTAATAATCCATTCATTCTGTTCTCACCTGATTCTTGGAGTAAGCCTGCACAATTATTCAAATCCCAGCTTTTAGCTACAGCATACACCTCGCCATGGGGCTATGCCTCTGTAATCTCGCTTTGGTCTTGCATGTCAAATGGAATTAGCTCCCGTAAGAAATGTGTGCGAAGACAACCCGAAGTGTCTAATCCTGCTGCTGTCTTCAAATTCTGAAACTCTGAGCTGTCATCATTTTCTATTGCTTTGTTGAACTTCTCACTTCGGCTTCAGTCCACCCAAGGCTGAAGTTTAGGAAAATTTGTGTTTTTATATATTTTTCCCGTTATGCTTTCTTTGAAGCTTTTCACATATTATTTTTAAAGGTTTAAACAAACAAACAAAGAACAATAATCAGCAACGACAACGAAAGTCTTCCTTGAAATTCTAAGACAATCTTACATGAAGAGGAATTCAACAAGAGAATCGCTTTTTTTTTCCCAGAGAATTTACAACACAAGCTGAAGGTTCACCAGCTAACTCCTCACAGATAGAAGAGCATATATGTGCATGGGTGTGCATCTGAAAACTGTAGGAGAGAGGAAAGGAATAATTTTATCGTTACTACTTTTCCTTAGCCACTCGGCCTAGCTAATCACAAAAGCTCATTCTGTCTCGATTGCATCTCAAACTGCCACATCTCTCCTGTGAACCAACGCCCTGTGCAGAGCTGGCAGACTAGCTGAGAGCTGTATTGAGCAGACTTGTTCAAGGAGTAATGTTATGCCTTCTTCTGTATCCAGTGGGTGCACTGTTTAACATGCTTCAGGCGAGGGAATGATCTTCGTCCATCTTCTCATTTCCCCACCTTCTGCATGATTTCCAGAAACAAGGTCTCTAAACTAACAGTACCCAGAAGGCCAAATTTCCTACCGGATGCATTCCTATGAACGAGCAAGGGTGGCTTACCCGACTCCTCTTGAGGGAGTGAACCCTCTGCCTCAGATTATCAATTCTGTCACTCGCCTGGTGCTGCTCAGGTCTTGAGCTTCTCCCAAAGCCCGTGGGCTCCAGCTGACCATCACACATGGCATGTATTTAAATTGACAGCCGTTCCACGCTGCGGGTTCCTCTTGGTGTCTTGACTAAGTGAGGTGTGGAAGGAAAAGAAACTGTACATTGTTGTGGTGGATATTTAATAAGTGGTAAACCGCAGCGCTCTCCATTGGAAAGTTAATTAAGGCCACTAGCTGACCAGGCTTCTGCAGAAAACGTGTTCATGGTCTAGCCGTGGAAACAGTCACAACAATGCTCAGCTGTAGCTAAGGCCTTTAAGAGACACTTCTCCTGGTCGTTCCTGAGTGCTTAAGTATTTCTGTTTAATCAAGGAGATGCTACATAGCCATCGGCTTCTCTGCAGCTTTGAATTTTAACTTAGGCTTTAACAGTAGAAACTTGAATGAAAGTCAGTAGTAGAGGCCGGCTTCATGACCAAATTTCATTTTAATTGTTTTTATGTTTTTGCAGGTAATGGAGTTGTGCAAGTACTTGGGGGCCAATAAGTGTCCAAGTGCATGTGGCATACACATCCATGCATACAGTTGCATAGGGATGACAGGCTTTATGATGTTCTTCTGGAACCATCTCTAGTTTTTGAGACAAAACCCACCAGTGCAGCTAGACTAGCTGATCAGAGAGCCCCGACATCAGCCTGTCTCTGCCTCCCCAGAACTGACTGGGGTTACAAACTCATTTTCCCAACACCAAGTGTTTTACACGAAGTATGGGAATGCAGCTCAGGTCCTCATGTTGAACATCGAGCTCTTACCAGCTGAGCTATGTTCCTAGTCCAACAAGCTGTATTTTCAAACAATAAAATTGTATGTGAAATGTCTCTTTGAGGATAATTACCTCTTTTGCTCACTTGGATCTCTTTGTATAGATAATATTGACTTTAATATGTATGTCAGTTAGTTTCAAACCCAGGAGAAGTCAGTCCCCTAACATTACTGGCTCATGCTACTCAAATTGAGCCTGTGGAAGAGCCTTCTTTAGTGACGCACAATGAATTGTATTTCTGTGGTCTCCTTGTTGCTTCACCATGAGAGGAAAGTTTAAAAAAAACAGTATATTTTACTACACAAAATACTACTTTGGCTAAAATAGGTAAAATATCCTTTCAACATCTTTTTGTGAACTTCTTGCCTTTTTGAGTATCAGAGCAATAGTCTCAGGTTCACTAATCCTTAGAAAGCTGGAGAAAGAAAGAGCAAAGCACAGGAGAGATGTGAGCAAGGTGCATCAAGGCAAAGAGTCTGCAGGAGGGGATGCCACTGGAGCATGAGAGCGGAGCTTTCAGCTGTTGTCCACAGCACAGGGAGAATTCTGTTTCAAGTCACTCTTGGCAGTGGACCTGGTGTGAGCTCTGGCCGCTCCTTTGATGCTAAATCCTTGCACCCATATTGGGGCTATGAAGAGAAGTTATTACAAGAAGTCACTCATTTCCTACTCTGGTATCCACCCACATGACAACAGAGCTTTCAGACGAGTCCTCGGAGAAGCTGCTATGAAAACTCTATGCTGCTCTTGGCAAAACTTGGTAAAGGAAAGAAAATGGCAGGAAGGTACAATGGGACAAATCCACCAGCATCTTGCCTCGTGCCTCAGTCATCATTTAACCAGAGGGAAACTGGGTCATAGTTCAAGAGTCAGATGAGTTCAGACCTAGATTTAGAACATTTTCCTGCTTAACCTGGGTATACAACAATCCTAGAGAATTTTAGGCAGAGCTACTCTGGCCTCACGATCCCTGTTGGCTCACTTCTAGCTTGCTTTTAGTCTAAAACATGACACACACTGGTCTTTGCAAGTAACAGTTGGGTGTTTCAATTTTCTTCATTGGCTACTTTGAATAATAATAAAATAACTCTCTCTTTCTCTCCTCTCTCTCTCTCTCTCTCTCTCTCTCTCTCATTCATTTCTTCCTATTTCATTAGATGTGCCCAGTATCTGACAAAGATCAGGCAGGGAGACTGGAGAGACTTCCATCAAGAACCAAGTCTCCTGAAAGGGTCTCCGAACGCAGCAGAACAAGCCTGTGTGTATTATCTCATGACTAACAAAATGGGAAGCAGGCAAGACTGTGCAGCAGCCACGCTTTCAAACCACAGCTAACTTAGTGAACCACTACATCCCCGGGGTGTGAACAGACCGCCCCTTGGCTCAAAGTCAGCCTGCTGTCCTGCTGCTAGCTCCCTAGGCCAACAATAACAAACCAGCACAACACAAACAGCAGCCGAGTGAGAGTGTCCTCAGAAAGCGCCCCTGCAGGAGCCCCGCTTCTGAACGTCCACTGGATGTGCAGTCCAAACAAAGGCTTGGGCAAGGTCTCATTGGCCTCCACCTGCTAGCAACGTGACTTCTGCCTTTAGGTGAGGTCGGAAGCTTAGAAGACTCATTGAGCTCACACCACCTATTTCTTCTTTCATTCTCCAGAGAAAGGCGTCCATTATTTCATCACATACAGAATGGGGGTGGAGGATGATGAGCCCTGGATTTACAAACAGCTACCCAGGTTCAAACTACCTATTACAACCTACAAAGCTCAATCTCAACTTCTCAGTTTCTTCACTGATAGTTTGAGTAGAGTAATATTTTCCTTCCAGACTGTAGGGTTTAAATGAGGTACGGAGATGTGCTATTATTAGCAACTATGCTAAATGATGTTCAGACAAATGTGAGATTGGGATGCATAGGCAACAAGCTTTTGAGAAATAAACAGTCATGTTGAAAGTAAAGATTATTTTTATTATTATTCTCAAGGTACATAGTAACTTTTATCCATAGTAGAAAAAGTTGACAATTGCTATTTCCGTCTTTGGGCCTGGATCCACCATGACCAGAAGTTCATGGTAAACTTTGTGGAAGGGAAGTATGATCACTGTGGTATGATGGTTCTAGAACAGCTCAGCTGGAAGCCGTGCAAAGTACCAACCAAGGGGTCTTCATCTGAAACTATGGATAGGCAGTTAGTTCCATAGTCACCAGTCACGTGATGTGAGTTTCCAGGGAGCCTATATGAAAACAATAATCAGTCTGTCATTTCTTTACTTTCGAAGAGAGCAGTGGAACCAGGGATGTGGGGAGCCCTCACCAGTCAGATTGTAGCTGTTGTCCAGCCATGTAACTTCTCCAAGGAGAGGAAACATTAGCATTTGTACAGCTAGTAGCTGCATGGAGATTTGCTTGCTGGAATATTCCATCCTTTGTCAGCTGTAGTATGTAGACTCCCCTAAGAACACTGAAGAGCAACAGAGGAAGAATAAAAGGAAATGCCAAAACCTACACGTGGCATGTGCGTTTTTATCCCTAACCACTTAACCAAGGGCTTGACTAACTTTCTGAGGTGTGTGGTGTGATTAAGTATAATTATGGAAGGCTGAGTTCTTGTCATGTTTTCTTTTTCAAGTGACATTCTTTCTCTTCCTTAAAGCCTACATAAAACCCATCAAAGTGCCGGGTACAGGGTGCACACACAAAATTTTGTGGTACCAGAAAGACCTGCCCAGAATAATGTGACACCCACCCTGAAAATAAAGGTAATAAGTGTTAAGAGTATCTGAGTGATGGAGCATGTAAGATGGGGCATGCTTTTCATAGCCTTGCATAAGCAAAAACATGAAGCTACTATCTGGCGTGAGTGAAGAAATGGCATTCTTCTGAGGTACAGAAACCAGTGGATTACCTGGCACCTCTGGACACTGTCCAGCTGCTTTTGTGCCCATTCACAAGCTTCCGGGTGTGCGACCAACAGTGAGGATGGGTAAGGGTGCAGGGAAGTCAAGAGGAGAAATTCCATTAGCTCTGTAAACACAGGGTCCTCATCTATAAAATGGGCCAGAGCGCTCCAAGCCCTAGAACTATAGGGAATAAATAAGGCAACAATCTGGGTCCATGAGAGGCAGTCCTGTGCAAAAAATGCTTTAAAAAAATAAGAGAAAATGCATAATCTGTGTCTTTGAGCAGAACCTTTCCTTTCTGCCGGCCTTCTCCAAGCCTCAGAGGAGGCGCCTCTGGAGTAATTGGCTGCAAGGGCTTGGCATCTATCTGTTGAGAAATAAGCTTTGTCAAAGGGCTCTGGAGTGGTGGTGTGAGGCGTTTATTAGTGATCTAAGGCAACAGAAGTTGCCTCTGGTGCTTATTGACTGTTTCTTGCTGGAGGCACGGAAATACACAGGCACGAAAGGGTGAGTTACTGTGGTTGTGGCTCTCTGGACCAGCAGGGACTTGGCAAGCTCTTGGAGGACAGAGTGTCTTGCATCAATCAACACTGACCCCTCTGGCTGAGTATGTACAGGCATAACGAGGCTCCTAAATTAGCCTCTGTTCTCCTTAGCGGGATGGATGGAAGATGAAAAGCAAGGAGGAGGAGGAGGAAACGTGTGTGGCTGTGGGGCGAGCTGCGTTCTGAAGCCCAGGCTATCCTCTTCTGCCCCAAACAGGTCTGAATTGTCTTCATTATCTAAGGGTCTGTGAAAAAGTGGACAAGGAGGGCTAAAACACAGAGCTGTTGATTTGACAAATGGAAATGAAGTATGGTGTCTAAGGACGCAGTGCAGCATTTTACTTGTGGGATAATCGGGTAGACATGCAGATCCCGCATTGGAGTGGCAAGATAGCATCCTACACCAGCAGAACACCCAAAAATGTGTTTGTTAAGGTTGCCATTAGGTATTCAAGTACTCCACACCTGATTTAGGAACCCCAATGTACTCAAAGATCCAGCTGAAAGTCATAAAACCCATGAGTCCTGTAAAAGACATTCTCATAGCATATGGAGAGGACCATAAGAACAATGCGTCTATGTTTAGAAATCATAGGCTACATCCAGATTTCTTTTTCTCCTTTTTGGACAAGTTCAATACTGCTGGGAGAGGCAAACCTTGGTGTCTCATATTTTCTGTTCTTTTCTTCCCTACTGGTCCCATGATAATAATTTTAAAGCCTTGCAGAGAGCTATCAGTATTTCAAAAGCTAGCAAGAAGAGTAAATCAATCAGTTCAACCCTGCTTCCATGTTATTTCTCTTTGCTTGTTTTCCATAAGACATAATCCCAACACGTGGATGACAGTTCCCAAAGGGCATGTCATGTAACCTTCTCTGGCCAGGTAAGGTATCCTAGACTTAAGGAAGCCAGAAAGTATGGAGAAGACAATAGAAACTTGACCCTGCTGGTGCCAAAGGGAATCTAGGACACTTGGTCCATACATGTCCATGAGCCAACATCACCGCCACACCCACTGGACAGAGAACTGAGAAGTGAGCAGAACAACATTGATTTCTCAGAGGTACCAGGTCTGCTCAATATTTCCCTCCTTGAGAAGGCAGGGTAAGAGAGCCTCAGGGGTCTGTGATGCTCTTGGTGTCCTTGAGGTTTCCCTTCGTAAGGCCTAACATTTTGGGGACACTTAGTATCAGTTGCTGTTATACATTCTTAGCAGGTATTAACACACTTTAAGTCTCTGGAACACCCCACAAAATCTGTCTTTTGTACTCTTTACTTTTGAATGAGGAATTCAAGGCAAAAGAGATGGTCTTTTTCTAGAACTAGCACATGGTAGAGACCAGGTCTTCTGAATCCTTGCTATCCCAGAGAATTTGTTCCTAACTTTATAACATTCTTCTTCTGACATGAGTATATTTCAGTGAAACTGGAAAGGGAAGATGGACTCTCCATGAACATATGTATTTCTTTTGACTACATGGGTTGCGACTAATAAGGCAATCTGAATTTGAAGAGTATGGTGACACTTCTCCTTTTTCTGGGACCACTGTATCTTCACACACACACACACACACACACAGAGACAGAGAGAGAGAGAGAGAGAGAGAGAGAGAGAGTCAAACTGTCAAACTCCAGGGTCAATTTCCAAATTTGAAGGAATGCTTTTATGGGAACCACTTAATAGCATGAGTATACAAGGTGGCCTTAGTGATCAAAAGTCTGAGGAAACTTCAAATTTACAAAGCAATAAATGACAGCAACAAAAATTAAGTATTGCCCAAGGCTTGTAGCTAAATTTATAAAATATTGAGAGTGTCACATAATGACTCAATGGCTTGTTTACAAATTTATTCAGGAAAGACTTTGTAACATGAGGGCCGGCTTGTTGGGGTTTCTGTCCAGCTCAGTACCCCACAGCCGGCAAATCCCAAAGACAATCACACAAAGTCTACATTAGGTTATAAACTGATTGGCCCATTAGGTCAGGCTACTTATTAGCTCTTATAACTTATGTTACCCCATTATCCTTATCTACATTAGCCACATGGCTCAGTACCTTTTCCAGTGGAGCAGCTTACATCTTTCCTCTCCTGTGGTCTGGGCAGAACTGGTGGAGGAGCTTCCTGTTTTCCCAGAACACTCCCAGTCTCTTTGCTCCACCCCTACTTCCTGTCTGGCTTTCCTGCCTATACTGCCTGGCTGGCCAATCAGCGTTTTATTAAAATATGATTGACAGAATACAGACAATTCTCCCACACCAAGACTTTCTGAAATGTGTGCTCTGGAGAACCCAGCACTGTTCATCTCCTACCAATTCCTTCTTCATTTCTTACTCAACCCTTCATCCCCTTCCATTCCTGCCACACACTACTCGGTCTTTACAATTTTCAGAGCGTGTTTATACACCTACTTCATTCTGTATACATCAGGTGCAAGCAAAATGTACTGCATTTGGCCAAAGGCCAGTATGAAATTTGGAAGGAAAAAAAAAGCTACAACAGTCTTTAAAATGAGAGTATCACAACAGAGCTAAATCAGAAGTGATTTTGAAGTTAGAAAACAATATATGTTGCATTTGAACTTGAAATGACCTGACTGACCAAATACTTCATGTGTCTTTAGAGGTAGTTGCAATAGAGATAAGGCAAGTGAAAGATGTAAAAAAAATATTCTTTAAACACATCATTTCTCTTTGATTTTAAAATCCAATGTGTGTACAATGAAAAGAAATCAAAGAGAAAAGTGAAACATTGAAATACAAATGTCCATAATTTCACTGTAACAAAAGTCCACATGATTGTAGAGTGCAGTCACAAATACATTCAGATACATACACAGACACTGACATACTCAGAGTATTGTTGGTTTCCTCATGCCAAACTCAGATATGCAAAAAATCAATGTCATACTCTAGTTTAAGAAAACTTTGATCTTGGCCATGAAAAACAACTGTCTGGCTTTTTGCTGCTGTTTTATTCTCATCTCCTCTGTATGTACACCCGCTGACTAACATTTAGCCCATTCAAAGTTTCTTTTTCTTTTTCAAATGCTTGGCCTCTTTGACAAAACAGTCCTTTAGATTATTCTTCTAGCTGAAGATGAAGCCTGGATGTTACAGATGCATCAATAGTTAACACGGACTTAGACTCAGAGCATTACAAAAACAAAATAGCAACAATTACAATAATAATAATCACACAAACTATAAAGGTCACTGTTTTATGACAACAAATTCCAATATAGCTCCACTCCCTCAGCCTGACAGAAGAGCCCTCAGCTTTTTAAAGTGTGGGTTGCAGAAGGAAAGAACATGCCTTGACTTTGTAGGGCGCATTTCTGAGAACACTTGCTCAACCCCCGAGTCACACCCCTTGCTCTGTCTTCAATGAAGCAGAGAAGTGACAGATTGGGTTGAAGGCCTATTTCTAACACCAAGGGTCACTCTTCTGCCTGAGTGCTCTTTGCCACACACCAACAGGGTGTCCAGGTTGGGACTTGCTCCCCCACTGTTCAGCCAGTAGCCTCACAAATAATCCCCAGAGGCCTCTGCCTCATCTGCCTCCATTGAAGCATGCCGTGTGTCTGCCATATGGTGCAATCAGTCCCTGTCTGGAAGGTCCTCCAGAGCTCCTTCTCAGGCACCTTGTCCTTTGTCACAGGACCTCATGGGAAGCCTATTGGCCTCAGCCTCTCCAGATCTCTCTTTGAGGACTAAAAATAAATTCTGGATCTGATAGATTACAGGATAAAAAATCCGAGCCTTCCTCTTCTAGTTAGGTGGCATCACCTCCATTATGCATTAGTTGTAATAAAGTCAGCCTCTGCCACACCTGTTAAATTAGTGGAGGACAATTGAATGAGGAAAGAGGTTTTTAGGAAACAGTTATAAAATCTGCAGGGTGTTGGTGTATATTTTGCACCTTCTCCTACATTTTCACCCCTCCATAAAAAATTTATAAGTCATGCATGTGTGTCTTCATGGGCATACGTGCATCACGTACATGTAGTTTCCTGTGGAGATCAGAAGAAGTTGGATCCCCTGGAGTTTACAAGCAGTTGTGAACCACTCCATGTGTGTGTTGGGAACCTAACCTGGATCTTCTTGAAGAGCAGTATGTGTTCTTAATCTCTCCAGCCACCCCGCCCCGACTTTATTGAAGGATATGAGCTCTGGGAAAAGATTTTAATGTTGTGTTTCTTAAATCCAAAAGAATTTAGAAATGAAAATCCTCAATTTGGTGATTTTGGCTTGTCCTAAGTTTATGTCTGTTATCCAAGCAGAACAAATTTTGGAAATCATTATACATACATACATATATGTTCAATTTTGGTGATGATTTAGGTAGCTTATTAAAATTTCACATTTCCACTCAAATTCTTGCTTAGTTTTTAAAATAGTTAACCCTCCTCACAGTTTTCACAGGGGTGAACAATAACTGCTCAAGACCTGTTCAGAGCCAAAGAGCCTGATCTTCAATACTGGGAGAATAAGAAGTGTGCCTCCAGCTAATAAGAGCAGTGAGAGTTATAGGATTTTATAGCCATTTAATTATGTCATTATCATAAGAGTTGGCTAGCAAGTGGGGAGGGGGCTGCCACTAGTCTGACATTATGACTTTGTGGGTTTCTGCCAAACCCCTAATTGTATTTGGGGGAGATTGTTAGAATAATGCATTGCTTAAAAAGATACTTAATAGTTTGATTAATATACTTAAGTACATATTTTCCCTTTTAAAAATATTTTTATTAATTTGCTGAGAATTTCATACAATAGTTTTAGATCATAGTTACCCCTCCCACCCCTACCACTTCCCTGAACTCTCATATCTACTCTCTCTACCTTCACCTTTCTCCCAAATAAACTTTCTGTTTTCTTTTTTTTTCCCCATCAAGACCAGTGTGTGTTTCTCATAGAACTGCTAAAAAGACGTCATGTGTTTCTCTCAAATGTTGAAAGCTCATCTGAACTTCCAGGGGAGCGGAGTTTGGGGAGTCTTTCGACAAGCTTGTGTCCCTCTCAGGATTCTATTGTATCAAGTGGGGAGAGTGTAAATTTTCATTGCATTCACAGTTACCATTTATAGATTGTTTAGTCCTGTGCATTGAGGTCTTCCTTCCTTCCTCCTCCTCCTTCTCCTCCTCTTCACTTACTCCTACCACAAACCCATAAAGGTTTAATACGTCTACTTTTATGAATGACAAAAAATGAAGTCTCAAAAATGTGAATGTACCTGCTCTAGGTTCCAAAATTGGGTGGGCATGTGAATGTAAGAGTTCACACCTCTATCTATTCTTGTCAATGTACTCTCTTCTTACCCAGCTGAAGGTGATGAGCAAACACAGCATGAATGCAGCAGAAATCATGCCTCCTTCCCACAAGGCACATTCTTTTCAAGCTGCTATTTCCAGTCACATTTTGCCTTTGTTTATATTCTTCAGAAGCTAGAACTTCAAAGAAGAGCTCATACTTATACTTCTCAAATTCTTCCACACAGCCGAAACAGAAGAAACATTGCCAAATTCTTTTTATGGGGCTACAATTACCCTGATACCCAAACCACAGAAAGATTCAACCAAGAAAGAGAATTGCAGACCAATTTCCCTCATGAACATTGATGCAAATATACTCAACAAAATACTGGCAAATAGAATCCAAGAACACATTAAAAAAATTATCCACCATGATCAAGTTGGCTTCATACCAGAGATGCAGAGATGGTTCGACATATAAAAATCTATTAATGTTCCATCATATAAATAAACTGAAAGAAGAAAACCATATGATCATCTCATTTGATACTGAAAAAGCATTTGACAAAATTCAACACCCCTTCATGATAAAGGTCTTGGAGAGATCAGGGATACAAACAAGATAACAGCCAGCATCAAATTAAATGGAGAGAAACTCAAAGTGATTCCACTAAAATCAGGAACAAGACAAGGCTGTCCACTCTCTCCATATCTATTCAACATAGTTCTTGAAGTTCTGTCTAGAGCAATAGAAGAACAAAAAGAGATCAAGGGGATTCAAATTGAAAAGGAAGATGTCAAACTTTCGCTATTTGCAGATGTTATGATAATATACATAAGTGACCCCAGCCTGATCTACGAGAGATAGTACCAGGAAAGCTAGGGTTGTTACACAGAGAAATCCTGCCTCAAAAAAGACAACAAAAGGAGATAATATACATAAGTGACCCCAAAATTTTGATGAGGGAGCTGCTACAGCTGATAAACACCTTCAGTAATGTGGCAGGATACAAGATCAACTCAAAAATATTAAATATATACAAATTATAAAGGGGATGAGAAAGAAATCAGAGAAACATCACTATTCATAATAACCACGAATAATATAAAATATGTGAGGGCATCACGAACCAATGAAGTGAAAGACCTGTACAACAAGAACTTTAAGTCTTTGAAGAAAGAAATTCAAAAAGATATAAGAAAATGAAAAGATCCTTCCATGCTCTTGGATAGATAGGATCAACATAATAATAATGGAAATTCTACCAAAAACAATTTACAAATTCAATTCAATCCTCATTAAAATCCTAACATAATTCTTCACAGTCCTTGAAAGAACAGTACTTAACTTTGTATTAAAAAACAAAATACTCAGGATAGCAAAAAAATCCTGTACAATAAAGAAACTTCTGGAGGCATCACCATGACGTCCAGCTCCATTATAGAACTACAGTAAAGAAAACAACTTGGTATTGGACTAAAAACAGACAGGTGAACCAATGGAATTGAACCAAAGATCCAGATATTAAACCATACACCTATTAACATCTGAATTTTGACAAAGAAACTAAAATCATACAATGGAAGAAACAAAGTGCCTTCAACAAATGGTGCTTACATAACTAGATGTCAGCATGTAGAAGAATGTAAATAGATTTATAGATATCCCCATGCACAAAACTCAAGTGCAATGGGATCAAAAACCTCAATATAAATTTAGCCACACTGAACCTCATTGAAAAGAAAGTGGCAATTATCCTGAAAATGGCATAGAAGACCACTTTCTAAATATAACACTAGTAGCAAAAACACTGAGAGCAAAAATAAATAAATGGGACCTTCTGAAACTGAGAAGCTTTTGTAAAGCAAAGGATAATGCAGTCAATAAGGCAAAAGGTGGTGTAGGAGGTCCTTCTGTTTATGTATTGCTTTCATTGGTTGAATAAAGAAACTGCTTTGGTCTTTTATAGGGTGGATTTCAGGTAGGCAGGAAAGACAGAACAGAATTCTGAAAAGAAGGGCAGAGAGACAGACACCATGAAGCTCCTGCCTGAGATTGCCACTGCCGCTGGTTAGAATCTTTCCCGGTAAGCCACGACCTCATGGTGATATACAGATTGGTAGAAATGAGTTAGATCAGGATGTGAGAGTTAACCAATAAGAGGCTAGAGATAATGGGCCAGGCAGTAATTTAATTAATACAGTATCTGTGTGGTTATTTCGGGTATAAGCTAGCCAGGTGGCAGGACACAGCCCGCCATTATTACTACAAAAAGGACAGTCTATTGAATGGGAAAAGATCTGTACCACCTCACATCAGGGAGAGAACTGATCTCCAAAATATGTAAAGAACTCAAAAAAGTAGGCATCAAAATACCAAATAATCCAATTAAAAAAGGGGGGTATAGTGCTAACCAGAGAGTTCTCAATGGAAAAATCTCAAATGGCCAAAAGACACCAAAGGGAAATGCTATACATCCTTAGGCATCAGGGAAATGCAAATCAAAATGACTCTGAAATACCATCTTTGACCAGTCAGAATGACTAAGATTAAAAATACCAATGATAGCTTATGATGGACAGAATGGAGAGTAAGGGGAACAGCTTATGATGGACAGAATGGAGAGTAAGGGGAACAGCTTATGATGGACAGAATGGAGAGTAAGGGGAACACTCCTCCATTGCTGGTGGAAATGCAAACTTGTGCAGTCACTTTGGAAATCCGTATGATGGTTTCTCAGAAAATTAGAAATCACCCTACCTCAAGACCGAGCAATACCACTCTTGGGCATATACCCAAAGGATGCTCAATCATACTATAAGGACATTTGCTCAACTATGTTCATAACAGCATTATTTGTAATAGTTAGAACCTGGAAACAACCTAGCAAACTAGATGTCTCTCAACCAAAAACATAGATAAAGAAAATATGTACATTTACATAATAGAGTACTACTCAGCAGTAAAAAACAGTATCTTGAAATTTTCACACAATGAATGGAACTAAAAAAAAAAGCCATTCTGAGTGAAGTAACCCAGACCAAGAAAAGCATGGTATCACTCATGAGTAGATATTAGATGTAAAGTAAAGAATAATGAGCCTATAGTTTATGACCCCAGAGAAGCTAGGTAACAAGGAGAATCCTAAGAGAAGCATACATGTACATTCCTGGGAAGGGGAAATAGACCAGATCTCCTGACAAAGTTGGAAGAGTGGGGGTTCTGGGAGAAGGGAAAGCAGAAATGAGGAGGAAGGAAAAAGGGAAAGGGGGAGAAGCACTTGAAGGAATGGGATAGTTGAGATGGGTAAAAACAGAGGGAGAGCAGGGAAAGGGTTATCTTGATTGAAGGAGCCATTATGGGCCTAGTGAGAAACCTGGCACTCGAAAAATTCTCAGTAATCTACAAGGATGACCTCAGCTGAGACCCTACGCAATTGTGGAAAGGGTTAGGATTCTTGCCCTGTAGTCAGATTGATGACTATCTTAAATGTCACCACAGAAGTTTTATCTAGCAACTGATGGACGCAGATTCAGAGATCTATGGTAGAGCACTGGGCTGAGCTTCCAACGTTCAGTCAAAGAGAGGAAGGAGTAATAATATGAGCAAATGGGTCAAGGCCATGATGGAGCTACACAATGAAACAGCTGACCTGAGCTAATGGGAGCCCATGAACTCTGGCCTGACAGTGGGGGAACCAGCATAGGGCCAAACTAGGCCCTCTGAATGTGGGTGACAGTTTTGTGGCTGGGGAAGACTGTGAGACCACTGGCAGTGAAACCAGGAATTATTCCTACTGCTTGTTTTGGCTTTTTGGAACTTATTCTCTTTGGAGGAATACCATTCTCAGCCTAGATATAGTTGGGAGGGTCTTGGTCCTGTGTTAGACTTTGTTGACTTTATGTGGGAAACCTATCCTCTCTGAGGAGTGGATGGGGAGGTGAAGTAGACAAGGAAGGTAGAAGGAGTGGGAGGATAGGAGGGAATGGGAACTGGGATTGGTATGTAAAATGAGAAAAAACAGGATTCTTTTTCTTTCAAAATAAACACATTTTAAAAAGAAGACAGAAAGAAAAGCATTAGAAAATAAAACTATGAAGCAGAGATGATGACCAAAACAAAGGAGAAGATGTAATTGTGGCATTTGTTTTGATAAATAACAAAATTATTTATGAGTTTTAGGCTGGAGTGAAATGTTTATTTTTCTGTGATTTAGATCTTCATTAATGAAGATCTATGAAAGAATCTTGTACATGAATCTCTTGAAAAAAAAGTTGTCTGGAAAGATTATATGCTTTGCTACCAAAATTTTCCTTCCCACATACATACCATACATGAAAAACTAGCTCTTTTTAAGTAATTTTGAAATTTGCTGCTAGACCACTCCATCCCCTAACAGTGAGGGAGCAAGGCAGCTGAGTTGGAATGAAGGGCAATCAGCATCACCAAAAGACCAACTTGATAAGCTACTGACACAATTCAGTCTAACATTCATGAAAGATTAAAAAAAATAAAATGCAGACCTAAGTAAATACTTCCTGCTATATGCATTTACTACAGAATTTAATTAATCATTTTCCAGATATCTTCAAAAATATTCTGTAAGAATACTTTTCAGTTGACATAATATACACCCCCACACCCTTGACCTTGAGACACTGTATCTTGTCTAGTCAGTCATCCCACTGAACTTCTTTTTGCATTTCTGTAAAATATTTGTCTCCTTGTCTCTTTACACCGTCTCAAGGTCAAACAGAATTCCACTTTTTTAAAAAAAAAATTACATAATCTGTTTTGTTTTATTTTAAAATTCTAGACTTTCTGTGCTTGCTTTTTCATTTCATCTTGCTGATTTAAGTACCTTTCAAAATAAAACAACAGGGATTGATTTTGAATGAGTGGGCAGGTCACTTCAGTCTGGGGACTCTTTTGTTTTTCCCCAAATGGCTGCTCTTAGGTCACCCTTTCCCTCCTCTGTCCTCATCTGTCCTCAGTGGCTAGGTATATACAGCAATCTCAAGGGGAGAACCTTCGGGAATCCTGCAGACTTCCTCTATTGGTTCACTATTAGCAATACAACGTCTATGTGGGTAGCTGGATTCTTTCCCTTCAGGGTTTCACTGTTACTAGCTTTGCTTGGTGGGGCCACCTTCCGATAAGCTTAAATATTTGCTAAGGATGATTTTTCTGATTTCTTTACTTTTATTCTTTATCTCACACTTTTAATTCAGATTCCACTGTTGTCCATCTCTCTGTGTCAGTTATTTGTTCCACTTACGTAGACTCATGAAGCGTTATTCATTTGTAGCTCTAACTTTAAATAACACCCTAAAAATGTCTTTCTTCTCTGGTAGGTTTCTGGTGGCGAGAACATCATCACACTTTCTGCAAGAAGGATACGAGATAGTTTGGATGGGACTAGAAAGAAAACAAACTGCTCTGTTAACTCGTCTTCTTATTTCAAGAGTGAGATATTTGGGTTAAAACATCGAGAACGTACAATGGGTTGACTTAAGGCTTAGAAACAAGTCCTGTTGAAGACAGCTGAAGAATCCCCGCCATTTTATTGTAGAAGGAAACAAGACTTAGTCACATTTTCTAAGGTTGTCTACAAAAGTACATCAAAGCTCTTTCTGGGTCAGAAACCTTTTATTTATTTGTTTGTTTGTTTTTAGTTATTATTGTTATTATTATTATTAAAAACTAATAGGGCAATTACATTTTAATATCTTTTGTGGCCAGTACAAGTGGGGTCTGAAAGCTTCTGTAAGCTCTTCCAGTCAGTTCATTTCTGCACCTATGGAGAACCTGCTTTGCTGGGGAGGCAGAGAGAGAAGGCTGGGTAAGACACAGTGACTTCTCTCCTGCTGCGAGGAGAAAATGCCATGACTAAGAACAACTTGCAGATGTAATGGTTTATTTTGGCTTACTACACGAGAGGAAGCCTTTCATACTTGCAGGGAGGCATGACTTAGCATGATTGCCAGAGCAGGAAGCTGACAGATCAAATCTTCAGCCACACACAGAACACAGAGAGCAAACCAGAAGTGAAGAAAGGCTATAAACTCAAAGCCTAACCCCAGTGAAGTACTTCCTTTAGCAAGGCTCCACTTCTTAAAGATTCCATACCTCTCCAAACACCACTGTCAACTGAGATTGTGTATTCAAGTACCTGAGCCTCTAGGGGGTATGTCTCAATCAAATCACCATAGTGATGCAAGACCTTATCTAAAGGAAGGAAGGACTAGCTATTAGATAGTGACACAGGCTTTTAATCCCAGTACTCAGGAGGCAGAGGCAGGCGCATCTCTGTGAATTCGATGCCAGCCTGGTTTGCAAGAGCTAGTTCCAGAAAAACCCGGTCTCGCAAAAGAGAAGAGAAAGGAGATGGATGGGATGGTATCTAATTACAACCCTCTTTTCTCAACCAAACGGACTGATCCACTGTTTCAGCGAAGACAGCTCTCTACAGACCAGACCATTCCAGGAAATTTTTGATACTGTCTTCTGAAGAACTCGAAATCCTATTCTTTACATTCTGCAAACTCACTCTGAAGTTTTCAGTTGTGATATACTCAGAATTCTAATATATGATATTGAATTGAAAGGTTTTTTATTGTTTTTATTGTGTTATACATTTTACTCTGCTCCCCTGCCTTCCTCCCCTCACCCTTTCTACCCTGTCCTGTAACCCCCACGCTCCCAATTTACTCAGAAGATCTTGGCTTTTTCTCCTTCCTATGTAGATCCATGAATGTCTCTCTTAGGGTCCTCTTTGTTGTCTAGGTTCTCTGGGGTTGTGTCCTGTAGGCTGTTTTTTTTTTTCTCTCTGTTTTATACCTAAAGCCACTTATAAGTGAGTACATATTACATATTTCTTTCTGGGTCCAGGTTACCTCACTCAATATGTTTTTTTTCTAGTTCCATCCATTTGCTGAAAATATCAAAATGTCATTTTTTTTTACCAATGAGTAGTACTCCATTGTGTAAATGTATCACATTATCTTTAAATAAAATGAAATTTCTTTAAATTAAAGAATTTGGAAATTTCTTAAGACATTATATTTTAAATGATTTATTCTTTAATGATCATGTATACAGACGTTCTTTTCTGTCTACTGAAACGTGTTGAATAATAATGGAAAAACCATTCACTTTCCATGGTATCTGTATTGCCATGAGGGTGCAGACAGTAAACACATATAAATTTTTCCAGTCATCATTTACTCCACAATAGTGCTACAAACCAAATAACTCTAGAATGTCTGGATTGTGGTACGCAGTATTCATCTGTCACACCATTAATGTGCGGGTCATCTGGAGAGGAACTGAGATTTCCGAACTTAGATTTTCTGAACCCTCTGCTGTCATCAGGAAACGATCTGCGTTGCTTGTGGCTTTGGTCCTCCTGGAGCAGCACTGCTGCAGAGCATGCTCTTCTTGTGGGAGACTGTATAGGGGCAAGAGGCTGAATCAGAGAGAGGCTGCACCACCTCAGCTTCTGTCACACCCACTAACATTTCCTTACCCAAGTCAATGCACATACCACACCCAGCAAAAATTAGCCAAAGGGTATTTTTTTAAAAATTGGGAAGAAAAATGTGGTTCTGAAAGAACTACGTAGATCTACCGAGAAGATGGTGACCTTCATGACCTAACTACTTCTGTTCTCTCTTGGGGTTCCGCCTCTTAAAGGTGCTTCTGCCTTGCACTCTGTTGTCTGCTATCCTGGGGACTAAGCACTAGAAGCTAGGAGGGTTGTGCTCCAATAATATCAGCACCTATATTATAGCAACGAGAGTGCCAAGAACCAGAAACGATTCAAGCGGCCACATTGGCAACAGAAAACACTAGCTGGTTCGAATTCTCTTAAGAAAATAAAATAGACTTGGATAATTCCCAGAAAGACGTAAAGAAGAGTACATTTAAGATGAAGCTGAATGCATTTCGGCTAGCAGGGACAGAGCATACAATGACGGAGCAACAAAGGAGCTAATGAGAACATTAGCTGGTAGAAAATGAAGCCAGTGAGATCAGGTTTCATGGTGCATTTAGTCACTTTTCTCATTTGCTGTCACACAATGCATGCCAAAAGAAAGCTAAGGAAGTAAGGGTTTATCTGAGGTAGCATTTTGAAGATACAGTCTATTGTGGCAGAGCATCATCAAGGCATGAGTTAAGGTGGCCTGTCATATTATATCCACAGTCAGGAACCAGAAAGAGAAAAAGAGGAAACAGTGGCCAGCTTAGTTCCCTTTTTGCTCTGTCTGGAACCCCAGTCTGCAAATAGTTCCACCGACAGATAAGGTAGATCTTCCCACCTTGGTTCACCTAATGTCGAAACTTATAGGAATGTCTAGATGTCCATCTCCCAGGTCCTCTAAACTTGACAATCTGAACTAAGCATCACATAAGGGGAAACCTGAAAATGTTAGGAATATTTGATGAAGGAATTACCAGCCATGCTGGGCTTGTCTTGTGTGCCTGAAATCCCTCACTCAAAGACTGAAGTAGGAAGATTGGGAGTTCAAGGCCAGCCTGGATTACACAATGGCATCCTGTCTTTTAGAAAAAGAAAAACAAATGTTCTCAGCCCAAATGCTGACAAGGTAAATAGTGGCCCCTGAGGTGCAGAGGTCCAGATACCTTTCTCCCAAAGGCGTCTCACACTTAAATGGAGCTGGTGCTTCTTTGCTCTGCTTATTCTCACTCTTGGGAGGACTCTTATTCTTTGCTACCCCGAGGGCTGTGTGGATGTGAAACAGCAACATCTCTTATTGCTGTGGCCTGGTAGAATCCTTTTCTCAGGGATATGTGGGTCCCGATGTAGCCATAGATGTATGGGTTATGCCTTTGGGAAGTTTGTGATGAATATAGGGTATGAAAAAATGTAAATGGGGCAACCTCATGACTTCCACCAGGGTAGCCACACACAAAGCCACTTCCAAGTGTTTGAATTTCATCAGAATGGAAGCACAAAGGTGCTGAATGCCTGAAATGCCTGCAATCACGAGGGCTTGTGCACTTTCTCAAAAATGACCTTTGATTTTTTTTTTGTCCTCTGTGAAAAATTTTGTCTAAAATTGGCATTTAATTAGCCAGATTTCCTTTTGTCCTCATCTCGCCATAGATGTAAGGGAACGAGAACTATTATCCTATTTTCAGACACATGATAAAAGCAAATCAAAACCAGCAACATGAAGACACTGCCGTTCTCCCTGGGTCACAGTAACACCACTACAGGTGCACCCTTGCCTTCTATTAAGAAACCCCAACCAAATGGGGAAATATACAGCTGGAAATTCATACTGCCGCATCTTTAGCGAGAGAGAGGATGTGCCCAGATGAGAAGGCAGAAAGCGCTAGCCAGCGGAGCTCAAACATCTGACATGGGTTTCCAGACAGGACTAGTGTGACAGTGTCTATTCTATATGCAGTTGTGAGGGAGATGACTTCCAAGCAGGGGGTAGAGATCTGGGAGGCATCGCCACCTGTCCCATTCGGGATGCCTCTGCTTCCAGGGAAGATGTTGGGGTCACTCGTGGCAAGGTATTCCTCCACATTCATCTCCTGTGTTATCTGCCAGGAGGAAGACTTCAGTCCTGGCTCCTAACCACCCGAGGTGAACCCCAGCCATCAGCAACCTCCGAAGAAGAGAGCAAACTGCCCTGTTTAAAGAAAGCTTGCAGCCCATGAGAGGGGCAGGTTAAAAACCTCCAGGCTGGTTCAATCAGAGGCTTCGCCTCTCTCCACCCTGCGCTCCTCTTCTGCCGCAGAACACATGCTGCGAGGAGACAAAGAGGACACGCGTTTATTTTTGAGCATAGGACTTAGGAACCACTTGGGAAGAATATTCTTGATTGAGAACCAAAACATTCCATGATGCTTAACAAACCTGCAAATTGAAAAATCAGCATCGGCCTCCGCAGCCAGGAGGCAGAAGAAGGACCTATACCCTGGGAGAAAGAGAAAAAAAAAGAAAGAAAGAAAAAGCCCAAAATATTCCTTAAATGATATTTGTATGCATTTGCAAAATTACCACTTTCTGAATCAAAATCTCAAGCTGTTTTCATCTGAGAACATATGTCGTGCCGTTAGCCAGTAACTCTGCCTGCCGCAGCCGGTGACATACCCCACCGCATCCCGTAATGGACAGTCCTGCCAAAGCGGGAGCCGCAGTTCAGTCAATGCCCCTGTAATAATATTTTAAAATAAATGATATGCATCATTAAATCACCGAGGATGACTAACTCAATTTTAAAAAACCCACAACTCCAGCAATCATAGTTACAGCTCTGATTTGAATATTTTCCTTTCACCTGAGCAGCCAGTGGGAGCCAGTCAAGCAGCTTCCGCATCCAGGCAGAGGAAGGGCTGTGTCTCCCAGGAACTGGAGGAAACCTGTGATTATGTAGTTACAGTAAGTCACGAGATGCCTGTGTCCGCCTGGGCTCTCCAGACTCTCCCTTCCTCCCTCCTTGCCTGCTTATTTACATATCACAGGATCCTCTTTGTAAAGTTATTTTAAATAATTTATTAGATTGATCTTTTTAAAATTCTACCATGGCTAAATGTCATAAGGAAGAAAAAAAAAGTCTTTCTAAACTTACTTAAAGGCTTCTGGTTTCTACTGGAGTAGGCCAGTTACCTGCTCCACTGCTGATATTCTAAAAATACCTCCATGTCCATACTATTATCCATTCTTCACGTCCAATTGCTCTGTTATGGTAATAGTCAGAGGCACACCATGCAGTAATTACTTACAGCTGACTGAAGAAAAGAATATTCAACTCCCCCACTGCTCCACTAGAAGGTCTTTATGCTCTATTAACTCATTCCTGTTTATTAATACTCTACTGGTAATTCAGACTGCTGCCTCTTAGGTTTGTAATAGGAGGGCTATTAAACAGCCATTACTGACCATATGGGTTGGCGAATATTTGTTGCCCCCCCCCTTTGGTGGACTTTCCCCCCTCCTCCTCCCAACTTGTTCTTTAAGAAGCCGTATTATAAACTAATAAAAATATCGTTACATCTGCATGAGATTAAGAAGCTTGGCAATTTCTCCCTCAGAAAATGTGAATTTAGTCCCGGATTGTCATTGCTACCTAGAAAAAGAGATGGAGAAGAAAGAAGAGAGCAGAGAAGATTGTTCTCAGGTGGGGAGCTCCGTACTTCGGGGTCTATTTTAGGTTGCAGGCTTCCTAAGTCTGCTGTTTCCCTTTACCGACTTCAAGAAGGCGTTTACCCACCTTTAACCACCTCCAACTTTTGAAACGCAAGTTTGTTTATTATGGAATCCAGGCCTAATACCACCATTTCTTTCTAATCCTCTAAGCATTTGAAAACGTTCACTTACATGTTAAGGCTTGGTGGATCCTTCTTCAGTGAGCAGGTATATGAACCTGGGGGCTGAGCAGAGCTCCTCCTGGGACAGGGATGGCATGAGTAATGGGTTCAAGTGCAGCAAGCAGGTGGCAAACAACAATTATGGTAATAATATGTGTGCTTCCATCCTAGGTACTAAGCCCGGCTGAGTCGCAAACACTAAATACCTTTACAGAAGGACACAGCTTTGAGATACATAGGAGCCCTGAGCAAATCTTCATTTGAAAGTGATGACTTATTTATCTCCAGGACCCAGAACAGGTTAGTCACTTGATCATCAACTTTTACCAGTTGGAGGCAGAGGCTGAGTTTCTCAGCTGTGCAACAGGAAAGTGACTGACTCTTTAGTGCCCTCTACTTTTTCTTCCGTTCCAAGATGGAGTCATTATCTCTATTCAGGTCTTTGTAGCTCCTTAGTAACACAGATCAAATACCATAATGGGTGCAATGGTATAAAATTATAGAACCCACGACTCAAGTTGCTAAATCAGGAGGATGGCTTGAGTGCATAAGGTCAAATCTAGCCTGGACAAGAAGACAGACTCTGTCTTATAGACAAAGCAAATCCACCCCAAACACCGAACAAAAACAAGCAAAAGTAAAGGGGCAACACCCCCACACTCCAATTTACAGTTTGCTCTGACCTTGCCCTCCCTAGACTGGCAGGAGAATTGAGTATGTGTGCTCTGAGTCTGGCAGGTGGATGCAACTAATGCAGCACCCTTTCTTTGTTAGCTGGTGGTATAGTGTAAGAGTCCTCTTTCTCCCAGGTCCACTCGAAATCCCTGAAGACAGGAGCTGTATCTTTCAAGCCCGTCTTCTATTTGTTCCTATCTAGCTCAGAGATAGATATTCAACTGGATATCTATATACTGGAACTTGGTAGAAGTCATAAGAATTCAGTGAAAAAGTGTAGCATAGCACACAGAAAAGGAACAAGTCCTGACTTTTCTTATGTAATTGTGTTTTAGGAGCTACATAGAAAAACAATAATAGTCAGAAATAAACAACAAGACAAAAATGACAAAATGAAACCCCAAAACTTGACAGTACCATTTTAATGAAGGGCTAAGGACAGCCCTTAATTGATAACCAAAGAATTAAATGAAATTTAATTTGTCGAACCAGTCCTTCCTACACACTATTTGTGTAGTAGATCTATGCCATGAGAAAGCATTCCAGGGACTTATTTCATTTAAGGTTTTCTAATTGAATCTAGAATCCTGGGTTACACGTGGCCTGCTGGACTCCGGGAGGAAGAGAGGGTCTCTCAGTGAATTTCTTTACTAGGACCTGTAGTGCTGCAGACTGACCCAGTAACACCTCTGATGGAGCCAGGGTGAGAGAGAACTCCCTGGTGATGGGAAGGCACAGTGGAGACTGACAGTATGAAGGAGCCACAGTGCTAGAGGTCAGCTACTAAAAGGCCTCAAAGTCTTGAGAACATGCAGGGAAAAGCATGTTGTAGGTTGGCCGCCTACAACAGTGTAGTCTGAATGCATAGTCACAAATTCACACTTTACTGCAAGAATTATGTCTCTTATTCGACCTTTGTTCTCCAACGATATTAAAGAATAGTTGACAAAATTATATACATATTATATATGTGTGTGTGCATATATATATATATGCATATTTTGTTTTGGTATGCGTTACAAATGATGTCTATCTTATCATGTCTTTCATTGTTCACTTCTTGCATGTGTGCATGTGGGTTTGTGTGTGTGGCAAGAATGCTTAGAATCTTAACAAATCCGTTTATACAATGCTTACTGTGAACCATAATCAATATGACAGAATTCAATTTTGGAAATTTATTTTATTTGCACACCTTTAATCCCAGCACTTTGGAGGCAAAGGCAGGCAGATCTCTGTGAGTTCGAGGCCAGCCTGGTCTACAGAACAAGTTCTAGTACAGGCTCCATAGCTACAGAGAAAACATGTCATGAAAAAAACAAAAACAAAAACAAAAACAAAAATAGGGTCTATTATATGTTCCAAGCTAGTGTCAAACTGGAGAGCTTCCTGCCATCATCTCCCATTTGATCTCTGGTATTAGAGACACACATGATCTATCCATGGGCCGTTATTCATCTTTGAACAGAAAGTTTATATGCTGATCAGATTTCCCATTTCCCACCCTAGTCCCCAACAGTCAAGATTTCTGTTTTATAAAGAGTTTATTTTTTTCTCAGGTTTTTTTATTAATCTTTTCATTTATTTTACACACCAACCAGTTTCCCCTTCCTCTTCTCCTCCAGTTCCCTCCATAACCCCGCTTCTATCCCCTCTCATCCACTCCTCAGAAATGATAAGGCCTCCCATGGGAGTCAACAAAGCACAGCACATCAAGTTGAGGCAGGACCAAGCTCCTCCCACTGCTTCAAAGCAGAGCAAGGCATCTGCACTATAGGGAATAGGTTCCAAAAAGCCAGTTTCATGCACCAGGGACAGATCCTGGTCCCAGCGCCAGGGTCCCCATAAAGTGTCTCCCACATGCAGAGGGTCCAGGTTGGTCCCATGCAGGCTCTCTCAATGTCAGTTTCAAATACACATAAAAATGAGATCATACAATATTTGTGGTACCCTGCATGGTTTGTTTACTTAGCATATTACCCCCCAGTTTTGCTCATGTTGCAAATGGTAGGGTGGTTTCTTTTCCTTTCAGTGTATGTATATGTGTGTGTGTTTCTAATTTTCTGTCTACATTGCCTGCCCATGCTAGTAGATTGTTAGTGTCATTAGAAAGCCACTATTAATAGGTGTATGTATAACACTGGAGGAATAGGTCTTCAAGGCTCCTTTAAACAGAACTAAAATGGTTTAAAGTCAGATGAGTGAGCCAGGAGGATTGTACTGTGGATTGATGCTAGTGGGTTATGTCCACGGAAAAGTCTTGACTAGATGACTTAAGCTCTCCGGCATCTATAAATGCACAGTACGTGCTCAGATGCCAGCATTCAGTTCCCAAGCCTCCTCCTGGTTTTCATACAAAGTCCTCTCATGACATCCCCTCATGATGTTCACTCTTGAGGACAGACAAAATTCACATGTACCCCTTCCTCCTCTATGTAAAAGCACTCATTAATCCCTTCGTGGACACCCTACATTCATGATCCAATCAAATCCAATTCCTTACCAAGATACTGCTTCCGTATACCACAACACTGGACACAGAGCTTCAGTGCAGGTACTTGGGGGACACACACATTAGCCAGTGCCATCCTTCAATATGAAGAGAAGCTTCAGGACCCTGAATGACAAAGCAATCGTGGGGTACTTATGTCCAGTTGAGTCTGGCTCCTCCTGAACTTCCAGACCAGAGTCCTGGAACTGACTGAGCTCCCCCTGGTCAGGCTTGTCCCGGTAGCTTTTGTTTCTTCTTTAACTTAAGTTAACCAATTTCTATTAATCAATGTCCTGGCCTGTGTAGGCGGAGACTGCTCGCTTGTTTCACGATTGCTCAGACCCAAATGCTCACACAGAAACTATATTAGTTACAACATTCTTTGGCCAACAACTTCAATATATTTCTAGCCAGCTCTTACATCTTAAATTAACCCATTTCTATTATTTTATATTTTACCACGAGACTCGTGGCTTTTTACCTCTTGCTTCTTGGGCAATTACATGGTGTCTGCCCCCTCCGCAGTTACACGGCATCTCCTTGACTCTGCCTACTCTCTCTCTAATCTCTGTTCAGATTTCCCACCTGGCTTTACTCTTTTAAGCCTTTGGCCAAAACAGCTTTGTTCATCAACCAATAAAAGCAACGAATATACAGAAGGACCTCTCACATCAGTCCTGAGGCTCGTGTGCCTCATTAGCTTACTGTCCATCCTGCTTTTCTCTCAGGCTGGTCCTTGGCTGACTGGCTGCCGGATGCTTGGTCCCCAATTGCCTGACTCCCCTTTACTCTCTGTCTGCATGCTCTGCCTATCCCTCCTCTGCCTAGCTATTGGTTGTTCAGCTTTTTATTAGACCAATCAGGTGCCTTATTTTGGCAGGCAAGGTAAAATAGCAACACATCTTTTTATAAACAAGCGCAGCATAAACAAAAGAAACACCTTTATATAATTAAACAAAGGCAGCAAATCTTTTCATAGTTAAACAAAATATTCTATTTCACAACCCCTAGGCACTCATACCTTCCTGATCTGGATCACATACTCACTTTTGCCTTAGCTGAGAGGAACCATCAAAGCACTCCCATAATATGGCTGAGAGATGTCTCCTATACCCAATGGATTTACTATAATGACTTATAACATTTTAAAGAGCTTTGGAGGCAAGTTTATATATTAAAGTTCTTGAATTCTTATTCTAGTAGAGGCAACAGGATGTAGTAAAGAATATAATATAGGAATAGAAGATCTCATTTGTATTCTAGGACAGATATTTCTACCAATTAGTTCTGTATTTAAGGACATATCATTTAGTCTTTCTGTATCCCATATCTCTATCTGTAAAATAACACTCTGCATGTTATTTGCTTCAAAATCTTGACTTTGCTGGGCTCCTAAACAACAAAGTCTGTTTTTCTCCATATAGGAACACTGAGTTCAACTGCAGTAAAATAAAACAAATGAACAAACAGTCATATGAATAAAACCCTAGTATCTACTCAGAGTTATCAATTAGGCTGCATGACAAAAACATTTACTTTTGATATCAATGAAAACTTCAGATAATTTAGCAAAGTTGATCTGAAGCCTTGTAAATATCATCCAACTGTGACTTGGAACAGTGGAACTTCCCCATGGGTGGGAACATCTGGGCAGTGTGTAGTCTTGATTTCAGAAATTCCCTAATTCAACACACACTTTTTTTGCCTCATCCATGTTTCTTCGTTTGATTAATAAACACACACTGAGTTGTTACCAGTGATTCACCTCCAAAATGTACTGTTAAGTGTATCCTTAAAGAGGAATTGATTAAACGGTAACATTATTTTTATTGTTAATAGAAAGTAAATAAACGACAAGTCCCTAAAGTGTTAATAATCACCTTGGGGAGGAACAGTGTGCATGTTAAAAGATAAATTGCTTCATATGACAATACATGATTAAGGGATAAAAGGGAGAAAAAGTGTTAGTATTGGAAGTTGAGGTGGAGACAGAGAAAAGGTTAGGAACATCTTGGGCTATCATTTGTTCTATAATAATATTAGAGCAATTGGTGGAGGCCAGAAAGGTCATTTAAGGAAGGTACCTGTGAAAATGGTGACTTAGATAAAAATAAGTCCTTGAATTTACTAGTGATCTATGTCTACTGGGAAATGGGGCTTACATGAATGACCAGCAGGGCAGTGGCAGGATAAAGTCTTCCACAATGGGGAGGGCTAAATAATTAAATGAAGAATTTTGGATTAATTTTACACTTAAAGAAAACATTTTCTTTTTTGAAGGTGCTTTGTTCTCAGTGGAAATTTTTTATTAGTAAAACCACAAAATGGTCCTAGAGAATCTAGAAAAGACAAAATGAAAGAAAAGACAAGCTGGAGGAGAGCAGAGGCAAGCTGGTCATAAATACCGGAATACATCACAGCCATGGCTGAGCATGAGAGATCCAGGGTGAGCAGAGAGTGGACTGAGTCTTACCTCCCAGTTGCTGATTCTCCGTCTTGGAACTGGACACTGGGAAGGCAGAAGAGAGTGCAAAGGTCTGAACAGAAGAGGGAAGGAAAAAAAGGCATGGGGGAGCACCAGTGATGGTGACAAGAGCAAGGATGAGAGAGATGCACGGCTTGTCCAATGATGTGGAAAACAAAATTTATTCATATGGTCAGCTTAGAGTTAAGCCCCCAGTGTCAGATATGGAAGAAACTGTACCCGTTTTCATGTGACTAACTCTTCTTTTGCAAACTTCTCCAGGGAACAACAATGTGACCCCTATCATTTTGGCTTCCTCCTAGCAATGCCTAACTTTGTCTCCACCTTTGGGATTCTAGTACTACTAAAGTTGTAGAGGCGGCTGAAGGGGCAGAACTTTGATGGACATCTGTCTGTGTAGACAAACACCAAACCTTGAAGTTACCTGGCCATACATATCACCACTGAGGCTTTTGCTTGTCTTTACCTGTGAGGCTCTCAAGTCTTCCTGCCTCTCTCCCTTAGTCCCCTCTTTTGCTGGAGCATTACAGTGGTTCTGGGGTATCAGAAGTGGTAGATTTCTAAATGCCACCTATAATCCCTATAGAAGGACAACAGACTGCTGTCTCCTCAATGCCTGGCCATCTCCCTGCCATCTCACCATGGATTGTCCTTGCTCTTAGACAGTGCAAATGCACCTGAGAGCTGTGTCTCCCTGTCCTTTTTCATCTTGTCTCCAAATACAATTGATACATTTCCATGCATTTTCTTCCTTTCTCCAGCTTTTTCTCTTCCCCTAATATCTCTTTCCTTCTTCTATTCTGTTCCCAGTTCTAACGGAGCATATATTTTATAATTTTCCAGCTGTGTTTATATTCCTTGACAGGGTTTGATTCCTGTTTCAAAGAAATGGAAACATTCCTTGTGATAGAGATAAACTGGTGACATTTTGTATGAAGCAAATAAGAGAGAATTCAGAAGTGGGAGATAATCAGAACCACCACGAATATAACAATCCTTCAAATCGAGAGAGAGAGAGAGAGAGAAAGAGAGAGAGAGAGAGAGAGAGAATGAAATCTGTGTGACCCTTGAGGCTTGGCAAAGACTTCACATACACTCTGAGGCTATGTCAGAGAACGTACAGCCAGGGGGCAGGTGCCAACTACTGTTTCTAATGTATACTGAATTCTAACACCTCTATGTGTCATTTAGGTTCCTGTTTGACTTTCTAATGGTTGAAAGTTTGGCATCCTCACAGGAGTTTTACCACTCAGCATGGTAAATGACGTCATGGAGATATTCTTACAGCCAAAGAAAAGCGCAGATGAAAACGATTGCCCTCGGAGGTCCTGAGCGGCTGGAGAAAAGTCCAGCAGAAGATGCTGCTTGAAGAGCCTATTTCTGGTCCACTACCACATTATTGTGAGAGGCAATGCTCTTTCCTCTGCATGTCATTGTTTTTGTAAATTTCCTAGACAACAGTTTCAAACTGTGTTTACATGCAGTCCAGAAAATCCATAGCTCCCTCTTTTTAAAAATTATATTTCTCGTTTGTGTTACATTTAATATAACTTACATAAGTTACTTGTACTATTTTTGTCTTTTACTTGGGTATCTCATATCACAAATCTTGGATTTTGTGGATTAAATAAAATTAGAGTACAAACCAATGAAATAATCGTCCTATTCACCAATTAAAAAATTTGAAAGGAACAAAACATGCAAGGAAGGGTCTTCTGCATGTCCATAAGCAGAGTAAGCGGGGTTAAAAGAAGATGCATTTCCTTCCTCCAACCAATCAGAAGTAAGAGTTCATATTCTGTGTGCTTTCTGAAAATAAAATTAGACAAAGATTCATGACTTTCATTCCTTAAGCTGAAGCAATAGAGCATGCTAACAACCAAGTGTTATTTGCTAACAATGCCCCCATGCTCAGGACAGCCTTACAAAGGCATCTTACAGGACTGTGGTCTTCATCCAATGAAGTTTCTATTGGAATGACTCCAATTCTATCCCATTTCCTCAATTTTCTCATCATAGTAAGCAGCATTTCACAATTCAGGCAATCAGTAGGGACCTGGAGGAAGAGAACACTAGATCTTCTCTTGGGAACACTGGGGAGACAGCATGTGAAAAGTGGGGCAATCGCCTCAAAATTGGAGCATGTGGCACTCTAATAGGCTCCCCGCCTCACTGGAGAATCTCAGAAGTTTCCTGTCACTCTCCTGAGACTGTATCAAGTCAGTTTGAATGTGACTGATGCAATATGAGTAATCCTTGCATTTCCAAAAATGAGTATTGAAAACAAAACTCATGCTAGAAGGAACTAAGCAGAACATAGCTGCTGAGTACATACTGACTGCTGGACAGGAAGGTGAACCTGACAGTTCAATTAAAGCAAAGAAAAGCCAGCCTACACTCCACAAAACCAAAAAACCTAGACAACAAAGAGGACCCAGAAAGAGACATATATGGCTCTAAATAGGCAGCAGAAAAAGACAAAATCTCTTGAGTAAATTGGGAGCATGAGGGTCATGGGAGAGCATAGAAGTGAAAAGGGGAGAAAGGAAGGGAAACAGAGGAAAATGTATAGTGCAATAAAAACAATAAAAAAAGAAAAAAGAAAAACTATATAAATAAGTACAATAACTATAAACAATATATATATAGGCAATAAAAAAAGAAAGTAAAGTAGGCCAAAGATGAGAGATAGGCAATAAAAATGGAGGATTTTTATGAACTGTTGGCAGTTAATATATATTTATTTCAATGCTTTGTGACTTCCATTACTAGAAACATTTGTAGGTAAATGAGGGCATCATAGGAAGATGCTTCCCAGTTAGATACTTGGAGAGAAGACAAAAAGGCAGTAGGAGCATGCTCACAAGGGTATTCTGTCACTATTTTACCCTACTGTTGTCACTGATCATGCTCCATGAAAGCTTAGAATTGAAGTCTTCAGCTGAATAAGTAAACAAGAGAAACATAGCAAAAAGTATGAATCACGGTTACCTACCTAAGCTCACTGTGAGCACTGCTCTCTGATGCAGCAAGTAGACCTGTCCTGTATTCTTGGCAAGTTCCAGGGAATGCTCTCAATGCGCTCTGGGAGTAACTTACAATCCTCACACAAACAAAACAGAAGAGAGACTTCTACAAGTGACACTAAAGCAGAAAAGGGTGGACACCTCGCCCAGAGAACCATGAGAGGAGCTGTTGGGAAAGGCCACTTGTTTGTTCCTGGCAGCTCAGACCCAAAATAATCACACAGAAACTATATTATTTAAAATCACTGCTTAGCCTATTAGCTCTAATTTCTCATTGGCTATTCTTACATCTGAAATTAACCCATTTCTATTAATCTGTGTATCACCATATAGCTGTGGATTACTGACAAGGTTCCAGCTTGTCTGTCTCCTGTAGGTGGCTTCATGGCTTCTCTTTGACTCCGTATACTCTTTCTACATATATCTCTCCCATTCTGTTAAACCATTGGCTAAAAGCAGCTTCTTTATTCATTAACAATAAAAACAACACATATGCAGAAGAACTTTCCACACCATTTCCCTTTTCTGTTTAAATAAAAAGGAACGATTTAACTTTAACATAGTAAAATTACATATAACAAAACAGGTATCAATTAAGAGTTACAATATTATATCTTCTTTATATTTTATCATTACTAAGGAAAACTATAACTTTAACTACTATTCTTCAACTCCATCAAAGTCTCCAAAAAGATATAATATTACCTAAGAAAACAGGAAGTACATTGTAAGCCACCTTCAAAACTCTAGAATTGACAGGGACATCTCTCTGCCTGGAAAGTCACCCAAAGTTGTTCTGTACTATTGGAGCATCCATCTTCAGTCTATAGGCCCATAGTACCCACAAACTTTTTCATGAAGCAGGAAATTTCAAAGACAGTTCCACCTATATTAGCAGTTTGTCAGTCACTTTTTTCTATGTCCTGCAGAATGTCTGGCAGACTCTTTTATGAAGCAGAGACTCCAAAGGACCATCTCATCTTTACGCAAGTTCAGCAGTCATTTCTCTGTGGGTCCTACATGTCCAGTTCACACAGCATACCATCAAACAATTCATGTCAGAGCAGTTTCTTGCTCAAATGGCTAACAAACTCCATAAGGAGCCTCTTCAATGCCCACTATTCTCTTGAAGTAGATTGGTGCTGACAGGAGCATATGTGTCTCATGTCATATAAGTCCTAAGTTCTTGACACATTTCAAATGCTATATTCTTTAGGTCTTTGAAAGGTTTGAAGATTATCTATGTAACTGAAATATATCTCTATACATCTAAAAAACTTAACATGACTACAAACTTGACTAATAAAGATGATGTCCTATTAACCTGTATTTCTTAACTATATATTACATTTTAAATGAGCTGCACAAACATAATACCTTAATCAAAAGCAGAAATACATATAATAAGATTGACCTAAAATACGTATCAATAGACTGAAATTCATACCAATGCAAATTATTCTTGTCTATAGCATATCCCCCTTTAAATGTAAACAAACATTTATAAACAATATTTGGGAATTTAGGCATAGTTGTCTCCAAACTGCTTCCTGCTTTTTGTTGGGCAAAGTATTTTCTTGTGGAGGGGGGAGGGTTTCACAGAGATCTTTTGAGTGTTCTTGGTCCATCAAACCACATTATTCTGGAAGGATTCCACAGGTTCTCATCCTCTGTGGAAACAAAAGAACCTCTTTTCTAAAGCAATAAATCCTTAGATCCAAATTCTGAAGTCATGATACCTTTGAAATATATATGCTGGCTTATCTTAACAGCACATGCAATGAAATGTCTCTCTGCTCTTAGCTCATTCAAAATCAAAAATTTAAAGAAAAACACAACAATACACATAATACAGACTATCTTTGTATTTTTAATCTTTGTGTGGCTTATTTTCCTTACTTTATTACTTTTCCTACAAGTTTAATATTTATTACCTTTACTCCTTTAATCTATGACTGTGTACTCTTTTATATTACATTTACTGTCTCTTTACTCTTTTTCTTCTCTCTCCCATGCCTACATACGTTTTTTAAACATACTGGGTTTCATTTAGAGGTCTTTTACATCTGAATCTCTCCTATTGTGTGTCTGAAATTCTTTTCTGTTCAGGAGCACTTCTTAAAATGCTAAGCAACATTACTAGGACTAAGGCTGCTATGCCTTTTGGCTCTGCCCATTCCAACATGTCGGAGGTCTATTCATTGTCTCTGAGAACCATTCTCTCTTCCCCAGATCCAGGGTCGGGTCCCAGCAGGTCTGTGTTGCCATTAAGCAAGTTGTAGCACTCTGTTCACAAACCCTCTTTAAATGTTCCATAGCTGGACCTCTAAAAAGAGTCAGTGTTTATGCTGCCAGTTTCAAAAAGAGCGGTGGCATGCCACCAGCAAACAGAGCAAGAGGCTCTGTTAAAATGTCTTTTTGTGTCTAGAATTCCTTTTTAAGCTTTTTCAGGTTTTACATGGATATAGTCGACCACGTTGTCATGCCAATCTGTTGGGGGAGGCCACTTCTTTGTTCCCAGCAGCTCAGACCCTATATAATCAAACAGAAACTATATTATTTAAATCACTGCTTGACCTAATAGCTCTAGCTTCTTATTGGCTAGTTCTTACATCTTAAATTAACCCATTTCTATTAATCTGTATATCTCCACATGACTGTGGCTTAAAGTTAAGGCTCCAGCTTTTATGCCTCCTGCAGGTGGCTACATGGCTTCTCGTTGACTCTGCCTACTCTCTCTCTATATATCTCTCCCAGCCTAGCTATATTCTGTTAAGCTATTGTCCAAAAACAGCTTCTTAATTCATTAACCAATAAAAAGCAACACATATTCCGAAAGATTCCCACACTAAGTAGCAGGACTGGAATCTAGAGTGAACAGTTGTTCGTTCTCCAGCCCCGCCCTGTATTCATAGTTGCATAGGTCATCTCTACTACACCTGTCCTGGGAGAACAAAACAGAACTTGAGTGGAAGCCAACAGATCCCCTAAGGCAGGCACTTAAACCAACATATGCATAGGTGCTATTTTCTAAAATATCTATAATTTTTTAAGAGCAACATAATTCAAGGGTATGGTGGCACATGCTTAGAATCCTCGTACCTAGACTGAGACTTGGGTTGGTATGGGGAGGTAGTTGGGCTGGATATCACAGTTTTAAGGTCAGACTGGGCTACCTAGAGAGACCCTTTTGGCAGTCAAAAAAAAAAATGAAAAAAGAAGAGAAGAAAAATATTCAAATCAAAAAGGACAATTCAGTTATAGGAATGGTTTTGAAATAAATACTTGAAAGCAAATTTATAATTACATGTGTACTGTGATAACCAATATTTCTTATACCTAAGGGATCTTATTGTTAATGTGTGTGTATATATATAGATAGATATAGATATAGATATAGATGTAGATGTAGATATAGATATGTGTGTGTGTGTCCTATATTTTATCTTGAGGTAAAATAATTGAAGTCATGATCCTGTAGGTATACTACCTACTTTAACCAATCTGCCTGATAATATTTCATTGAAATGTTGAATTAGATTTTATGTTTGAGCAGTAAATAAGAATCATGAGCATAAAAGCAGTGTTTCTCTTAGAAGACCACAGGCAATTTCGATAATCCCAGATCTCCAGCTCTCTGTATCTCATTCTAGTAACCTTTTGAAAGGAATTTCTTAGGAAGCAGCCTAAAAGATAAACATAAAAGGTTCTATTCTGCTGAAGACACTTCTCGATGATGACTTTGAGAATGTCACTTTCTTCTAGCAAACATGAGAATTCCAAAAGAGGTTTGTACCCTGAGGTTGGAAGAGTAGCCTTCCTCAGAGAGAGGATCCTGAGGGTGGAGGAGTAGCCTTCCTCAGAGAGAGGACCCTGAGGGTGGAGGAGTAGCCTTCCTCAGAGAGAGGACCCTGAGAGTGGAGAAGTAGCCTTCCTTGGAGAGAGGCGTGTATAGGTTTTCTTATCCCCGCTTCTCCTGGATGGCCAGCAGCCAGGACCTGTGATCAGAGAGCACGGTGATCGTAAATTCTGCATGTTCAATGACATCCCTACTTCCCTGAAAAGGAGAACCTATGATATTTTCATCTCTCTTTTCACTCAGCATACACTTTGGTGAGCTTTATAGGTCTTTTGCTCTAAAGTTTTAACCTTTGAATACCACAAGAGCTGAGTGTATGGCACGGACTGTCAGTGAATGCAAGCTGATACGGGCTAAGAGGGAGACTGCTGTACCTCCAGGATGGTAGGCAAGTGTCACTTCCTCAGACTGGCCTGTGGCTGGGAAGCTATTGACTTATTCTCTATATTGACTGATCCACATCTTAGTGTGAATAAAATATGTGGCTTTGTGGGACATTCCTCTCTTTGATGATAAGATATAAACCAAGGAAGAACTGTCAGACATGTGCGACTCTGGCCAGAATTCCACTACGGTTAAATCTCTTTTCTCTTGATTTTATTTTGCCAGTCATTCCCGTATATTTTTTAGGTATTGTGTTATGAAGAAAGCATAGTAATTATCAGAGCTTTGTAGACAAGATCAAGGCAAGAACTTCACCTTTGTCCACGGGCTCATTCTGACATGCTCCTGCTAACACCACTGGAGTCTAGGCATATGTTTATCGTCATGTCTGGCACACACTGTGAACACAGGAAACAGTTGACAGTGTCAGCTAGCGATTAAACCGAGTGGGGGAGGAGTATATATCACAGGGAGGCTCTCAAAGACGATCTAGAGACAAATTGAGGAAATGGTCCATTTTATTTCCAAAGGAAATTTTATTTCAAAGAAAGATGATTTACCCAAATTAGATTTTTAAGGAATTTTATATGATTAACTCTTTATATTATCTTGTGACAATTATCCAGAAATCTCTATTTATATAAACAAAATAAATTCATCACAATAGCAGAAAAATGTATTCAAAAATGGCATGTCAAATTAGGATATAAATCATTTTCAGGGGATGTGATTTTCTAGCCAAACACATTCATTTACATTTTGCAAAAAATATAAGTAGAAGTAACTATATCAAATGAGCCTTACAGCTGGACGTATCTTCTTGGCAATGGTTCAGACACTGAGTGGGGAAAGCCCTTCCAGCTGAGTGTATAAGATCCTCGGGACCACTTGGCAGGTTTGTTCTGGGAAGGAGGCCTTGGAAGTACTGTCCTGGTTATGCGCCCTGAGCTTAACCACTAGCTGTGGGGCCAAGTACGACATCAATCAACCTGTGGGGCTCACCTTGTGTGCGGCAGCAATGGAGTACCGATTTGCTTGGAAGAAGAAAAGCAACACTACAGCAAATTTTAAAAAAGAAAACGCCATCATTTTCGCCCTTAGACAAAAAATGGAACAGAAAGTTGGGGGAGATTCCGGCTAAAAGGCAAGTGGTCGACCCTGCATTGCACTCATTGTCTTTCGATGCCAGGGTTTCAGGACTCCTACCGTGGACCACGGCTGAATACTGGGGCACAGATGATGACACATTGGCTCGAGGAAAGAAGCAGGACTGGTGTGGAGAAACACTCCTTTGCTTCCCAGATCTGAAGTTCAGAAATGAACCTCATCCTTCAAGAGAGAATGATCTAAAATTACTCATTTAGGAAACCAGGCGGTGGTGGCACAAGCCTTTAACCCCAGCCCTTGGGAGGCAAGAGGCAGGCAGATTTCTGTGAGTTCGAGGCCAGCCTGGTGTACACAAGCTAGTTCCAGGATAGGCTCCAAAGCTACAGATACACCCTGTCTCGAAAAACCAAAAAAAAAAAAAAAAAAAAAAAAAAAAGAAAAAAGAAAGAAAAAAGAAAAAAACGAAAAGCCTTACTTGTTTCGATCCATATCATTACAAGAGTGCATCACATATCTGAGATGGCCAACGCTTGGAGCAACCTTCCCTACCTTAGAGTTCTAATTGTAAACACAACTTGTCAAATAGTTAGGCAGCACTCTATAGGCAAAAGGCTGTGTGGAACAGTTTACTTTTCACTCAGTATCAACACAATGCATTTGATCATCTTCCTATGCTATCTCACTGTTCATTTGCAGCTTATTTTTGTTGATAAGGCAGTGAATTTATCCTCAGTCTTTTGATTCTGATTTGGAGGTGGTGCCAAAATTCAGTAGCTTTAAAATGTGCACGTGTGTTTTAACTTAATCAGCAACTCATTTTTACTCAGAGCATATTTGTTGAATACTTACTCTTCTCTGTGTTGCACATACATAAATTTATTTTCACATTCGATTGGTTGAATTGCCTTAAGCAGGAAATAACAAACTTTGACCTGACAGCCTCATGTAGTCCACTGTTTGTTTTTGCAAATAAAGTTTTATTGGAACATGATTGCAGTCATTGCTGCATTTTGTCTATGATTATTGTAGTACTACTGTGGCAAGGTTGAGTGGATATAATGGAGACTACATGATCCACAAATACAAAAACATATGTCAAGTAAGTGCATAAAAGCGGAACATGTTAACCTATCATTTTGTGAGTAAACGGTTGCTTATTTAGTTGGCTCGGCAAACTAACTAAATTGAAAGAAATGAGTCCTAGTCACCTGCCTAGTACACACATCCTATCCAGGTGTCTGTTGTTACAGACACAATCACATCACTAAACGATGAAGAGAAATCTGGAACAATCTTAGTCTTCTTTCCAGTTAGCTGAAATCATTTGCAATTCCCGTTCTAAGAACCACCCCTAATCCATACTAACACACAGGCTAGTAGCTTTTACACAAATTTACTGTTATTTCTCTTACTACTTTTTTCCCCAGGAAAAAGGTAATTAGGCTATAAACAGAAGTCTGACAACTCATTCCAGTCAGAGCAAAATTAATAGGAAGAGAGCAGATAATCTCAGCTATGTGAAATTAAAATAGATATATTTTAATGACATTCCTAAAACTCTAAGTCTAATGTTTTCTTCTTTGTTTTCATCTCCTTTCCCTTGTTCTTCTGTAAACTGCTACTTAGTTATCCACTGGTCCCCCATATATGGGACCTGCTGGCTTCTCTATCTGTTCCTTCCTCCTGTCCCTACTATTGATCTTTGGTGGAGAGGATCTCTTCCAGCCACTTCTCAGGGGTTTCTCAATCAGAGACAACACCATTACATGTGAGACAACACATGCCTAAAAATTCTCAAGTGTTCACCGACATTGGTAGGAGCCAGTTTGCTAAATCTATACCAAGGCTTCCCTTCAGGTATTTAAAGGTTGGCGGATGGAGGACGGTGGGGTGAAAGGAGGATGAGTGAGATTGCAGTGAGCAGTGTTGTTGTGTTTTGTTACGCCAAGAGCACATTAAATATGCACTTTTATGTCAGAAATACCGTAAAATGTTATCCCTCAAATGATCACTGCCTTCTGAAAACCACAACCTTAAAATTACTGATTATTAAATGGTAAGGTCTGAAGGAAGACTCAGAGTCTCCCTGGATTATCCTCATCAAATAAGGGCAGACTCAATCCAGATATGCACTGATCAGCCAGTATTTGGTTTGAAATGTAGGCATCTCAAATAAAGTTATGTGTTTCATTCTTTTGAATATTTCCCGCAGACATTTAAATACATTACCACTAAGCCAGAACCAAGAAAAGCATAAAAAGCGTTTTAGGGAATAAATTCTACAAGTTTCTATTTGTAGCAGATAGTAAAGTTGCTGACATGCATTATGAGGCACGTGTATAGTAAAGTTGTTGACATACATTATAAAGCACATGTATTTTACGTCCTGTCGGGCTTCAGTCAAATGCTCAAGGTGTAATCATTTGGGTACTAGGAATTATGTTCAAAAGCCCTCAGAGCTATTAGGTGTCCATGCTTCCTTGTGAGGGGGCAAGGAGTTTCTAAGTCACCAGCACGGCTATTTAGGTGAGAGGAACTGTTTATTTCATTAATTATGGAACAAATGTGACTTCAGTGAAGGGTAACCGGTTAAGCACAAAGGAGAGTTGGAATCCTCCCACCCGAGTGTTGAGCTTCACACAAATTTCTTTAGAGGCACTTCCATTACTGGAGGAGCTATGAGTTGATCGACTGTGTCTTAGAATTAACTACAGCGGTGAAAACACAAATTGCAAACCAGCGTGAAGTCACAGAGGGACGAGAAGAACAGGAAGGAGTAAAAACCAGAGACTCCTATGTAGAATTTGTTTTCCTTCCCCTGGCGGAGTGTTGGCTCAGCTCCTCAGAGTTGAGCCTTTGGAAGAGCAAGCCCAGGTGTTGTCAGGCAGAGGGCCTAATGAGGAGTGAGGTCCTTTCTGTTCTCAGTTGCTTCTGTCTTCACAGGGTTCTGGACTTTACTGAAGGCATATGACCATGTTTCTCTCACTTGGTGTACTGGAAGAGCATGTGTGGGAAGCAGAGGAGACACCGGCACTAGAAGGCACCCTGGGCTCTTAAGGAAGGTTTCAGGGTGATAGCATCTGTAGCTGGATGAACTCCTGGAGCCTGCTTCACGACATCTTCTTGGAGGTCTCAGGGTTGCTGCACTGCTGTCGTGGTGCTGGAACCATGGCGCTCTCTGAACTCCCTCCATTTTCCCCACACATGAAATCCAGCCCCGGGCAAACCAGCGAGTGGTCCTACAGTCTCCTCTTTCTCAGGTTACTTAACTGATTTTACACCTGATCCCGAAGAGATACTGAACTTCTTCACAAATACTTGAAATTGGATTTCATCATGAAAACACAATGAGAACCCAGGGAAGGAAAAAAAAAATACATGTTCTATGGTCTAGAAAGCAACCAGGTCAGGGAAAAAAAAGCTTACTTGACTAAATACATATGTCGTCGCTTCTCTTTGTTGTGTGGCCCTCACAGTTCAGACGTACGGGTCTACAGGCTTCCATCCTGTTAGAAGGTCAGTAGGCAGTACAGGAAGCTTCGTCATCTTTGTTTCAGACATCAACAGAGTCCCAGTGCTTTCGTGAATTCGTGCTTTCTCTAAGCATTCTGCTAGACTTCCTCACGGATTGCACAAAACCTTCACCAGTTATCCAACCGAGAAATCTTACCTTTAATTGCCTTTCTACCTCTGGCTTTTCCTGTCAGTGTAGGTCAGCTGAGCACCCCTCTGCCAAACATACCTAGAGTGTGGGGAGTACCAGCACTAGAGCCGGGCCTATGGGGCTCACATCACAACGGCCCTTGAACATCTCTTTCCCCTTCACGTTGATGATGCAAAAGTTGGAATCTGCTTCCACCCCCTATCGAAATCAAAAGGTTTGACTATCAAATACCTACTAGCATACCACGTCTGGAACCTGGGATATTCAGGCTGATCATCTGCCAATGGACTTCTTGTTGCTTAGAAGGTGACCGGATGTGTTTGATGTATGACAACGAGCTGACAGTTTGGTGGACCAGTTGAGGCATCCTGACTGTCTTTAGAAACAGTGTGCGTGGAAGTATTTTCTCCGACAGGAGAGTCGGCTCGGGGAGTGAAATGAGCTACTTATTTAAGACCATGGGTGTTTGAGAACATGTGAGTGTTCTTTAAATTACACATAATTTTAAACAACTGTGTAAAACAAGTTTTAAAAGTTTAATGGTGCTGAACCAAGCATTGGAATTAAAAATTGAAAAGAAAATACAAGGCTATACCTTGTTGTTCTGCTTTAAAAGAATAAGTTTCTCTCTCATTTGCAATTAAGATGCGGAGAATTTGCATAAAATGTGTAAAATTAGAGATAATTGAACTACAGTAGCTATAAAAGTGGCTTTTCCATTTAAAAATAAATCAGATGTCCACTAAAAGGGTGTAAAAGCCATTCCCCCATCTCCCATTTGGATCTCTGGTATTTTTCACACTTTTATATCTGATTTTTATTGCCAAACATTCCATAGCATTGTGGCAGCTTCAAGATGGCAGCTGGTCTGTTCGTGCCTGGTATGTGCCTTTTGGGGTGTTGCAAGCATAGCCACAGCACGTAAATTAGTGGATAAAACCAAGGAGAACTTGAGAAGTTCATGTGGGGTAGCCCATGGACAAAGATGCCTTTTGACAAAACATCAGCAACTGTTTTCATTTCTCCTTGGACACTTCAAGTTTAAAGAGAACAATCTAGAAAATAGCCCGTCATTGATTAAAGTGACCATAAATATGGACATAGGCTGATAGCTGTCCTTCAAATGACATAAACTTTTCCCCCAGAGTTAAGTCACAGTCTGCATCCTGAATGGCACTCAGGGCTGAAGCATGTCTGCAGCCTGATTCTGACTGTCCACTGTCCCGTGAGACTACGTTGTCCCCCTTGGTGCTCAGCACATGGAGACTCCGGCGACTTGGCTCTTTCCTCTACTGAGATGATTATAACACCAAATATTGGTAGGGACAATCCATGTTCTGGTGTATCTTCCCACATTCATGGAACTGTAAGGCTTTTGACGGCAGAGACTCCACTGGTCAGTGTCATATTGGCGGTGATGATGGCACTGGAGCTTGGGTAAACGTTCCAGTATGCAAACATGCGACGGAACTCATCAGCATTGGGAAAAATGCAGAACTGTTTTAGAAATGGGATAAAATATTTGTACCCATATAAATGTTCTTAGCTAACAATAGACAATATGGCCACTGATCTAGTGTGTGACTGTCTCCATCGCCTTTGTGTCCTTAGTTTGGGGCATTCTGTAGATGACATAGCAAGCCACCTCAGAGAGCCTGGTTGGCATCTCACTCATCACCAAAAGCTAGTGGGAGTAGTAGAGGGAGTGGATGCAGATAGTTGGCGTCCTAGCAAACACCTTAGCCACCCAGCTATCTTTTCTGTATCTAAGACAAACCTGAGTGTGTTTAACTACGGTGTTCTCTGACTTACATCATGACATGTCCATTTCATATACAAAAAAAAAAACACATAATCATGGAACTATTTTTGTCTATAGTATTCTCCCATGTGTATAACCAAGCACTCATCAATACGTAATAATCTGTAAAAATCTGTGTGATATGTGATGCATATGATCTTTAGTGATTCCTTCTATATCCTAATGAAAAGTTCAGGATGAACAAGGTTTTCAAGGAGGAACTTCGTGAATGCATGAATCTTTTTCAGTATAGTGTTCCAAGAATCAGTTAACTAGAGTTGGCTTGGGCTTTGGTGCCTTTGTGGCCTGCTGGGTGCTTACTGAAGAAGTTCTATAAAATAGACAATGAATAGAATGTGGAAGTTTCTGGATTATTTTTTTCCTAACTGATGAGTAGACAGACTTTTCAGATTTTGGGAAAATTGGGAAAAGCATGTATGCAATAGGTGTTAGTTGAGTTCTATCCTCTCTTGCATTTCCCTCACCGGTTTTTCAGGCTCCTTAGGTAAATATGCAAAAATACAAAGCTTGACTTGTCTATCCTTAAAAGTAGGCAAAGGACAAGAAAAGGAGAAGACATATGAGAAGGAATAGAAGTGAAGTCAGATTCTCCACCAGTGCCCTTTCAACCTGGATTTCAGCTTTGTTGCTCTGAGTGTTCAAGAGGCGGGCTTCTTCCCAAACCAACACAGTGATTGGAACCACAGACAAGACAGAGACCCTGGGGTTTTAATTCAGCAAGGGCTCATTTAGGGACCATTGTACCCCTGTAATTTTTAAATCTCCCTCACCTCCTGCCCAGTGGAAAATGACCTCTGTGTGTCTTTCCTCCACAGAGAACTTCTGTCTTAACCTGCCTTTACGCTATGGAAAATCTATACTGTTTTTTCCAAGTCTTTTGTACAAGGAAGAAACTTCCAGCAGAGACGTCAAAGCATTTTCTTTCATCTACCTGATCTTAATTTCACCCAAGCTGTAAAAAGAAATCCATTTGGCCATTTCTTGTCCACTGTTCTCTTTCCTGTGAAGCATATCAAAACCTCCCTCTCTGATTTTTGGATGCATGCACAGAATTACGTAATTGGCCCAACAGTTGCAGTCTCTCCACTCTCTTGCTGCCTGCCCAGGGTTATTGCTGAGCCGACGACTGTTTGCAGACCTTCCTTATTGCGTAAATGGCTACATTATCACCATGTACACATTAGGACAAGCAAATGGGCCCCTTAAGGCAAATAAGAGTTCAAATAACCCAGACAAGGTAGCCCAACTGAATTGAAGATTCACCCTTGTTACAACCTCATTGCTTTATGGCACATGAGCCAGGGGAAGGGACAGACTGCTTCAAGTGTGCTTCTACTGATCCTGCTGGCAAATCACAGCTTTATTACAGTAATGAGCCTGACCATATTTCTGTGCTTATGCATATTAGGCACCAAATGTATTTTCTGGCCTGCCAGCCCATGGTAGTAACTAACACAAGCAATTTGTCGTGGGTTACAGTGTGTGTGTGTGCATGCATTAGAAATGGGCATGTTGGTTGCTCTGTGTTATAAAATACTACATGTTTCATCATGCATATTTTTATATGCACAACTTAACCATATGCAAAATAGCTTGGCAATTAACCAATACAACTTATTAGTTGACTACATGATTATTGCATAAATATGTAAGTTGGGGGCAGCCACAATTTCAATTTAGCAATATTAAAAATTTCATAGGATTATTAAGCATCTAAAGAATGTGTTATTTTCTACCCTCATTGGTAAGTGCTAAGATTCTGTAAACATACCTTGGTCCGTGTTTCCATTTCCATAAATAACTAGCAACAATCTCCTTTTTAATGAAGGCTGTGGGATTTTAGACTGTGTATTCCAGCCTGTATACAATGTGTGCTATTACCTGGCTTTTGACCTAAAGACCATCTAGGTATAGGCAAATGGTCACATAGTAGCCAACCACTAACCTGCTATTATTAGAAAATAACATCAATGTATTTCTGCTTAATCACTAATAACAATGCATATGTTTTCATCTCCCTTTCTGTTGATGACTGGGATCATCATAAAGCTATTACCTGATTATGGAATTGCATAAGAAGCATCAATTCTGGGGCTTATTCCAAAAGATCACACAAGTAGAAATGTGGCTTCCTGGACTATTAATTAAAATTAACTCTTTCTCACACTTTCATCCAAAATAAATCAATAAACAGAAAAGTAGATTAAGAAAGAATTAGAATCAACAGGAAGCCTCTGATAAAGGAATTACTGAAGACTTCCACTCAGGCCACTTTTGAAGTTATAGGGGAATTGCGTTTTCCATCCCTTCTGGTTGCATTTATGTAAATAACCACACAGGACAGGTGCCTTTATTTAGTCACTATTAAAGCTGGAATCCACGTTATACAAGGACTGATAGCATGAAATAGCACAAAGCAGGTGGGCTTATCCCTTCTGAAGTTTGCTCTGTGATACTGGGTATTTCTCTTTAGCAAAACCTGCTGTGGTTCTTTTTTTTTTTTCAGTAATACGATAAAACAACATAAATGCCTTGTGGTTAAAGTTGATTATTTCAGGAAGAACATGGCTGGTTTGTCTTTTATGTCTTGATATTGAATTTTTGAGCAGTTCCCTGGCTCCTGTGAATATAGAGAAGTTTGCTTATGTACCTTGAAAATATCATGCACCAAAGAAAGGAAAAATAGGAAACTCATATTGATTACAAGCGATACCTTAAGCAGCCAGCAATTCAAGACTGGGATGTAACGTTTACAGTCTTGCCACAGATTGATGTGGTTCATGATAGATACTTAGTTCTTTGACGGTTCCCATGCACCTTCACTGGAAGTTGATAGAAATGGCTCCAGCTGAATGCTCAAAGCAGATGTTTTCCCATTAATTAGCCCTGGACCCGGGCACACTGGAGCCTTTCCCATTTTCAGGCCGAAAGGAATTGGTCCCAGTGAGCGTGCTCTATATCCACGTTTAGTATCATCTCATAAACAGCAGTGAGAACACAGCAGGCCCTTGATGAAGATACATTAGCTTATTTCTAATTTAAAGTTACGTTGCTTAACCTTAATGTAATTGGTCACCGGTGGCCAACTGTTTGTATAGTGTGTTGATGACCAAAGAGATGTAATAAATTATAAACTCTCTGCTTAAATGGAGGGAGCGAATGTTTTGTTAAAAGCCTTGCATGTAATAATGGTAAAATAATTACGTCTCAAGCTGAATAACTGTGAAGCTGTTGATATTAGTAATGGCGTTGTTCTTGGAGTGGCTCGGTTTATTCCCACTTAACTACTTTATCTTGGCTTTTGTACATTGCCAAAGAGAAACTTTACAAGTTGAGCCTCACATTGATTAAGATAAATGAGTTATCCCAGTATCTTATTTAGGGGTGATCCATGTGGGGGTGGTGTCATGGAGGGAGGCATAGAATTAACCAATTGCTATGGCTAACGAGGAAACAAAAACTCAAAAAACTCAAATATCCCATGTGTCCTCCTGTATCACTGCCAGGCATGGTTTTAAAGGATACTGGATTAGCTACTTGGGCGACTGGGATAATAATCAAATATGAAAGTAATTGACACAACTTTAATGCTTAATAATGAATAATGGGCCAGGGGCAAAATAAAGGGAAACTGTCTCATGTCTGAGAGTAAGCTCAGACTTAAAATGTCTTAGGTCAAATACCGTGATTGCTGGACGCTTGAGAACTCCAAGGACTATAGCTAAAATTGTAGATTTGTTTAAAAATGAAATAACATGAGTAATGATATTCATATAACTGGCTCTCTGTATGTTATTGTTCAGACACTAATTCTTCTCCATTCTATTTAGGGTTTGAGATTCGAGTTTACAGTGTAGAAACTGAAATAAATATATCCGCGCTTCTGTCTGCTTCTCTTTTCCTCCTGGTTGGATTGCACTAGCTAGTTTTTGCTGGAGTGAGTAGAAAAAGTACAGTCTTTGTTTTTCTCCAGAGATAGTTCTTCCCGCTAAATATTTGCATTCTGAATTTGGATCACCTCCAAAGGGCACTCATGTTACAATAGAGAAAAACATTCCTCTGCCTTCTCACATTACACTTCTGAGAAAGACCTTCCAATAATTTAAACTATATACAGTACCTCTAGGTCATCATTTCCCCTGACTCCTTCCAAAATACCCTGAGACACTATTTATAGCTGACTTCTCCGGTACCCTACAGGATCAGTTTACAAAACAGAGCCTTCAGCGTATGAAAGCCATTATTTTGTTTAACACAACTTGAAATGTTATATTTCCCTTCCTTTTTTTCTTCCTTCCTTCCTTCCTTCCTTCCTTCCTTCCTTCCTTCCTTCCTTCCTTCCTTCCTTCCTTCCCTTCCTTTCCCTTCTCTTCCCTTCCCTTTTCTTCCCTTCCTCCCCCTTCATTTCTTTAATTTCTTGCTCTCCGACACTTTCATAAAAACACCATCTTGTCTGGTAACATTCATTATGAAATTCTTTGAAGTTCACTAAGAAGGTGTCTATCACTCCAGGGCCAATTTGTCAATATTAGTTGGAGCTGATCCCCAAAATAAAAATGTTGATGGAAAAATAAAACATTACCAGATTTTGCTTTTGTTGTTGTTTATTTGTCTTTCATTCTGGAAACACAAAGAAAAAAATTCCTATGAAATTAGAAATTCTACATTATGGAAAAAACCCAGCAGAGTACACCTTAAGGGCCACAGGCTTCAGAGGAAGCGCCCTCACTAATTGAAGCTATGAAGGTGGCACGCTCAAGTTTGGCCAGGAAATAGCTGTGCTCTGGGGTAACTTCAGAGACACCTATCTTAATGGTAAAAATGACTCGGTAGCTGTTCCAACTAAAAATCAATGTGGCTCACAATTTTAATAAGGAACATGAATCTAAAAACGTGTTTAGTATCAGGTTATATAAACACACCCTAATGAGATACCATAAAATCCATCACATTAAAGGCTGGTTTCCTACAAGGTATATTAGCTAAAAATGCTCCATATATTAGGTCAGTGTACAACAGAGCACATAATAAAACAGCTCCGTCAAGATAAGATGCATGCGTTGCTCCTTAAAACTGTTATGTTTTGCACATTTTAGAAGGTTCCTTGAATACATGAATAAGATGAGTTGTTCCCACCTCTTTCGCAAGCAATCTCAGAACGGCTATGACCTGAAATTGGAATTCTTGTAAACACCCATCCGAAGAAAATGTGTGCAGCTCTGTCTTAAAGAGACGGTACATGTTTAATTATCCCAACTTCTTTTAGCAGAATACTATTAACATGCACATTAGCATCATCTCATTGGCTCTTCCCGCTGCTCCACCTTAGGGGCAGCAGTAGGAGCTAATCTTATTGCTCCCATGCGCATAATAATGAAATTTGGTCTTGTCTCAAGGCAGCGTTCTTTGGTCTGAGGTACAGCTGGAGACACTACTGTTCTGGAGAATTTCTGACCGGCTCATCGTAAAAGATGAAGAAATAAAATAAAAGATGGCCCGAAACAATTGTGAAACATACTGTCCTACCTTGAGTAGGACACATCAAACAATTCAAGGAACAAACAATTCGGTGGAGGAATAAAAATGTGGAGGGAGGTTCAGCTTTGCACATCTCTGTGCAAATCAACAAGCACACTCCGATACACACTTCCGACGCTCAGCACACATCTGGGGGAATTCTGCTTCCTGAGCCCTGCCTTGAACTGTGGAAGGACAGGAGAAAAATCAACCAAAGCCACAGAAAGAGCCCTTCCCTTACGTCTTTTTCATCCGTTTTCAGAGAAACAATGACAAGATCTCATGGAATATATAATACCCTTCCGTTTTTGCATGCTATGTTTGAAAGCTTTAATAATAATAAAAAAAAGCAACCAACTATGCATACTCTAGATGGCACACACAAAAATACATGTGAATTCAAGGCTACTGAATTAAGGAAGGTTGTTCCAACATTCCCCCCCACCCTATACATTATTTGTATTCAAGGTTTTTGAAATGACATTGTAATCTGATGATGCACCAGCCTATTATATTGTCTAGCAGGACAAATATCCTTGCGTTTTCTCTGTAGAACTAACACAATTTTTCCATGTCAGAGGTGCATAATATCCTGGCGGTCATAAGGAATGATGCCATTAATCCTCTTGGGCAATCTCTAGGTCTGATTATTAGGGAAATAAATTTGCATGCTGCATATGAGCTAGGTGAATCACCGAGAGCACAAATTATATTTCCTGACAGCAAGTTAGAGAATGGAGCCCTGTCGCTTTTTTATCTCCCCCCTCCCCGAAAGCTATAGAATTTCAATTCATTACATGAGATTGGTTAGAATTCAAGCCTCTTTTTAAGTTGATATTAAGTTGAATCTGTTATCTCTGCGAAAGCTGGTAGGTTCCCCAGAGTATCACCTAATCACTACTTAAAAAAATCGAAACGTATAGTTAGTGTCATGATTTAGGTACCAGAGTTCCCTTATTTATCAGCACAGAGTGAGATAATTTCAATTTGAGCCTCCATAGCCCTCATGAATTTCACTGACTTGAAAGCCTTCCCCCCACTCCCTGTCTCCCTACTCCTTTTGTTGCATATTGTAATAATAGTTACCCTGGGCACCTTCGTGTCTACCACACCGAGCATTGTGCTAGGCTCCTTCCTCTCTAGTAGAAACACAATTGTAGCCAGGCTTGTGCAAAAATCCCCAAGTTCCCGTCTCCATAACCGACTGCCTCCCTTTGCCAGCAGAACTGCAGGCGTGTCTGCGTTCAATATCCATGATGAATGTATTTTTATTATTTCTAGGGGTTGGCATTGGAGAAACCTTTTTGCATTATTAAATTTGAGCAGGGAGAATGATAGCAAATAAGAGCATAATAAATTGCTTTATGTCCTAATGTATTAATTAAGGAGACATTTATTATAATGGTTGTTTTATAGAGCCATTGTAAAAATGTATGATTGTGCAGTGATACTCTTAGCTCGAGCCACATATGGCAGCTCGGGTGAACGGGTTGTGACGTCTGTCAGATTGGAAAGGGTTCGCTAGGTCTAGTCTGCAAATTCACAAGGAGGCAGTGGACCTTGCTGGGGTGTGGGTGGTGACATAGGCTTGCTGTGGCTAGCGAGCACGAAGGAAGCCTTTTATTAGTACTGCGTTTTGTGTGAAGCAAATAAGACAGTGCCTCTTCTGCACAGGAAACACCTGAAATCTGCTTACCGTGGATTTACAGGTGAATGCATATACAAGATGCCCTGGTGTGCAGACGTTTCTCTCAATTAAAAAAAATGTGCTATCGTGATTATTGTTTTGGAGTCAGAAGCCCGTATACTTCAGGATCTTAAGAATAACAGCAAATCCTAAAGGCAGACAATTTTGGAATGCGTGCATGGCAAGTGTGGTGGAATATAGGTATTCATGTAGGGTGAGGCAGGAAAAGTATAAAAGTATATTCTGGCCTCCCGACACTTGAGCCGTAGGTAGCCTTTCGTAAAAACAATTCTTCCTTTGTCTTGCTTCTTCACACCGGGTCAAATGACTGACGGTCCATTTTGCTAAAAATAAAATAAAATAAGAAGCTTATCAAGTTCTGCCTTCCTTTTGCTTCCCCACATAGCCAGGATGGTTTCTCATTTGTTCGTCTCTTGGAAGGGAGGTACCGCAGGTGTGCTTTACCAGGACAGGGCTTGTGCTTCTGCGTAGTTGAGACATACTCTATTAGGGAAAGTTACGAGGATTTGGAAGGAAGTCAGAGAATATCAACGGAGGAGAGACAGAAGGAACTCAGGGGCAGTTTCCTGTTCCTTCCTTGAAGCCCAAAGGCTAATTTTTTTTTGTTGTTGTTCTTCAAATAGCAGTTCCTCCTCGCACTGTTGACTTTAATTCCCACCTAAGGTGGGACACTGAGCTTGGTGATAGAAGTGGTTTATGACAAATTCAGAAAAAGACAGGAGGTTAGAGTCAGATATTCCAAGTAAAGCTGTCCCTGCTACCACCCTTGACGCCCCTCTCCAGACGTTTTGGACTCTGCGTAGCTGGAAAGGCATCAGAACAATGATGGAAAGATGAAACGGAGAAGGACAAGGCTGGAGTCAACAGGCTTTGCGTGGTTAGGAAAGGCAGCTTAGTCACTGGTCAGCAATAGAGAAGAACAGTAGAAGCCACCACGGAGAGCGCATCTGGGAAGAGCACCCACGCACACGCGACAGCAAGGAACTGGAACCCAAACCTCTTTCAAAGGTATCAGAACGTTCATGTTCATTCGTTTCAGGAACAACACAAAGGTTTGGCAAGGACCTTTGCATTCAGCCAGTAAACAAAAGCTGATGGGTTCGAGCCTGTGTTGTACAAAGCTAGTTCGGGGATTGCTCCTGGACAACAGATGGTGTTTCTCTCCTGAGTATCAAGCACTTTGCTAGACTCCTTGTCCATGTTGTTTCTATGGTTCCTGGGTAGCCTGCCACAGGAAAGGGCCCAGGGTTATTTTCCCACAGAACAGTGAGCTCTGGGAGAGGAGTCAGTGTGAGCCTTGCGGAGGGAAGGTGGCACGGTTTGCACTGCACAGGGCTCTGGTGCCTAGAATGTCCTGTTCTTATTCCTAGGCTGATCTAGAGACGTGGGGTGAGTGAAGAAGATGGTGAAGGTGGGAGAAACAGGAAGAGGACAAGACTTGGGGAAAGGGAGAGAAAGAAGGCCAGAATCTAAAGCTTCTACATTACTTGTGGTGCTTTCTGAGGATTGAAATTTGGATCTTGAATTTTAAAATGGGACATTCAGTAAAAACAACGGATCTGGGTGTGGTAAATCTATAGTCTCAGCATCCGGGAGGCTAAGACAAGAGAACGGAGAGCTCAAGACTAGATTGGACTATACAGCAAGACCTTACTCAAATTCTCAATCTGGGATAGATATACAGAGAAGGAGGAAGGGAGAGGGAGAGACAGTGGGAGATAAAGAGATAGAGAGAGAGAGAAAGAGAAAGCGCGCGTGCACGCTTTGTACTAAAACTGGAACCATTAAGATCAGCTGAGCACTAAGTCTCAAAAAATTTCAGTTCCAATACTGATGCCTCTGAAATTTCTATAGGGCTCAGAGCCCAACAGTATGCTAGCCCCGAAAGCAGTGGCTAGTTTTCAGGACTTTGCCCAGGGCCCAGGCATACACCAGGGAGATTGCAGTGTGCCGTGAGCTGCTGTGCAGTGACCTACCATGACAAAGAGGGGATTTCACACAGCCAGGCAAGTGACAAAGCAGCCCACCTTTCAGGGGAAATGTAATATTTTCTGATAAGCAGCTTATGCTCGCTTTTTTTTTTTTTTTTTTTTTTTTAGCAAATAGCCTAGAAGTATTTCTGTCTGTGGCCTTCCTAGATGTGATAAGTTGAAAAGAACCCCTCTGACCATGTCATGGTCAGGCAGGTCCAACTGCATTCAGGGGACAGTTATGTGCAGAGATGTAAACACGTGACAATTTGAAACTGATATAAAATAATTGACCACAGAGCCAGCCCAGAGCATGCATCGTTAAAGGAAACACATGTCCCTGTTTGTCGAGTTGCAAATAGAGATGTGTGTATTTACCATTGGAGCTGGAGGCCAAAGCTGGGGAAAGCTTGGTCAAAGCCTTGTTAGTTTGGCAGCCATAAAATCAACATGCCTTTTGAGGAATAGTAGTTTTCAATGTGTCTTAAAAAAAAAAAAAGAAAGAAAGGGAAGAAAAGTAAAGTAAACAGAGAAAAAAAAGGAAAGAAAAGAAAAAAAAAGGAGAAAGCCAGATACAAAATGCTGGGCATGAGTGTTGATAGAATTCTATACATAAGAGACCTTGGCAGGAAGGGAGCCAGAGAACTCAAGAGACAAATGCATTGTATGTGGCAAGACAAGACAAGAGACATATCATCATAGGTGAGGAGTTTATTGAGAGAAGGGGAAAGGGGAGGGAAGAGACAGACCTCTGGGGACAGGAGAGGCAGAAGAGAGAAAGAGAGAGAGAGACAGAGAGACAGAGACAGAGAGAAAGAGAGGCATAGACCTGCTTGCCTCTGCAGAAGAATAGCAGAAAGAGGTCTGGAACGGGCGGAGCTTGTCCCTTAAAGGGACTTTTCGCACTTGCATACAGACTAAGTAGGGGCATAAGACCCTGGCCGGCCAGGGTATTGCCTGAGTGCCTCTTGTTAGGTGTTAGGGGCCAGCACAATGACTGAATCCTAACGAGTGTTCTCATTCGTAGCTTCTTTGTCATGACAACGTAAGGAAGTAACCTTAGAGGAGGATGAAAACATGAAGACCTAGAAAAGCTGAGACTTTGCCTCCTAATGGGAAACTGTTCAATAGAATCCAGGGAACATATCTCTCCAATTTCTGCTGCTTTCCATGCAAAGTGAAAAACGGAGAGAGCTGTGTTGGATAGAGCTTGCCTGCTGATTCCAAAGGGGGAAAACCCCGGGTTACTCTAGCAGACTATTTCACAGTAAGGGATCTTCTTAGTATTTCATCTCAAAAGGTAAACCAAAAGAATCACCCGTCTCTTTACTTATCTGTGTGCCAAGGGCCTGGCCAGACATCAGTAAGGAATGCCGATGGCACTTTGGGCGACGTTTCCAGGTGACTTACCGTCTTTGCATTGCAGAGAACATGTGTCTACAGTCTGCTGCCACAAATTTGGTTCCAGAAAATTTTGAGGAAAAACGCATTCCATCTACCTTTTACCCTGCAGGTATTCAGTAACAGTTAGGCCACATTTTCAAATGAATTATGTTCACTGATGTTTGCAAAGGCTAGACTCCCTGAGATGCCCCCAGTGACACACCACTACAGCGACAGACCGACAGTGGTATTCAAACTGAATTAATCAGAAAACGCAGCCTACTTCGATGTGACCGTTAGAAGAAGTAGGCATAGCTACTTACTTACCAAAGGGGTGTCCCAGAACCTTCTTTCTCTGTAAAGATAGCCTGTGGCTACATAATCCTTTCAAACCAACAGCATAGGGAAAGACTACACCAAATACCAAGTTGTCCAGTCTGGTTCCCTCTGGTTCTCCTTCCCATTGCTTAAGATGGCCTTGCTGATTTTAGATTTTACAAGGTCATGAGATGAAGTGCAGGTCTGAGAGCCTTGGAAGGGGACTGTAAGGATGCAGAGCAGGGAGCCTTTGGGATGTCGGTGTTTCCTGTGTTCCTCTCAGAAGTGAATAGGGATCAGTGTTGACCCCTTGCAAGGAAATATGGTTATCATGGTGATAGCGGTACCTTAATTCTACAAATAAGTAATGCTAATTATGTAAACAGGGCAGAATACTGAAATCTCTTCATCATGTGTCACACAGTAGGAATATTATGCAGCCTAACTCGACATTATACAGTAATAATGTTATTCCACGTTGGCTAGTTGACAAGCGTAGGCCAACGCTGTCGATCAAACAAAACTGTTCTGCCAGATTGTATCTTGACATTAAATAGAGCAAGAGCCACTTGGATTCTGCTTGGGTATTAGTCAAGGCTTCAGACTTGGGCCACTCCTTCAAATATGCCCTCTAAGAAATTTGAGAATATTCGGGTCACCATATATCTTATTCAGCTCAGGATGCCTTAAAAAAATACCACAACTGGGGTGGCTTAAATAACAAGAGTTTTGTTTCTTCACAGTTCTGGACCCTGCAAGGTCTGAGACCAGTGGGGTAGGCCCTCGTGATGATGCGTTCTGGATGACCTCTCTTCCATGTTCTCAAGTGATAGATATGTAGAGACAGACAAAGACAGAGGAGAGAAGGAAAGGGAGAGAGAGGGAGGGAGAAAGGGAAGAAGGGAAGCAGGGGTGGGGGAGGAAAGCAGAGAGAGCACTCTCTACCTTACTGATCTCATCTAATTTGTCTCCCAAGGTTCCCATCTTCAAATACTGTCCTAACAGTGGCTCGAATTCTAACGTGTTTTAGGAGAACAAAGCTCAGTCTATGGTGCTAGGCTACAGCTCCGTTATTTTCTGCTGATTCCCATAAGTACTTCTTTCCTTTGCTCAGCAAATATGTAATTAAAATATTAAATTACATGTTTTAACAAGGTCTTTTGGATTCATTTTAATAGACAAATAGTGATTGGGTGTATTTGTAGGGTACAATGTGATATTCGATGTAATTTTAAGATCTTAGGAAGCCATCCTTGATAACACCCCAACCATGGTGTCACTTGCAGTGAGACAGGAGACGACAATCCCACAGAGTCACCACAGAAGGAAGCAAACTGTTCTTCACGTGGGTACAGTTAGGTTTGGTACAGAAGCTTGGTATGGCATCATGCTTGCTCCAAGAACAATTGGCCTGAATTCAAGTCTTAGAGGGCAATTTCTATTCTTGCAGAACAGATCCAAACAATGCGTGTATTTTTAAAAGTAACTTTCCTTCCCTCTTCTTAATGCTTACCACTTGTTTTGTTGCTCTTTTGCTTATAGTCACAGTGGGTTAAGAATCCCTAGGTCTTAGGTTGAGAGCACCAGCTGAAACCCAAGCTTAACAGTAGAGGTATCTAGCAGACAGCGCTGGGACGTATTTTCTACATGCACGTAATGTTGACAAGTTTCAGACAGGCCTTTGGTGATATGTGGTCAGATGGAAGTGAGCAGAAAATTTCCTTCATGTCTTCTTTTATTTTTATTAAAGCTATGTCATAGTTAAGAAGCTTGAGTCACTGCAGGAAGAGATACTGAGTAATCACTAGCCAGGTTATGGATCTGACGAAAGCGAGAGGCTGAGTCTGTACAGCATAAAACGAAGAAGACATTGGATAATTATTATTCAATTTGAACAATCTTTGCCAAGAGGTCCTTTTACAATTAATTAGTCTTCATTTAAACACAATTTCATAAGTGGGCCCCCATGTATAACCTCAGGAGGGAAATGTAATACCAGTGTGATCCTATATCAAGAAATACCACAAGGACATCTGTGATGGGCTGTAAATAGTTATCTAGGACCCAGACAAGGAGTCAGAAAATGCTCAAAATACTAGTCTATACTTTTATATACTCTCTCTGCAAGCAAGAAATGGTAAAAGCAAAGATGTTTCAATAACTATGAATTAATTTTGCTGTATGATTTGAACCTAAAATGCCATTAAGTATACTTTTCAACCCTTATCAGTGAATATCTTCTATAAATTTATAACAGAAGCACACACCCTTTAGTTTTATTTGGAAGTGATGCAGGGAGTGAAGGATAATGCATACTTACTTCAGCAGTTCTTATATGTACGTATGTACATGCATGCACGAGCACAGAGCCGAACAGACACACACACAAGCTCAGCTCAGTTCAGTAGAACTAGTGAAGCATGCATGCACGTGACACTTATTGTGCCCAGCACTGTGTTTTCCAGGTAACGAGCTCTGCTCGGTGGCAAATGCTGTCTACACAGAAACCAAATCTTAACAACATTGTAGCCCTTATGCCTAGCAACAACATTCAAACATGAGTCTGAGCGGTTCGTTTAAAAAAAAAATCTGTACAGAATCAGATTGGATGGTGAAAGTCAGGATGAAAGGAGATGGGAGCCAATCATGAAAGGTCTTAAGCATAATCAAAGGAGTCTCAGGCAATATGATGCAGAGACCAGATACCGTCACTGGAGCGGTGACTCCAACCCACACAATAACCACGATGTTAATCAGCGCAATAATTGGCAGTTCCGAATTAATTGTTAGGTAAAATATGTGATGGCAAATATTTTCTGCCCCGTGGGCCATACAGTCTTTATTGCATCTACTTATCTCTGCAGACTGAATAAGGAGCAGCCATGAACAACGTGTGAGCAAACCCACCGGTCTGAATTGAACCCACAGGCCACAGCGTGGCCACTTCAGATCTAGCTTGTCACTAGCCATATATTTTCTTTCCTGACAGAAAGACCATTTGACTGACATCTTCCTAATGAATAGCAAGATTAGTGCCTTTGATCTCATAGAGTGGATGTGGGGCAGCAACCAAATAATGACAATTTAGCTCCGAAATCATTGCATCTTTAACACATTTATTTGTAATGCTCGAGTTAAATTATAGTTGTGTGGATTGAGTGGCGAGCGAACACTGCTGTGACCCTATCAAAACCAGTGTTCAAGTAAAAAAAGTTGGATTCCAATGACCCAGTTAGCGTCACTTAAAGTCCAAGTATCAAGGGAGCACGTTGTCCTTCTGCGAGATCTGCATCTGTCGCCGCATGACCCTCTGCAGGAAGACAAAGGCGAGGAGGTTTCTTTGATCCGTGTTGTGCTTCCTTTGATTTGAATCACACCAGGTAGGTGGCTGGTCAGATTTAAGGTCAGCCTCCTGCCATTCTTTCTCAGACTATGAGGGAATTTGAACCCTCAACTGCAAGTGGTTTAAAACATAACCTAACCATCGGCAGGGATTGTTCTCAGCGGAGCTTTGGCTCTGAGAGTCAATTGTCACCAAACATAAAGAGCTGGAACCTTTTCCTGAATATATTTACAAGAGTGTGGCACATTTGAAACTCTGGTGGCAATAGGAATAAATGGCCCATCAGGGATCTGGCAGTGTCCCTTTGTGTGAGCTGCGATTAGGTAACATTTTCTTTGCTTCACCTCCTTTTCTGGATCTCCGAGAGTTCCCTCTGCCCAGGCACGATGTTTCTCTTTAGAGCTTTCTGAGCACCGAATGGGAGATCACACACCTTTCAGGCGGTTATTTTCAAGTTTTAATAATGTTTTGCAAGTCACTTCCTGTTTCTCAGCTGCCAACCTCGCCGAAAGCATTCCTTGTCAGGTACTAATTTGGGTGACGTGACGACCACTTGATCTAAATTTTTGGTGGGTAATTACTGAGTCAGAAGTGAGTAATTTTTTGATATCCAGTGGCAGTCAGAAAGGTAGGTATTTTACTAACCACTCATTAGAGATTCTCCAGTCGTGAAATGTCCTGAATTCTGCTGTTTGCAGACAGAAGAAAAACCTGACTGCTCAAACGAAAAGGAACTTCCTGCTTATTTTGGCAGTACTTATAGGATTGTGTTGAAGTTTTTATTATGAACCCATTCCAGAGTTTCATTGTACCAGCAATATTAATTTTGTATTGATCCAAACCTCATGCAATCAACGAATTTCTTCTCTCTCTCTCGTTTTTTTTTTCCTTTAAAGTTAGCAAGAGCTTAGATTTAATTTAGAAAACTGTTGAAGCTATTTCAGTTATCAAGAATTTAAGAAAGGGTAGGGATCCTCCATAGGAAAGTTGAGTACTTAAGTGTCAAGAGAAGCAGCCTTCTTTGGAGAGCCAGGTCTTTACATGGAATACCGTGGAGTAGATATTGCTACCATTCAAAAGAAATTGTTTGCTGTGTTTTTCTACTAAAAGAAAAATGAGAAACAGAAGGCATTTCTAATATGAAATGAAACTTATCACCTAAATTTGACTTATTAGAAATAATGAAAGCTAAAGAAGAGATTGTTTTGTTTGTTTTGTTTTCAGGAATTTCTACTTTTAGGGATAGGCATGGAAATCATATTGCTTGGGCAATAGAAAGTTAATCTCGTTTGTACCCATGCTTTTTTCCCCTCTCATAATGTCTGGTGATTAAATCATGAATTGTTAATATTAGTGCCATCTGTAACATACAGTTCCAGGTTTATAATACAGTGTCATTGTTTAAAATGCTTGTTGAGAAGATCCACTTTGAAAGTGAGAATGTTTAGTTGACTTGAAAAGTATTTGAAAACAAATTGAACTGAATTCAGTAACATTAATTTTCTAGGGAAATTATAATAACTTATCATACACTGGAAGACTCAAAACAAAAGCATTTTTTTCATATTTTTAGGTACTACAAGTACAATTTTATGTTATTGAGCAAAAATTGGGATGTTAGGAAGCTAATCCTCCCCCTAGACTCAGCAAGGGAATCTATTACTTGTCTCTTCCAGATGCTGGTGGTTCCAGTATTCCTTAACTCGTGTCTGCATCAGTCTGCCTGGAGGGAGGGAGAGAGAGTGAGAGGGAGGGGAGGGTAGGGAGGCTGCTGGAGTTCTTTCTGTTCTCTGTCATAAGCATTTAACATCAGTTAGAGCTTTAGAGCCTGGCTTCATCTAGGGTAATCTCTCTTTCTCATCAAGATCCTAAGAGTCGTCATCTCTGCTACGCAGATCCTTCCCCTCGGAAGGTAACTCACAGGCTCAAGAAATGAAGAGGAGTACATCTGGAAACTTTTGCAAGTCAACCCCCAAAGCTTAGATATTATGTAAGACAAACTCCAATCAACACCCTAACAGAAGCACAGCCCTGTGCAGAGATTCAGAAGGAATCCTCATGCTGCTTGAGTGTGACAAAGTGCCTAAAGACAGAGAAGTGTGAGCTATATGATGATAATAGGTGTGGATTTAGAGAAAAGAAACAGGTAAAAGATAAGTTACATTTGGTAGATGGGTTTATGGTTCCTACATTTGAATCTTGGTAGACATTCTTTGAACCTTGCATCTTTGATCGCTTTGAACTTTAAATGATTCATAATTATAATGGAGATAATATTATATGATTCATAGACTTTGGTAACAATACTTAGAATAACACTGGAAATTCAAATATTCTTCCATTTCTAACAGGCTTAAGTCTTAATAAGTCTAAGATGTTGAAAATGCATTTAGTATGTCTAATCTCCTGAACATCACGACTTAGCTTAGCTGCCCTGAAACATGCTAAGCATGCTTATAGCAGTCTACAGTTGGTCAAGTCAGCTAGCACAAGGCCTGTTTTATAATAAAGTGTTGAATTTCTCCTGAAATTTATTCAGTGCTATACTGAAAGTAGAAAACAGAATGCTTGTAGGGGTATCCTTTCATGCCACGCTACAAACGGAAAAATCACTAAGTTAGAAAATGTCCTTAGTAAAATATAAATTGCTATGATTTATCTCTAACGTCTAATATTTACTATTGTTTGTGTTTACTGGCTAATATTTTAAATCCCTTCATAAAGGGATAGGCACAAGCATTCCCTGAGTTAATCTAAGATTTCTCAAACAAGCAATTTGCTTTATCTAGCCTTTTAGAACCACAGAAAAGTGGGGGGGGGGGCAATGGCGATAGTTCACACTATGATTAACCTATCGCAACTTCAAGTAAGGACAGGTGGGTGTTTCTGTGTCTCTACAATTCTGACATATCCATTCTTTTACTGTTAGGTTACATCCAACAATCACTACATGCTACAGCTTAATTGATAGCAGTTTCTTTGCCTGGCAGCACGTGAGTTAACTTTATGCTGTAGGTAGCATACTTTTCTTTTCTAGGCAAACTGAAGATCTAGGTTTGGGGAGAAATCACCAAATCCAGTTCATCTGTGTATTTTCTTTTTCAACCCCTGAAGTGATTCCTTTAGAAGCCCACACAGGAAGAGGCAGCATGGCACAGTACAAATCATGATGTGTTTGTTACATGACCTGAGCAAGCAGTCCTTCATCTCTAAGATGCAGCCAGTCCTTTAAGAGACATCGAAAACCAGTTGATCACATGGTCACAGTAAGAACTGCCTGTGGCTCCTCTGGCAGAGGCAGAGAGCTTTGTGTGTATTCCAGCTGCTTCTCTACACTTATTTGCAACTTTCCCATTAGGCACCGCCATGTGACTAGTTCTGACCAGTGAGCTATTGAGTCGGAGCCACTTTGAGCTTCAGGGGACTGTTGCCCTGACTCTGGGGACATATTCTAGAAGGGGAGTTCATTTTGTGTCACAAAATGTTTCTTGGCAGCAAATTTACACGTGACAGAGTGTGAGAGCAAGAATTGTCTTTGTGTTCATGCAGAGGCATGGGTTATCTATTTCTACATCTTTTTATACTGCTGTTCATTTTACAATGCTGCATTACTGTGTATACTCAAAATATACACTTTCATTAGTCCGTGGTTTCAGAAGGTTGCAAGCCTATGTTTGATATGGCTGGACATTCTGCGTTAGGGTCAGGTGGGGCTGAAGTTAAGATTTCAACTTCTATGGTGTCTCTCCTGTGAAACTGGGAAAACTCCTTTCGCAAGCTTACTGCTCATTGATAGAACTTGTAGGGTAGGTTTTGATTCCCTCACTAGTTGATTTTAGTTTCTTTAAGGTATCGTCTATTTTTGCCAGCAACCAAGAACTACGTTTTTACAGTTTGGTTGCATGATGTTCCCTTTACAAATAGGAGGAGCAACCTTCCTCCTTTTCAAGATTTTAGTTCCATATCACCTTCACATTTTAAGTTTAACTGATTTAGGATCTCAGTTACATCTAAAATCTCTCTTCTTAGCAATGCTTAGGTGTTTGTGTGGTACACCAATGAGGTGGGCATCTAGACACTTATTGTGGGACCTTGCCACCATAAGAGTGTATTTTAGTCTATAGACTACAAGTCTCACATTTATACTTAATAAATACCAATTGTCTCATCTCTGCATTAGAACTGGAATTTTCTACCTATTGTGAATCCATGGTCCATTTTATTTTAATTTCTTACATGAGGCAGTATTGAACAAACCTCCTCGTGAGTAGTCCTTGCTACTTTCCTTCTGTTCTGAAGAGGAGAAGCTCTGTTCTCAGTACTCTGAGTGTAATATAACCATTTCTTACTACTATCAGTACACAGCACCCAGTATTAAACATAGCATGTTATGAGTCTGAAATTTGTGTACACCTTGTATCACATTCCATAAAGGTCTATTAGCAGCTTTTTTTGGTAAACACATAATTTCATTCAGACTTCAACTATCCAATATCCCTGTAGATAGAGACTGCTCTTTTGATCCTGGCTGCCCAAACCCAAATAATCACACAGAAACTGCATTAATTATAACACTGCTTCAGTTATTATCTCAGGCTTTTTATTAACTAACTCTTACATCTTAAGTTAACCCATTTCTATTAATCTGTGCATTAGCACAAAGTTGTGACTTACTGGTAAGAATCTAGCATCTGTCTCCTTTGGCAACTACATGGCATCTCCCTGACTCCACCTTCTTTCTTCCAGCATTCAGTTTAGTTTTACTGCCTAGCTCTATTCTGCCCTGACACAGGTCAAAACAGATTCTTTATTAACCAATAATAACAAAACATAGTAGAGCATACAGAGGGGAGTCCCATATGACCTCTCCTTTTCTGTCTAAATAAAAAGGAAGATTTTAACTTTAACATAGTAAAATTGCATATAACAAAACAGTTATCAAGCAAGAATTACAGTTATAATATCTATATTTTATCTTTTATCATAACTGAGGAAAACTATAGATATCAATTCTTCAAATCCATCAAAGACCCCAGGAGAATATAATATTATTTAAGTTAACAGGAAGTGAATTGCAAGCAGCTTCGAAGATTGACAGAGACATCTTGCTGCCTGGACAATCACCCAAAGTTCTTCTGTAGCACTGGGGCATCCATCTTTAGCCTACAGGCTAATAGTATCTGGCAGATTTTCCATGACACAGGAAATTTGAAGATCTGTTTTGCCCTATAATGGCATAGTTCATCAGATACTTTTTCTGTATCCTGCAAAATGTTTGGCAGTTCTTTCAGAAACTTCAGGAACCCTGAAGGACTGTCTCATCTTTAGGTAAGTTCAGCAGTCATTTTTCTGTGGGTCCTGCATGTCCATTTCATACAGCATACCATCAAGCTGTCCAAGCAAGAACAGTTTCTTGCCCAAATAGCTAACAAACTCCAAAAGGAGACTCTCCAATGTCCATCATATTCTTAAGTAGATTGGTACTGCCGGGCGCAGATGTGTTTCATCATGAAATGTCCTAAATTTTTAAAACATTTTAATGCCATATTCTGTTAGTCTTTGAAAGGTTTGAAGAATAAATATCCATCCAAAATATATTTATATACATCTAGAAAAACATAATTAACAAGACTACAGCTTGACTATTATAGATGACTATTAATCTGTATTTCTAAATTATACATTATATTTTCAAATGAACCGCACAAACACAATACTTAAATCAAGGGCAGAAATATTCATATAACAAAATTGACCTTAAATTTGTATCAATAAACCAAGATCCATACCATTGCCAAAATATTAATCTGTATATCATACCCTCTTCTAAATGAAAACAAACATTCATAAACAATATTTGGGAAATTGGGCATAACTCTCTCCAAACTGCTTCTTGTTGTTTATTGGGGTGAAGTATATTTTAGAGTTCATGGAGATCTTTCTGGGGATTGTTTCATCAAACCAAATTAGCCTGGAAGAAATCCATAGGTTCTCATCCTCTGTGGAAACAAAAGCAGAATCTTTTCCAAAGCAGCATATACTTAGTCTCAAATTTTGAAATCAAGGTATCTTTAAAATATTATGTTTGTTTAGTGTAGAAACCCACCAGAATGAAATATCTCTCTGTATTAAGCTCATTCATAGTCAAAAAATTTCAAAAAGAAAACACAATAGTATACATAATTCAGACTCTCTGTGTATATTCTATCTTTACGTGACTTATTTTTCTTTGTTACTTTTTCTACAAGTTGACTGTACTGTTTTATATTATAACTGTCTACACTCTTTTCCCTCTCTCTCTCAAGCCTACGTACATAAATCTAACACTGTGACCCACTTAGAGGTCTTTTTCATCTGAATTTGTCTTTATTGTGTATCCATAATCTTTTTCTGATCAGAACTGCTTCTTGAAATGCTAAGCAGTGTGGTTAGGACTAAGGCTACTTTGCCTTTTTGGCTCTGCCTAGTCCAACAGGGAGGAGATCTGTTCACTGCCCGTGAGACTGCCAGGTGGGAGCCATCCTCACCACCCAAACTCTGGGTAGCACCGTGCAGCATATAAACCCTTTTTATCTGAGTAAAAGCTACATCTGCCATAAAGCCAAATATGTGACCTGGAGATATTCTGTGTTTGCAGCGGAAAGCCGCCATGCTCTCCTGCCTGGGCATGCCTGGCAGACCTGATCCTGCCACCAACCCACGTGGGGAGTTCTAAACCGTAGGCATGGTCTTAGCTATTGTCCTCCCAACTCTGAGTGGGCACACAAGCACCTGGATATACAAGCATCAGTCCCTAATGTTTGGATGTCATTTTGTAGGTGGAGACCTGGCTGCCCAAACCCAAATAATCACACAGAAATTATATTAATTACAACACTGCTTGGGATATTATCTCAGGCTTCTTATTGGCTAACTCTCTCATATTAGCCCATTTCTATTAATCTGTGTATCAGCAGAAGAGTGTGTCTTACTGGTAAGAATAGGGTATCTGTCTCCTCTGGTAGGTACATGGCGTCTCTCTGACTCTGCCTTCTTTCTCCCAGCATTCCGTTTAGTTTTTCTGCCTAGCTCTATTCTGCTCTTACACAGGCCACACAGCTTCTTTATTAACCAATGATAACAAAACATATTCAAAGCATACAGAGGGGAATCCCCCACCACTCTGTTGTTTCCACAGCTCTGTCTCCACAGATGTTTTCTCCACAGCTCCGTCATCTCCACATCTGTCTCTACAGCTCTGTCTCCACATCCCTATCTGTCTCTGCAGCTCTGTCTACACTTTGCTGAAGGGTTAAGTTGTTCAAAGCCTCTACAGCAGTTTGCATTCCCACTCCCAGAAGTACGCAGGACCTAAACCCATAATATCATTGACATTTGATGTCCATTACAGTTTTGAATATCCTATGCCTTTATGTATGAGTTGGATTTTTTAATTATATTTTGGGAGGTTGTTCACTGACAGTATATTAGACTTTTGTCTCTCTCACATTCAGATCACGAGTAACTCTTGAGCTGGTAAACAGTGTACAGTGCTGATGTCTGGCCTTTGTCTTTGGTGGCTTTGGTTCCTAGATAACACCTCTTTACCCTTCCACTGAAGTCTGCGGAATTATTTCCCTGATACCCATGCTCACGCCTTCCTTGAAGTCTTTAGCATCTTGCAAAACTCCTAGGTAGGGATAGGATGAAGGAAGTAGATGATAGACTAGAAACACTAATAATACACCCTAACTTTTTACTCCTCGCTTCCACAAAAGAATCTGTTTCTATTAACCAACAACTGTGCTCGCATCCGTGAGAAGGATTCTGTGTCAGAATATAGAATAGCAAGCCCAACATGGCAGGCTAAGACAAAAAAAAAAAAAAAAAAAAAAAAAAAAACCAAAACAAAACAGGAAGAACTCTTCTATTGTGAGTCAAAGGCAGCCCTGTCTGGTCCAACCCCAGCTGTCATTTGCTGCCTTCTACCAGTGAAACTCTTTTTAGTGAATATGGAACTAATGGGGAAAATATTGATTCAGGTTGCTAATTTGCTTTCAAAAATTGGGTTCCTGCAATCTTGGTAGAATAAGTCCAAGACATATCTGTTTATCCATTCGTTCCTAATAAAATGGCACTTCTAGAAAATATTATCTGGTATTAATCTGGGAAATGGTGTTATAAATGCCAGAGTTTATGTTTATTATACTTATTAAACTGGTCCTGATATCTCATAAAAATAAAATAAATGACAGGGTTAGAAATTTAATACTTTGTATAATTCTTCAAATCTTTAATATTCTGTTTATTAAGTTTTTATTGAAATACAATACATGGAGGACAGAGTGAGTGAGAGGAGTCTCGGGCACTGTGGCAGTTCAGCTCCTGCACAGTACTTCCGTTTCCTTCATGAAGCCTTCTAGGCTCCCAGACATCCACATTCCTTGGTATTCTCTTAAATAGCCAGAAGTGGGAAGCTACTTTCCCTCCAGGAAGAGCTTGTTTTTGAGGAAACAGGCAAATCGGAGACTTACCACTCAAGCAGAGCTGATTTGGTTTACTCTTGTCACCAAGGACAGAGACAGTCTTAGAAGGAAAAAACAACAACAAGGAATGAAGCCCAGCAGAGGCTTTGGGAAGCACAGAGGCAGACATATTATCCTGGAGAATTCTTGGGAGGAAGACTAGTACTTTTATTCACCTAGCTAGTAATAATAGTCCTACACATGGGAGTTTCCTCTTGACATGTGGCGTTTGAAGCCCAAAAATTACTAAATTGAAATTAAGGCCTGGAGGAGAAAATTCATGAAAATCTAGTTAAATTTCAATGGATAGTCTGAATTGTAACAGGGTTCAGCCTTCTTGCTCATGCATGATGCGTGGGTTGAGTATGTGTGTTCCTTTGTAAAATCCTACCTTCCAATGTGATCACATTAGGTTGTGGGACCTTAAGGGGGTAACTGGGACACGAGGGTGAAGCCCAGAGTATGACTGGGCTTAGTGCTTTTATGGAAGGAAACCCAGGGGGCCCCCTCTCACTATCTGTCTGCAAAGTGAGACACAATGAGAAGATGAGAGGGTCCTCAAGGAAGAAGAAGCTGACCTACATCAGAGCTTCACTATGTTGGCAGCCTGACCTCAGACGTTCATCTTCCAGAAAGTCTCTTGCATACAGGCCACCTCATTCCAGTCATTGGCGAGTCACATGACGATCCTTTTACTTTCTTTCACAATTGGCCAGCAATAATAACAATAATTTGCTTTCAATTTCCCTGGAATATTAAAGAAATTAATTACCTTAAAGAACATTGAGAGTTTCCAGAGTAAAGCAGGGGCGTAGTATGACAATACTAGACTACTCTGTACACATTTCAGATCTAAACCATCACATTTTTTGTTTCCCACAAATCTTCATGTAACCTAGACCGAAGAAGGGCATCTAAAGTAGACTCAACATGGCATTGCCTCCATCGGTTCAGCTGAAAACAACATCCAGACAAACTTCAGCGCTCATGTGTGACGAGAAGTAGAGGTTGTATAGTCTTAACAGTAATTGCAGCCGTGAGGGGAACCAACAAAAATTTCTGGGAGAACAACAACAAAAATCTGTAATTAGGGTGATTAAGACTGGAACTAGGATCATCCAGCCAATGATGGACTGTGTTGGCACACACCTTTAATCCCAGAACTCAGAAGGAAGAGGCAGGGGGATCTCTCTGAGTTTGAGGCCAGCCTGGTCTACAAGACAGGCTACAAAACTACAGAGAAACCCTGTCTCGAAAAACAAACAAAGTAAATATTTGGGGCCCTGCCAGCCATAAATCAGCCATGGGCAAACATGGTCTGTTTCAATAAAACTTTATTTTCTTAAACATGTAATGAGTAGGGATTGGCCTTTAGATCAAAATGCTCTAGGTTGTGAGCCTCTTGTCTCTGGGATATTTACTTCTGTGTTCCTAGATGCTATGAACTGACGAAATGAATCAGATACATTTTTCCCTCTTTATTCAATCCTGTTAAAGCCTATGTTTATATTGAACACTCTTAAATATATCAGACATTGGGTTGTTTCATCTGACAAATATTACTCTTTTCTTTCTTGGTCTTACCTTTCTCTAACTAACACATATCTTTTGTTTGTTTGTTTGTTTTTCTCTGTTTTGTCTTTCTACTTGCTTCTATGTAGTTGCTTCTTTTGGCTGTCAGAAATTCTCCCAGAAATGTCTGAAAGTATAATAAGTATATATGAGAAAAAAAACAGTATTTTATATGACTTTGCCTCTTACTTATTTATTTTACAGGTTTTAAATTAGATGTTTCTTTCTGACTTTCACTTTGTGTAATACCAGTGCTGACAAGATGGTCCTTGAAAACAAAACTCACAGATCACAAAAGCCCGAGGAACTGTATGTTCTGGCCATGTGGAAATCAATCAACAAAGACACTCACTGTGCTGTACAGGGAAGAACACTTGTTAGTCCATTCTGGTTCTAAGACACAGATGAGTCAGCATAGATAAGGAAATTGATTCCTCATATTTCTGAAGTCTGGGAAATGCATGGCTAAGCTGCCAGCTGATTCAGTACCTAGCAATGATCTCCCCCCCCCCCCGCTTTTTTTTGTTTGTTTGTAGACAGAGACTTCGTGCTATACATCACATAGTGAAAACTGATCATGCCTTTCCCTTTAAGGGCACTAATCCCATGTGCAAGGGCTCCACCCCTCTGACTGAACTACTTCCTAGAGTTCAGTCTTCGTAGACTATCACAATGGAGAACAGAATTCAAGCATGTGTTTGGGAGAAGGACATAAACATTCAGTTCACAGCAGAATCAAAGAAATCTGATGATTTTTGTTTTACCTTACTCTAAATAGCCCAGACCCAAATATTCTTTGAAAGAAGATCCCAGCAAGTACCTAGGTCTCAGTTCTCTTAGAATCTGTCAGATCCACACGGGAGCCAAAGCACAGCTGGATGAGCTGGGGTCCATAGTCCCGCAATAGGGTTTCTCACTCTACTGCTTTCCTTCTTTATGGGACATCCTGACAGGTCTTCAATCAGGGGGACTGAGCTGACCTACCAGGCAATCTGAGCTGAGACATTAACTGTTTTGGAAAGTGATGGAAATTCTAGCTGCCTACTATGTGAAGATGTTGAAGACTCCAGACTTTTGGGAAACAGTCTCTGCAGCTGAGAGGAGAAAGCCATCACGACTACCCAGCTAATCCCTTTCCAAGCATTCTACAAATGCGGGTACGTCTAGATGTGCACACAATGGAAATCCACTTCTTCTTTTCATGTGTGTGTTTGCATCTTGTTTTGCATGTCAACAATTAGCATAGAGGACAGGTGTTTTATGGAACATATGTTAGAAATCCCCTCTTAACTACTGTGGAAGAGTAATTTAAAAGCTGACCACAAACGTTCATGGCCTCTGATATGTAGACCCTTTCTAAGAGAGCTCTGTGATCCCTCACTAAAAGGTGGAGTCTATTTCTGATCTGACCCCATTCACTGTTTTCTTCAGCTACTGGAATAGGAGAAAATAATGGTGGAGCATTTCTTAATCTAAAACTCAAGAGATCTTGAACTTTTCATTTGGTGCCTTGGGACCCTATCATCACCATGTTTCCTCCTGAATGTGAAATAATGATTCAGTCACCTCTGTTACTCCAGTCAAGAGTCAGCCAACTCCCAGGCACAAGGTGAAGCTGTTCTATGACACGCAGGTCTGAAAACCCTAGATAACAGCAAGCAGCAAAGTTGATTATTTAACCTACAGTTGATAGGAACATATCCAGCCAAGGCCAGAACCCAGCCGTTGTGCAGTCTTGGGAGGAGCAATAAACGGTGACTGACTCAGTCCACTGAATTTTGGGGTTCTGTCAGCTCCTGCCTGTTACCATTATATAGTAACTCCAATGACATAACTATTGTTATCATTTGGGTCTTTTCCTGTTCCATTCACTATTCGTGGTATCAAGGCTTTATTGAAAGAACATAGTAGATAATGCATATAAAAAGTAATAGATAAAGTAAGAATTATTAAAGAGTTAGTATATATGCAGTTTGTCACTTCACATGGTCAGCTTTATATACTCAGATGTCAATAATGAATGCAAACTTTGTTTGAGGTGAGGAGTCTCAATGATACAAAAGAACAATACAAAAGAAAAATTTCTGATTCTTCTCACTTGATAGCTCCCTATTCACTGAATGTTCCAGGTATCAAATAAAATCCATGTTTAACTAGACACCATTAAGGAATATTTCCTTCTATTCTGAGGATGTGTGTGTGTGTGTGTGTGTGTGTTCACGCACACATGCTCGCATTGTTTTTTGGTTATCCCTTTGAGAAATTATTAGTAATAATACAAAAAATTTCCCCCACCCCTTCCTAAAGCTTGAGAGGAAAGAGAAAAATCTCCTCAGATAGTTAGAAAGATATAACAAATAAACAGAAAGCAAAGACTGGAGAGATGGTTCAGTGGTTAAGAGCACTGGCTGCTCTTGTAGAGAACCAGGTTTCAATTCATAGCACCCATACAATGGCTCAGAGCCACCTGTAAACTGTAACTCCTGTTCCAGGAGATCTGATGCCCTCTCCTGACACCCACAGCCACCAGGCAGGCACACATGTGGTAAACAGACCTACATGCAGGCAAAACATTCATACATTAAAAATAAAGAAAATATGAACTTAAAAAAAAAACAACACACACACAGTAAAATGGCACAGAAGCGCCTTCCCTCCCCTGCCTTAAGTTTCTGTCCAGGGGGAAATGGAAACACAGATGCTGCTCTCCTCTCAGAAAAGCATTCATGGGTAAACAAATCGGTGGCACCTTCCTCATGCCCTGGGAATCTCTGAGTGCAGCTTGGGGAGAATGGATCTGTCTTCCAGGGTGACAGAGCAAAAGCTGAACTGTTCGCAGAAATCAGGGGTTCACTGGACCAGCGGAATTCCCACAACACATACTCCAGGCACTTACCTAGCTATTTAGTGAGACGAAACCAGCTAATTGAATTTAAATTAATAGTGTACATTTCTTTTCGTTTAAGTTGTTAAATTGTATTTCCACATTTGATAGTCATTTGCTAAGTCTTGGGAAAACATTGCATATATAATAATATGCTTGGAATTCCCTGTAGCATTTGGGGAAAAAATCTAACAAGTTATATATGATTTACTCATTTGAAACATCTGTATTTTAAAGAAACATTATAGTTATGAGGAGTGGCTAACTTCAATTTGGGTATTACTGAGAAAATTACATCTCACACAAATGATGAACACTTTTATCACATCTTTCACAAGATGGGGACACTTTGGCGCACTTTCTTAAACAAGAAAAAGAAATACGGAAAATAAATTTTTCCATAGCGTAATGATGTGCATTTTTTTTTATTTAACCAATGTTTTTTTCCGTTTTTCTTCAGCTCTTTGAACCTAAATGACAGAGAAAAATTAATTTACGCATAGACAGCTAATTTGTAAACCTAAATATGTAATCTTTCATAGTCTCAAAGATTTGATTCTTCATACTCTGTCACCTTGGGAAAATGTATGAGACTGAAGACTATATTGAAGAGGGCGGGAGGTACATTTCTGGAAGTTTTCTGCACCATCAACATCTGTAGTAAATTTAACACAAACATATAAGAGGTGCTATGCATGCGGTTATCTTACATTTAGGTGTGCTCTTTCCTTGTAAATAACATTGTAGCAGAAAGGATATCAACAAAGAACTGAGACTTCGGAATTCATGACCAGTGCTGAGGAGCCAGGCAACTCAGGCTGATTCCTTACTGACTTCTTACCAGGGTGGACTCATGTATTAAATTATCACACTTTTTTTTTTTGCTAATATCCAGCTACTTTTGACCAAAAATAATGGCAATTTACACGCTTCACCTGTCGTAACAGGGTCAAAAGAATGACATATGGTGAACGATGCCTTGGGGGACTGAGAGACGGGATCCAGGAGCCAGGAAGAGGGCCTTTTACCTTCAGTGCATCTTTGTCCCCTGGATTGTTTGTGAATGTGATTTCATGCCTCCCGTGTTAAACATTTACACTCAATTAGTAGGACATATGTATTACTGTTGAATGTTGGAACACAACTATAAACCCCGATCTGGTCAGTGTACCCTGGATCTGGATCTGGCCTTCTGCCTTGCTTTTGCACTTTCCCAGATATAATCTATAGTGTGTTTCCGGTGATTGTATTTCAATTGCTCTGTCCTGAGAAAGCTCGGAGAAAGGGCTGCTCTGTTAATATCTATTATGTGCTTATTGGTGTTTGTTTACATGTTTTCCTGATCATGTTTTTCTGAACTCAAGCAACCTTCTTTGGCTCATTGCTTTTGCTGTTACCTGTGTATTCAAAAGTGCACTGAAAGTGGAGTAAGGCTGTCTACAACATTAGACTGTAGACCGCCCCTTTCTTTCACGTCCTCAGCTCCTGGTCCCAGCAGGCAAGATCTGCCCAGGTCAGCTGAAAAGTCAACATCACCTTGTATTAAAGATAATACTTTCAAATGTTTCAGAAACTACAAAATTATTAAATATAGTGTTTTGCAGTCCTAATGTATGTGTATGCGTCAGCTCAAGAACACACACTGTGCACACTCACACAAATCCAATTTTAGTGTCTGCAATAATTGAAACAGACTGACACATGCTCATTTTCTTAGAAGGAAAGCAGAAAGTGTTGAAGTCACTAGAAGACAGCAACTAACTTTTATGACTTTGCTGTTTTCCTCTATTAGAATTTCTACACATTTTGTGTCTCCATAGTAAATCACTAGGCAGCGAGCAGATGCCAGCCACTGCATACCTAGTGGTTTTCTCTTCTTCATAGTCGTCATGTGGGCAAAGCATGCACAATGTGGCCCCAAAGCATCTGTACTTCTCACATGGCAGTGAAACATGAGATTCTGGCTCAAATTAAAAATTTAGGGGTCACCCCTGCTTCAGCTTCCCCCACACCAGCCTTGCCAGCTCCTAAGCCCCTCTGCTTCTCCTGCACTGTGTTCGTGGTCTGTCTGCATCCTACACCTTACATCTCATGATGTGTGCTTCTTAAGGAAGCTAAAGCTTCTCTTTCTTTGTTATTTACACCGTCCAGTTCTGGTTTAGCTTCAATGAGGTCTTTACACTGTACTCCTGCGGATGAGATCTACTCAACTGAAGAAGTACACTGACAATGAAGCAGCACGGAATTCTCGGTGGGAGTGGGGACTCTCCTTATGGCTTTTTTCATTCAAGACTGTGATTTCTCAATGGGCCCAACCTGACTTCCAACCTGAAGACTTTATGAACTGTTGTACATCTTTACAGTTCTTAAAATCCTGGGATGGGCAGAGCAGCCCATTCTTAAAAGCATATACCAATTCCCCAGACGTTGTTGTTGCTGCTATGGATGGTTGGGTCCTTCACAGATGGATAGACACAATCCTTCTCACCTTAGATTTATATCTTACAAATCTGAGGACAACATACACAAGTTGCCTTTTAAAGAAAATACAATTTGTTTATTTTATTTATAGTCAAAGGAATTTTAGAATTAAATATAAGTTTTTAAGACTTAACAGTAAAATATGCCCCAACTTTTAAAACAAATAATAATGATTAATTATCTATAGAGATCTGCTTAAAGCCAGGAATTACATTCCCAAGGAGGATTTTGAACAACTTTTGGAGAAGTTGTAGCACGTGGGTATGATTGTCCTCCCCGCACCGCTTGCTGCCTGTCTGTGAGGAGTCAGTTCTCAATGAGCACAACGGAGAGACTACTTAGTTATGTGATTACTTTGTAATGGACTTTTTTGGCCCATGATGCAAACTGTGGACAGTAACGCAGACTTGTAATCCCAGCTATTTGGGAGGCTGAGACAGGAGGACTACAAGCCCAAGGCTACCAGCCTGAGGGTTATAACAAGACACTGTCTACAAAAGTACAGGGTAGAGGATATAGCTACTGTAGAGCGGTTGCCTCGTCTACAGAGGCTTTGCTTCAATTCCAACATAGAAAAGATAATTGCCATAAAATAATGTGACTTCAAATTTCAATACAGTTTTCATGTAATGAACTTCAAACAAGTGCTGTTCAGTAATCCCAACATTGATCATTTTGGCATTAATCACTTAAGATAGATAAACAATCATCAACCAAAACAAATGACCTAAACTGGCTGGCTCCCTGCAGTGTTGTTTCCCAGTGACGGAGTCAGGGTGGCTTCTGAATGCGTAGACAAAGCCTCTTCAGATGTGATTTATGCGAGCATGGCATGGATACCTTTTGCTTTCCGCCAGAGAGAGACGCTCTTGTGTTGACTTGCTGAAGGACAGACATGACACTGTTCTCTAGAGGGTCGCTCTTGTTTAATAAGTTACAAGAACATTATTTGAAGGGGAACAGTCAGGTTATGTACCCCATAAAATACAAATGATTTACAAATATTTAACAAGGAAAAAACTAATTATGCTGCTCCAGTCACACAGAGGCCAGCCCCAGAAATGGTATAATCAATATGGGAATGTTAGCTGTAATACAGTCTGTCAGCTTTTTAACCAACCGAAAATAAATAAATAAATAAACCAACAAACAAACCCCAGAAAGTTTATAAGGAAAGTTGAACCCTCTTCCTTACTCACTTGGATTTTATCTGTCTAGATAGATGCATAAGCATTCTGCATGTAAGGTGAACCTTTGAAAGTTATTGGCAAGCCTATGTGAGGAGGTCCATTACTGTCACATTAAAGACAAGCCTGAGAGGAGAAGTGGCTTCACAATGGGCCAAAAGAAAATCCAACAGTTCACCCTCTGAGTCCTCCTTTCTCAGAGGCCCCCTTTCATCTCATTCACAGGGATTTGACTCTACTGTGGACTTTAGAAACTTCCTTCCAATCTACACATTTGGAGAAGTACGTCACCCTATTGCTTGCATGGTTTTTAAACAGCTATATAGACAATGATACAAATATATTAGTAGTCATCTCAGGGACTAGGGACATTAGCTGATAGGGAACTGTGCCTCAGGAATACTCTGCAAAATGAGAGTGTTACAAGCAAAACAGGAGTTATCTGATAGCCAGGAATCAGATTCTATGAGTTCTCAGTTCTAGTCATTCATTTGTTTTGAGTTGTAGTGAGTGATATGGGCTACAAAGCCTTCACCTGGGAAACGAGGGACACAGTGGGACTCACATTACGGGATTATGATGATTTCCATGGTGGACCCTATTCTTGAAGTCTAACAAATGACCAGTAGATACTAGCTATTAATACCAAGCCAAGCTTTTTCTATTTGTAGCCCATGGTACCTTAGCTTTGCCAGCCATTGGGTATAAATAAATTCAAGTCAATAATGGTGGACTACATTTTACGGAGCTTTGCAAAATCTTGTCAAATCTTTGGGAACTAAACAAGAGCCACACCTATGTTCTCTGCTTCTCAGTCTGGCACTGACTCAGCAACAAGCCATTTATAGTGGTACTTTTGCTCCTCTAGCTGCTGCTAGAATCTATACCAACCTTACCATTACCAAAGACTCTGTCCTTCCTGATACTCCCAAAGATGTGAGTTGGTCAAATCACAGTGACTCCATGGGCATGACTTTCAGCAGTACTCAGTAAGGATTCCGCTCTATGGCATATTCCCTTATCAATGTTCTGAAGTGTTTCCTTCCCTCTTACGTCCTTTGCCTGTAGTCCTCTGTAAGGTGGAGGCAGATATGTACAGGGATATCATCAGATTGGTGAGCAGGACAAGCCACGTTTTCCTCTCCATCCAAGACTTTTCTTCTCATGTGTGTGTACTAGGATGCATGTGCCCAGCCAACTTTTTAAAACATGTTTATCCCTTGAGATTCTGGATAACACATTAACTCTTTATTCATGTCCAGACATCTCTGCACACCAACTTTGGGTGGACAGAATCTCCTTTTTGTGCAATGTAAATAGAGTGATTTCGTGTTCTAATCCAACAAAATTTTTACCTCCTACGGTTTGAGGAACATGACTTGACACACAGCAAGTACCTGAACAGTATCATGTTAATGCCCATGACAAGCTCCTCTGTGTTACACCTTCAGAGACGGGAACCAAACACTGCTTCTGTGCATAAAGTTCCCGGAGTTGGGCTGCCTCTGATTTGTGACTTTGTTTCAGTAGTTTGGGTTGGTTACCACATTTTACATTGTAGTAACTTTTCTTTATTGCTACTGTCACAGCAAAGCAAAGCAGCTATTATCTCATAACAAACTAAAGCTACATTTCTAAACCACTGCATGTAACCAAACTACAGGGCGATAACACCTAATTTACAGTTTATTCCAATTGCATGGACACAAGAAGCATAAAATAAAAATTATATATATATATATATATATATATATATATATATATATATATATATATATATACGTATATATATCGCCTTCCATTGGCTCATGTGAGCCAAGTATTTTGAAGGCTGGGAGGATGGTTACAAAACAGTCTGGGTTCCAGGTGGCTCACAAGACTTCCATCTAGAACTGGACCGCTGAGTACACATCAGGGCCAACTTAAAATTGCCCACAGGATAGATAGACATTACTCGGGTTCTCACACCTCTGGGTAGCCATGCTGGAAGGCTGCTTCCCTAGGCTCATGCAGAAGTGACTCCCTGATCCGCAGGCACTGTTGTTTGGGGGTTTTTAAAGCCCAAGAAAGGTAAAAATGTTCTCAGAGATATGTTCATAGGACCGTCAGTGAAGGTCTTTGCAGAACTGCAAAGTAGTTTATTTGTGCCCTGGGGAAGTATATTGCTTTGCTTCCATGGAAGAGGGTGCCATTGACTAAAGAGAGAAGACCTACTGAATATAGGGGGGCTACAGAAAAGACCTGCTTCCCTCTTCCTCTTCTGAGTACCGGTGCATGATCACTAAGGTTCATAAGGGGCCTCCACTTCCTAATCCAAATTTAACCCTTTCTTCAAGCCTCAATCCTGCCAAATCCTCTGCCAGATATGTCTTTTTTCCCCCCAGCCACAACAGTCTGGCTGCTATGTCTTAGCAGGCTCTCTCCTCTGAGCTTCCTTACTACTCCACAGAGGAGCCACTCACCAACAGACAGTCTGGGCACAAATGCAGCAGCATTCAGAGAAGGAATGGCTGGGGTGGAATATGGTGGTAATGGAGCATAATTTAGAGGAAAGTCCCATCTCTGGTGGTTGTGAACCCAGCTGGCTTCGCAGGCCAACATAGATTATAGGATTTTGGCCATTTATTAAACATGAATCTTTGGTAGAAGTAGATATTTAGGAGATCAAAAAAATACTGTCCTCATTTATAGTTTGAGAAAACTGCTAATTATTTTAAGCATGCATTACAGTCCCAAGGAGGCTGGGGTGGGCCACACCTCCAATCCCAGCACTAGGGAGGCTCTGACGAGAAGACAGTAGAGAGAGTGAGCGCCAGCTCCCTGACAGGACAGCAAAACAAATGAACACAAACCTTTACCCCCATTGAGGTCGTATTCATATTTGCATCCTAGCGCGATGGCATCCGAAGGTCAATGCTTCTAACGCCGGGCCTTCCATACACTCCAGAGCAGTGGTCCTCAATCTTCCCAATGCTGCAATCCTTTAATACAGTTCCTCAGATGTGGTGACCCCCAACCATAAAATTGCTTTTGCTGCTACTTCCTAAGCGCAGTTTTGATAGTGTTTTGAACTGTAATCTGATATGTGATCCCCAACGAGATCGTGACCCACAGGTTGAGAACTGCTGTTTAAAAGGTAGCTTTCTGCCCTCTCCTGGCCCCACTTTCCCCACAAGGTGAGGAAACCACAAAGCTACAGTTGTGGGTCCAAATGGATGTCCTCTGTCAACACCCAGTTCCATACAGGCCAAGCTGACTTCCCAGACCGACACAGACCTCTCCCAATCCTCCCTAACGTCAAATTTCATTGTTCGTACTATATTGCTGATGACTACACCTGTATGTTCCAGGTAGGCCAGCAGGTGGCTGCTTCCCTGAGTAGGGTGGGGAAGGAATTTGGTCATACAGACAGAAGTATTCCCATATCTGTTAAAAAAAAAAAAAAGCGTGGTGTCATGACATGAGAGAGAACGGGAAACTTGAGAGCAGCTGTCTCCGCACTGCAGAGTTCCAGGGAGGAATTCCTAAGAAGTTTCCTTTTCAGCTTGCATCTACCAGTTATTAAAAGTAGGTATTCAGCAAGGTAGGGGAGCAGAATAGACTTTTTTGTTATTTCTTTAGAGTGTTTTAACCAAGCATTTTCTATGGTCCATACATGCTTGATCCTGAAAACAGCGTAGGCTCACGCCTCCCTGTGCACTCCTTCCTGCATGGGCGTGAGCAGCTGCAAATGCCAGCCACAGGGTTCCATTGGTGATGAGAGGTGTTTCAATTATTCTGAGACACAGATGTGAGTCACAAGAAATGGCCATGGAAGTTGGGTACCAGGGACAAATGGTTCGTTTCCCTTAATTCTTTTGACCTCTTAGTCACTCAGGCCCTAACCCACTGTTGTGGAATCTCTCTGATCACACCGTGTTCATTTTCCCTCCTCAGTGTTTGAAAGATTCACATGATAATATCTGATTTTGTCTGTCTTCCCGCCCTACCTCCTGAATGTTGTCCTAAATTTTCTTTGTGTTTTCATAAGTAACCACACTCCTCCACATTCTGTCCATCACGTTGGGAATTAAGACTCTATCCCCTGATTTTTTTCAGCATTGTTTGTATTTCCCACACCGCCATAGCTGCTCTGACTATTTCCTGTCCTCTCCCACTCTCCATGCTCCTTCTTTCTCCTTCTGTTTCCTTTCTCATGAGCATCCGGGAGTGGCATATGGATATAAGCAATATTTCATTTCCTCGAACCTTATTAGGCAAAAACGTCCACAGGAGGTGAGGAATTAAGTGTTTACTGTATTTACTAAAGCGTACTCTTCAGGCTGAAGACCAGAATTCAGTTGCCAACACCTACATCATGGCTCACAACCGCCTATGACTCCAGTTCTGGGGGACCCAACACCCTCTTCTTCTTTTTCTCTTCTGTCACCTGCATGCACGTGCAGCACATAATCATCGAGATTGTACACATGCACATAAAACCTTTTAAACTGATAGATCTTTAAAAGGGATTGCATTTAAAAATACCTAAGGTGAAATGCAGAGACCTGCTTCCATCCTTCACAAGAAAGCCAGAGGAATCCACATGATGAGGTGAGGGCATGCATTTCCATTTTTTCCTGCTTCAGAGGGTATACGGAAAAGCTTGGAAGAAAAGGAAGTTAGTGGCCGATGCCAAAGTGCATGAGGATGATGGCAACAGAAAGGTTGGAGGGACTTTGGAAGGAAGGAACGGCCATGGATGTACGGGCGAGCTTCGGTGGAGATTCACTGAAATGAAGACATCATCTCCTTTTGCTGCGCATCTGTTCAGTAGCTAGAGGAGAGTGAAAGTGAATTGGTGTCACAGGAACATCTCCTTCACCCACACTTGCTGAAAAGCACCTGTCCACTCTCAGGATGCCTCTCCAAAGAAGTGGAGGGTGGCTTTTGCTCTCAGGATGCCTGCTGTGCCTTTGGCAACGATGTCACACACACACAAAAGTGACACAGGTTGGAGCTGTTTTCTCAGAACAGGCAAAGGACAAATCCCAGCCTCACCCACCATATGGTGCTTGTTGACATTTGCTCTGCTGGGAAATGAAGGGCATTTCTCTCCTGCACAGTCAGACTAACACACAGGGATAGAAGAGTAATTTTCACTCACCTGTGCTATGCTATACCACTTGAAGTTTTCCTCTATCCTCTGCCCTTTTGGCCAGCATGTTCTGGAATAAGATTTCCAGCTGTCCATGCACCCAAATCACAGCATAGTGGTTGCTTGCGTGCAAATCGACAAAGTAGCGACTCTTTCATTTCTTTTTTTTTTCTCTACTTGTGAAAAAAACATTGAGACGGTGCTATCTGCTTTTTGCCCTGCTTACCCTGGAAATAGTAATTCTTTTTAAAAACTAGCCATGAGCCACAGGCCATATGCGACTTCAGCATGCTGCATATATTTTCTTGACTAAAACAAAGATGGTAGCAAAGTTAAGAGGATCTATTTTCATTTCTGTATCAAAAACACTTTTTGATGAAGCAAATATGTCATAATTTCTACTCTGTGCTTGAATCCTACACTGTAGCCTTTGTATCTCAAAGCAAGAATGACGCAACGTTGCAGAGTCAAGCTGCATGCCATAGTAAGGCAAGCGTAGACTTTCCGCACAATGTGCAAGATCAACATGGCTTCTAATATTATTTTCAGCTGTGGGACCTTCAATTTTTTAAAATTGCACTGTTAGCTTCCTTGTTTATAAAATTGATTAAAAGTGATACCCATTGTGAGGGTCGCATGCAATGACAATGTGGATAGGGCTCAAAACATAGACACTCCATGTATGTGAGTTTGTCTCCATCCACAGTCCTTAGCGTATAATCCCTCTGCATCCTGATGGGAAGTAATCAAATACTAAGTGAACAGACATAGAGTTATGCTATCACAAATTATTGCCCTGGGACTCTGGGTAACTTACTTAACCTTATCTTTAAAATTTGAATTAATAGTTGAACTGACTTCACAGTATTATACTACAAATGAAAAGAGATGATTATATAAAACGTTTAGCCCCGGGTCTCTGTCAGATAGTACTGTGTTTGTTCACTGTTTCTATGTCATGTCTTGCTTCTTCATCCCTTCCGAAGCATAGCACTGACATGTTCCAGTGGCAAGCTCCAGTTTCAAAAGTCCCTGAGCCAATCTGAACCAAAATGGAATGAGCTCCATCTACTACTTCACAAGACTGGATAAATGATGTGAAATTCATTAATTATAGAAAAAACTCCAGATATGCCCTATACATTCTAATTCTACCTCTGAAACTGTGTTTCTTATACAGTCTTCTTTTATCCCAGATGGTGCCCTCTGCTACAATACGGCAAAGAAGGAATCAAAGACTTCTCTTTGGCAACATTGAAAGCCACAATCAGTGGCTAATCTTGATTATCAACTTATCAACTGATGTAGGGAACCACTTGGGAGTTGAGTACAGCATATCTCTGTGTGCACCCATGAGGGTGTTTCCAGAGAGGATTAACTAAGGTGGGACCCCCCCTCCCCGAGTATTGGCACCATCTCCCATGCTGGTGGTTTTGATGGGATAAAGCGGGGAAGAGGAAACATCAATGGCTCAAGTGTTCTTCCTCTGTTTCCTGGATGCCATGAGATGAGCTAGCTGGCTTCCACCATGACAGATGGAAATTTTTGGAACTTTAAACCTAAAGGAATATTTTCCCTCTTACGTTTCTTGGCTTAGGTAATTTTTTCATACCTATAGAAAACTGACTACAGAAAAGACACATTAAGAGAATTCAGTCACAATCATTTAAACTAGGAGACTATAGATAAAAGAGAAAAGGACTGGCCTGAGATTATATAGCACACACTGTGTATTTTGGATAATGATGAAAAGATGAAGCATGAGATGGGGGGCAGGAAAATTGTTAGACTAGGCCATGATGACCCCTCTTTAGTGAAATTTGTTGCTATGTGATGGTGTAGGAGAGTCTTCTGTCTATGTCTTACTTTCATTGGTTAAATAAAGAGACTGCCTTGGCCTTTTGATAGGACAGCAGCTTAGCTAGGTGAAGTAGACTGAACAAAATGATGGAAGAAAGAAAGCAGAGTAAGGCAGACACCACGGCTCTTCTCTCCTAGACGGACGCTGGTTAGACTCATGCTGGTAAGCTACAGTCAAGTGGCTATACAGATTACTAGAAATGCATTGAATCAATATATGAGAGTTAGCCAAAAGGAGGCTAGAACTTATGGGCCAAACAGTGTTTAAATGAATATGGTTTCTGTGATTATTTCAGGGGTAAACTAGCCAGGATCTGGGTCGGAATGCAGCCCACCACTCCTCAATACTACGATGTGAGAGAAGTAAAGGGTTATTACAAGAAAAATAGATTCTTGCTCTGGATTTTCCAGTTGGGATTTGGATTAGATGACACTTGGGTGGTCTTTTTTATATCATTATATTATTTCATGTGTATGGATATTTCCCCTACATGTATGCCTGTGAAATGTGTGTGTACCTGGTGTTCATGGAGGCCCTAAAGAGGATATCAAATTAGAGCCCTGGAACTGGAATTGCAAATGGCTATGGTCATCCTTCTCTTTCATTTGAATCCTTCTACCCTAACCATCATGTAGCAATGCAGCTACATGAAAGTAAACTGAGTTGCCTGGATTGAGTAAGTGGATAAAACAGTCTTTAGTTTTTCCTTTATAGTCTGCTTTTATGTAATAGAAGACAACCAGATGTTCTCTTCTCTTCCTCCAAAAGACTTAGCTCAGCTTGGTGGGAGGGGGGCTTTGGGTTAAAAGGATTATGATTACACTTAGAAATTACAGACTTTAGAAGTGGGCAGAAGAGCAGCTTGAGCCATGGCTCAGCAGCTAGGAGTACGTAACGCTCTGCTCTAGTGCCAGGGGATGCGGGTTCAAATCCTGTGTGGCAATAACGATAATTGATCAATTGATAGGTTATTATTAATAAATAGGAAAAAAAAGAAGTGGGCAGAAGGCCCCAGAAAGGCTAGAAAAGAAAACAAGTTGCATCAAACACAGGCATTACATACACCCATCTAAAGCCAAAGGTGTGTCTTTCTGTTTCCACATCCTTGGACTTTTTGATAGACTTTGGGATTTCAGATATTTTCCTTCTGCACGGTGTGGAACAGCCTGGGCAAATAGGCCCAGGTGAGAGTTGTATATCTCTTTAGTTGTGTTGAAAAAAAAATATTTGGACAGCCCCTCCCCCCTCAGCTTCTGCGGCAGGGTCTTCGGTGGTCCACGGGACCCCTCCCTGCCCCTACTGCTGCCGCCCTTTTGTCTCCTGGGTCCTGGGAAGACCAGCTAGCCCTGTTGCAGTGCTGAGGAGTTCTACCCAGAGAGGTGAGTGGGTGCTCACCTGGGCAGCCAGCCTGTCCGGGAAGAGAGCACAGCCCTTCCCCCCTCAGCTTCTGCAGCAGGTCTTTGGTGTTCCACAGGACCCCTCCCTGCCCCCACTGCTGCTGCCCTTTTGTCTCCTAGGTCCTGGGAAGACCAGCTAGCCCTGTTGCAGTGCTGAGGAGTTCTACCCAGAGAGTGCTGAGGAGCTCTATCCAGAGAGTGCTGAGAAGTCCTACCCAGAGAGTGTTGAGGAGTTCTATCTAGAAAGTGCTGAGGAGTTTCATCCAGAGAGGAGGAGATGGGCAGGCGCCAATGTAAGAATTCCTCCAACAACCTGAAAGGCAACATGACATCTCCAGAATCCAGGGAGCACGAAACTAGAAGAATTAAACACCCTACTCCAGAAGAAATAGAAGAAATCGACTCTAAGCGGATCTTTATGAAAATAATAGAGGAACTTAAACAGGAGGTGAAAATCTGCCATAAAGAAATGGAAGATAAGTATAACAAAAAGATTGAGGAAATGAGTAAAGAAATGGAAGAGAAATATACCAAAAAGTTTGAAGAAATGAGTAAATCCGTAAATGAAATTCTGGGAAACCAAGAAAAAACAATCAAACAGGTAATGGAAACAGTTCAAGATTTGAAAACTGAAATGGAGTCAATGAAGAAATCACAAACCGAGGGCCAGCTGGCTATGGAAAATCTAGGTAAACGAACTGAGACTTCAGAAACAAGCATAACCAACAGAATACAAGAGATAGAAGAAAGAATTTCAGACTCTGAGGACACCATAGAGAAATTAAACGCTCTGACCAAAGAAAACAGCAAATCCAACAAATTCTCATCACAAAACATTCAGGAATTGTGGGACACATTAAAAAAACCAAATCTAAGAATAATAGGAATTGAAGAAGGAGAAGAATTGCAGATCAAGGGTCCAGAAAATATATTCAACAAAATTATAGAAGAAAACTTCCCCAACCTAAAGAACGATATCCCTATGAAGGTTCAAGAAGCATACAGAACACCAAATAGACTGGATCAAAAAAAAAAAAAAACATCACCTCACCATATAATAATCAAAACACAAAACAGCCAGATTAAAGAAAGAATATTAAGAGCTGCAAAGGATAAAGATCAAGTAACTTATAAAGGTAAACCTATCAGACTTACACCAAACTTCTCTATGGAAAACATGAAAGCCAGAAGGTCCTGGATAGAGGTACTGCAGAAACTAAGAGACCATGGATGCAAGCCTAGACTACTACACCCAGCCACGCTATCGTTCACTATCAATGGAGAAAACAAAATATTCCAGGATAAAAACAAATTTAAACAATACGTAGCTACTAATCCAGCCTTACAGAGAATATTAGAAGGAAAATCACTACCGAAGGAATCCAACATTCCCAACACGGCCTACAATAACTCGAACATCTAGCGACCATTCACAAGCACAAATCAAAGAAGGAAAACACATACACTCTACTACCCAAAAAAATGACCGGAGTCAACAACCACTGGTCATTAATATCACTTAATATCAATGGACTCAATTCACCTATAAAAAGGCACAGACTTAGAGATTGGATACGAAAACAGGATCCAACATTCTGCTGTTTACAAGAAACACACTTCAACCACAAAGACAGACATCTACTCAGAGTAAAGGGCTGGGAAAAGGTTTTCCAAGCAAACGGACCTAAGAAACAAGCAGGTGTGGCCATTCTAATATCTAACAAAGTTGACTTCAAACTAAAATCTATCAGAAGAGATAGAGATGGACATTTCATATTCATAACAGGAACAATTCATCAGGAGGAAGTCTCAATCCTGAATATCTATGCCCCTAATATAAAGGCACCCACTTATGTTAAAGAAACACTTCTAGAACTCAAGGCAGTCATCAAACCACACACACTAATAGTAGGAGACTTCAACACACCTCTCTCACCAATGGACAGATCAATCAGACAGAAACCCAACAGAGAAATAAGAGAATTATTGGAGGTATTGAATCAAATGGACTTAACAGATATCTACAGAACATTCCACCCAAATAGAAAAGAATATGCCTTCTTCTCTGCAGCCCATGGAACCTTCTCAAAAATCGACCACATACTTGGTAACAAAGCAAACTTCCACAGATAAAAAAAAATATTAGTAACCACCTGTGTCTTGTCAGATCACCATGGATTAAAGTTAGTATTCAACAACAATGCTACCCTCAGGAAGCCATCAAACTCATGGAAGTTGAACTGTCAACTATTAAATCACCCCTGGGTCAAAGAAGAAATAAAGAAAGAAATTAACGTCTTCCTTGAATTTAATGAAAATAAAGACACAACATACTCAAACCTATGGGACACTATGAAAGCAGTGCTAAGAGGAAAGTTCATAGCACTAAATGTCCAATTAAAGAAAACGGAGAAAGCACACATTGGAGACTTAACAGCACACTTGAAAGCTCTAGAAAAAAAGAAGCTGATTCACCCAGGAGGAGTAGAAGACTGGAAATAATCAAACTGAGGGCTGAAATCAACAAAGTAGAAACACAGAAAACAATCCAAAGAATCAACGAAACAAAAAGCTGGTTCTTGGAGAAAATTAACAAGATCGACAAACCCCTATCCAAACTAATCAAACGGCAGAGAGAGAACATGCAAATTAATAAGATCAGAAATGAAAAGGGGGACATAACCACAGACACAGAGGAAATTCAGAGAATCATTAGATCTTACTACGAAAGTTTATATGCCACAAAGTTGGAAAATGTAAAAGAAATGGACATCTTTTTAGATAAGTACCATATACCAAAGTTGAACCAAGAACAGGTGAACAATCTAAATAGACCTGTTAGTTGTGAAGAATTAGAAGCTGTTATCAAAAATCTCCCAGGACCAGATGGTTTCAATGCAGAATTCTACCAGAACTTCCAGGAAGAGCTAATACCTATACTCCTTAATGTATTCCACAATATAGAAACAGAAGAGTCATTGCCAAACTCCTTTTATGAAACTACAGTTATGAGGATACCAAAACAACACAAAGACACAACAAAGAAAGAGAACAGTGAGATTAGAGGCCAATCTCACTCATGAACATTGATGCAAAAATTCTCAACAAAATCCTGGCAAACTGATTCCAAGAACACATTAGAAAAATTATCCATTATGATCAAGTAGGCTTCATCCCAGAGATGCAGGGCTGGTTCAACATACGCAAATCTATCAATGTAATCCATCATATAAATAAACTGAAAGAAAAAAACCATATGATTATTTCATTGGATGCTGAAAAAGCATTTGACAAGATTCAACACCCATTTATGATAAAGGTGTTGGAGAGACTGGGAATACAAGGATCATACCTAAATATAATAAAAGCAATATACAGCAAGCCGACAGCTAACATTAAATTGAATGGAGAGAAACTCAAAGCCTTTCCACTAAAATCAGGAACACGACAAGGCTGTCCACTCTCTCCATATCTCTTCAATATAGTGCTTGAAGTTCTAGCAATAGCAATAAGACAACATAAGGAGATCAAGGGGATTCAAATTGGAAAGGATGAAGTCAAACTTTCGTTATTTGCTGACGATATGATATTGTACATAAGCGACCCTAAAAACTCTACCAAAGAACTCCTACAGCTGATAAACACCTTTAGTAATGTGGCAGGATACAAGAGCAACTCCAAAAAATCAGTTGCCCTCCTATACACAAAAGATAAAGAAGCAGAGAGGGAAATCAGAGAAACATCACCTTTCAAGATAGCCACAAATAGCATAAAATATCTTGGGGTTACTCTAACCAAGGAAGTGAAAGACCTATTTGACAAGAACTTTAAGTCTTTGAAGAAAGAAATTGAGGAGGATACCAGAAAATGGAAAGACCTCCCCTGCTTTTGGATTGGAAGAATCAACATAGTAAAAATGGCAATTCTACCAAAAGCAATCTATAGATTCAATGCAATCCCCATCAAAATCCCATCAAACTTCTTCACAGACCTTGAGAGAACAATAATCAAGTTTATATGGCAAAACAAAAAACCCAGGATAGCCAAAACAATCTTATACAATAAAGGAAATTCTGGAGGCATTACCATCCCTGACTTCAAACTCTATTACAGAGCGACAGTATTGAAAACAGCTTGGTATTGGCATAAGAACAGAGAAGTCGACCTATGGAATCGAATAGAAGACCCGGATATTAACTCACAAACCTATGAACATCTAATATTCGACAAGGGAGCTAAAGGTATACAATGGAAGAAGGAAAGCATCTTTAACAAATGGTGCTGGCATAACTGGATGTCAACCTGTAGAAGAATGAAAGTAGATTCATATCTATCACCATGCACAAAACTCAAGTCCAAATGGATTAAAGACATCAACATTAATCTGTCCACTTTGAACCTGATAGAAGAGAAAGTGGGAAGTAGTCTACAAGATATAGGCACAGGAGACCACTTCCTAAGTAGAACCCCAGTAGCACAGACAATAAGAGAAACAATGAATAAGTGGGACCTGCTGAAACGGAGAAGCTTCTGTAAAGCAAAGGACACTGTCAGTAAGACAAAAAGGCTACCTTCCGACTGGGAGAAGATCTTCACCAACCCCTCATCAGACAAAGGTCTGATCTCCAAAATATACAAAGAACTCAAGAAACTAGACACTAAAACCCTAATTAACCCAATTAAAAAATGGGGTACTGATCTGAACAGAGAATTCACAACAGATGAACTTCGAATGGCCAGAAGACACTTAAGGACATGTTCAACCTCCCTAGTGATCAGGGAAATGCAAATCAAAACCACTTTGAGATGCCATCTTACACCTGTCAGAATAGCTAAACTCAAAAACACCAATGATAGCCTATGCTGGAGAGGATGTGGAGTGAGGGGAACATTTATCCATTGTTGGTGGGAATGAAATCTTGTACAGCCGCTGTGGAAATCAGTGTGGTGGTTTCTCAGGAAACTGGGAGTCAACCTCCCCCAGGATCCAGCAATTCCACTCTTGGGAATATACCCAAGAGATGCTCTATCATACGACAAAGGTATTTGTTCAACTATGTTCATAGCAGCACTATTTGTAATAGCCAGAACCTGGAAACAGCCTAGGTGCCCCTCAATAGAAGAATAGTTAAAAAAGGTGTGGAACATATACACATTAGAGTTCTACTCAGTGGTAAAAAACAATGACATCTTGAATTTTGCATGCAAATGGATGGAAATAGAAAACGCTTTACTGAGTGAGATAACCCAGACCCAGAAAGAGGAATATGGTATGTACTCACTCATAAGTGGATTCTAGCCATAGTTAAAGGTCTGTGAGTCTATAATTTGTGATCCTAGAGAAGCTAAATAAGTAGGTGAACCTGATGAAAATCATATAGTTATCCTCCTGGATATTAGAACTAGGCAAGATTTCCAGGCAAACTTGGGTGCATGGTGGGTGGGGGGTGGAAGTAGGGGAAGATGGTTAGGGAGAGGGGAGAGGGGGAGGATTGGGGATGGCATGGGGGAATGGGAGTTGGAGAGAGGAAGGATGGTTCTGGGAGCAGGGAAGTTTATATCTCAACTAAGGGAGCCATTTTAGGGTTTGCAAGAGACTTGATTCTGGAGGGGTTCCCAGGCCCAAGGAGAGGCCCCCAGATTGTACTCTGGGCAGCAGAGGAGAGGGTGCCTGAACTGGCCTTGGCCCATAACCATACTGACGAATATTTTGCATGTCACCACAGAACCTTCATATGGCGATGGATGGAGATAGAGACAGAGACACATATTGGAACACTGGACTTAACTCCCTAGGTCCAAATGAGAAGCAGAGGGAGGGAGATCGTGAGCAAGGAAAGCAAAATCAGAGGGGGCCTTCATCCGACGATGGATGGAGATAGAGACGGAGACCCACATTGGAGCACTGGAAGTCAGGACCGCGAAGGGTGCATTCACCCGCTGATACAAGGGGACTGATCGAATGAGAGGTCACCGAGGCCAGCTGGACTGGGACTGAACGAGCATGTGATCAAACCGGATTTTCTGAATGTGGCTGACATGGGGGCTGACTGAGCCCCCTAGGTCCAAATGAAGACTTAGAAGCCATTGACAATGGCACTGGTTCTTGTTTCGTCTGCATGGACTGGCTTTTTGGGATCCTGGCCTGTTTGGATGCTCACCTTCCTGGACCCGGAGGGAGGGGGGAGGAACTTAGATTTCCCACAGGACAGGAAACCCTGACTGCTCTTGGGAATGGTGAGGGAGGAGGAGAGGGAGTGGGGGGAGCGGGAGGGTATTGGGAGGAGGGGAGGAAGTGGAAAGAGTGTTTTTGGATACTTGAAAAAACAAAAAAAAAAACAGAAAAAAAAGTATTTGTAGATTTCAAACTACTCAATAAATTTAAATTCTGGTCCTTAAAACTATCCAGAGTTAATTAGGCCAAAATAAAACCAAAGAACGCTTATAGTTAGTAATATATTTTAAGTAATACAAATAAAAGGGGAAGCTATGAGGCAAGTAATAATTACCAGTGTCAAACACTGTGGTGTGAGAAGGTGCTGTGCACCTATGACCAGAAGAAATACACATAGACAACTAACAACAGAAGACAAAAACACAGAGGAGACTTCTATGCATTTGGTTCTTGTTGGGGTTGCATCCAGAAGTAGAACCAAGATGGCCTAGTCCCTCAGGGGAAGGGCCCTCTGCAAATGATGCTGTAAAGGAGAAGTGTAATAGATTCGGTACTGAATAAAGCTGCTTGAGCAGTTTTTACACCATTTACAACATAGCCTAGACCAGCTACTCCAAAGTAGCCTTTGCTTACGTGTAAAAAAACACGTTAGTGCCATGGGTGTGGACAGGTGTCGGTGCTCTAGCTGTGTGTCAGTGCCGTGGGTGTGCATCAGTGCCGTGGGTGTGCATCAGTGCCGTGGGTGTGCATCAGTGCCGTGGGTGTGCATCAGTGCCGTGGGTGTGCATCAGTGCCATGGGTGTGTGTCAGTGCCGTGGGTGTGCGTCAGTGCCATGGGAGGCACATCAGGAGGGGAGTTTTGCAAACTGAGGTCTATGAGTAAGGTTTGCTGAAGAGCAGCAACCTGATAACTTTGGTTTTAGAAGATGAACTGTTGAACTAGAACCACGAGAGTCTCAGTTCAAGTTCTCTGGGGCAAGATTTTTCCAAGCATTCCTAACAGTTCCTGTCCAATCACAAACAAGGGGGTGCTGTCAGAAGGAAAGCCCCCCAACACCATGGAAATACTAAGCTACACTCAAGTTCACCCTATGAATTTGAAGAAAAAGATACACAGATTTTATCTGAAATTTGGATTAAGAAAACACCAAATTATTAGTTGGCAATGATGGACAGTTATCTCAGGCCAGCCCTGAATACAGGCCTGAATACATTTAATCTGGGTGTTCAATAAGCTGTAGGAAGCAAAAATCATCAAGACAGGCACTAGGCAGACATGTGGAATTCTGGTAGAGAGGACTCTGTCTTGACCCCTGCTCCCTAATGCATGAAATGTGGGCCATTTATACTCACTGCTTGCTGGGCAGCCAAAATGAACATAATCAACGTCCTATTTTCTCTAGTCATTACATATTCTAAAGATATCAGGTAGCTTGGTTGTGTGCACCACACCTCTAGGGAGTGGATGAGTGATTGCAAGTATGTTAGTCCCGAAAAGCATCCCACAATTTAAGCCAAAAGTTAACCTGTAGTTGGAGGGACATTGGGTTGAAATGTCCCTAGTAGTCAGTTAGGAGACTCCAGCTACTGTATACATACAGTCAGTCATCAGGATGGTCCAGTGCAGTCTGGAAGGAATTGCTGAGTGTCTTTCCTTATATGTATCAAGAAAGATAATTAGCACTTTGGGAGGAAAGTGTTAGCAGTGAGCCATACACTACCACACTTACCACAAGGGTCAGGGAGCAGATGGTCATCAACACTATGTTTTTCTGCCTTTAATTTGGAAATTCTAGCTCAGTGACCTACACATTCACAAACATTGAGGCTTTAAAGCAGCAACGTGTTTATCAGGTCTATATCTAGGACCTTTTTGTTGGACATTTTCCTTTCCCTTCCTCTGCATCCTTTTGGATCTCATTCTAATCCTGTGTGCTCTAGGAACACACTGATAATTCAGTGCATCTGTGTGCCTGAAGGGCGCTGAACTCTTTTCTGGCTTTAGTTACAGGTAAATGGGTACTAATACCTAGAAACAGCTAAAGGACTGGAAAAGAAATTAAGAGAATAACTAAATGAATAAAAAGTCCTCTTGTACCCAGTATACCTGCAAATTCAGGAGCTACAAAACAGACCTGAAAACCAGTACCAGTCCTGGTTTGTGTATGTCCCAGGGTGGGACACTCTGCTAAGTGTTAGACATGACAATGGACAAACAGATGGCACTTGGCAATAATAAACCACAGAGGAGCCTGATTCATCTCCATATGAAGGTTATATAAGCCTGGTTCCTTCATATATCAGTACTTATAAAACATATTGTTAAACATGTGAAATTTGGAGATGCTCTTCCTTTCTGTGATGTCTGTGGTTTTAAACCATTTGAAGATGCTCATTGGAGAAATATACATTTAGTGTTTTTGTTATTAATGCCTTTCATCTGCTTAAAACAAATGGGCCTTTATGATCTCTGCCATCTATTGAATATTTTAAATAGTTCTCAGATTTCTTCCAGAGAAGATGATGTTATCTTCACAGAAAAAAACAAAAAATCAAAAGTGGGTTTTATGGCCCCAATAAGATTTCTATTATTGCCACCCAAATAGATTAAAGCCATGAAGTTTAAGCCATGAGTGGTGCCATGTTTCCCGTGTTGGCATTTGGGATGCTGAGACCATGAGTTCCAGCCAGACTGGTGGTCTGCGTTCTCACACCCTGTCTCAAAACAACACAGCAAATGGTTAAAACAGTAAAATTCTCACCAGTATCAACCATTAGGGTTGGATTATAGAGGTGTTCTTACATTTTCTGTTTTATTTATTCACTTGGTATTTGCGGGTCTCTGCTTTGTAAACTTTGTCTTTCACCTTCCTTAGGCCTTGCGAGCACAGATTGTACCAGTCACTGTCGTACAATGTTTGCTGGCCCTATCATTTTACTACAAATGGCCAATAACCTGGAAGGAATGGATTGGGAAACACTGCTCCCTTAAAGCATGTGAAATGCTCTTAAGGTTACCAACAGTCTTTTACCAATGGAATCAGAGGCACCACCACAAAAAATAACCCCCTGCCAGGCAGTTGTGCTCCCTGGAAAACCGAAACCTCTGCATCTTTGCTTCCTCTAGCTGTGATCTGACACTGAAGTTGCTGGCTCTGGAACTGGACTTACCCAGTCTGCAAACAACCAGTGGTCAGGAATGTATGACGTAAGCGTTTTTGAGAAGTGGGAAATAGGTGATGCAGAAGGGCCAGCTTTGATAAAGGGCAAACAAATGAAATAAAACCTGTAGCCACTCTTGCTCTTTGCCTGGAAATAGCAGTGAATCATAGGAAAGAGAAGGAAAATCAGAGTCAAAAACAAAACAAACCCAAATAACAAACAAACAAACAAAAAACAAACAAAGAAAGAAGAAAAAAATCCCTGAGAGGAAAGAGGACTTGGAGAGACACAGAGGGAGGAGGTGGATAGAATTTGTGAAGCACGTTGAAAGGTTGGTTCAGCATAGAGCAAGTGCTCCAGCAGGATGCTGGTAGGCTCCTGGTTTTTGGCTGGAGAGGTGTGTGTGTGTGTGTGTGTGTGTGTGTGTGTGTGTGTGTGTAAAGGCTCAGAATGAGGAAAAGGCTGGAATAATGACGGCAGGAATTCACATTGAAGGAAAGCCCTAGCCATACTGGAGGGGGAATCAACATCAGGAAAGTAATGGTGCTATTAAGAGACCTTAAATCCGTTGACATACTCATCGAGACAATATTATTTTTAAAAGCCAGAAAGTTGACAGCTCAGATGAAACAGATAAGTTTTTTGAAAGACAGAAATTACCCAAACTGACACTAGAATAAATAAAAAATATAAATAGCAATATGTGTTAAACAAATTGAATTATCAATTTTTAAATGCTCCCAAAATAAAAACTCCAGGCCCGATAGCTAAACTGGGTGAATTCTGTCAGTCAGCTTATAAAGAGAATTTTCAAATTTTATGTAAACTTCTTCAGATACTAGAGGCAGAGAAAACATTTCTCAATATAACTCTGAGCCTATCATTCCCATGATTCTAAAGAAAGAGACAGTTGGGGGTGGGAGAAAACATTATAGATTAGTGTTTTTCAAGAGACACATGATAAAAAGGTGGGTTTTATTTTCAAAATGAACTAAAGTGTGTGTCTACACGTGTGTGTGTACGTGTGTGTGTGCCTGTGTATGTATGTGTGTGTATGTGTGTGTGCGCCATAACACTTACAGAACCAGCACTAGCAGCAGGCAGTGTTCACGCCTGTACAGTCAGCAAGTTAACAAGAGAAGGAAATCTCTCCGGTTCAGAAGGAGCTATCTCAGAAAACCCCTAGGTCCCTTTTCTCCCTAAGCTTGGATATCCACCCTCATTATTGTTATTCGGGGTTACAATGAGACTCCTTAGTATAAAGTGCACAGGCACACAATAGAAATAACAGCAACAACAACAAACAAAGAAAGATATCTGCCATACTTTCCATACTTAAAGAGTCCTCACAGGAAAATAGAAAAGACATACTTGACTGGAAGAAGGAAATTGTTTTTATCCACACCTACTTGTAAGCCCAAGAACCCTACCAAAGAGCCACCTGAACTAATACATTAATTTAGTGAGATTTGAGAAAGTAAAAACAATCCATAAAAATCAACTATACTTCTAGATAAGGGTAACTAGAAAAAATATGGATTAAGTAGGGATAAATTCGTCCATACTTTCAAGGCTACAGAACACGGTAAACATTAAAGAAAAGACACTTGAATAAGAGCTGTACTATGGTCTTGTATCAGAGTGAGATCTGTGTGGGAAATATTCTCAAGCTGACATACGAGCTCACATGGTCACAACAAGAGTCATACATACCAGCTTTCTTTATTTTTGGGCACTAATTGGTAAATTTTATATAGCAATGCAAAGGTAAGGACATAAACAAAGTAGTCACTCTGCTCCTTCTGGTTCCAGAGATGGACATGGTACCAGTCATGTTCCTGAGACAAAATAATGAAGGATAACACTGGTACACCTACTATTTTAGCTCAGCCTACAGAATGTCATAACTAAGTTGGTTCAAGAACAGAGATGTGTTTTTCGTAATTTTGGAGATGATGTAGTCCAAGATGAAGATGCCATGACTTTCAAGTCCTTATGGGAACACTCTTTTTACCTTGAACATGGATGTGTTCTCACTTTCTTCTCATACGAGATGAGAAAGAGAGCTCTGTGGTTTCCTCTCGCAGGACACCAATTCCATCAGATCTGTTCCCCTTCCTTGTTATTCCACTTAGCCTTAATCACACCCTTACTCCAGACACTAACACCTTGGGAAATAAGGCTGATATTCATGCACTTTCATGGGGAAAGTGCATGGGGAAGATTCAGTTGGCAGTAGTGATAAACATTTTTTTTTAAATTTAAGATCTTATTGCAAAGTCATAGTCATCAAACGAGTTTGATTTTAGTGTAGGAAGAGGAATAGAGATCATAGGAAAAGAATATTTTATAAAGAAATCCACACCTATGTGTCAGTTGATTTCTTATGGGTTTGTTGAGTTAATTCAATGGAAGAGAAGACTCTTTGAAGCAAGTGAGTGGACTAAGTGGGCATCCAGATGTAGGTGGGGAAGAAGAGAGGCACCGGCTTTGCCTTATAACGGGGGCAGTAAGTGAACGGATAGCAGTCGCCAACCTAAAAGCTGCAACTGCAAAATTTAAAAAAATTACCATGAAAGAGCATCTTTATGACCTTGAATAGGTAAAGTCTTCCTACAAAAGACACACTCACACATGGTAATACCAAATTTTATTCAAATTAAAAGCTTCATCATTTCTGTTCTATGTCCCTGTTGAGAAAATAAAATGCCGAGCCCTGAAGGGAGGTGGAGTTGGCTGTAATTCATACCTCTATCTGTGAAGGGTCTTATTCAGAGTGTGGCAAGTCCTTCTACACCAACTATTTATTAAGAATACAACTTAGCTTTCTGACCACTGAGAAGTCTGCAGAAGAGGGAAGAAACACTGCGAGGAAGAGGGAAGAAACACTGCGAGGAAGAGGGAAGAAACACTGCGAGGAAGAGGGCGCCCGAGAGGTCCACAGCCTGGGAAAGCTGTTCGGCATCATCATCAGAGAAATGGAAAAGCCACAGTGTGACAACATTGCACGTCCACTAGAAAAGCTAAAAATAAAAATAAAAACTGACAAGACCAAATGTTGTTGAGGATGTGGAGTAACTGGAATTCTTGAGCATCAGATGGGAGTGTACATTTTTGTTATCACTTCGGGAGAGAGTTTGGCAGTTTCTTAGAAAGTGAAATATACATTTACCACATGACCCAGCAATTCCACACTTGAGTGTTTATCTGAGAGGAAAATGTATCCACACAAGGAAACTTGCACATGAATGTTCCTTGCAGTTTTATTCGTCACAGTTGGAAACTGGAACTAATCCAAATGTCCAAAACCCTGTGAGTGAGAAACAAATTGTTGTTTATGCGTATAATGGAATAATACTTGGTAATAACAAAGGGCGAACTATGAAAAACATGAATGAATCTCAGAAAAAAACATTATGCTGAGTGACAGAATTCTGAAGCCAAAATGTGCACACTGTAGGATTCTGTGTATAAGACATTTGAGCACAGACAATGTAGACTATTCAACAGGAGACAAACCTGCAGCTGACCAAGCAAGGAGCTGACCAAAGTCAGAGACTATCTACAGGGAAGGGGATTGGGAACCTGGGATTTTGAGTTTAATGTGGGTCACAGGGTGTACATATTTATTAATCCCTATTGAACTATATATTTAAAATGATGTGTTGTAATATATCAAGTAGATAATTAAAGAGATGAGTTAACACACTTCCATCGATATGAAACTAAGGAAGCTAGCCAGAATTCCACATGGTACAGATAGGTTTTAGAGAGACAGAGAGAGAGGAAAGAGAGAGAGAGAGAGAGAGAGAGGGAGAGGGAGAGAGAGAGAGAGAGAGAGAGAGAGAGAGAGAGAGAGAGAGAGAGAGGACAGAGGTCTTTCTCCTAGTTCCTAAGACCAAGCTGGCCTCAAACTCTGTTGTGAGTGCTGGGATTAAAGACTCTCCTACTTCCTTTCAACAGTTTTAGAACTTTCCAAGTTCTCCAAAACAATATGAATACATGTCCCATCTCTCTACATTTACAATAGTGATAGCTTTTAGGATGGATTAATTTTAATTATTGAATATTCTTAGGGAGTAATGACTTTAGAATTTAGATATATTTGAGAGATTAATTGCAATCTTTTGTTAATTAAACATTTGTTACAGCTTTATGATATCTGATAGACGAGGTAAGTCATCTTCTGTATCAGAACTAACAGTCTTGGAGAAGTGATATGGGAGTTCAGAGCAAGGAGTAGGGTAACACTGATGTGGAGGGTAACAGGCTACTGTGTTGGCATCAGTAGTGACTGTAGTATGGATCCACACCTAAACTAACATTGTGACTCTTTGCTTCTGAGGCAGTAGAGAAAATGTAAGCTCCTCTGGATACATCCTACAGAGGGCATGTGCGACTCTTCAAGAATCAGTTCTCCTTTACTGTTTCTAGAAGGTAGTCTGCTTGGCGGCAAAAGCCCATGCGTTTATTCCACACCCCAAAAAGTAATTAGTTTATTTTTCCTTTTGTATTACTTCCAAACCTTCATCGCAGTGTTTATTCACCTCTTTGGGTTCAGAGGATCAAATCAACGTACCCTGTTTCTAGATACTGGGAGCATAGAACCAAGTGCAGAAACATCACCACACAAAATACTGTGTGCCAAGTGTCTATAGCCCTTACAGCATCCGCAACACCTCTTTTCTTTTTCCTTGTACCCACAGTCATTCTCTAATAGTCTGCTTTTCTAGAGTCAGATATTGTGAAATGCTTTTAAATATTTATTTCTGTTTCTACTTGATATCATGTGCATGTGCACATGGAGGTCAGAGGCCAACATTAAGCATCCTTTGCTATTGCTCTACACCTTACGTTTTTTGAGACAGGATGTCTCACTAAGCTTTGAATGCACTGATTAGGAAAGACTGGCCATCCAGTGAGCTCTAGGGGTTCTCGTTTCTCTGCCTCCCCAGTGTTGAGTTTACAGAGCAATATACCACAGTTCATGGATTGTATGTGGGCTCTAGGGGCTCCAAATTCAGGTCCTCATTATTGCATGGTAGTTACTTTACAAATGGTGCCGTCTTCTCATCCCCAATATTATTCTTATACCAGCTTTGACTTGGTTTTTTCGTTTGTTTGTTTTTTCTATCCCTCTAGTTTAACTTCACATTACTTTAGGAAGAGTGATCCTAATTCCCATTTTGGTACTCTCTATCAGCATGTTGCTCACTTAATTTCAATCTCTCCATTCCCCAGTGACTATGGCCCGCGTGATATTATAAAATGCAACTCTCCACAGCCCCAACCTTTCAACTTTATTAGTGTTTGCCTTGATGTACACTCTATTTGTCTGCATTTCTTAAATAAATCAAGTCTGTCTGAAAGTTTGTGTCTATAGTTCTCAGACCACTGTAATTCAACATTTTACCATTTTCTAAGTGTTCTATTCATAGCCTGTCTCTTCTGAAAAAACTTCCATTAATTACTTCTTGATATAAAACAAATACCTAGATATTAACTCTTATATCTGGCATTTTCTGTAGACAAAGATGCTTGTAATCAGTATCTCTCTAAATTTGTCAAGAGTCACACTTTGTGGTTTCTTTTAAAATTTTTTATTGTTTTATATGAATGATTTTTTTTGCCTGATGCATATTTGTATACCACATTTGCGCAATATCTGTTGAGATCAGAAGAGGGCATTATATTCCATGGAACTGCAGCGACAGATGGTTATGAGCCACTATGTGGTGCTGGAAATTGAACCTGAATCTTTTAAGGATCAGTCAGCATTCTTAACCACTGAACATCCCTGTGACTCCTCTTTGACTTACCTATATAAGGTATTCTCTTGTTAAACTTCTAACATGACATCATTTAATCCCACTTACACTAAGTAAAATGTCTTCAGGTTAAATTACTAACATGATATTCTTTAATCCCATCTCCTCTACATAAAGTGTCCTTGTGTTAAACTTCTATCAAGGCACCATTTAATCCCATCTCCCCTGTGTAAAGTGTCCTTGTGTTAAACTTCTAACAAGGCACCATTTAATCCCATCTCCCCTATGTAAAGTGTCCTTGTGTTAAACTTCTAACATGACATCATTTAGTCCCACTTACCCTACGTAAGGTGTCCTCATGTTAAACTTCTAACATGACATCATTTAATCCTGCTATATAAGGTGTCCTCAGGTTAAACTTCCAACATGACATTCTTTAACTCCACCTTCCCTACATACGGTGTTCTCATTTTAGACTTCTAACATCACGCTAATCACACCCATCCTCAATGATCTCAGAGGAACAGGAGTCTTGATTGAGAACTGTGTTCTTCATTGAGTCCTGTCACTTGGCTCTCATGGAGTGGTGAGTTAACTTCCCCAGTCACTGCCTGATGTGTGGAGTGGACTCAATGTCAACCTTACCTCTGGATGAGGTCTGACTTACCTGATCTTTACAGACACAATCTTGATAAGACGTCCCAAAGCCTATCTACTTCAGTAATTCCCATTCAGTGTTCTTGTTTTTTTTTTCAAAGAATCTGTGATTTGCTTGAGTGAATTGATTTGAATAACCATTTTTCTCTCTCTCGTCACAAACATGAGAGCACATATTTGCTAAGTGGTAATGGTGGTGATTCCTTTCATTGTAGCTAATAGCAATAGTAGGTTGGAGTTTGAGATAATTATAATCATTGACTACAACTATATTGTGACATCATCTTATAAGCCATAATATAATTGCGCATATATTCTGAGAACATTGGTTGAAGCACCTACCACAAAACCTCTTTATTTTGAAAGCATATACTTTAGGAGTAGAAATGCTCATCAATGATGGGTAGACACATTTTTATTTATATGATATGGAGAAGGAAGCATAGGCTATTAAGTAATTTGAAAAGTACTAATAATGTAAATTTGATTTCCATTAGTATCTTCTCAGGACTCTCTAAACACGTTCATTTAGCAGCATTCCAAATATATACAAAAACTACCACTAAAATATGTCCTTTCATTGGCCAAATACAAAGATGGGTTCATGTTCTATTTTTCATTTTCCTCTGAATATTGTTGAGAAGTGATATTCATACCCATTAGACAAATGTAGTCAGGATTGTTGCAGTTATATATAACACATCAACACCTGCTTGTTTCTTCTCATTAAAAATGTGATATGTACTGAGATCTGGCTGCATTTGAAAGGGTGAAAATGCATATCAAAAGCAAATCAAAGATTTTGTAAAAGAGCAGTGGTGCAAACCTCTGAGAGCGTCACTTCTCAAAGATGATGTATTGAAATCTGTCCCCTCTGTGAATTTTTGTGTGCAGCCTCTTTAACTGGTGAAGGCTCCCTCTCCTAACCTGATGGGTTTTTAATGGATGTGTTGGGGAATGAGGTATAGGGCTTTCATTTATGCGACCTTTCTAGTGGAAGGTGAGTAATGAGAGTATTCAACAAGCATCTTTTGACTGCCACATCTTATTTTGCATCATTGTGGGATTTATTTAAAGGAGACATGGCCTGGGCTGTGTTGGCATCTCAAATTTGCAAAGGACAGAATATTTTCCAGTTCCAGATCTACTGGGATTTTTAGGATGATGCATCTGTGATAAGGGAACTTGTTTTCAGTACCATAGACCTGATACCAAGAGTTTCCAAGAAGTTTTAGAGTATTAAAATTTATTTTATTATGCATATTGAAGACATAAAACACCACACTATTGACATGTATGTAAAAATATGTGTCAGAAAATGTTTATTGTTGTGAAAAATAGGATCAGATATGCTTTTTTAATATAACTTATTTTCTTGACACAAAAAGAAACAGATCAATGGTCCCTGACACAGGCCACCAGTGGTATTTTCATGCTTGAATAATGCTTGATCATATCAGAATGTCTTTTATTTTAATCAATATGAACTCTTAAATGTTGATTTCTTCAACTAGTCACTTTCTAACATAGTGGTGGGATCTGTGATATAGCTGTATTTAATGGTGTCCTTGGGCTGAAGTTTATAAGAATTAGCTGCTCATCGTCTTTCATAGCTTTTAAGAGGTTTCCTTACTTATTTTATGGTTATTTGCCTTTGTGTGTGAGTGTGTGTGTGTGTGTGTGTGTGTGTGTGTATGTGTGTGTGTGTGTGTTGGTGGTGGTAGTTTGGATGAGAATGGCCCCTATAGGTTCAGTATTTGAATACTTTATTCCTATTTAGTAGATTGTTTGGGAAGAACTGAGAGGTGTGATTTTGTTAGAAGTGTGTCACTGTGTGTGGGGTGGGAGTGAGCTTTGAGGTTTCAAAAGCACATACCGTTCCCAGTTAGTGTTCTCTCTCTCTCTCTCTCTCTCTCTCTCTCTCTCTCTCTCTCTCTCTCTCACACACACACACACACACACACACACACACACACACACACACACATTCTCTGTCTGTCTGTCTTTCTCTGTTTCTCTCTCTCTCTCTCTCTCTCTCTCTCTCTTTCTCTCTCTGCGCCATACTTGCAGATCATATGAAAACTCTCCAGTATTGCCTGCCCCATGCCTGCTGTCATGCTCTGTGCCGCAATGGTCACAGACTCATCTTCTGAAGCTGTAAACCCCATTAAATGCTTTCTTCTATAAGCTGCCTTGTTCATGGTGTTTTGTTACACCAGCAGCAAAATAGCCAAGACAGTGTGTCAGTGTGAGTATGTGCCACATACACGCATTTGTCCACAGAAGCCAGAAGAGGGTATCAGATCCCTGGGAGCTGGAGCTATAGGTGGTTGTGAGCTCCTGGATATAGGTGCTGGGAACCGAAACCTGGTCTTCTGGAAGACAAACAAGTACTGTAATCACTGAGCGTCTCCCCAGTCCCTCTTATACTTCTTATCAAAGATTTCTGTCAGTTTGTTTTGCTTTATTTAAAAGGAATATAAATATGGGACAGCTAAATTTTGGTTAAGAGACAAATACATATAAAACATGACCCAGGACAGCTATTAGACAATGTTAGAAAAGGTAGAATGGGTAGGCTACTACTTAACATGCAGCCTCAAATCTGAATAATTTTACACAGCTAAGATGATTTCTTGACCTTGTCAAAGTGGAAAGGAGCCCTTGGTAGTTCCCGAGGGATCAGAGTCCTTTCGTGCTGAGAATCCCCTACCCTTTGGTTCCTGAAGATCTTCCCACATAGCCATTAGGTGGAGAGTCGGAGTAAGAATCATGTGGGAGAGAGTCTATGTCTCAAGACATTGGTCAGAAATCAGTCTATGTCATTAAACACAACGTAACTGAAGGAAGGACTGATGAATACGGTCTTTGTGACCAGAAGGACAGGAAGGACAAGGGGCTCTGCTTAACAGACCACAGGTAGTCAGGGCCACATGAATTGACAAGACAATAACAAAACCACAGCCATCTCTTAGGACTGGAGGGGGATGGGAGAGGGGAACGGTAGGAGTGGGAGGGAAGTGGGAGGAGGGAAGGAAGTGGAAATTTTGATTTCTAGTATTAATGAAGTAGTAACAAAATAACAGAACACAAAGCAGACATGAGAAACTAAAACCTGAAGGCCTACCACTGCAGACTCTGTGAAGAAGGTTCAGGATGTCCACTCACTGACCTATTTGGTCAGGGAGATGCTGTGAGGTTTAAGTCCAGCACATGCTGCTGATGAAAGGTTTTTGGACCGTCCATCACTCACATCCTCCATTTCTTCTTTGTCAGCTGATCAGCAACAGCATGAACTAAGTCAGTAGCTCCCACACTTAAGGTTATATTGTCTTCTGTGTGAAGACATTTAGTCAACAAACCAAGATTCTCTGAGGGTCAAACACAATAAACACACTCCCCAGATAACTCTCATGATATATTCATAATTGCAAGGAAGGCTCTATTGGAGGTTATAGAGCAATGAGGAAAAAATAGGGGTCATTCTCCTTTAAATAAAATTGTGGCATATTTTCTACTAAAATGATTTTTTGAAATAATAGGTAAGCTGTCCCTGTTATTCATAAACATCTTATTTATGCATCTTCACTGTTGTGATAAATTAGCTGGGTTTGTTTTATATTTCCCTACAGTTTACTTTAAATAATCCTTCACAGTCGTTCACCACAAGACCACATAAGGTTCTTTTTTTAATACCTAGAATGCTGAAATAGCACTTTGAGCACAGACTGTACTGAATAACAAGTGTATTGTTTCTGCTCAGGAATGCCATGCAAAAACTTGTTCCTTTCACATTGTTTGTGTGGAGTTTAATTCTTCAAGGCAGCTCTGGATTTTTAAAGCTGTATTATTTGACCCTTTACTCAGACACTACCCTAGTTTTCATTCCTTATATTCATCACCTACACAACGGCAGCATCTCCTGTACCACACTGTCACAAAATCCTGACCATTTCAGTTAAGATATTAACAGGGCACGGTCCACTCATTTCCATTGAAACCAGATCTTTGGTTTCTACACCAAACCTACTAATTCTTGTTTAGGAGCATCACTTATCCAAACTTACCCTAGTTACCTGAGTTTTAGTAATAGAGTTGGATATTTAAATAAAAATTCTTTTTTTTAAATTTTTATTCATTTTACATCCCAACCACCGTTTCCCCTGCCTCTTCCCTTTTTCCCCTTTCTCCACCACCTCCCCACCCAAACCATCCCCATCCACTCCTCAGGAAGGGTAAGGCCTCCCATGGGAAGTAAACAAAGTCTGATGCATTAAGTTGAGGTAGGACCAAGGCCCTCCCCACTGCATCAAGCTGAACAAGGCATCCCACCATAGCGAATGGGTTCCAAAAAGTCAGCTGATGACCAGGGATAGATCTTCGTCCTACTGCCAGAGGCCCCTCAAACAGACCAAGCTACACAGCTGTTGCCCACATGTAGAGGGTCTAGTTCATCCCAAGCCGGCTCCACAGCTGTCAGTCCAGAATCTGTACGTTCCCACAGGCTTGGTTCAGCTAAATCTGTAGATTTCCCCTTTTTATACTCTTGACCTCTCTTGTTCATATAATCCCTCCTCCCTCTCTTCAAATGAACTCCCAGAGCTCGGCCTGATGTTTGGCTCTGGATTTTTATACATCTACTTCCATCAGTTCCTAAATAAAGGCTCTATGATGATAGTTAGGGGAGTCACCAATCTGATTATAGGGAAGGTCAGTTCAAGTACCCTCTTCACTATGGCTAGGAGCCTTACCTGAGGTCAGCCTTTTGGATTCCTGTGAGTTCCCCTGGGACCAGATTTCTTGATAATCCTAAAATGACTCCCTCTATCAAGATATCTCTTTCACTGCTTTCCCTCTCAGCCCCTCCCCCAGTTCGACCATGTCATTCCTTCATGTTCTCATTCCCAACTCCCTCCCCTCTACTGCCCCACCACCCTCTCCCAATTTACTCAGGAGATTTCATCTATTCCCCTTCCCAGGGTGATCCATGCATCTCTCATAGCGTCCTCCTTGTTACTTAACTTCTCTGGGTCTGTAGATTGTAGCCTGGCTATCTTTTGCTTTATATTTAGTATCCACTTATGAGTGAGTACATACCATGTTTATCTTTCTAGGTCTGGGTTACCTCACTGAAGTACAATTAATAAAAATTCAGAGAGAGAGAGAGATTGAGGTTCAACCTGAAGATCCAAAAAGCAAAGCAGTCAGTCACTGCCTCCTACTTCAACCTCAGTCTGAAGTGGCGATTCTGCCTCCAGGAATCTCAAAATGAGACTGTGTCTGAGAGCTGTCTCCTGTCGTTTTATCATCCTTTCTAGGGCTGGGATTAAAGGTGTGGACCACTGGGATTAAAAGCATGCACTACCTGGTTTTTCTGGCAGCTAGTGTGGCTACTGGGATTAAAGGTATGTGTTACCACTGCCTGGTCTAAAAGACTGGCCATTGCTACTGTTTTACTTTCCTGATCCTCAGGCAAGTTTTATTTATTAAAACACAAGTGAAATGACTATACTCCTCATTTAGGATGATTCCTTTTTTTATGTTCCATCCATTTGCATACAGATTTCATAATGTCATTCGTTTTTACAGCTGAGTAATACTCCATTGCGTTACTGTACCACATGTTCTTTATCCATTCTTCAGCTGAGGGACATCTAGGTTGTTTCCAGGTTCTAGCTATTATGAATTGTTCTGCTGTGAATATAGTTCAGTAAGTGTCCTAGTGGTATGAGAGAGCATACTTTGGGTACATGCCTAAAAATGGTAACTGTTGGGTCTTGAGGTATATTGATTCTCAGTTTTCTGAAAAACTACCATACTGATTTCCAAAGTGGCTGTAAAAGATTACACTCCCAGCAACAGTGAAGGAGTGTTTTCCTTATTCCACATCTACTCCAATATAAGCTGTCATCAATGATTTTGATCTTAGCCATTCCATTTTTACAGGTGTAAAATCTCTTAGCGTTGTTTGATTTGCATTTCCCTGATGCCTAAGGATGTTGAGCAATTCTGTACATGTCTTTTAGTTATTTGAGATTCTTCTTTTTGAGAATTCTCTCTTTTTAGGATTGTACCCCATTTGTTTAATTGGATTACTTGGTGCTTGAAGTCTAGTTTCTCAAATTCCTTATATATTTTGGAGATCAGTTATCAGTCAGATGTGGAGTTGGTGAAGACCTTATCCCATTCTGTAGGTTTCCTTTATGTCTTATTTATTGTGTCTTTTGCCTTGAAGACTTTTTAGTTTCGGGAGGTTCCATTTGTTGATTGTTATTCTCAGTGTCTGTGTTACTGGTGTTATATTTAGGAAGTGGTCTCATGTGCCAATGTATTCAAGGCTATTTCCTACTTTCTCTTCTATCAGGTTCAGTGTAACTGCATTTATGTTGAGGTTTTTGATCTTCTTGGGCTTGAATTTTGTGCATGGGGATATATATATATATAGATCTATTTTCAATCTGCTACATGTTGACATCCAGTTATGACAGCACTATTTCCTGAAGATTCTTCTTTCCATTATTCAGTTTTGACTACTTTGCCAAAAATCAGGTGATCATAGGCGTGTGGATCGATATCTGGGTCTTCCATTCAATTCCATTGATCCTCCTGTCTGTTTTTATAATGATACCAAGTTATTTCATTAATATAGCTCTATAGTAGAGTTTGAGGTCAGGGATGATGATGTCTCTAGGAGTTCTTTTAATGTACAGGATTGTTTTGGCTCTCCTGGTTTTTTGTTTTTCCATATGAAGTTGAGTATTGTATTTTCAAGGTCTGTGAAGAATTGTGTTGGAATTTTGATGGTGATTGGACTAATTCTATAGATTGCTTTTGGTAAGATTGCCATTTTTATTACGTGGATCCTACCTATCCAAGTACATGGGAGATCTTTCCATTTTCTGATGTCTTCTTCCATTTCTTTTTTTAAAGACTTAAAGTTCTTGTCATACAGGTCATTCTCTTGTTTGATTAGAGTTTCCCCAAGATACTTCATATTATTTGTGGCTATTATATAGGGTGTTGTTTCTCTGATTTTTTCGGCCCATTTATCATTTGTATAAAGGAGGACTAATGTTTTTTTTTTTTAGTTCATCTTGTATCCCACTACATTACTGAATGTGTTTATCTGTTGTAGGAGTTCCCTAGTAGAATTTTTGGGATCACTTATGTATACCATAATACCATTTGCAAATAGTGAAAGTTTGACTTCTTCCTTTTCAATTTGTATCCTGTTGATCTATTTTTGTTGTCTTATTGCTCTAGCTAGAACTACAAGAGCTATGTTGACTAGATATGGAGAGAGTGGACAGTCTTGTCTTGTTCCTGATTTTAATGGAATCACCTTGAGTTTCTCTCCATTTATTTTGATGTTGACTGTCAGCTTGCTGTAAATTCCCTTATTATGCTTAGGTATGTTCTTTGCATCCCTGATCTCTCCAAGACCTTTATTATGAAGAGGTATAAAAGCTTCTCAAAGGCTTTTTCAGCATCTAATAAGATGATCATGTGATTTTTTTCTTTCAGCTTGCTTGTATGGTGGATTACCTTGACAGATTTTTGAACGTTTAACCATCCCTTCATCTTTGGGTGGAAGCCTACTTGATCATGGTGGATGATTTTTTTTTAAATGTATTCTTGGCTTTGGTTTGCTAGTACTGGTCTGTAATTCTCTTTGTTTGCTGCATCTTTGTGGTTTGGGTATCAAAGAACTGTAGCCTCATAGAAGAAGTTCCTTATTTGGCAGTGTTCCTTCTGTTTCTGTTATGTGGAAAAATTTGAGGAGTATTAGTATTAGCACTTCCTTGAAATTCTGGTAGAATTCTGTGCTGAAATTATCTGGTCCTGGGCTCCTTTTTTTTCGGGGGGGGGAGGGGCATTGGAAGACTTTTAATGACTGCTTTTATTTCCTTAGGAATTATAAGTCTATTTAAATTGTTTATCTGGTCTTGATTTAATATTTGGTATGTGGTACCTATTCAGAAAATGGTTTGTTTCTTTTAAGTATTCCAATTTAGTGGAGTATAGGTTTTTAAAGCATGACCTGATGATTCTCTGGATTTCTTCATTGTTTGTTTTTATGTCTCCTTTTTCATTTCTGATTTTGTTAATTTGGATATTTTCTCTCTTTCTTTTGATTACTTTGGATAATGGTTTGTTTGTCTTGTTGATTTTCTCTAATGATCAACTCTTCGTTTCAATTATACTTTGTATTGCTCTATTTGTTTCTAATTTATTGATTTCATCCCTCAATTTGCTTATTCCCTGTCATCTGTTTCTCCTGGGTGAGTCTGCTTCTTTTTGTTCTAGAGCTTTAAGGTATACTATTAATTCACTAGTATAAGTGTTATCCAAGTTCTCTATGTAGGCATTTAATTCTATGAACATTCATTTTAGTATTGTTTTAATAGTGTCTCATAAGTTTGAGTATGTTGTACCTTCATTTTCACTGAACTATAGGAAGTCTTTAATTTTTTTCTTTATTTCTTTTTGTCCCAGTAGTGATTCAGTTGAGCATTATTCAGCTTCCATGAGTGTGTAGACTTTCTGTAATTTGTGGTATTGTTGAATTCTATCTTTAAACCCTGGTGATCTGATAAGATACAGAGATCTATTCAATTTTTTTTTATCAATTGAGATTTGCTTTGTGACCAAGTATATGGTCAGTTTTAGACAGTGTTCCATTAGGTGCTGAGAAGAGATATTCTTTTGTCTTTTCATGGAATGTTCTATAGATTTCTGTTAAGCCCATTTGAATCATAGCTTCTGTTAGTTCCCTTATTTCTCTATTCATTTTCTGCCTGGAAGACCGGTCCATTGGTGAAAGTGGGGTGTTGAAGTCTTCCACATTTAGTGTTGCAGTTTGATGAGCAATTTCAGCTTTAGTAATGTTTCATTTACATATGTGGGTGCTCTTATATTTGGGGCATTAATATTCAGAATTGAGGCTTCATCTTGATGGATTTTTCATGTAATAAAAATGAAAGGTCTTTCTTCATCTCTTTTGATTAATTTTAGTTTGAAATCTATTTTGTTAGATACTAGTATAGCTACATCAACTTGCTTCTTAGGTCCATTTGATTGGAAAGTCTTTTCCTAACACTTTACTCTGAGGTAAAGTCTGTCTTTGAAGATGAGGTGTGTCTTGTATGCAGCAGAAGCATGGATCCTGCTTTCATACCCATTCTGTTAGACTGTGTCTTTTTAAAGTCTAATTGATTCCATTGATATTCAGTGATATTAATGAACAGCGATTGTCAATTCTTTCTATCTTTTGGTTGTGTGCGTGTGCGTATGTGTGTGTGTGTGTGTGCATGTGTGTTTCCCTTCTTTGGGATTTGCTGGTATGGGATTATCTATTGCCTGTGTTTCCAAGGGTGTAGCTAGCTTCTTTGGGTTAGAGTTTTCCTTCTAGTGCTTTCTTTGGATTTGTAGGTATTGTTCAAATCTGGTTTTGTCAGGGAATATCTTGTTTTCTTCCTGTATGGTGATTGAAAGTTTTACTGAGCATAGTTGTCTGGGATGGCATCCATGGTCTCTTAGTGTGTACATAATATCAATCCAGGACCTTTTGGTTTTCAGAGTCTCCATTGAGAAGCTGGGTGTGATTCTGATAGTTCAGCATTTATATGTTATTTGCCCTTTTTTTCTTTGCATCTCTTAATATTCTTTCTTTATTCGTATGTCTAATGGTTTATTATGTGGTAAGGGGATTTATTTTGTCCAGCTTATTAGGTTTTCTGTAATCTTCTTGTATTTTCATCGGCATGTCCTTCTTTAGGTTTGAAAACTTTTAGTCTAGTATTTGTTGAATATATTTTTTGTACCTTTGAATTGGTAGTCTTCTCCTTCTTCTATCCATATTATTCTTAGGCTTGGTCTTTTCACACTTTCCCTGATTTCTTGGACATTTTCTGTTATGACGTTGTTGGCTTTAGTGTTTTCTTTGACTAGTGGATCTACTTACTTTATTGTATCTTCAGGGACAGATTTTCTCTCTTCCATCTCTTGTATTATGTTGGTCATGCTTGCATCTATATTTCCTGTTCCTTTATCCAGATTTTTCATTTCCAAAATTCTTTTGGTTAATGCTATCTTTATTGTCTCTATTTCTACTTTCAAGTCTTGAACTGTTTTCTTCACCAGCTTGACTGGTTTTTCTTGGCTTCCTTTAAGGAATTTAGTGATTTCTTCCAATTGTTTGTTTATCTTTTCCTCTATTTCTTTAAGGGAATTTTTCACTTCCTCTTTAATGGCCCCTATCATCTTCATAAAGTTATTTTTAGGATTGTTTTCTTTCTCTCTGCCTCCTCTTTCTCCTCTTCCTCCTCCTCCTCCTCCTCCTCCTCCTCCTCCTCCTCCTCCTCCTCCTCCTCCTCCTCCTCCTCTCCCTTCTTCTCCCTTTCCTTCTTCTTCTGTGTTGGGCTGTTCAGGTCTTGCTGTTATAAAACTACTAGGTTTTGGTGGTGCTATCTTGATTTTTTTTTGTTGTTGCTGTTGTTGATTATGTTGAATGTACTCTTGTACTGGTATCCACCCATCTCTTACTCCAATTGGTGCATGTGGTATCTGTGCCTTGAAGGGCTGCTGATGCCAGGGGTAGATGGTTGGTTTGGGAGGTAGTGGAGTGGGGCTTATGAATTACAAAGTTCAATGGAGGGTGGTGAGGGAGCAGCCTCTCCTCAGGACCCATGCCTGCTCTCTGGTTAGTGGGGCTATGATGGGTCTGGGAGGAGCATGGGGTGTATCCTGAAGCCTCTTAGGACCTGGAGACCAGGCTGTTCAACTGGGAGACTAGTCACTCACCTCTTGGTCCAAACTGTTTAGATGTTGTAAGGAGAGGGCTCTTTATTTGTCCTGGCCACCTGGCTAGCTTACACCTGAAATAATTGCACAGAAACTGTATTCATTAAAACACTGCTTGGCCCATTAGCTCTAATTTCTTATTTTCTAATTCTTACATTTTAATCTAAGCCATTTATATTAATCTGTGTATTGCCACATAACTGTGGCTTACTGGCAAGATACTAACAAGCATCCATCTGTCTCAGGAAGAAGATCCATGGTGTCTCCCACTCTATCCTTCTTCCCAGCATTCAGTTCTGTCTTCTCCGCATACCTAAGTTCTGCCCTATCAGGCCCAAAGCAGTTTCTTTATTCATTAACCAATGAAAGCAAGACATGAAAAGAAGAACCTCCTACACCATTTAGAAGGTGTCTGTGTCTCAGGAAGCCACTGAGGTCAGGAGTGATGGGTAGGTTTGGGGTTTGGAGTGGGACTTGTAGATTATAAGATCCAATGGGGATGGTGGTGGAAAGACCTTTCTGCAGGAGACTTGGCTGCAGACTGGCTAGTGTGACTTTCTAATAATAATTCTTAAATGCAGATTTTCAACCCTAGCATACCTCCACACCCTCCAGACTCCTCAGCTCAACACTAGCACTGCTATCTGTACTTGTATGTCGAACCACAACTAGCATAGCTTTTACAGAAAAAAAAAAAAAAACACTCTTTGGACTTTGGATGTGACCTACAGACCTGATTGATTCTGAAGAACATAAAAAATTACAAAAGCACTTCTTCTTTTATATTATATCTTGTGAAATAATAGGGAATGGTATAAACAATTTATCTGAAAGATTATCTTGAGCACCAAGTTACTGGAGGCCAAAAGATAATAAGAGCTTGACTCATGCAGTGGGCAGTCAATTGGGAGGAGCTTGCCACATCACACGCAGTTGACAGTCCATTGAAAAGAGTTAGTTAGCATCATACGCAGTTTGTAGTCAATTGGGAGGAGCTGGCCTTATCACAATACATCTTGCAATGGTGAGAGAGGGTCACAATCCTATCTGTTTGAAAAAAAGTTTAAAAAAGTAAAAAAAAAGAAAATTTTGCCAAAATGGGGATTACAAATTGTTCTTGAAAAATACAGAGAGGAAATTCTGTCAATATAGGTTTACAGAAAAATAGAACACAAAAGGCACAAATTAGGAAATAATGTTTGCAGACTCTTAATGACTTTCAGAGATTGTTAGGAGACATTTCCAGTCTATGATTGGCTGTTGGGGTAACACTTGATCTAATAATTCATTTACACAAAGCCTTGGATAGTGATAAGGACTTAAATAGTCCCAGAGAATCAACAGCTGAATCAGAAAAGGAATTGACAGTTGTTGAGAAGAAATTACAGGAGGTACAGTAGATAGGGTGAATCCAAAACTTAATTGTATTCTAGTCATATTACCCTCCAGAACTTCTTCTACAGGAATTTTAATTTAGAGGGATAGTATTATCTTAGAATGGATCTTTTTACCGCATAAACCAAGTAAAAATAATTAAAAACCTATGTGGAAAAGTCTCTGAATTAATTATAAAAGGTTAATTGAGACTTTGTCAACTAGCAGGTATAGACGCAACAGAGATTATAGTGCCTTTTATTACTGATGAAATAAAAAAAAGTTGTGGGAAGACAATGAACTATAACAAAGAGCTTGTGCTAATTTTTGGAAGAAATTAGTAACAACTATCCCAAAAGTGATAGACTTAACCTTATAAAGAGAACTTCTTGAAATCTTCTTCAAATTGTACGTGATGCTCCAAGAACTGTAACCCCATACATTTTATGCTGACACAAATAAATCAGGGGAGGCAGTTACAAATCAAAAGAATTAAGTAAAGTGGAACAAAGCCCTTATAATTTTGTCCAAAAGGCAGAACTATATGCTATTCTCATGGTGCTAAGGGATTTTAAAGAATCTCTAAATATAGTTACTGATTCACATATGCAGAAAACATTGTTTTGTATATTGAAAACACTGAATTTATACCACATGATACAGAATTAACTTCATGATTCATACAGGTTCAAGATATAATCAGGAATAAGCTCTGTCCCATATACATAACACACATCTGATCCCATATGGGTCTGCCAGGTCCTCTAGTTCAAGGTAATGCAAAAATAGAGTGATTACACTTTGGAAGTATGTTGAAGGCCTCAGAATTCCATGAGAAACACCATGTCCATTCAAAGGTTTAAAGAAAGAGTTTTCTATTACATGACAACAAGCCTACGGAGATTATAAAGAGATGTTCTACTTGATCTTTCTATAACCAAACACCACTACCTGTAGGGACTAACCCAAAGGGCACTCAAAGGAATGAAATCTGGCAGACGGATGTGTTCTACTTTGCAGACTATGAAAAATTAAAATATGTACACCACACCATTGACACTTTTTCAGGTTTTCAGTGGGCAACTACTTTAAGCTCAGAAAAGGCTGATTCAGTAATCACACATATATTAGAAGTTTGGCCATCATGGGTATACCTGCACAAATAAAGACAGATAATGGTCTAGCATATGTCTTTAAAAAATGAAACATTTTTTTTGCTTATTATAATATAAAGCATATTACAGGTATACCACACAATCCTACAGATCATGCAGTTATAGAAAGATCAAATTGAACTATAAAGGATATATTAAACAAACAGAAAAGGATGGAAAATACCACCAAATATAGATTGCATAATGCTTTATTAACTTTGAATTTTCTTAACACTAATGAGAAAGAAACAACAGCAACAGAGAGTCATTGGAAAATAGAAAAGTCTTCTGAATTAAGTCAGCCAGTGTATTTCAAGGATGTGTTGACCTTACAATGGAAGCCAGGAGATGTGCTATGTTGGGGAAGGGACTTTGCTCTAATTTCCATAGGAGAAGAAAAACTATGGATATCATCAAACTTAATAAAGATTCACTTTGAAAAGGAGAAATCTCTTTAGAAAGAGAAATGACAGCTCATTCACAATAATGATCACCATACAGGTGGTAAGGAAACCATATAGCGTTGGAGCACAGTTCTGCTCTTGCCTTTGCAGGAAAATGCACAACTTCAAAAATTCAAGAGACCCTGAATGATTGAATGCTGACAGAAGGAAAAATAACTATCCAATAAGGATCATCAAGCCAAAGAAATATGACTTGTAAGGACAGTTGATAAACACATATACATTTATATATATGAATATATAGAGTTGGCTTTGGAGTTGGACAATAACTCTGTTCTTCACTAAATCCAAGAATGTTGTTAAAAGAAATAATTCAGAGTTTCTGTCTCATTCAAGAGCCATCTGGTATGGGACAAAAGAAGAAAGAATTTAGAAAAAAATTTACTTTTCCTCATACCTATTTTTGTCTCTATCATACCTTTCATTGAATATATATGTCTCTATATGTCTGTATAAATAATGTTTAAGTTTTCACAATGCACAATGAATATTCCTACAATAATCTTTGAAGTTTCCAGGAAGAAGATGAGGTCCTACAACAACAACTCCACCTAGTTGATATGAGATAATGTTGCTGATAGTGCTACTATAAGACCTGTTTTGGGTACCAGCTGTTCAGGATGGTTCCAACTTGGTTAGATGAAATGATTCACATTTTTTTATAATTTTCTGGCCAGAATTCTAAATACGAACCTCAATAAAACCCTATCAAATACTCAGAGACTATTTGCAATTATACCAGACTCTTGGAACTTAACCATCACTTTGCTTTCATAGGATCCCATAGAAAGAGCATCACTCCCATAACAGCTGGAAATAATTCTAGAAGAGAATGTTCCCTCTCCCAACAAGATTTGTTCTCAGGGTTAAGGACATCATTTAGGGGTTGATTATAATTGTTATAGGGTTGGGAGTTAGAGGAAATTATGTAAGCTCGGGGATCTCTTTGGAAAAAAAGATAGGAGATTGGATGGGATAATAGATTAGTGTGAGCTTTCTCACACTAATAATAATAGTGAGTAATGGAGTGAATACTTGTGAGCTACTATTTATAGGCACTTTACATTGGTATAGATTCTTCTATATTGATACAAATTTAAATTATATTGAATATGTTTTTATTTTCATTGACAATATTTCTATATCTAGGCAAAGTTATTTTGTCATATTGTATGCATGCATGTGTCTACCTTTGCTTAAGTCATTTTGCATATTGATACAATTTTAGGATATATTTATCATATTGCAATATACATTTTTACCTCTGATCAAGATACTTACACATTGTTTACATTTTGAGGTCATTGTCCTTATTTGTTGCACAGTTGTTTAAAGGTTTTTAATATTCTAATATGAAGTCTTAGTCTTTAAGTTATATAGGTATTAAGATCCATAGGTCAATAGTCATCTGTGTCTGTGATGCTTATAGTTAGACTAATCAGGATCTTTAGGTACATAGAGATTGTTTTATGCACAGATAGATAATCTTCAACCACTTCAAAGAGCTGTTGAATGTGTGGCATTTAAATAACTTAGGGTTCTGTTGAAGTGAGACATGATTGTTCCTGGCAGCATTGATCTATTACCAAGAGAATGTTGAGCACCAAAGACACTCCACTTAGAGCTTGTTTTCTTTCTTTCTTTTTTTTTATATTTTTATTGAGCTCTATATTTCTCTTTAAGCTCCTCCCTGTCTCTCCCATCCCCTTCATCCCTCTCCCAAGGTTCCCACGCTCTCAATTTACTCAGGAGATATTGTGTTTTTCTACTTCCCATGTATGTCTCTCTTAGGGTCCTCATTGTTGTCTAAGTTCTCTGGGATTGTGATTTGTGAACTGGTTTTCCTTTTTCTTTGCTTTATGTTTAAAAAGCACTTATGAGTGAGTACATGTGATAATTATCTTTCTGGGTTGGGTTACTTCACTCAAAATGATGTTTTCTTGCTAACAAAACTGACCTTTGGGCAAGGAACTGCCCATGCATCTACCACTAACAAAATGCATGATGTCTGGACAGGACAAGCAGGATACAAGAAAAAAGACTGTCAAATGATGATTTTGAAAATTTTGCTGCCTCTGAAAAGGATCTGTCAGTTACTCTAGGCCTTAGCCAAATTTGATCTCTCCAATGCTGCAAATGAGATTTTAGGTGATTTGAGGTGACTGCTCAGGTAGCCAGTTGTCTCTGTCATTTGTTTCACATTTTGGAAGTTGCTTAGCTGTACTTCCTGCTAACTCAAGTAATATTATACATACATACATATATATATATATATATATATATATATATATATATATATATATATATATACAAAGTTACATATATATATATATATACAAAGTTACAAAGTTACAAAGAAACCCTGTTACAAAGTTACAAACCAAGTTACAAAGAAGCCCTGTCTCGAATATACCTGTCTTGAACATATTAGAGACAGGGTTTCTTTGTAACTTTGGAGCCTGTTCTGGAACTAGTTCTTGTAGACCAGGCTGGCCTTGAACTCACAGAGATCTGCCCACCTCTGCTTCCTGGGAGCTGGAATTAAAGGCATACGCCACCACAGCCTGACTCAACATATATATTTTAAAGGTATCTTAACTTCAAAATTTGAATCTAAGTATATGCTGCTTTGGAAAAGAGGTTCTGCTTTTGCTTCCACAGAATATGTGGACTCCTTCCAGGTTAATGTGGTTTGATGGAAGAAAAGTCTTCATGAACCCTAAGAATACTTTGCCCATAAAATAATAGAAAGTAGTTTGGAGAAAATGATGCCCAAATTCCCAAAATGGTTGTTTATAAATCTTTGTTTTTATTTAAAGAGAGATATGACATAGAGATAAATATTTTACATCGGTATGGATCTTGGTTTATTAATACAGTTTTAAGGTCAATTTTGTTATACTATGTACAAATACATATATATTCCTATTCTTGTTTAAGGTATTATGTTTATGCAGCCCATTTAAAAATATAATGTATAGTTAAGAAATACAGATTAATAGATAATGATTTATAATAATCAAACTTTTAGTCATGTTAGGTTTTCTAGTTATACAGAGATATATTTCAGTAAGATAGATAACCTTCAACACTTCAAAGACCTACAAAATATGGCATTTAAAATGTTTTAAGAACTTAGACTCTTCTTGAATGAAGACATATCTTCATTCTTCTTCTGTGAGACATATCTGTTTTTGGTAGCACCAATTACTTCAGAGGTGTAGATGGTCATTGAAGAAACTCATTATGAAATTTACCTTTAATGTGACAAGGCTATCCATTTGGTTAAGAAACTGCTCTTGCTTGACCATCTTGATGGTATGCTGTATGAACTGAACACGCAGGACTCATGGAAAAGTGACTTCTGAGTTTTCCAAAAGATGGATGGTCCTTCAGTGTTCCTGCTTCACAGACAAAACTGCCAGACATTCTGCAGAACACAGAAGAAAGCAACTGATCAACACAGATCTTCAAATTTCCTGCTTCATGGAAGAGTATGTTGGATACTATGGGCCTGTAGGCTAAATATGGATGCCTCAATGTTACAGAAGAACATTGGGTGACTATCCAGGCAGTGAGATGTCTCTGTCAATTCTCGAACTTTTGAAGTTGCTTACAAGGTACTTCTTGTTTACTTAGGCAATATTATATCATTCTGGGGTGTTTGTTGGAGTTAAATACAGATAGTTATAGTTTTCCTTAGTTATAACAAAAGGTAAATTAGATATAAAATTTTAGACTCACAAAGATAAAATAGATATAGAATATTTTCTTTAATTTTGTCAGTTACAAATAGACTAAATATTATAACTGTAATTCTTGCTTGATAACTGTCTTACTATATGTAATTTTACTATGTTAAAGTTAAATCCTTCCCTTTTATTAGATGGAAAAAGTGAGATGATGTAAGATTTTATGTATATGTGTTGCTTTTATTGGTTAATGAATAAAGCTGCTTTGGCCTATGACAGGGTAGAATGTGGCTAGGCTAGAAGAGAGAGAGAAAGAGAGAGAGAGAGAGAGAGAGAGAGAGAGAGAGAGAGAGAGAGAGAGAAAGAGAGTAGGCAGAATCAGGGAGATGTCATGTAGCTACTAAAAAAGACAGCTGCAACTGCAGGAAAACCTTACCGGTAAGCCACAGTTTCATGATAATACATAGATTAATAGAAATGGGTTAATTTAAGACATAAGAGCTAGCTAGGAAAACACCAATGCTATTGACTAAACAGTGTTGTAATTAATATGTAATCAATTAATTAAACAAATGAGCAATTATCATTTACATCTACATGGTCAGTGTATATTGGGAGTTTTGATCTGTTTTTTGGGTTTGACTTTAAATGGTGTTGAGACTGTGAAAGATTTTTGATGCCTTTGAAACTGAACTAAATGTGTTTTTTTTCATTATGATGTGGCTATAAGCCTATAGGGACCAGGGACTGGACTGTGCTGCTCTGAATAAGAATGGGTCTCATAGACTCATACATTTGAATGCTTAGTCACCAGGGAGAGGCACTATTTAGAGGAACTAAAAGGATTGTGAGGAGTGGCTTTGTTGAAATAAGTCTGTCACTGGGGGTGAACTTCAAAGTTTCAAAGTCCATGCCAAGCCCAGAGTCTGTCTGTCTGCCTGTCTGTCTGTCTCTGTCTCTGCCTCTGTCTCTTTACTTGTGGGAACAGGATGTAGCTCTCAGCTACCTACTCTAATGGCTACCTGCATGCTGCCATTCTCCCCACCACAATAATGTTGGTCCTAAAACTGCAGACAAGGCCCCAGTTAAATGTTTTCTTTTTTAAGAGTTTCTTTGGTCATGGTATTAATACATAACAATAGAATAATGACTAATACAAGAGCCCTGACTAATGTTACAGGTACAGAAAATGAAATGCTAGTACCATGTAATTTTTTGGTAGTACCTGGGTACTCATAGCTTCTACCAGCCCACCTGGGAACTGTGTTTATAAACTACCAACAAAAAGAACTAGAAAATATCCTGTGCCTCAAGTAAAACATTATTGCATAATAGAAGTGATAAACATTAAAGAAAGGTTGTGTCCTTTAGAAGAGAATCAAGTAAGTCTTTAACTTAAACAGAAAAGTATTCTAGAACAGTTGCTACCAGAAGCCATTGAAGCAGCTATGGCAAAGATGATGATGCCACAAGGACACTGTAACTACCATTTGGGGAGTGTTCCAACCAAATGCCCTATTGTGCTCACTCCTTGTCTTCTTAGCTCAAAGTCATAAGAATGATTATGATTCCGCATCTATTGACCAGGGAACTGAGACTTTGGGGCTGGAAAACTTTAAGACATGTATTCCATATCAGACCCTTTGTAAATGGTAGAAATAGAATGTGTCTTAGTAGTTTATAAAATGAATCTGCTCTCGGTTTATGTGAATTTAGGTCTCTTCTCTTTAGTAATACACTTCAATGAACTACACTCTTAGTCTTAGTGCATTTATCTACACAGTAGATATGCTGATAATACCATTTTGCTTTTCTTTCTTATACTATAACATAATTTCATCATTTGTTCCTTCCTTTTCCTCCTTCCAAATGTTTCCATAAATACTTCCTTGTTTTTTCCAAACTCATGACTTTTTTCATTAGCTATTATTACATGCATATATACATACATACGTATTCCTAAATATAACTATCTCAGTCTATAAAATGTTACTTGCATATGTTTTCACAATTGATCATTTGGTATTGGATACTCAATTGGTGTATTTTTCCCTAGAGAAGATGATTTCTCCAACTCTCAGCATTCTTTGGTAATCTATATTTCTTTGTATAATGTTGAGGCCTCATGGGCTTTCCTCCATACACTTTGACATGTCTATTCATGTCTACTTTCCTTGCTTAGCGCATGTTAGGCAGTCATGTTGGTGAGACATTATAAGCATAGATTTTGACATTATTAAGTGACACAACCTTATAACCAAGCCCCCGATCCCACGTTTCTTACAATCATTCTACCTGCCCCCCGTTCTGTAATATTCCTTAGCCCTTAGATGAGAGTGTTTTGTAGATCTATCCCTTGGTATTAGTCTCCACAGCTCTGCATTTTTGTTGGTTGTGATATTTTTTATAATGACCTCCGTTGCAAAGAAGTTTCCCATGATGAGATGTGAGAGCTATACTTTTCTGGGGTATAAGGACTGATCCTAAGATTATTGTTAGAGATTATGCTGGTTGAGCAAAGTGGTGGTTGTAGGTTCTCCTCCAATATCCATTGCTTCACTAGCACTGAGTTGGGTAGGTTTTCAGTACTAGATACGTTTTCCCTCCAATTTAGGAGTTGTTGGTTACACCAAAGCATGTGCGCCCTACTGCATCCTTAGGGTTCTTCGTTGCTGTGGTTCATAGGTGCCATCGCTGCATTGGACAGCTGCTTGCTTCCCTCCTTTGGAAAGCTTGCCTGGCACATTCTTGTACCATGAAAGCTACTTCTCAAAAAGGGGGCAATCAGGTCTGTTCCAGCTCAAAGAATGTCTACTTTTTAGATTGCCATAAAATATTGCATAACAGACACAGTACATTTAGTCATTGGTACACAATTGTAGCAAAGTGTTTAGTGGAGTTCTGTGTGACACAGTATTAGATCCTGGTACCTTTCAGTGTTCATAAATCCCCCTAATTTCTCTGGATTTCATTCTGTGATTGACAATATGTTTTCTCAAAATATAGCTTCTTTCCCGTAGTTGGAAAGACTATCATTTGCCCCAATTACCCGATAGGTTACATACTTGAAGGTTATATTCCTAAACTAGCATTCTCATCTTTCATTGATTTTTTTTTATTAGCCTGAATTGTCATCATTGAGTCAAACACTGTTCTGATACATTTTCTGAGCCTGAAAACAGAAAGGTCATGCAGGAGCAAAAATTTAATTCACATAAAAAATCTATTCTGAGGAATATGACATGGTGCTGTGTCTTATGGAGAAGGCCCTGTCTCCTTTAATATAGGACCATTTTAGGCCTCTACAAAATCCTATTGCAGTATAAAATAAAAAAGATCATAAAGATAAATAAAACATATTTGAAGTATTGTGGAAGTACTAAAGTGTCACGGCACAACATCAGCTTCCTTCTAAACACCAGCATCTAGATGTCCCCTTTAGAAGCTCCTTTACATGTTTAGAGTCAATGCCATACTCATCCCACCATGCACTGAGCTCATTCAGAGAAGAGCTTGGGGAGTCTACTATTCAATAATTGGGACATATGGGGATTACAGCTCCCTGACTTAATATTCTATATTAAAACAGCCATTTCCCTTTTTAAGATTCCTCCCCTCTTTTCTGATATACATCTCTCTCCAGGCCTTTATTTATTCACTTTTTAATTGTATAACACTTTCAAAGAGGTCTAAACCCTATACTGAAAAGAAATCTGAATTTTCTTACTGATGCATGTAAAATCGTAGTCCGCTGGATTTTAGTCATGCTGTGCTCCGTGGGGATCAGGAAACAAAAGGGTGAAGGACAGTGGCTGCCCGGTATCTTAATAAGATGCAGATCAGACAAGGAGCATCAGACCATCAAATCCAGGGTCTGCTGCAACGGCACACCTTTCGTTAGTCTTGGAATGGGCCGAGATGGATTCGGGGCTTTATTGAAAGATCATACAGGATGACTGCGAAATCCCATTACTTGTTGATTAAGTATTGATTGCCTCAGTATTAACAAGCCAGCTAATATGAAGTGACCTCTGAGGCCAGTGGTTGGGGGGAGGGGAAGACAATTTACTAAAATAGGCAGGCAGATGAATACAGGGCTGGATTTGCTCTTGGCTTTTAGCTTTGGTTAAAATGTCACACTCGATAGTGCAGATCAATGCCCACTTTATTTCCTCACAGCCGTCTTATTACCATCATGAGGCTGCCTCCTTTGATGCTTTCTAATGACCCTCTGAACCGCCTGCTCAGCTCATTCTCTGCTTTCAACTAAAAGGAAAGCCCTTGCTGCCCCTTGCTGCTGATAGAGAGGCCATGGCTGCAAGGTTGGGCCAGGAGAACCAGTCAAGCATTGCCTGGGGTCAGTAGGCCTGCTCTGTCTGTGCCTTTCTCCTTGTCCTCTGCCTTCCTCTGAATGTCCTCAATATCAAAACTCAGCTCTTCTCCCCAAAATTCTAAGTCTTGTTGAGACTCTGCTCAGATCTCCTGATCAAGGTCATTCTAGAGGTCAAAGCTTGCAGGGCTTCACTCATTACTATAGAATTCATAGGAAGGAAACACTTGCCTGCTATTTGCTATTTCAAGTTTGCCCCTCCCACCCAGAAATGTATGCTTTTGATAACGGTTAAAGTAAGTAAGTAATTAAATACCTCCATAATCAAAACCCTCTGCATCTCTTCCGTTAAGCAAACTGAGATTCTGGTTGACCCACAACACACTCCAGTTAAGCGAACATGGCAAGGCAATACAGTGCTGGGGATATCACAGCATCCTCTTCAGTCTCTACAGAGGAGAGTTGTGAACATTGGCTATTATTTTGGAGTGGTATTGGCTTCTATGCTGCACAATACTCTCCTAGCTACTTAGTCTAGCTTTCTCTAAGTATAAATATTTTATGTGCTGGGCAGTGTAGGGATTCATCAATGCCCTGCTATTGGCCAGAGGTCTGACTCCAACTTTGTGCATCAGAAAGAGGAGGGAGAAGTGAATCTTGTAAAAACTTTCTCACTGGCAGACACACTCAATTGGTGTCTGAAATGAAAAGGTTTCCAAGACTGGATGGCTAGAGGGAGGGAACGGGAGAATAGAGAGGAATCTTCAAGCTCTCTCAGGCTGCTATTCAAAGCCGATGTCGACCTTAAGATGAAAACCACAGTAATTTCTCTGGGGCTTTAAGAAACTGCTTCCATAAGTTTTGTTGCTGCAGAATTCATAATTTAAGAGCTCTTCCCATTTATTCCAAACTAAATTGTGTGAATAAAGAGTATTTCTGCTTTTATTTAACTGTATCAATCTTCTTTTCTCAGGGTGGTATCAGTTCCACTCAAAGTCTTATGCAGAAATACAGTCCTCCAAAAATAACACTATTTATCTTTTCATTTTCTCTTCTCTGTCATTTCCTGGTCTGGCAGGATCATTTACTAAAAGCCCCCGCCCCCACCCCTCTCTCTGCTTCACTATTGTTTCAGTCAATGAACTACAATCATTAAACATTTATTGAATGAAATATGTATATAAGCATACACACACAGAGAAGGATAGAGTTGCTACTCAAAGATTTGTTGAATGAGTCAGACCATTTTTGATATTTTTATTGAATTCATGAAGTTTCTGCATGTCTCAGTGCATGTCTTGGCTCTCTTTCTGAGAATTTGGAAATGATCATAGTTAAAAGGACTTTCATTCTTCCCCAACCCCATGACCCACAATGAATTTGCTTGAAAATCATCTATCATAATGAGCCCAATAATGAAAGAAACTGTTGGAAGAAAACATAAAAATCCCAGAAAGAATATTCTACACTTTCTGCTCCCAGGAGCTCCCACATGGAATGGTGTTCTATTTAATCTTTCTGCATAACTATGCTTGCCTGGGAGAATTCTTTAGCTTACAGAAGATGCTAACTTATGGTACAGTATGGGGGAAAACTCTAAGTGGTCTCATAAAAAACTCTCATAAAGTTTCAAGACTTTATTATACTGCAGGATGGGTGGGGATAACGAGGTTTCAGAGGAAAATTTCCTTAAGTTTTTGAGTAGGTCCAAGGTCTACTATTATACCCAACAGACTTTCCCATAACCATTTATAATATTAGTGGAATTCTGACAGATGATTAGAATGTGAATCTGGGTATCAATTACTGTGGGTTAGTCATATCTTGAAAAGGTTAGTGGTGCACCCTAAAATGGCACATAAGCCTTCTCACAGGAAAATTTGAATTCCACACCTTCACCTGGTCTCCTACTATGATGAACTGACCCATAAGAGTTCTGTCCTTATCAGTTCAGATCTCAGTTAACTCAGGCTGTGTCTTGTTCAGTTACTTGCTGTTGGGCTCATGCACTTACTTGTAGGTTCCTTTCTTCTAATGGGCAGATGATTGGTGGAATTAAAAATCCAGTAGCAAAAGAATCATGTCATTAGCATGTGATGTCATAAAATACAGACAAGCAGTATTAGATTTCTGCTCTACATCAGTTATCAGATTTCTTGGTCCTTGTTTTATTGTTGTGAAGAGACACTACAGCCAAACAATTTTATAAAAGAAAACACTTAACTGGGGCTTGCTTACACTTTCAAAGACTTAGTCCATTCTCTTCATGGCAGGGAGCATAGAGGCATGCAGGGCACTGCAGCAGTAGCCGAGAGCTACATCCTAATCCAGAGAGAAAGAGTGGGAGAGAGAGACAGAGACAGAGATAGAGAAAACAGTGTGTCGCCTTGGGCTTTTGAAAAACCTCAAAGTCTACCCCCAGTGACACACTTACTCCAACAAGGTCACACCTCCTAATCCTAATCCTTTCAAATAGTGACACTCCCCAGTGAATAAGCATTCAAATATATGAGGCAATGCGAATCTTTCTCATTTAAATCAGCACATTACAGTCGCTAACCCCATAGGCTTATAGCCACATCATAATGAAAAATGCATTCAGTTCAACTTCAAAAGTACCAATAATCTTTCACAGCCTCAACACTATTTGAAGTCCAAAGTCCAAATTCTCTTCTGAGACAGACGGCAATCTCTTAATTGTTACCCCCTCTAAAATCAAACCCAAACAGCAGATCCCATACCCCAATATACCCTGGCACAGGATCTATACTATCATTCCAAAAGTAGAAAAGAGAGCCCAGGGAAGAAATAGTGGACCAAACAAGTCAGAAAACCAGCAGGTCAACTCCAAACTCTGCATCTCCTCGTCTGATGTCAAAGCACTCTTCAGGACTCCAACTTCTATCAGCTGTGTTGACGCCAAAACACATCTCTCAAAAAACAACAACAACAACAACAAAAAAAACAAAACAAAACACATCTCTCTCTCTTGGGCTGGTCTCACTCCCCGTCTACAACTCTTCTTGGCAGGTGTCTCATGGCTTTGACTTCTTTATCTTGAAGACCCTGGGTCTTCAAGGCAAGTCAGGCTTCACCTTCACAGCTTCACACAATGGCCTCCCTAGGGACACGCCAGGGACACGCCTGACACAGACCTGGCCTCAGTGACTTTCCTTAGCTGTCTTATAGCCTCTACTTTAAAACCAGAGCCATGTGGCTGAAGCAGCTGAGCTCTGGTGTCTCATGGCACTGAATCTTCTTCAATTACAGCTGCATCTCTTTTCTATTGCGGATGTTTTCCTTCACTTCTTATGCTCTTAATTCCTTTTCTCGAGCTGGATGCTTAGCTGGGTGGGGCGTCACCACTCTCTTTCTTCCATTTAGCATCAGGTTTTTCTTTATTTCTTTTTCTTTTTCTCCTTGAGCACTGGACTCAGCTCCATTACACTTCCTGGTGCTCCATTTCTCTTCTTCTGTACATTATCATTTTTCCTTGCTCCGCTTGCACTTTTTCCATTATAGATCTGCATAAGTCTGGCCACTAAGTACCACGCAGTAGAGTCAATACTAGACTGTTTTGTGATAACCTCTGCAAACACCGTTCATCCAAAACTCTTCAATTTTGCCTCAAGCATATTTCTAGGACAGGGGCAAAAGGCAGCCACATTCTTGGCCAAAATATCACAAGACTAGGATACTTCAATATCTTCCTCTCTGAAATTTCTTGAGCTGAGCACCCACAGTTCAAATCAGCCTCAACACCACTACCTTCATGCGCCTACTAGGATGGCCCTTTAAGCCCCATGAAAAGCATACAGCTGCTTTTCTAATTCAAAGTCCCCAAATCTTCCATGTTCCTCCAAGAAACTCCTGGTTAGGCCTGTCACAATACCCCAGTCCCTGGAAGCAACTTCAGCTTTGGTTCTATTGCTAGAACGAAACATCATGACCAATGCAGCTTGTATAAAAGAAAACATTTAACTGAAGACTTGCTTGCAATTTCAGGGATTTAGTCCAGTATCATCACAGTATCATCATGGCAGGGAGCACGGTGGCATGCAGGAAGGTATGGAGCAGTGAGCTGAAGGCTGCATCCTGATTCAAAGTCAGACTCTGGCCATGGCATGGGCTTTTGAAACCCCATAGCCTACCCCTGGTGCAGGAGAATTGTCTGTAATCTGTCAGTCATGTTTTAAATAAACACTGATTGGCCAGGCAGGAAGTATAGGTCGGAAAACCAGACAAGAAGTAGAAATGATGCAATGAGAACAGGAAAATTCTGGTAAGGAGGAAGTTGATTGCTCCCACTCCTGCCCAGATCACCAAAGCAGCAGGATGTGATCTGCCTCACTGAAAAAGGTACTTAGTCACATGGCTAACATAGATGGGAATAATGGGTTAATATAAGCTACAAGAACTAATAAGTAACCTGACCTAATGGGCCAATCAGCTCTATAACTGATAGAGATCTCTGTGTGATTTTCTTTGGGGCTTGCCAGCTGTGGGGTACCGGGCAGGACAGAAAATCCCCGCACACCAGCCACTCATGTTACATACCCCCAGTGATACACTTCCTTTAACAAAGCCACAATTCCTAATTCTTTAGATCTGTTCATGGTAATCCCTGGTGATTACGCATTCAAACACGTGAGATTATGGGTGTTATTCTTATTCAAACCACCACAGCTCTCCAGAGAAACAGACTAATTGTACAATAAATGGTCCACAGGCAGACAGATAGATGGGTGACAGAGACAGGGAAATTGATGAAATAGATTGTGGGAATTAGCTGAAGGAATTATTGATGCTGAGAACTTGTGTGCAGCTAGAGACCTAGCATAAAGTGAGTGATACAAATCAGTATGAATCCAGGTCCAAGAACTTGAGAGGCTCCTGGCTTAAGACCATGAGTGCAAAAATTCTAAATTTTCAGGGTGATGATATCTGAGAGGAAGATAACATAAGATTGCTAGATCTTAAACAGAAAGAGTGAACTGGCCTTCGTCAGAAATTTCTGGGATTGGTAGTGTTCAATAACATTGGTGAGGGTAATCTTTATCACTCAGTATAGTATTTTAAATGCTAATTGTTCAAAACACACCTCCATAGGTATTCTCAAAAATGTTTTCCAGCTAGTTTGACAACCTTCAACCCACTTAAATGAACATGTACAATATTGATAATTAACCATTGGCCTTGCTTTGTCTTGACTGATGTTCTGTTTTCAGTTTCTTTTATTTCTGCTGTAATTTCTATTTTTTTAAGAAAATATTTCTTAACTTCTTTTACTTTGTATTTAAATTGTTCAAATGGCATTTACAATATTAAATTCTTGGTCTGATAATTCCAACATTCCTGCCATCTCTGACTTGGACTATAATGCTGGTTAACTCCTAGCAAATTGTGTCTTTGTCTTTTAATAGGCCCTGTAGTATTACTTTTTCCTTAGAAGTGTACTTTTCACGGTAGGTAAAAGAAACTCTTGCAAAGACTTTTAGTAATGCATTGACCATGTATGTAGAGATGGGAGACAATCTGGACCCATGACTAACTCTCGGTCTTTTTTTGAGGTGTCAGCCCATCATCTCAGTATCTACTTCCTCTTTATCAGGGACAGGGTGACTAGAAAGAGATGGGGGTGAAAATTTCCCTCCCTCTTGTCATTTACACTCTGATGATAGTCTCGAGGGGTGAGCTCTGCTAAAAGACCTTCTTCAGAGGGACGATCCAGTTGAAAACAGAATGCCATGGTTGCATATTTACAAAACAATTGTCCCAGCAAGAAGCAAGAGGGTTTTTTTTTTCTCTCATACTTAGTGTGGGCACCTGGAAGTACACTGGGCATAGGCTTCCCTATGACTGGGCAATCATTGAGTTGTACTTTTCTTTCTCATTATCTAAGATATGTTTTCAATCAGAAGAATCCAGTCTGTAGTCTTTCCCCTTGATAATGCTTTGATACTTTCCATAACCCAGTACTTTTGGCCTAGGCATAGTGTTGTAGATAAGATGTATGTAACTGAAAACTCTAACTTTATACCCACTGAGTTATGACTTCTTGTCTATTCGGTTCCCGGAGGCCACCATTTTGCTCTGTTTCTAAGAATGTAACTCCAAAAAGGCTTCAATAGACTCCTGCCCTTCTTGACCCCTTGGACTTTAATTCTCAGATTGCCCACCCATGAATCTGCAACAATTCATTAATTGCGATTCTTGTTTTGCTACATGTGTAACATGTCCTATGGGATTTCTTCTCCAGAAAAAAAATACTGATTTTTTTTTTGAAAATTTCTATCTCTGCCTGTCCAGAAGCCAGTATTTGGCTGGAGACTTCACTTCTCTGACAGTCCTAGGGAGTTCTTGATTTTTTTCTGTTTATTTAGCATTTTACTTACGATGGGATACATGAATACTTCAAAGAGTCTCAAAGTTTTTGTTTATGATTTTAGAACTAACATGAACCATGCAACTGGGTTGCTTATTTCCTTTTTTTGCATAAAGGAAAACATTGGTGATAAAGATAAAATTATGACCCAGAACTGTACATAGAACAATGGCTTCCTAGTATGACTGCCGCTGAACGCCATGTGAGAAGAAAGGAATATGCTCATCTTGTCCATTTCAAGCTTGAATATTGGTATTTCAGGTTGAACTTCATGCTGCACTGAACTGGAAATATGAAAAAAAGCTAGCTACATACCGTCTGGATCCATCCCCTGAATGCTGTGAGCAACAATATTCTTTATTTTTCTTCTGTCCCATTTCCCAGGACTGTCATGATCTTTTAACCCTTAGCACTCCCAGCCCACCTCTTCTGTTTTGTCTTTTTAACCAATGATTTCTTTCAGACTCTGAACTGCTTCTCAAACTGTGGTGTCAACCTCAGAATTCCAAAGACTTAAAAAAAGATACCCTCTATAGAGCTGGTGATCATGAGTTATCAATGTTCATGAAAAGTTTCTGCATCTCAATAAGCCTCTCCACCAATGCAATAATACAAATCAGAACAAATCAAATGAAATTTTTTTTTTTTTAAAAAAGCCCAGGTTTAATGGATACAAATGTTCCCGAATGGCTTTCCAGTTCCCAAGGGAGGAGATGGGAAAGGAAGATTGAAAAACCACAAACCAAGTGTTTGTGCTCTGGAGAGGCAGTTTAAATTCCCTGTGGGAGTGGTCTTGAGCATCTCTGGGAAGAGGTTATCCTTTGGTGGGCTCTTTCTGGAGTGGAGTCTGGGCTGAGGCAGCTCTAGGGAAGGGGTTTGGGGAGGAGCTTCTATTCGAATATGCCAGATTCTATGGCTGTATGAATGCCAGGGGCTGGGGTGAAGCTTCCATCCAAACATTCTGGTTTTATTGGCTATATGGATGACAGGAGCTGGGGTGAGGCTTCCACCCAAACAGTTCTGACATTCCAAATATTTCCAAGATGGTACACTGTGTAAACCAGGACTGCTCTGGCTCCCACTCAGAAAAGTAGCTCTGTATACATTGACTTCTAATGTGACAGAACTCTCCGACTTAAGCTTCTAATAGAATTTACTTTTGTATTTTGGAAGGAGATGTTAGTTAACTTAGAAATTAGGAAGCACACGGTAAGTGAAAATAGATGAAGCTAAGTGATTATAGTAAAGCCCCCATTCTTAATTTGAATATATTACCTGGCAAACTACCAAGTTACCATGAAACCAGAAGATGCAAGTTTCTACTCTTTGCTGAGAAGACCTCAAGAGCATTAAGAAATGATATTAAGGTTTATGGGACGGAAGTACCTTGGCAAGTTGGGACCAAGGTATGCCACAGAGACCACAGCAACAGGTATCACTCAAGAGATTTATTGGTGGATTGAAAAGCCGTCTGGAAGGGGAGAGAGAGAGAGAGAGAGAGAGAGAGAGAGAGAGAGAGAGAGAGAGAGAGAGAAAGAGAGAGAGAGAGAGGGGGGGGGAGGGAGGGAGGGAGGAAGAGAGATGACAGAGGGAGAGGGGACCTTTTAAAGGGGTACGAGTCTTGGGCCTCACATTGGGTGGCTGGCAGCTGGTGATGACTGGAGGCTGGTGTTGAGTCGCTGAAGGCAGACTAGAGAAGGGCGTGGTTTCTAACAGCTAAGAGTCTCCAGTCACCACTTTATAAACGATGACTAAAGTGAAATGGAGGAAACTCCTCAGATAACCTGACTTTGTGGAGCGAAAAGACCTTAAAACCAATCAGTGAATGCATGTGGCTTGGGTTGTAGTATGAGGGCTGGCTTGTTGGGGTTTCTGTCCCTCCCAGTACCCCAACAGCTGGCAAGCAACAAAGAAAATCACACACAAGACTCCATAAGGTTATAAACTGATTGGCTCATTAGGTCAGGCTTCTTGTTAACTCTTATAACTTATATTAACCCATTATTCTCATCTGTGTTAGCCATAATGGCTCCGTACCTTTCTCTGCTGGGCAAGTTACATGCTGCCTCTTCAGTGGTCTGTACAGGAATGGCTGAGGAGCCTCCTTGCTTCCCAGAATTCTCCTGTTCTCATTGCATCATCTCTACTTCCTGTCTGGTTTTCCCGCCTATACTGCCTGCCTGGCCAATCAGCGTTTTATTAAAATATGATTGACAGAATACAGACAATTCTCCCGCATCATTGGGTTATTTCAGGCAGTCGTCTAGAAGCAGAAACTGAGTTCTCTGGCTTTTCAACAACCTGTGGGAAAGGGCCTCTTTGCTTCCTAGAGACATCCTTCTGGAGCTACTATCCAGCCACTCTGACCTGCTCTGGGTAAAAATGCTGACATATGATCCGGGGACCCCCCTACCTCTCTGACACAGAGTTGACTGAAGATCACCTGGACTGAAGATCTGGAAACAAGACAAGGGGGATGCTTATTTATTCAGCCTCCTCCCAGATGGGTCACTGTGGGTGAGCATGGTTCTTTTTAAAAGACTTCTGTTAGCATCCCCGTGTCCCTGACTCTGTTATGGCCGGTTTCTCTGGGGTCACTAACCATGGTTCCCTTCCTTTGCTCATTTAGGCTTGGAGACCTGAATAGTTCACAATGCCAGCTCCCACAAACTACACAGACCCTTAGGTTTCTATGTTCTTGCTACTTGAATTGTTCCTCCATTGAGTTTTAAACAAAACTCCTGTTGTGTGTGGTAGTGCAGATCTGAAGAGATTCCATACGCTACCATGTGCCAGTGGTGGAGGCAATGCCTAAAGACTCAAAACTGAAATAAAATCCCGAAGTCGAGGGCGTTCTGAAACGAAGCGGCACACACGGAGCTGTGGATTACCTTCTGACTTGACAGACTCTGTGATGGAGCTTTCAATAGGATGTGTTTATATTTTGGAAGGGGATGGTAGTAAACTTGGAAATTAGGATGAGCATCACATGTGAAAATAAATGAAGCTATGAATGGCATACTTCTCAAGTGATTATGGTAAAGCCCCAAATCTTAATTTGGATAAATTGCTAACAACCCAACTTAGCACACCCATTTGCGGTGGTAATCATTATTTTGCTGAGTAGGCTCTATGTCTGGATTGCATTTCAATAGTGAATGCAAAGCCTATAAGCATTTTTTTTGCTAAACATCTTCCTACGCATAGGGATCCTAAACCCGGATTCAGACAGCCCCAACACCTGGGCTGTATTTCTTGTTGAACATGTAGGATTTTGATGACCTAAATGTTATCAAGGATCTTTGAGGTTAGTTACGGAAGCTGGCTTATTTTAAGGCTGAGCCCATCAGCTAACTAACTTAGAGTCATAATGAAGCATATTCCATCAGAAGGCTTAACTACAGGGTTCATTCATTCTCTGCTCCCATAACCACATGCATAAAAGTCTAGCTCCAGAGTGCAACCTAAATGCTTATATAGCTTACAATATTATATTTACAAATAATAAGTAATATATTTCTCCCCACTGGGCACTCTGTTGAGTTGGAAGGATCCATCAGCAAATTCAGGGGTGGGTGGGGGAAGCTGTGGTTTGAGAGTACTAATCCTAGGTGTGTGGCAAAATATCAAACATTTTTGGGCAGGTCATTCAACTTCACTGGACTCTGGCTCCTATTGACAAGGTTGAACATTTGCTAAAGCTATTTTTCACACTTAAATATTTGAGACAGCCCCCTGCAAAGGTTTGTGGACTTATTTATTGCCTCTTGGATGGTATCTAGAGAATACAGAACTATGCATGCCCAGATATCTGGAGACCCTTGGAAGAAAGAGCTATGCATTCAGAGCATAGACAGTCAGTTCCCCCAACATTCACCTCTGCTCTCCGGGATCCAAATTCATCTGCTGGCTTAATATCAGCTTGACCCTCCAAGTCCTTGTCTGTTCCAGCCCAACTTTGATTTCATTTTCAGCTGACGTGTCTATTTTTCTTGGTATGATAGTTTATAAAGTAAACTTGAAGGGATTCTGAAATTGGTCTGGGCAGTGTTGTTGCAGCAGCGGCCTTGAACTTCAATGGAGGAAAGCCCTCACACAGTCTGTATGTATTTCACCAGAGATGACAGTCTGTATGTCGTTAACACCTGAGAGCATGCATTCAGAAGACACCTTTGACTGGAGGCCACACAGATGGAGAGAAGGGCAAAGCAAGGGAAATGGGCATCTGGCAGGGTCAGGAGTGGTGAGTTGTGCCCACTACCAAGCATGTTCTGATTAAAGGTTTAATGTTTCCCCCAGTCAAACACCACCTAAGCATCAACTGTTCTTTGAGGCAGGGATAAAGCCACTATGACAGGAAAATACGTTTGGATGGGGTTAATAATTTACACAAAAATGATTGTTTCCAAGTGCTTGCATCGTCCCCTCCTGCCTCCCTCCTCCATCCCAATCACCCTCACTCCCCTCTTTCTGTTTCCCTGGCCAACTCCACAGCTATTAGCAGAGATGTAGATCTTTACCCATAGGGACAAGGATGAAAATATTTGCCTTCCTGCTATCCCAGCACTCACTCTCCCCACCCACTGATTCCTTGGTTCTGAGACCTTCTATCACTGGACACGAACAACAAAGCCCTTACATTGTGCACCTGCATGTTTCTTTTCAGAGTTATTAGCTTTGCCACTAAAAGAGTAGACCTCACAGTAGTTCTGTCTTTTGGCGGCTTGCTCCTAATTGATTAACTTCATCTTGAAGGTTTTAGAACCCCGCCCCTGAATGTTATTTTTAACTGATTTTAATATTGTTCTGCCATCTTGAAGATGGTATTTACATTGTCTTTATTTCTGCTTTGTCCTTAACCTAATGACATGGGTTTGTTTAGGAGATCTCTATTGAGTAACATAGAGCTCCACCTGCTAGCTACAGTGATCACCTCTGCTCTGTGCTCTGATTTTCCTGATGTACTTGCCTTGAATTCTCACTTATCATTGCACTTACATGATTACTGATACAGTTGGGGTTATTTTTGCAGTCAAGTCCGGTGCTCCCTGTCTTCCCTCTTCATCTCAAGCTTCTGTTAGATTACAGGACTATGTTATATTCTTCTCGTGCCCTCACCATGTGTTTGATTTTTTTCCTCTGATGATCTAGAATCCGTACATTCTGTTTCAATTCATGTAATTTGTGTCATTAATTTTGTGACATAGCTCCATGACTAAAATTAAAAAAATAAATAAATCTATAACACCTCCACTGTTCTTCTGTTTTTCTCATAAAGACCACTGAAATTTTAGTACGACTTGGCTATCCATTCAATACATCCTTTTATTATACAGAATTATGCGACTTACACATATCTCCAAACCTCATGTTAGATTACACAACAAAGACAGTCAATAGAAATCTTTTCACGACTTCAGTCAACCTGTGTGAGATTCACGGTTTGGTTTTCTGCTGAACCTTTTTTAGATTTTGTTGTATTTTCCAATTGTTACAGAAACATATGATTAAGTAATTTTAAAAAATAACGTTTCAAGGGGGAAAATAGTATTTATTGTCTAAAATGTATTTGTTTTGTCTTTACTTTTGAAAGAAAATGTAACTAGGTACAGGATTCCAAGGTTAAGATGAATTTCCTTCCGTTTACTTAGGACAGGGAGCTCCCATTCTCACCTCTACTACTACTCGCTAACGCCCACTGTCAACATCACACAACACCGCAAAGGCCTCTCACCTCTAGGAGCCATTCACCGCATGTTTATCAGAGCTTTTATGATTATTCATTATAACACAAAATGTGTGTAGAAGTATGAAATCAAACTTCTATATGAAGTGAACATACTCTTAAGGTATTTGATGCATTAAAAACCTGAACTGTCAAGCTGGTAAGAGGGCTAAGAGGCTAAAGATTTTTGCTGCCAAGAATGAGAGTGTGAGTTTAATCCTCATGACACTAGCAGAAGGAAAGGACTGACACCTGCATGTTGTTCTCTGACAGAGAGATAGAAAAATAGACAAACACACATAAATAAATAATAATTATCAGAATGCAGATGAGCAAGTGAAATAAAACAATCTAATATGATTATAAAACATCTACTCTTATATATTTTTCTTTAATTGTGTATTAATAACATCTCTACAATTTGAAACATACCCACGAGTACCACATTTTTTAAGACTTTCAGAGAAGGATCACAGGAGCATGAGGTTAGAGACAGTCACTGTAATGAGGAGACTCACAGACACGCAAGGTTCACGTTTCTAATCCTATGAGAGTATGAAGCATACAAGTGATGAACAATGCTGTGTGTCCAGTTCATATGCTGAGGAAATGGAAAGTCATAATGAATGGTGGCTGAACAAATTTAAATAAATGAATGAACAAACAAATGAATGACTGGTCAGGCAGAGAAACAAGAAGCCTACTTCAAATTGTTCCTCACCATTTACCTAACCACCCCCTGCTAAAACTCCCAGACCAAAGCCCCAGCTCTTAGAGGATCTCCGTGATGAATGAGTGCTGCCACCTCTCAGGCTGTCAGGTCCTGAGATCATTGAGGAGAACCCAGATTTTGAGAATGAGCATCCTTACATAAACCTAGATAAGAAAGGAAGACCTCTAGCTTTGCTCTTAAATGCTTGTCATCAGTGAGTGTGCATGTTTGCACATGTGCAAGGCATACTCATCAATCACATTATAGCATATTATTTGTAATAAGTGCAACACAGACTAATATTGACATGAGATCAGATACACAAACCAATGGAGTTAGATAGAGAGTTTAGAACGAAGCTAGGTAGTTATAGCCACTGATCTTCCAAAAAAAGTAAAAGGAACTAAGGAGTGGGGCAAGAATGATCTTTTCCAAAGAAGCAGCTGCTGGGAAATTTGGAAATCTAAGTGTAATAAAAATTAAACTCTTATCTTTTTAGATAATATAAACCAAACTAAAATTCATTGAAGACTTAAGTGTAAGACTTGAAACCATAAAACGCTCAGATAAAACATGGGAGAAATGCTTTACGATTTGGAATGGGCAAGAAGGCTTCAAAGCAAAGGAAACAAAAGCAAAAGTAGACAAAGCAGATGGTATCACATTAGAAAACTTCTGCATAGCACTGTCAACAGAACAAAGACTCAACCCACTGTACACCCAAGAAGGTGTATGAGGAACAGCAATCAAGAGAGTTCAGTATGTATTCCAACTTCAAATGAGCAATCGAACTAGATAGTTCTCAAATGAAGACAAACACTTGGTCAACAGACGATAGAATGTGCAACATCTCTAGTCATCAAAAAAATGTGACTCAGGACAGCAGTGAGACAGCACCCCAATGCAGAGAGAATAGCGATTAGTAAGAAGACAAAAGATGCTAGGTGCTAAGGAAGATGTGAAGAAAAAGATGCCTTTGTTTAATATTGCTGAGAATGTAAATTACCTCAGGCATTATGATGAAATGGTATGGGGTTTCCATGAGAATAACAATAGTGTTTGTTTATGCTCCAGCAAGCCCACCACTGGGTATATTTAAAAGAAGTGAAAGAACTCCATTCTTGCAGCCCTATTAGGCATAGGAAAGAAAAGAGATCAGCTGGGTATCTATCAGCTGATGAGTGGACAAAGAAAATGTATTCTATATACACAATGGGATACCACCCCATCAAAAAGATCATTTCTTGTCCTTTGTGAAGATATGGATGGAAAAAGAGGGCATTGCAATAAATTAAATAAGTCAAGCACAGAAAGACCCATATGATCTCATGTATATGTGGAATCTAAGAATGTTGATCTTGTAGAACTAGGGAGTAGTATAGTGGTTACCAGAGACTGTGAGGTATAAGGGATAAAGAAAGGAGAACTATTGGTCAAAGGGAATCAAATTACAGTCAGACAGGAAAAAAGATCTCAGATGTTCCAATTGAAGCAGGGTGTGTGTAGACAATAATAATGTGCTGAATATTTCTGAAAAGTCATCAGAAAGAATTTTGAATGGTTATACCACTAAGAAATAATATATGTTTTAAGAAATATATCTGTTTACCCTAGTTTTGATATTGCACAATGCATGCATGTAATAAAGTATCTCTGGTTACTCCATAAATATGCATGATTTATGCCAATTAAAAAAATAGATAACAGCAGCCCAATATTTTTATGTGGTGTTCAAACAGGATACCAATTACATTGCAGTAAAGCACAGTCAGCTAAACAGGTCAGCATTACTGTGTTGGAAACCAGCATGTCATGAACTAAAGATGCATCTTTAAAAGGCATTAAAATCTTGCTGGGTCTATTCGATTTTCAACAGAAGAGATCCTGCTTCATGTTTGGTTGTTGCACGTCTGCAATCACCTGTGCTATATATCAATATGAAAAACGTATCTTTAGCTGGTGGTTGTCAATAAAGCTGTCTTATGTAGGTCTATGAAAGAATACTCTTTTGAAAAGTCGTTGGTCGTCAAAATAAATTCTCTAATTTAATTGTATTGTCAAACATGCCTAGGTTGGCAGAGGCCTAGAACTTTAAGACAGAGCATCATGGACAAGTTCATAGTCATTCAGGTGAAGCATTGTTCTTCACTTTTAATGTGGTAACTGTAATGATTGTGCTGTCTCTTTAAGAGACAAGCCACACCTACTACCTCCCCCATCCACTGAGGCAGGCTGATCTTCAGCTTCCACCCTGAACTCTCTATTTTTTCTGTCTTCCTCTAGGAGAGGCAGCTTCGAGTCTGCCTCTCTCCCCACTTCTCCCCTTCCCCCCTTTTCTGTCTCTCTCTCTCCTCTCCTCCTCCTCCTCCTCCTCCTCCTTTTCCTCTTCTTCTTCTTCTTCTTCTTCTTCTTCTTCTTCTTCTTCTTCTTCTTCTTCTTCTTCTTCTTCTTCTTCTTCTTCTTCTCTCTCTCTCTCTCTCTCGTTCTCTCTCCTTACCCTTTCTTCCCTTTTTTCCTTACCCTCCATAACCCACCTAATAAACATTTAACCTAACTTTTCTCTGTATGTTATGTTTATCCATCTCTCTCACCCGCCCACCGCAGTCACATGGAGCCTGCCGCTTGTGGTCTCCTGGACCATCCCTGCTTGGGACCCCAGCAGCTTGTAGCAAACCCATCAGCATGGTGTGCCTCTCTGTCTGTCCCTTGCCCACCCCTGCCCACATGGCTAACCACCGGGATGCCCAGGGGATCAGCCACCTTAGGAGATCTGCTCCTGGACCCGCTGCCCAACCCCTTCTGCTCTCGGGACCCGCAGCAAATGGGCTGCTGTATCAGGCTGAAAATGGTAGACGCTTAAAGAGTCAGAGTCTAATGGAGGAAAGATGGACCACTGGAAACGACCTGGAAAGGGATCTTAGGACTCCAAATTCTTTTCTCTCTCTGCTTCCTCACTGCCAGTGGGAAAACAGCCTTTTTCTGTCACAGGCTTCTTCTGCCATGATGCCCCACTGACCAGGTAACCTCTGAAAGAGTGAGCCAAGATCATCCTCTTCTACTTTTAAATTGATCATGTCAGACATTTTGTCTCTTTGACAGAGAGCTGACACGGTAGCTTTGGAATCCATTTTTCAAATGTGCCGCTGGTGTGCCTTGCGTGCTGTAAACCCTTGCTCAGAGTCAGTCAGGTACTGACGGAGAAAAGGTTGTGGACGCTTCCTGCAGGTAAATGGCCTGAAACCACATGGAAAATACTGAATGCATTAACTGATCTTTGAATTGAGTTCCAGAATATTAAAACAGTAGCCCAAATGTTCTGCTCTGGTCTCTATTGCAACGGTAATAACGACTAGCATTAACTAGTCCTCAGCAATTCTCAGATGCTTTCTTATCTCTTTATGTTGATTAAATAATTTACTTCTTAGAGGCACCCAATGGGATGAGTTATTGAACCCATTTTCTAGCAGAACATAAAAATCTAAGGCACTGAGTTCATAAGTAATTTTCCTCAAAATAACAAAGTTTAAATCTTGCGGAAGGTTCCATTGTCTTGGCATTTTCCACAGTGGCGTTTGGCCACTAGGGAGAATGATCGTTTATGTGCCAAGACCCAGAAAGGCTTTGGAATCAGGAACAAGTGATAAATCCCACATTGTTTCTTTTCCTTTGCTACTTGCTCCCTACAGTGTAAAATTTCTTGGAAAATCTGTACATTTAAATTTTTATTAATTTGAAGACCTCCTCCCATGTCTATGTCTACGCCAAATAAAAGGTGATCTTTGTGAGCACTATTTTAATTCCTTTTCTTATTTTTGTTTAAATTTCATCTTACATTCCACTCACATCAATTCCTTTTTGAAAAGAGTGCTTTTAATGACCAAGGTTCTCAGGCTCCCACATATCCATTTAGTTATTGCTACATTTCTGCTCAGGATATCAGGTTCTAAGGGTTGTGATGTAGACACAGGTTACTGTTCTGTTTCTGCACGAATTGAGATTCCCAGGGAAATGGTGAGCACCATTTCATGATACAGCTGGCTCCTCACTGAGGTACCTCTACTTCCTAGATCCCAAATTCATCCAATTACATGCCCTGAAATCAGAGGTGTGCTATTAGTTTTATATTTTAAAATATTTTATCATAGTATTTGTTCTCTTACCGGTACTCCATTTTTCTATGGAAAAAAATTTAACAATTTCAACACACCTTTTCATACTGGGAAATGGACTGCCAAGAATGAGAGAGGTTCATCAATCTGGAACAAAACAAACAAAAAAAAACTTTAGATCAGAAAATTTTCTTAATTTATACATTTTATATTCGTAGGGAATTGAGATGTATACTCCTTGATGCCTACCCCTAACAACTCCAGGTACAGACAAAAAAAGGATGAACAATCAAGAGTTAAGAGGAAGGAAAAACAGAAAGGAAAGAAGAGAGTTGAAAACACTCAAGAGTGTACCCAATAACCATGCAACTGCTCAATTCTGTTTTTAGTTCTGAAAAAAAAATAAAATTAATAATACCACAGTGTCTCCATGCCTGCGGGTTAAAATTGTAAGCATATTGGCAACTTGACAAAGAAGATGATGGAGAGTTGTGAGTGGCAAGCAGGACCCACGTGTATTCGTATCTTATGCAGCCCATGCTCAGTACACAGCAGGCAGCCAGCGCTCTGACTGACTTGTTGCATGTATTACTATTAACAATATGTCATTAGGTGGAAGAGCTAATATCTGCTCTTAGCCTGTCTACGTTCTTTCCATGTTAGTAACATCAAGGGTCATGGTCTTTAATCTCTGATTATGCTTAAGGTTGATCACAAGGAAAATTCTTCTGGCTCTGAGACTGCAATTATGAGCCAGAAAATTCCCCAACAGTCAGATTTCTGTATGAGGAGAAAGAAACCATGTTTTCCAGAATTTCCCAGTGCACTGCAATAGAAAACAAAAACAAAAATGAAACTCTTCGCATCACTACTTTTAAATGATTCATCTGTATGTAAATTTAGGTGACCCATGCATTCCAATACAAGATTTTTGTGCCTCATTATGAAACACTCAGTGGTGGTTTTCTTCATAAAATTGAGAGTGACCTGAAAAATAAATGTGTGTTCTGTAGAAGAAGCCCAAATACAGAGAAGGTTCTTGTGGAGAAAAGGAGAGCAATTCAATACACTCAGTACCGTTTTCTTTCTTTCTTCCATTTAATAAAGCAAATTTTCTTCATTCTTCATAATTTCATTATAATAAAACATGATAATATCCATTCCCAGCTTCCCCTCCAGCTCCATCAGCATCACTCCCAACATGGCCATCCCCCAACTTCTTGTCTTGCTCTTTTTCATTTGGTCTTTTGAGATAGAGTTTTTCTGTATAGCCCTGGCTGTCCTCCAACTCACTTTGTAGACCAGGCAGGCTTCAAACTCAGAGATCTGCCCGTCTCTATCTGTTTGTTTTTTGTTTGCTTTTTTTGTTTTGTTTAATGTAGGCAAAATTTCTTTATGTCTTGGCAGCTCCTCCCAAACAACCACACAGAAACTTAAAATCAATTAAAAATAGTTGACAAATAGCTCAGGCTTGTTACTTGATAACTCTTACAACTTAAATTAGTCCATTTATATTCTTAAATTAGACAATCACAACTTAAATTAACCCAATTATAATATATTATATATTAATTTAAATGAATTCATTTGCATTCTGCCATGTGGTATTACATCCCTTTCAACTTTCACCTCCTGTTTCAGTGCTCACTGCTGAGTCCTCTGATTCTGTCCTTCTTCTTCCCAGTGTTCTTAGTCTGTTTATCCTGCTTAACCTTACCCTGTCCAGCTCCTGGTCAATCAGTTTCTTTATTAAACCAATCACAGCGATACATATTTACCCTGCAAAAGAATATTCCACAGTTTTGTTTTTAAACTTTTATTCTTCTCTCATACATAACATCCTTCCCTCAGTTTCCCCTTCCTCCACTCCTACCAGTACCTCCTACCACCTCATCTCTCTATCCACACTTCCTCCATCTCCCTCTACAACAAAAAATAAAACCAGGTATACTAATTTACAATAATATAGGCAGAGACCCTCTTATCAAAGCTGGACTAGGAAACCCAGTAGAAGAAAAAGAATCCCAAGCACATGCAAAAGAGTCAGAGACCCCATCACTCTCACTGTTAGGAGTTCTACAAAAACCCCAAGCTAAATAAACATGTACGCAGAGAACCTAGGTTTGGTGCTTCTGTCTCAGTGAGCCCCTATGAAGTCTGCTTAGTTGATTCTGTAGGCTATGCTCTCATTGTGTCCTCAACTCATCTGGCTCCTACAATCCTTCCTTCTCCTCTTTGCAAGGTTCTCCTGGCTCTGCCTAGTGTGGGTTGTGAGTCTCTGTATCTATTCCTACCATTGCCAGGTGAAGCCCTTCAGTTGATAGCTGGGCTAGACATTGTTCTATGAGTATAGCAGAATTCCTTTAGAAATCATTTGATTGACTTTTTTTTTTAACTAGTTATGTTTGGTTTTATCCACAATCTCTGGGCTATCCTGCCTCTCATTCCTGTCTATCTAAGCAGTGTCAGGTGTACCTCTTATGGCATGGGCCTCAAGTTGGACCAGTCATTGGTTAGCCATTCCCACCAGTTCTTTGCCACCATTGCCCCAGCACATCTTCAAGGCAAGACAGAATGCAGATTGATGGTTTTGTGGCTGGGTTGATGTCCCAATGTTGGGAGCCTTGTGTGGATATAGAAGATGGCTGGTTTTCTACAACCCATTACTAGGAGGTTCACCAGGGTTACTCTCAGGTTCCATGGAGCTTCCACTGCACTAGCTTTCTACATCACACCCCCAAATGCGCCCCAATTCTAGCCATCTCTCCCAATAATTTCTACCTCCATCACTCCCATTGCTACCTAATCACTCTTGTTACCATCCCCACCCACTCCCAGTCCACTGCAAAATCTATTCTATTTCCCCTTCCCGGAGAGATCCCTATGCCCTGCCTTGAGCCCTCCTTGTTATTTAGCCTCTCTAGGTCTGTGGTTGTGGCTTTATTAACCTTTACTTAACAACTAATGTCCACCTTTAATTGAATACATACATATATAGTGCATGTGGGATGACTTTTTTTCTAGTTCCATCTATTTGCCTTCAGAGTTCATGATGTCATGTTTTTTTCCAGCTGTGCAATACTCCACTGTTTATATGTACCACATGTTCTTTATCTACTATTCTCTCAGAGGACATTTAGATTTTTTTCCAGTTTCTAGCTATTATGAGTACAGCCACCATGAACATAATTGAGCAAGAGTCCTTGTGATAGGATGTAGCATCTTTGGGTATATCCCCAAGAATGGTGTCGCTGGGTCTTTGGTGCGGGAGAATTATTTGTATTCTGTCAATTATATTTTAATAAAACGCTGATTGGCCAGGCAGGCAGTATAGGCGGGAAAGCCAGACAGGAAGTAGGGGTGGAGCAAAGAGACTGGGAGTATTCTGGAAGCAGAAGCTCTCTCTCAGTCATTCCTGTACAGACCACCGAAGAGGCAGCATGTAACTTGCCCAGCAGAGAAAGGTACGGAGCCATTATGGCTAACATAGATGAGAATAATGGGATAATATAAGTTATAAGAGTTAACAAGAAGCCTGACCTAATGAGCCAATCAGTTTATAACCTTATGGAGTCTTGTGTGTGATTTTCTTTGTTGCTTTCCGGCTGTTGGGGTACTGGGAGGGACAGAAACCCCAACAAGCCAGCCCTCATACTACAGGTCTTGAGGTAGATTGATTCTCAATCTTCTGAGAAAACACCACATTGATTTTTAAAGTGTCTGTACAAGTTTGTGCTCTCATCAATGGAGTACAAACCAATGGAGGAGGGTTCCCCCTGCTTCACATCCTCTCCAGAATTAGCTGTCACTTGTGTTTTTGTCTTAGCCATTCTGACAGGTGTAAGATGGAATCTCAAAGTTGTTTTGATTTGTATTTCCCTGAAGGCTAAGGAAGTTGACCATCTCTTTAAGTGTTTCTCAGCCATTTGAGATTCTTCTGTTGTGATTTCTCTGTTTAGATCTATCCCCCATTCTTTTAATTGAATTATTTGTTTCATTGATGTCTGGTTTCTTGAGTTCTTTATATATTTTGGATATAAGCCACAGTCAGTGCGGGGTGGGAGAAAATCTGTTCCCATTCTGTAGGCTCCTGTTTTGTCCTATTTTCTGAGTTTTTTACCTTATAGAAGCCTCTCAGTTTCAGGAGGTTCCATTTATTAATTGTTGATCTCAGTGCCTGTGCTATCACAGTTCTGTTTTGGAAGCTGACTCTTGTGGTAATGCATTCAAGGTTATTCCCACCTTTTTTTCTGATAGGTTCAGTGTATCTGGTTTTATGTTGAGGTCTTTGATCCACTTGGATTTGAGGTTTGTGCATGGTGATGAATATTAATCTATTTACATTTCTCTACATACTGACATCCTGTTATGTCAGTACCATTTGCTGAAGATGCTTTCTTTTTTTTGTTGTTTTCGTTATGTGTTTCTGGATTCTTTATCAAAAATCAGACGTCCATAGGTGTGTGACTTTCAACCTGTCTGGTTTTTGTTAATACCATGCAATTTATGTTGTAATAGATCTGTAACAGAGCTTGAAATTTGGAATTGTGACACCTCTGCATGTTCTTTTATTGTGCAGGATTTTTTTAGCTATCCTGGTTTTTATTGTTTTTTTCATATGAAGCTGAGTATTGTTCTTCTAAGGTCTGTAAAGAATTTTATTGGAATTATGAAATTGTGTTAAATTTTTAGATTGCTTCTGGTAGGACTGCCATATTTTTACTATGTTAATCCTACCAATCCCTGAGCATAGGAGATCTTTACATCTTGTGATATCTTCTTCAGTTTCTTTCCTCACAGTCTTCAAAATTTGTCATACAAACCTCTCACTTGCTTGGTTAGAGTTATCCCAATATAGTTTATATTTTTTATGGATGTTGTGAAGGGTGTTGTTTCCCTGGTTTCTTTCTCAGTTTGTTTGTCATTAATATATAGGAGGGCTATCGATTTTTTTGAGTTAATTTTGCATGCAGCCTAAAGGTGTTATTTAACTGTAGGAGTTTCCCAGTAGAATTTTTGAGTCTCTTATGTACACTACAGTACCATCTGCAAAAAAAAGATACTTTGACTTCTTCTTTTCCAAATCGTATCCCCTTGATCTCATTCAGTTTACTTATTGGTCTAGTTAGAACTTCAAGTACTATATTGAATAGATATGGAGAGAGTAGACAGTTATTTTCCTGATTTTAGTTGAATTGCTTTGAGTTTCTCATCACTTAATTTGATATTTCTGTCTCTTTGTTTTATAATCCACTAAGTTCAATTAATGCTGTCCATTTTCTTTCATTCAAAGCTTTGGACTGGACTCTGTTGCTGATATAGTACAGTACTTGTCTCTTGGATTTCCCTCAGGAAGACAAGTAGGAAGATCAGAACAAAGGGCAGAGAGACTGCAAGGGTCACTGAACAGTAAAGAAGCAGACATAATAAAAAGGAGTAATACCAAAAATGGAATGACAGGTTGACTTGTGCATCTTACATATCATTTATGCCAAATTTAAGCCACAATTAGTGCTGAACAAGAAGTGTAAGTCTTGAGTAGGAAACCTGCTGAAATTCTGACATATGACTCCCAAAGAAACTGAGGCAGATGCAGTCACTGAAAAGTTAGGGTTTCCACAGAAAGGAAAGAAACAGGAGATCAAGTCTCATTCTCTGTATAAACATTCCCCAGATCTCTGACTGTCGCTGAACCCTAACAGGGCTGCATTGATTCCAATTAAAGCCAAAAGCCCAGAACTGGGATTTGACCTGCAGCCAAATAGATAAAGTTTCGATTTGAATCTAGTTGATTTAATTAGCTCTGTTTTAAAAAATAGAAAAAATTTCTTTCAAAAAATATAATGGAATTCAATGTCTTCACAAAAATATTTATAATTTAGAAATATACTTGAAAAATTTTAACTTATAAAGGAGTAGAAAAATATTGATTCTTAAGAGAAAAGATAATCAATGACAATGAGCCCTTTAATGCCTAAAATGTTGCAATTAGCGGGCAATTAAAGTTATATGTGATGGTGTAGAGGACAATATGCTTACAACCAGCAAAATATAAGTAGGCAAGATAACTCATAGAGATAAGCATGTAAATGAATCAAGTGGAAACTGCAGAATCGAAAGGCTGAAGTAAACACAATACAAATTGAAGTGGATGGACTCTAGAGAACGGAGATGATTGGGAGGACTGGTGAACTAGTAGACACCCAATTAGGAACTGTTAATCTATGGACAGAGAGAGTAGAAGGTTCGTGAGAATGTTGAATCTTTAGTCTCAGGATCATGCATTTTATTAAGAAATGCAAAAAGGTCAAAGATATGTAAAATTGGAGTCTCAAAAGAAAGAGATAGCCTAGAAAGTTTGTCCAAAGTCACATATTCATAAATTATCATGCACAGAAAATTTCAAGAATGATAAATATGAGAAAAATGTACACCATAATTAAACTACTATAAACTAAAGCTAAAAGGTAACTTTAGATTTTTTTTCAACTGGCTTGGTTACCTGAAACAAAACTGCATTTTCCAGGCTCCTTTGCATCTAGGAGTGGCCATATGAATAAACGCTTTACTAACTGCATATAGAGAATAGTGGCTATACAATATCTAGGATATGTCCGTAAAGAAAGAGATACCTTTCTTCTACTTTTTTTCTGACATGTTGATTATAGTATCATGTGATGTGACATCACCACAGCTGCGTGCAGGAGCAATGCCTTCTAGAAGACCAAGTGACAATTCAGAAGGCACCTGAAACTTGCAATGCACAGAGCACCATCACAGATCTGATATTCTCTGTCATAGTTATTTTAAGCTATTATAACAAAGTACCTGAGACGGAGTAACTTATTACAAAGGAAGATTTATTTCTCAGAGTTCTGCAGTATGGGAAGAGCTAAGTAAAGACAGTGGCAGATCATGGACAGAACTGTCTCCCACTGAAGACGACACCTTGAACACTGGAAGCCTGAAGAGGAAGAGGTTCCTCACATCTCAGAAGAGCAGAAGCAGAGGCCTGCTCTCTCCCTCAAGCCCTGTTCACTGGGGAGGGGACTCCAAGGTCCTATCACTTCTTCGTAGCCTCTCTTCTTAATGGAGCAACACTGATACCCTGTGACTTTTAAGGACACGCTTCATTCCACCACCACATCATGGTACAGCAACCCAGTTCCAGCCTCACCATGCTATGTACGACTGAGAATCTGTTTCAGGTCTCACTTGCACAGGGTACAGCGTGAAGAACAAACGCTGAAATTCCAGAAAAGAGATAACTTAGATTTAAGGCAAAATGTTTATTTTAATAAGGTAAGGGGTTACTAGTGAAGGCAGTGCTAGTCTCCTTGGTAATTTTCCTAAGCCTAATGTAAATAATACTTTGTTAAATGACTCAGCAGTTTTCAATCACTTAATGCCAGGAAAACAAGAAAGGAAATTCAGGAGCATAAGCGAAGGAGTCTGTTTACATTGCTTCATTGTCTTCTCATCCTGGTCTTGGCGTAGTTTGGAGTTTTACACCCATTGTCCTGACAATTCCCTAAAGCTTTGGCTGCCATGAAGTTGGTCTGTGTTGACAGGGCAAGCAAGGATCAGTGAATTTAGCATGCAAACAGAGATGCTTTTCTGCTTTCTGTTTGGGAACAACTCTAATCTTCCAAGGCGTGTGGATTATCTTTCATCTATTGCATGTTTTACTGGGTGAGCCCCTTTCTCATTCCCAGGGCTTTCAACCTCTACCACCATCTCACACTGGATTGGGACTGTGACTAGCTAATGGTGCTACCCTATGAAAAAGAGTAGGCCGTTCCTATATAAACTTTATATAAAATGATGTCAGTATTTTTCTAAACATTGGCAGTAATCTCTGATACATGTGTACATATGACAAAATATTTAGTAAATTAATCACTAATTTAAAGCAGGACCTTAAAGTGAAACACTTCATTGTGTTTTCTTGGTAGCTTATCTACTGATAAATGCTTCTTCTATTTTATAATCTTGGTAACTGTCTTTCCACAGGGCTCCTGAGTGACTCTCAGATAGATCCCTTGTCTTGGTGTGGGGGAAGGGCAGTAATGGGGATTGGGTTCAGTGCCTCATGTATATAAGGAAATACCATGCCAACTGTGTATCAGGTTCCTTATGTTCTAGGGATCGATTTAGAGCTAAGGATAGAGTTGATTGGTTGTTAAGACTTTTTCTGCTAAATAGTCCTTCACAGCCAATGTGGGAGAGCACAGGCTTTTCACTGTGCCTCTGCTTAGCATTGGAGTCAAGTTGATAACTGTAACAACAAAAGAGAAGCACCTGCTCATGTCCCTTCATCTCCTATGCCCACAGAAGAACTGATCTGAGCCAGTGACAGTGTATTTGTGCCTTTATCCGTGTCGGTCCCACTGACTCAGCCCTGTGATGTTTGGCTGACCACAAACCTGGGATGTGAAAGCTTGACCCATGTGCCTCTCCCCACTTAATCCATACCTTGAACTCTTCACCCCTTATTTTGTAGTATGTAATCATATCAGGAATCAAAATAATCAGTAGAAATAATTACTTAAAATGCAGTCACGTATGGTTAGGTTAGTATCTTAATCAAGTATGTCTTTATAAAAGAGAGAAATTCAGACACTCACACATACATGCACAGTGAGAATGCCCTGTGAAGACTGGATTATAATAGACACACCGGGGAAGTTCTAGAAACTGGGAGAGAGGCTTAGAACAGATCCTTTTCTAACACGATCAGAGGGAGCACGGCTAAATGCTCCTTCCTCACAGACGTCTACGTGTCTACGTACCAAACCATGAAACAACACTTTTTGTACTTTATGTCACATTTGCAGTACTCCATTATGGCCGACCCCGAAGTCTAACAAAATGACCCAAATCATACGGCTGATACTGCATGAGGTAGATCCCAGGGAATGCTTATCCATAGATACCAACAGTGCTGCAGATCTCGGAGCTCCGCAGTTGTGGAGTCAGCCAATCTCAAATAGACAATTAAAAAGAGAGAGAGAGAGAGAGAGAGAGAGAGAGAGAGAGAGAGAGAGAAGGAGAGAGCAAAAACCATGTCAGTACTGAACAAGTAAAGTCTTTATGTTTTGCCATTATTTTCTAACATAACAACCATTTCCATCATATTAGCATTATACCATGTATTAATAAATTATAGACAATTTAAAGCATATAGAAGGATGTGACAGGCTTTCTAAATGCTTTATTCTTTTCTGCGAAGTATTTGAGTGTCTTCAGATTTCAGCGCCTATGGGGGTTCCTGAAACCAGTCCTCCATAGATGCTGAGACCTGACAATCCTGCCAATTTCTAGCTCCAGAAGGCTTACCAGCAGTTTCACGGCTTTTAGAAATCTCAATTCTTACAACTACTCTATAAATGAAGCTCCGTTATTAAGTCCACTTTATTGGTAAATAAAAATTCAGAGCCGCTAAGAAAAATCGAAATTCAGAGTAGTTCAGAAACTGCCTACACCATGATGTTAGGAAAGAACAGCAGGTGGAGAAGCTGAGTCCCCAAGAGTGGTGTGGCTGCGGTGGACAGAGCTCGGCTGCCGTTCACTCTCTGGGACTAAAATTAGTCCCTTTACTAAACTACACCACTGACCAACAAGTAAACATCCTTGAAGACATCAGTGACATCACACTTCATTTCTGGAAGAGATTATCAAAGTTATCTAAGGGTTGCTCACTTTAATAATGAGGAATTCTTACCCTCAAAGATTTTTCAGGTATGTAAGGCCCAGCAGCAGGGTGTTGTGAGCAGATGCCTAGCCCTATGGCTCGCTTTGCTTCCAGCGTCTGCTCACTCTCTACTGTGTAGATGATGCTAACTGGGGGCCCACAGGGTCGCTGGACCCACCCACCACCAGCCTCCTTTTAAAGGTGAATCAGTTGCTTGTGCTTTCATGAAAATCCAGGGCAGGCTCCCGACTAGTGACACCAGTCTTGAATGTTGCCTGTCTACTGTGTGCTTACTCAGAAGACACTGGCACCTCTTTTCTGAATGGCAATGCTGCTCTTTCACCAAGCATGACAGGGACTTCATGGTAAATTGTCTCGAGCGATCACTGGCCTGCAATACTGTTCGTCCAGAGAGGCTGCATGTTGGCTGTGGACGACTGGAATTTGGAGTCTGTGAGGAAAGGAATACAGCTTTGTATACTGTCAAAGTCCCTGGTCTTCCCCAGGAAAATGGACTTTTGACAGCCACAAACCTGACTCAAGAGCTTTAGAGGGTCTTGTATATTCCAAGGTGCATTGCCAGCCTCATTCTAAATCACCAGGGGGGCTGATGTGCTCTGTATAACCCACAGGAGACCTGAAACCCCTGGGTATGGGAAAAAGGGCATTCAGTGCTTGTGGGCCAAACCACAGTATCTGTATGGAAAGACTGTTTGCATATTGTTTACAGTAAGGCAGAGGCGTAGATTTCAGATGTCCCAGTTTGAACCTTCTCCCCCCAAAGCTGGTCTGAGTTTGAGACTTGACTGAGGTTAGTCTCAGAGCTGTTTGCCTCCACTGTCCCCTCTTGGCTGTGAATCAGTTCGCGGGTCGCAACAGGAATACCCTAGACAAATTTTTATTCCGAGCAGGCTGGACATGATTTATTAATTCGCTTTTGAAATAACAATTGCAGTTGGGAGGGCTCACTTGAAAGCCTTAATTACATGTGAAAACACGCCTCACTTCATCTGCCCCTATCCAGGGTATAGAACACATAATTATCATAATTTTCAAATTTTACTATTATTATTAGAAAAACTATGATGGAGAACAGACACCATCAACTTAGCAACTTCAGAGCCCTGGCCAAGTCACATTTAAACCTTTGGGTAGGTGATTTTCCTGCCTTGCTTGTTAAAGCCTCCTGGGTAGGGATGACATCTATGGGCTGTGCTAGCCTTACTCACTGTTTGCCCAAAAGAACTGTCTTCTCAGACCCCCATCCTCCTTTGCGTCCAGGGGAAATGCTCAGGTGTGCGGTTGCTACAGTGATTAGGCTAGCTCTGGACTCTCCTTGGACAGAAGGTTGGAAACCCTTTGGGATTGTGCCCTTTCGTCCTTGTCAAATAACTGTGTGTGTGCGTGTGCGTGTCTCTGTGTGTCTGCTGCATGCACACCTGCCTAGAGGGAAGAGTGCTTTCCTTTTTAAAAAAGCCCAAAGTGTTTTTAAAGAGGAAGGACGCCATTTCTAAAATAACGTTGGTGTTCATGTTGAACACAAACTGTAGGGCAGGGTCCCCACTCCTTGGCCTCTTAGCCCTGGCCTTCAGGTGTCTGTGCAATCCCAGACTCTGAGTGTGCAGACCCCAGTTCTGCTTCTCTGTGGGTGTGTGTGTGGGGGGGGGGGGGTCGGGAATGAGCTATTGAGACCATGGCAGCACTGAGAGGCACACAGGAGCAGGTTCCACCTGATGCACCGAATTACCTGCTCTCCATCTTCCCAGCCTTCCCCTCCTGCTCTGATGGTAATCTATTCACAAAACACAGATGGGGTTGTTCCAGAACTTTTGGATAGTTTAATCCTTCTACACCAGTGGATCCATTTAATAAACAAAGCAAAGGTTTTACAAAATATGCGGAGACTAAGACATTTGCTGATCACTGTGGCGATCTCTCTGAGATCTATCTGAGGAAGATTTCAGATGGGGTCCTGAATGGGAAGCTGCAGAGTAGAAGGCACTGAGCCCCGGAAGCAGAACAGCCAGAGTTGAGGCCCGGCTCAGGCACACCAGAGGAAGATTCCCTCCCTGCTTGTGTGAGCTTCAGTCTATTGAAAGCAGGGCCAGAAGACCAGCTCCCCTTCTCATTTTTTGCTGAGCCTTTTATAATTGTCTGTCGCTGTTGTTTAAGCCCTGAGTGCTTCTGGCGGGCTAGACTGCATGATGGGAGCCGACTCAGCTTTGGATACAGTAGGAGCTAAGCAAACATTTCCTAAGGTGGATGAGCCCCCTTCCTGTTTTATAACGAGGAAAGATGGATGGGATGGTTCTCGTCCCTTGAAAGAACTCAAGCACGGCCCATGAATTCCCTGGCTGACTGAGGCCAGGCCTTCTTAGTGAGTGAGTGAGGATGACGAAAACACAAACGTAAAAACTGCCAGGGTCCCTATCTGTATCAGAATGGGAGCATTTTACTCCACCTCAAGGCTGTGGTTGAGACCTAAGTACACAGTCCCGGCACCTGCATCATGGGGGTACATACATAGAGGGATGAAAAGGGATGTGCAGTTTTTACCTCCTACCTACACTACAGGAAAACAACAAACAAAAAGTCTTCCCCAAACAGCAGTGTGACTTCCAGTAATCTGCCTAAATTAAGTTTGTCCGAAGGAGAAGGCCTGCGGGTTCCCACCAGGTAATCTGTGTCCCGTTTCACAGAGCATCTGGAGGGGATGCAGCTGCGGAGGACATAACTTTGGACATTCCGCATTTGTCTAGCAGTATTATCTGCAGAAGAGGAACTTGAGGACCACATGACCCCCCCCCCCCCCGATTCTGCAAAACAGCAACCGTCACCTGGAAAGAAACAAGGAAAAGTTCCCTTTGCAGGCTCTAAGGAGCCCCCTGTGACCCAGGGGTGGGAGATCTTTGAGAATCAATGGGACAGAGCTCACCTACCTCAACTGCTGGCCTTTATCCTAAGACGGTGTTTGACAAATAGTTGTTTGCTGGGGTTTCCTCTGGAGGAGGAGAGCGTAGGTGAAACCTCGCTCCATGTATGCACAGTACTGGTCTCCTCAGTTTGCAAATGGGGTCATCCATTGGACTTTCCCAATAGCAGTGAGCGCTCTGAGCACTGCGGGGAGCTCGGGAGATGCACCAGAGCAGATGAGACTGTCCTCTGGTCAGCTAAGGACAGGCCGCCCCCGCTGCTTTCTCTGTTGCAGCTGGCTCTTGTGAAGTCTCAGGGGCAAACAGAGGGAGGAAGTATTGGTGGTTATAGTGGCTGCTAACCAGTCAGGAAGTGGAGTTTGTCCTGCTTTCCTTTGAAAAGACCCAATACTCCATAATCAGGTGGGAGCCATGGTGTCCTGTGGTCTTTAGCATTCACTTGTAGGTTCAGCTCCCTAAGACCAATAGGAAAATGGGCTAAATCTTTACCCAAGGTACACTGATTTAGAAGTCATAGCTTGTTTACAAGTACCTCATATCTGAAAGGGAGAGGAATAAATGTGTCATGTGCCTCCAATAATTAAAGGGATAAAGCTGCAAGGCCCCTCAAATAAAAATTGATTGCTGCTTACTATTGGCTTTTGGTTCTCTTTCCTCTTGACAATGGGGCCTGACTGTGTAATCACCAGCAGTCTCTAACTCCTCCTGCCTCAGTCTCCAAAGTGCTGGAAGGATAGGTGTATGCCACCACAGTTGGCTCCCTCCCTATAGGTTTTGAAAATTCAGTCATGCTCCCTTGAGCACTTGGACCATTTTTCAATACCTAGGTGAGTGAGAAAATGGCGACTCATTGTTCAGAATATTCAAGAGTGGTCAATAATGAAGATGTAACCCATCCCTTCTTCAAGCTGCTTCCTCTGCCTCCCGAGAGCTCCAGGGCACAAACATTATTGTTTAGCATTTTAGGCAATGTTCCTGGAGTGAAGACATCGTGAGCATCAAAATATGAGAAATTTAAGCATGTTTAGATGTTGCATGAATATTCTACTATTTTGAGCGTGCTGTTTGCAGAAGGCCCATCTTCCTAAGGGCTCAGCTTAGGAAAATAAAGCCCAGCCCAGGATTCTTCTGAGTGTGCTGGCTTGGCAGCCCATTGTTGCCTCATCCTGACCAATGCAGACTGGACTTACTCCTAGGGAGGCATTACATTTACAGCTCTCCGCCTGCCTTGCTATGGACGTCTGCTCAACATGGTTTCCCCATTTGAAATCGGATGGATAATAACTGCATGCCTGGTACCATCTTGAATGATTTCCCTGCCAGCATGCAGGATGGCAGGATCAACCTCTGGTGTGAAGGAGGATGCAGAGAGTCAGGGAAGGTTTGTGAAACTGAGAATGTGTGTGTCTGTGGGTTTGATCTAGCTACAGAATAAACAGCATACTCTCATAACAAATAGTTCTCAGCCTGGTGTCTTCTGGATCAGACGCAAAGCCTTCTTGCTTCCACATTCTGACCTCCTTGCCCAGGGGGCTTGTAGGAAGTTGTGAGGAGAACAGGACCACCAGGGAAAGAGCAGGAGAAAGAACAGAGGCTGGCAAGATCAGTTGGGCTCCCTCCTTCCCTTCACCTTCTCCGGAGTGAACACAGGAACTGCCTCTCACTGCTCTGCATTTTAAAAATGCTTCATCTCCCCTGACTTGACTGTTTCTTGCCAACATCCCTTTCCTCCCTCCCACTCGTCTCCCCACATTGGAAAGGTGTAAAAGAGGTACCATATGCGGACTTTCTCTGCTGACATGTTTCTGAAAGACCTTGTCAACTGGTACTAATTGTTGTGACTGCACACTTTCATCCCGTCCTGCATGCTGCTGCAGACTTCTTTCTGCCTTTCGCATTCCGGGCCAAGCCCCCATTCCCATGTGGTTTCATCGACACCAACACGACTTCTGCGCCTAGAACCTCACCCTTTCCCGTCACAACAGCCTTCTAGGTCCCTTGGCATCTAGCCCACGATTCGTAGAGCTCAATGTGACTTTAACTAAAGGTACCCAGTACTCAGAAGCTATTCTCTCCAACTCCAGCTCTCTCCTCCCTCCAGGGCTGCAGAGCAGCAGGTGGCCTCTGATGGCATGCATGCTGTTGCCCTGCACCTCCGAAGGGTACCAGTCAGTGCTACAGCCTTCTGCCAACAACAAAGCCCAGGTGATCTGATGGACTCACTGGGCGATATTAATACCTGAGGAGGGAAGGGAAAGGGGAGGCTTTATGAAAGTGACTTCAGAACACTATCCAATTATTAGTATGCTTTTTCATAATACCAACGGTTTCACATTTTATTGAGAGAGAGAATTTTTTCCCTAGCCCTCTTGGGAATGATTTTATTGAAAGCATCAGAACGGAGAAGATGGCTGCATCATTTCAGCAGTGCCAGAGGTCAGAATCTTTGACTGGCTTGGTGTAATGTGCACATATAAAATTTCACTCAGTGCTTATTCATTGCCTTTTATTTAATATATAATCTTGCGAGATCCATTTTTGTTTCTTTACATTTACTGCCTGCCTGCATTAACTTATTCTTTTGGCTGCCTTAATATGTATATATTAAATTATACACACACACACACACACACACACACACACACACACACACATCTATCTTTGGATCAAGGGGATTTCTTTGCTCTTGCTCTTTTAACGGATAGGACTAGGCTGCCCTAGTGATAGCCATTCGTTGTAGAATGCTGTTATTCTCCCAGAAGTAAATAGCTGCTCCTTTGCCCCTTCCATCCTCTGTGTCCTTTCCTCTGTGTTCCATACCCGTCCCACCTAATTAAGAACCACTCTCACTCCCCAGCTAACAGAGAGCCCTCTAAAATATGAATTGAATTACTGAAAATTCACAAAAACCTACCCCAAGGGGATGTGGTGTTAAGGAGATCATGATGACTGGAAGGAGAATCAAAGCCCCAGCTTCGGATCATGGGTGAAGGGACCCGTGATGAGCACTAAGATCAGTTGTCTTTGCAGAGGTTCAATAACTTCCTGAACATGAGACCCCTTGGGAAGTGTGGATTGGAGAATGACAACAAGTTCTGGGCCGACGTGGCTGCCTCATCTGCCTCCCCATGAACAGACGAAAACTGAATCTTGGGAAAGACTGAAGACTCCAAGCCAGCAGAAGTTTGAGCATCCTGTAAGGATAAGACATTGCTTACACACTACATAAAAGTATCCCTCTCATCTAGACAGGTCTGAATGGTGCCAACCAGGGTTTGTGCTGCAACTCCACTGAGTCATCAACGACCCAGGTGCTTCTGTAAAATGAAACTTAGAATACCCAGTCTACTTGCCTGTGCATGGTCAGTGACTAGGATCTAAGGTCTCCCAGAGAAACCTTTCAAAGAAGCACTAGTCTACCTTCTAACTCAGGTCTCTCGGGGGTTGGGGGGAGAATATAGTTCCACGACCATACTGAGCTGCCAAGGTGAACAGGAGAGCAGTATTTCAGCTGTTTAATATCGATGCTTCTGCACTTTGGGATTTTTATTTCTAAACAACGGTAGGAAGCACCCTGTGAGGATCCAGAAGGCTCTGCCAAGACCGACTATGAAAAGGTTATTTTTATAATTTAAGTCTAATTGTGGCTCCCAATTCTTTATCACTTATTTTAAAAGGCCAGTATAATAGTCATGGCATATAAGTAGCATGACCATAAAATTTATCATATGAACTGGGCTGTCTTTCAGGATAAACAGGAGCAGTATTAATAACGCGCCGTGACAAAAGGAGCCCGCTGACTGTCTTGCCAAGGCTGTGTGTGTGAACCAAGCCCCAGTCACACTTTGGATCGTATCATTCCTACTCACACTTTATTCTGTCTCTATAAAATTTTCCTAAACACAGCATCAGTCTCTACATGTCATCACTTTTGTGGGAATATCTCCTCTAGCCTTTCACTTGGTCTTTTTTATTCTCTACTGAAGCTAAGAGAGCGTTTTAAGGCACTTTCCCTGGTAGTCTGTCTTCATTCATAGAGAACTAACCACTTTCTCATATACTTGTATTCATTTAAGATGATCTGCTATGGATTTACGTTAGTGTCAAGACAAACCAGGTTGCCCCATCTGTAATTGTTTCTGATTGCATCCACTTCGTAACCAATTCCAACTGGCAAAGCAGCCATGCTCACTGAAGTTCACTGTGAGTTTACTATACTCGCAATGTAGCATGTGCCTGGACAACAGAAACTTCTAAGCTTGGAATCATACAAATGGCAGAAAAGTCTCATGTAAGTTATCTTCATACTTCACAACCCCAATCAGTTCCCAAGGCTTCTCTCAACTTCAGATGTTAGTAACAAATAATCTTTTCATCTTCTCATAAGTGGGAAAAACAACATTAACCTACTGTGTTGGAATTGACAAACATTTTCCTATAAGGGACAAGACAGCAAATAGTTTAGGTTTTACAGGTCACATAGTCTGTGTTACAACTGTTCAGTTCTTCCATCATGGCAAAAAGCCTGTTTAGAAAATACAGAAATCAATGACCATGGCTACATTTTCATAAAACTTTGTATGTACAAATGATTGGTAGATGGCATTTCATTCCTATTTCTTAGTAAAGACATCCATGTTGTATTGGCTGTTTCCAGATACTTTTCTGATTTGCTTGAAATATATCAGAAGCAAAGAAAATGTCTCATTTTCCCAAACTTTAAAACAGTAAATTACCATTCACCTAAATCTTAGTACATGTAGATCTTATCACAAAATTCTAAAGAGTAGTTGGCAAAACAATACAGTTGAGATGCTTGTAGTTCTGCAGGCTGGAATATCTGGGTGGTGCATGCTCGTGCACATGAGGACTTCCTGGCTGTCACATGGCAATTTTCACGCTGTGGAGGGGACCAGAGGTCTCCGTGGCCTCTCTTTAAAGCACTGGTCTTATCCATGAAAGCTCTGGTTTCTTGATACAGACTCACCTTACAAATAGAGGTCAACAAAGAATTTTGGTCTGTATAAATAGTTTATAGCACTCAATCCTATACAATATATTATAAGAAAAAAAATAAAAATATAGCTTAAAGTAGGAGTCGAATTTGACAACTGAATCGAGTGTGGAGAGAAGCAGAGCTCTTACAAGTACCAGAATGACAGGGACCAATTACTGTGCTGCAAGGAATGGAGCAAACTCTTCAGCAGAAACTAACTGTCTGGATTCGAAGGAGACATCTCGTCTACCTGGGGACAAGCATGTTGGGAGGAGGCAGGAGTAAGTATTCCTAACTCAGGGCATGCAAGGCCTAGAAGATAAACTATTATTAATCAAAGATGAAAGCTAGATGGGTTCTTACTGGAATTTAATACCCTGCAAAAAAAAAAAAAAAAAAACAAGCAGCCAAGGATTAGCAGGGAAACCCTGAAGGAAGTGGTGTGTGGAGAGAAACAGATACTGTCCAGAAGATGCCTTATCAATAACTGCAGAAAACATGGATACTTGAAATAAAACTACATTTTTGCAGGCCATCTTTTAAAAAGTCTGAATTGGTTGTAGGCCTTTCTTTGTCTCTTTCACTCTCTGTCTCCCCACCCCCACCCCCTCTCTCTCATGTGTGTGCATGCACATGGGTCTGCGTGAAATTCAAAAGACAGCATTTAGAACTCTCTTCTCTCCTTCTATAATGTGAGTTCCAGAAATCAAGGCTACATACATCCTTGGACGTAGAGACATATATCTTTATGTACCATATTACTGGTTCCCCCAAGTCATCTTCTTAAACAGAACTTGAAAAAAAAACATAGATGAGGTTTCTTTGTGCATGAAGTTGAGAAGAATGGCTTCTACTGTTTGAGTTGACTGGGTAGATAAACTTGCAGTCTGCTTAACTTAATGACCCAGGCAAGTGGGAGACCCTTTGTGGGAAAACATCGTAGGTAGTAGAGCCATTATAATTAAAGCTCATTGATGTGCACATTACTCTCCAGCAAGGCAACTAGTAACAACAGTGACAGTAATACACAAAATAGGCTATAATATAAGAATTAGTGATGGCCACATGGCTTTTAGTGGCTTCTCACTACAGAATCCAAAAGGCTGCTCAGAGCCAGATGCATAAACCATTTGGCTCACAGGGTGTGAAAATGGGCAAGTGATACATATGTTCTTCAGAAAATACTGCAGCCATGGCTATTATAGGTCAGTTGTATGGACCAGAGGAGGAAGATCGTGTGATCTAGAGATGTAAAGAAAGAAACTGAGCAGTAAGAATGAGAAGAAGGAGGAAGGAAGAAAGGGCCTTGAAATAAAGCAGGCCTAGGCTCAACTCCAAGCCTGCATTATAATAACATTGGTTCCAAAAAAAAGAGAATATGGTCACACGGTTTCACATGGAACCTTTCACTGTCTGGTAGTGTTATTCCAGCTGTTAAATTAAGTTTGGTATAATTGCATTTCAGAACCTCCACTTCAGACTACATTAATACCCATTTAAAAGTTTGAGAAGGAGATGTCTATCTCCTACACACACACACACACACACACACACACACACACACACACACAAATGATGATACTGGGGATAGTTTCATTTAATGTTCTCTAGTTGCTATATGTTGTACTTTGAAAGAATGCATTTGGCCCCATAAGCTCAAAGGAGTGTTTCTATTAAGGCCTGTGGCTTTGATGGAGAATGTGTGTCCTTGTTGAAGGAAGTGTGTCACTGTGGGGGTGGACTTTGAGGTCTCCTTTGCTCAAGTGATGCTCAGTATCTCTGACCACCTCCTGTTGCCTGTAGGTCAAGATGTTGGACTCTCAACTTCTTCCCCAGTACCCTGTCTTCCAACATGCTCCCATGCCTTGCCCTGACGATCATGGACTAAATCTCTAAATTGTCAGTGAGCCTCCATTAAATGTTTACCTTTTTAAGAGTTGCCAGGATCATGGGGTCTCTTCATAGCAATTGAAATCCTAAGACTTCAAACTCTCTTGTTGCTTGTACATTCCATGAAAAGGCCATGGGACTTTGAAGTGATCAAAGTATGTCTGGCAGAGCTAATGAGGAAATATGCTGAGCTGGTGCCTGAGGGAAGTACACGAGGCAGAGCTGAACTGTAGTGGGCTCTTGGCTCTCACACCAAGTCTTACTTTTCTCTTCCCACTTTATCCCTCCATTGACATTGATTCTTCCTCTGTTTTGCATATAATATCTGTGATATCCCAACTGTTGTAATTTCTTCCTTTCCTTGGATTACAGTATTCCCCATATTATTGAGTCAGAGAGAAATTATTGTGGTGACTGAAAAACTTGCTCCCTGTGTAGTGGCAAATCAGTCTTTGGGGTGACCTTATGGGGCCAAATATCTTGTGTTTGCTTCAATCTTCTTTTCCAGTAGGTGGTGAAAGAGGGGATGTTGGGAGGCCGTTAGGCATCCTTGTGGTTGTTCGAATAAGAGTGTCTCCCATAGGCTCATGTATTTGAATGTTAGTCATCAGGGAGTGGCACTATTTGAGAAGGATTAAGGAGGTGTGGTTTTGATGGAGGAAATGTGTCACTCAAGGTGGGCCTAGAGGTTTCAAAAGTCCATACTAGGCCCAGTTCATTTTCTCTTTTGGCCTTCAAATAAAGATATAGTTCTCAGCTACTGCCCTAAGTGCCGTGAGTGCTGCCATTCTCCTGCCAAGATGCTAATGGACTAAAACTCTGAAACCGTAAGCCAACCCCAAATACATGCTTTCTTTTCTAAGAGTTGGCCAGGTGTCTCTTCCTAGCACTTCAACAATGAGTAAGACACTTGTGTTCTTCAGTTACATAGACAAAGTTGCTGACTACATTTTGGCCCCTCCCCCTCTGTGTCTATCTGTGTTTATTAAACTCAGCTTGAAAACAGAAATCTTATTTTAGAATTTCTTCCAAGCACTGGGGGTTGAAACAATGAGGATCAAAGTAATATTGAGAACACATTCCCTCTAGCTTAAAATTCTCTCCCAGTAAGCATCCCAGCCCTTAATTAGTCTTCATAGAAGTAAATAAATATGATTTGAAACACAATATGGAATTCTTGTTCCAAAAGTCTTGATGCCAAGAAATAACTATCAAACTATCCAAAAACAGAGTTTGCAAATTGATGTTTCTCATACCCGGCTGAAAGGTCAAAGGCTCCTTATGTTACATCATGCCCCCAAGTGAGACCAAAACAAACCCAAAGTGGCTGTGTATGACACCTTTTATATAAAAGACAACATTCACCCTGGGATCCAGGGTGAATCCAGGGGTGGTACTAATTCAGAAAGTATCAGTGCTTTTCCTTCCTAATTTCATGTGTAGTACATATGAAGAGAACTTAGACTTTCCCTCATGTGAGGCAGACAGTTCTAAAGGGAGTCATCAAGAGGACTCAGTGATGTTTGAACTGAAAGGATGCTATAATCCAGTGGCTGGATTAATTAAATGGATGGTCTTTAGAGAGTCTCATTTCTCTTCTGTGAGATAGTTCAACATTCTTCTCTCTGTAACTCAGTGTGTCCTGAAAGAAACATCAGAAAAGAACCCCCCAGCCTCCTTATTCTTATCGTACAGCAGTATCCAGATATGACCAGTGGTCTGCATAAGCACTCTGCTTCCACATTCACTTGAACACTAGTTGGGTCTTCAGACAGCACACTGTATGTGGCCTGTGTGTTCTAAGTTGTAAAAGATGGAGTCATTTTATCATCCCCATCTGCAGTCTCCAACAGGAATGGGAGGCAGGCTTTGTCCTCTGCCTCAGTACGCTTTGAAACTGGCCTGGGCTACAGTTAATGGTAGGCTGGTGGCTAGAACTAGGCTATCATCTTTGATGATGGGCTTCTCTCTTCGTGACAACTGGAACAAAGAAACAGACCATGGGGGCTGTTCTGGGGGCTGCTACGAATTCCTTCAGCCTTCAGTGAGGCAAACCCACGGAGCTGAAAGGGACAGTGTGAATGTTATTGCAGTTTCTTAATTCAAAACATCCATCCCTACAAAAAGACTTTCTGGGACGGGCTGGAGGAAATGGGATGGCTCAGCTGGAATGTGTTACTGAACTGTTGGGTTGATCTTGCCCCCTAGTGGTTAGAGACTTAGGGACCCCATGAGCTAAATGGCTCCAGTGTTGAAGAAAGGATATACCCACAGGAGGAATAATGGGTACCATGGTGCCCAGGTATAGCCACCAACCAGTGTTGTGAACTCTTAAAATTCCAGTTAGACTGGGGAAAAAAATGGACTAGATTATGAGGTTGTCAATTCTGTCTGAGGTTATTAGTTGGCAGCACAGAGGACCAAACAGACAGTGCTACAGTTCCCCATGTGATTCCCAAGAACAGCAAAGACAAATTTTGAAGTTTTTTATCTTTGCTTATTGAGAACTATGAGTTCATCTCTCCAAGTCTTTGATAAAGACTTTTTTCCCAAAGGCAAAATGGCCATGGTGGTCCATGGAACAAGTTTCTATTCTTCATGTTCTGTGTCCTGTGTCCTTTCAGAAAGCCCTGAAATTGCAGGGTAGGGGCCAGTCAGGGCATGACTTTCACAGAAACTGCAGGATGTTCTTCATCGCATGCACGACTTGATCAGATCCCAGCTACATGTGGACAACAAACTGTGTCATGTGGTGTTCTAATGCAGCATGACCACGGTTGACTCCCACAGCACAGGGTGCTAGGACACTGACCTATGAGATCTAAGGCAGTATAAGTGCTCTGTATTTCTTGGAATATGGACCATGGATTTCAGTGTATGATTGAGGGCCCCATAATGCTACCTGCTGTGGCCTATCTTTCTCAGGGTATTATATACACGTGGGCAAGTTCTTATTATTATATTTGTTATTATTACTTCCCCCTTTGCCATTTTCCTGTGCATATACATTTTATTATACAAAGAGATAATTTTCCAGTGTTAGAAAAACTTAAAAGGTTTGAACAAACCAAGCTAAAAATGTATGTTTTTCTGGTTAGTGTTTCCCACACACGGTGGTTTGCTACCATTTCCACTTAATTTTTGTCCTGAAAATTAAACGGATTATGTGCTTCCTGATTTGCACAATGACTTAGAAAGATCAACCAAGTTGAGGGTGGAATGAATTTGGAGCTCATTATTCAAAGGAAGGTTACAGCTCCTTCCTTAGGAGAGGTGAATGACTCTGAATCACCTGGGATTATTACTAAGTAGAATTCCAGGGAACAGGAGAAATGGATAGACTGATGCGGGAGAATTGTCTGTATTCTGTCAATCATATTTTAATAAAATGCTGATTGGCCAGGCAGGCAGTATAGGCAGGAAAGCCAGACAGGAAGTAGGGGTGGAGCAAAGAGACTGGGAGTATTCTGGAAGCAGAAGCTCTCTCTCAGCGATTCCTGTACAGACCACTGAAGAGGCAGCATGTAACTTGCCCAGCAGAGAAAGGTATGGAGCCATTATGGCTAACATAGATGAGAATAATGGGTTAATATAAGTTATAAGAGTTAACAAGAAGCCTGACCTAAATGGGCCAATCAGTTTATAACCTTATGGAGTCCTGTGTGTAATTTCTCTTTGGGATTTGCCGGCTGTTGGGGTACCAGGCGGGACGGAAACCCCAACAAGCTGGCCCTCATACTACAATAGACCACACTATTCAGTTCAAATAGTGGAAAACAAGAAGCCCATAAGCCCTCACGAAAACCTGCCTCCCTCTAACCAGAGAGAAAATAGAGGCAATGAAATCATTTCAGAAAATTATTAGTGCAATTTATTTTTTTTTCCTTTCAGGAAAAAGAAAGCAAAGGATAGTTGTGGCCTTTTGTTGTAGATAGCTTTTCAGCACACTGTAACGTAAACAGATTATCTACAGTGTTTATTCAGTGTGAAAAAAACAGTTCCAAGAGCCCCAGGTGCTTGCCAAGATCATAATTGTACCTTCTTAAATACTTTCATTACTTGGAAGTACAATAAGGGAAGCACGGACACGTGCTTTCCATTTTCCTGTCAACAAAACACCTCCAAGAAATTAAGCTCTATTTTCTCTAGAAAATTTCTCTAGACTGGCTCAGGGAGCATGAAAAGGGAGAGGAGGTGGGGATTTGGTTTAATTTCTTGATGACCTTGAAAAGAAGCATATACACCTCTCCCTCCAAAACAGTGTAAGTGCAGGGTGCAAGGTGGTTCAAAATCGGGGGTCCTCTTTATGTGGTTTAAATATGAATATGAGAGTTCAGAGTGATAGAGAAACAGGACCACATTTTTCCAATACAGCAGATATTTGTTTGAAGGGAAAGAAATCGCTGGAAGTGAGAAGTAATAGACAGGACAAAGGTGAGGTCGTCTAGGAAAATTATCTGGATAAGTCTGATCTTCAGAATGGTCTAGCAGAGCGGATGAGGGTGCCCAAGCAGCTGGCTCAGTGCAGTTTAGAGTGGAAAGGTTACACCCCACTTTCCACATCAGTGTCTTCTCAACGGTCTGTGTGCTCAGGTCAGGACCCAGATGGAGGGAGGAAGCAGGATAAAAGCCCCATCCACATGGGCCTGCTTCTACTCCGCACCGTCCTTCTCTGTTTCCCCTGAACTTTCCTCTACCCCAGCTTAGGTACCCTTTCTCCTCTAACCTCCACCACTGCATTCCCATTGACTCTGCTTGAACACCTGCAACCCTGGGCCTTTACAGAAGACTCCCTTTGACTAGCATGGAGAGCTAGTCTGGAATTCCAGCATTTGGAACAGCCCCAAAAGACACATAAAGTGGAAACATTTTACTTTTTAAATTAGGCAAATAAAGAATTCAGGTATTTTCCTATGTCTCTTTCTTGCTGTTTACCTCCGCACCACTGTTTAGTGTGACATACTGGCGAGGTGGGGGGAGAAAAGGTGAAGGAGGGAGAGAATAGAATTAACTGGGATTTCCCAGATTTGAATTTGACTGAACTTGGATTTTAGGAGGAATGGAAAGGAAGTGAAGAGTTGCCAGCATTGAACGGTGCCGGTAGCCACATCTGTGCCCATCGTTTTGTTGGTCATCTTACCAAACAAGGTAGGATTTTTTTTTTTTTTTTGCCAAGTCTGTCTTGCTTACAAGGAAACTGAGTTTGCAACCTTTCTCTTAAGACTGTGGTCCCGTGGTCAGTTTGGTTACTTTCATGCGTCCACAGCAAAGAGCGGTTCATGGGAACACAGAGCCAAATGATTGTTTTGCTTTCATAGTTGTTTACCAACCGCCAGTTTAAACAGCATCATTACCTTCCTCAGACATATGTGATAGAACATATGTCTATCAGGCCTCTAACTCAAAACTTTCCGTCCAGAGCCCATTAGATTTTGAGATAGGAAACAAAGGAAAAAATAAAATAAAATAAAAACAAAAACCAAAAAAATTAGGTGATACAATTTTTTAGATACTACCCTGAGGTGCTCTGAGTAACTGCAGTTAATTTAATTTTTTCAAATCCTAGTCTAAGATCTCTGTGATTTTATGTATACCCTACCCTTTACAAAAACAAGAACATGGGGATGAACAACACTGTTGAAGTTCAAACACTTGTCCCAAGTTGGATGCTGGTGCACTGGTTCTATGGTGGGGTCCAGGGTTAGAGTTGCTATCAAGGTTCAGCTACTGCTTTTGCTGTCGGTCCTTTGACCATTCCTTAAAAAACAGCAGTTGATATGGTATGACAAACATCTTTCGAAAATTAGGCACATAACCAGGCGATAGTAGCTCACACCTTTAATCCCAGCACTCGATAGACAGAGTCAGGAGGATGTCTGATTTTGAGGTCTACAACCTGGTCTACAGAGTGAGTTCTGGGACATCCAGGGCTACACAGAGAGACCCTATGTCAAACCTCTTCCCTCCCAAATGCCCCCCAAAATGTAAGGTATGTGAGTCAAACCCAAATGACTCAGAAAATAAGAAACATCTACACATTTTTATAATTTTCCAGTGTCTAACTAAACATGAAAGGGTAGTATGTGCCCCTGCACCTCAGAATTGTGGTCAGGGGTCAGAATCAAGCCCCAAACAGCGGGGAACTCCTGTGTTCTGTGTTGGACCAGCACTTCCAAGAGATTCCATGCAGATAAAGTTTGGGAACCACTGGTTTATGCTGTGGGTGATTGATCAGGAGGTGACGAGTTCTTTGCTTAGGTGTGTGTGTGTGTGTGTGTGTGTGTGTGTGTGTGTGTGTGTGATGTGTATGCATCGGTGCAGGTGCATGAGCACATGTGTGTATGTAGTCTATCTTCGTTTCTGTTTGTGTTTACATTCTACATGTTACATGGGTAGAAAGCGGCTGAAATAGGAAATAGGGAGGAACATTGTGGTTCTATTCTAGGACTTTCTGCCCCCTCAGCAGAGCACAGCACAGTCCATAGTACCGCTGCTGATTAACATTCAGTTGATATTTCCATGGAACATTTCTTATTAGTTAATAAAAGCTATCGTAAATGCCTGTACCACCTTTGCTAGTGTAAAGCACAGCTCTGAAAAATTCCAGTAAAAATCCTAAGAGGATGTGTTTTGACCTTTGGGGGCTTCTGCTCAATGTTCTATTGGAAATTCTTGCAGTGTTTTGTATACCTAAGACATAAAGAGTACTGATTCCAAGACAACTACCCAAGAATTAAAAGTTGCTACCTCATGGAACTGGGAGAAAGCTCTAACCAAGTGATTCTGGCATCCTCCAGTGCCATTTCAGATTAACAAAAGGTGTGTGCAAAAGTGCGACTTCTTCTTCTTCCTCAGCTTGTCTTCTCACTGATGTCTATGTGCATGCACAGTGATGCAGGACCACTGGGTCTGTCATGCATAATCCGGAAGTGGGAGGATGTTTGGGACTCCTCGACCAATAATAGATGAAAGCCAGCACGTGCATCTTGCCCCTACCTCTGGCTAGCTCGCCAGTGTGAGATGCAGCCATTACCTGGTATCCCTCTGGACTGAAGTGTACAGGGTAGAGCAAGAAGTGACCCCTGACACCCAGGAGCTTCCACTCAGTGGTACATTCTGGCTCCCTACTCAGACTCTTTCTCTGAAATCTGATTTCTTGGGTTTCCCCAACCTAGCCAAATGGAAGAACATACTCCATCACTCCAGGCTCTGCTCTAGTGAAACGAAGCAAAGCTACCACTTTGTACCACAACAGGAGTGTCTTTCCTGGACTCCACCCAGTCTGTGGTCAATGGAATTGCTAGCTTATCAAGAAGATTCAAGAAGCCGAGTAGGGAACTTGGACAATGGAAACCAAGTTCCTTCAGAATGAATGCAAGGAGCCCCTTGTGATGGGAAGAATAGCCATATACTTCCTTGAAATATGTTACTGTCTGGGGTGAGAAACATTAGAGGAGTATTGTCCTGCCCTTCCTCAGGACAATTGCATTAGAGCCTCCTAGGATGAGTTGTGAGATTCATGTTGCATGTTTACATGTCTAAGCACACCTCTGGTGTGAAGGTATGGTAGAAGTCACCCGAGATGATACATACACACACACACACACACACAAAAGCCTGTACATATTTAATACATACAATTTAGCTGTGCTTACCAGTAAGTGTACTCCTATCATTGTTTCAAAAGTGTTTTTCTATGGCAGCCTACAGAATGGGAAGAGGAGGCGATTGGGGGACGTGTGGGGGGTGGGGGAGAGGAACTGTGAAAGTGACTGTGACAGGGATGTAAAATAAATAGACGAATAAAAAATGTTTTTCTGCATTCTTTAGTTATAGTTATGTGCACTGTATGTAAGGGTGGCTATGAGGGGAAAGAAGGGGAAAAATTAAAAATAAGACCAGCCCTTCTGGCAGATTTTAAGTGTGTTCTTCACTGCTGTTAGCCTTGGCAGGACGCTGTATAGTAGGTCTCTAGGCTCTGTGCTAGTGTCTCCCCATTTTGCATCTTCTAAGCTACAGGCAATTTCCATTCTACTCTCTACCTTTCCATACTGATCTATTTTAGATTCCTCGTATCAAAGGCATCAAAGAAGTTGCCATGATTACATTATCTCATGAGCACCTGAGGCATAAGATGTATCCGACAGCTGTTGGTTCCTTATCCCTTTTCTCTCCATTCCTTTCAGTGACCCCCATGAACTCAGATAGTGCCTCTCTAATGTCACGTGATCCCTGAAATGTCCGTCACATGTCCTCATCGTATCTTGTACCCTTCCTCTTCCTGTGTGCCTCACTTCTTAGATTTCCCACCTGGACGTCTACCCAAAGCTTCTTCCTCTTATAAGACCCCATTCAGAGTCTGTCCTTTGCCTTGAGACTGCTACCACTGTATCCGCTGACTGTTTGGGCATGCATTGTCCTTTGAACTCAGCATTGCTACCTTGTATCCTTATTATAATTTCTTTATCTCTGAATCATTATTTAACAAGCTACCATACCTAACATGCCATGCTTGCTGCTCAAGGGGGACCCTAAGCGTGGGCAGCGAGGCTTTTCAAGGTTTGATTGCCAGTGTCCACAGGGGAGTCTAGTCTCTTTATCAGGAGAAAATTGAGTGAGTATAAGAGAAACATTATAGTCCCAGACTCAAATCCTGATCCAGCCAAACGGCTCAACAACAGAGGAATGTCTGCTTTCTCTGGCTTGGTTTAATGATTTTCCTGTAGATCCACATCTCTATCACAAAGAAATCACTTTATCCTGCTGGGTAATTAATACAATTGTACGGTATGGCAAGTGTATTTCTGTAGGCTGCTTATTTTGCTGGGAAATTACAGGAAATCCTATACAGTACACCTGGGAAACCCTGCAGTTTGAAATTAGAATATAAAGTGTCTCCCAGTTCCTCCTACTTGGCCAGGATACTGGTCTGATTGTGAAAATCTTTCTAGTTAGACTTCTAATGAACAGAGATGATGGCAAATTCATTTACTTCCTTTTAGCTTAAAATTAATACAGATTTTAATTCTAGGCCTAACAGAAACAATCTCACTACCCTGTTTTCAATCGCGTTACTAGAAGGGGGAACAGTGTGGTATTGGTTCCCGTTGTGAATTCATTCAAAAAAACAGATGCCATATACAAACTTGTAACCAAATCCTCAGAGTCTAAGGTCTATTGCTAGTAAAATGCTTTGGCCGAGCTTCAGTTCTGCGTGATGTCACATGTATATGAGCCCTGTAATAGCATTAAACTGGCCACAGCTGTTTCTGATTGAAGCATTGTAGACCTTTACAAACAGGGCTCACCTCTTCTCCCTTCCTTCCCACCAGATTGGCTTTCTTTAACAAAGAGGCCTCTCTGTGAACACAGGCCCTTGAGCTCGGCTGGCTATTCTCTCATCAAAGTCCTGGCGCTTTGGTTTAGGCTTGGAGTGTCTTGTATACATACATTCAAGTAATCATGTGTGTATGCAGGCAGGTACACATATGCGCACATGCAAAGGTCTAGGAAGGCTTTCCTTTGTGGTTGGGTTCTAAATCTTCCTTTGACCTTTGTGCTGAGACCGAGGTAAATTCCTTGAATCATTCTTTCTGGAATAAAAGGTTGAATCCGGTCCTAAGAGCTGGTGAAAAACTTCAGTCCTCTTTTTCTTCTTGGAAGCAAAGTATATAGTTTGAGAGTGGGTGGTGTGTGCTTTGCTAAAATTTAACCATCATTTGTCACACAGAATGCTATAGTTTAGCAGAGGTCCACGGACGATTTATTCCTTCAAAGGCAAGACAGCCGTGATTTTAGGCTCGCAGGCTAATGACTTAACTCAGCCACCATTTACCAGAAGCAGTCGTGGCAGTTCATTATTCATAAAAACAGGTGCTGGCTAGAATTTTGTCATAGGTTTAGTTTGGAGAGTTTCGATTTGAATAGTGGTGATCAGAGTGTGGTGGCCAGGTGCCAATCTAAAACAGGAAATGATTTATGACGTGGTAAGGACAGATAGAAAGTAAATGGTTAGAAACATTTACAGCAATCTGAGGTTTCTCCAGGTCCCATGGCATGATTCCTGCTCTCATCTCTTTGAAGGAGTAGGCCATATATGAAGTTCAGAGCATCTAGGGTTCTTGCTTTTGGTAAAGCTATATATTAAGGTTATTATTCAGTAGTAAGGGTACATAGGGGGTCTATGATGGGTTAAAAACAATAAGAAGAAAGAACCAATTGGTTATTTGTCATCAGCAGTGTGCATAACAATGATAGCAAATTCTCTACAGAGAAAGACCACAGCATCTCAGTCCTGGTTTCTGCTCCATTTGGCCTTGACTCACTGTGGAAGAGTTGAAGGATAGTCTTGGGGATGCCTTCCTGACACCCGGAAACAAAGACTGTCTATTTGCCTTCTTAGTGCTCTAAAAACATTACATCAAGCTTAGCTACACGATGTTGATACGGTAGCATAAACTCCTAAGGAACTCTGAATGAGGCAGGTGTGTGTGTGTGTGTGGTGTAGTTGTGAAGATTATCATCTCAAATGAAACCAGGGGCAATGAGGAAGGTGGTACTAGCTGCTAGAAATAGAAAAAAGTAAAAGAGAACACGTTATTTCTTGATTTCTTGAGTCCAGACTGTTTGGTCTCTTTTCTAAGTGTCTGCTAACTCCCAAACCTTCATTCCAGACCGTAGGCCAGCCAGGCTTCATTTACAAGGTGCTATTCACAGGGCTGGCCTCACAGTTTGTAAACACACAGAAAGTGATCAGCATCTTTGGCTTCAAAACCCAAAGAAAACTTTGGAAACTTAAAGTTGTTAAGGAATAGTGCCCAGTGCCAATTTTTGATGGTGTAGAACCTTTTAAAGAGAGTGTCGTTGGATTCCTGTCCTTAAAAGCCATGATGTCACCATAGAGGAATATGATGTCAGGCTGTAAAAAAGATCAGAAAGCTTTTGAAAATTCTTAGGCCATGTTGGGAGGCTTATTTACAATGCAGAACAGAAAAGATGGTCTGTTACCTCCGTCTTGCCTCCGTCTCTTTGGTAAGAAACCCTGCTAAGAGCAGGGAGGTGAGGCAAGTCAGGCTGTTCCTTTCTTCTCCCTGGAAGACAGAGGATTTTATTTCCAGAACACTTGTACACTTGTTCATCATTTAACAAAGTTGTCGTAAAAGGTGTTTCTCCTCCTCCCCCTCCTTCTCCTTCCTCCTCCTCCTCTTCTTTCTTCTTCTTCTTCTTCTCCTCCTCCTCCTCTTTCTCCTTCTTCTTCCTTTCCTTCTTTTCTCCTTGACTTAAGTACTAAGCAGTCAACCCATTCACTTTTAGTAGAGAGAACTTGCTTTCCAGGAAGATGAGAAATTGCTTTTTCAAGTCTGCCCAAAGCTCTAAGTAAATTGGCAATAATTTTTGTATTTTGACTTACTAAAATGCTGGAATTCTTGTCCCAGATCTCATTAAAAACATTGCAATGGTTTCTCTCTCTCTCTCTCTCTCTCTTTCTCTCTCTCTCTCTCTCTCTCTTTGTACTTATGTCAAAATACAATGGTTTCACACTCTGATGGAAACTGTTGGGTCAAGAGTCTGACAGGAATAGCTAAGAGGTTATAGAGGATGATTGACGAAGACCCTTAAAAAGAACTAAATATACCAGGTTAGGCACAGATTGTGAAAAACCCAAGAGTCTGCCATTAAAATCAGTGTGGGGTGAGACTGTCAACAGAGGGAAAATGAGCTCTTCTGAAAGCTGAGCCAAATGAGTAATGTGAAGGAAGATGAAGAATGGGCCAGAGGTGAGGCAGCAGGTAAAGACACTTGCAGTCATACTGATGGCTTAAGTTTGAATCCTGGGACCCACAGGAGATGTGTATGGTTATATCCTTTCTACTTTGAGATATCAGGACACTTTGGAGAAATACCATATAATACATTCAGAAATGTAAGATTCTGTAAGACAGACCACTTTCCTTGGCTTAAATGCATGTTTTGTGTGTCTTTGCAGGGATGCATCAAGCTTTTGATAAACAACACAGAAAAACAGCAATGGGAGCACAGAGGACAGTCTGGCTGCTGTGAGGACACATAGCCACGGTTTCCTCAACCAGATGACTCTTTCCAAATTCAGTTTCAGTGTCCCCAAATCTCGTTCATAAGCAATGTATTGTAGATGGAAGTTTTTGTACTGCTGGGTCCCATAGCCATTCAGTTCCAATTAAATACATAGAGGCTTGCATTAATTATAAACTGTTTGGCTTAGTGTTTAGTCTTATTACTAACTACCTCTTATGACTTAAATTACCCCATATATCTTATCTCTATTTAGTCATGTGACTCGGTACCTTTTCTCAGTAAGGCATTTTCATCTTGCTTCCTCTGCTTCTGAATGACAGCTGCATCTCTGCCTTTCCTCTTCCCAGAATTCTCCTAGTCTGGTTGCCCCACCTATACTACCTGCCTAGCTACTACTGGCCAATCATTGTTTTACTAAATCAATATGGGATACAAATCTTTACAGTGTACAAGAGCATTACTCCACAGCAATGTATCATGCCAAGTAATGATACATCTTATTTCAAGTAAGATGAAATAAAGATAGAGTAGAGAAAAGAGATATCCACTTTAAAAGTTACTTTCAGTACACAGAGTAATGGGTTTCATAAAGACATTTCCTTTTTAGTATATCATGTATTTGACCAAAATTACTGCATATTCTCCCTGTCTTACTTTGAATTATCATTTCTATAATGATGAAACATCATGAATAAAAACAACTTTGGAGGGAAAATGGTATATGTCACTCATAGTTCCGTATAACAGTTCATCATCAAAAGCAGTGAGGGCAGAAACTCATACAGGACAGAAACCTGGGGGCAGGAACTGATGCAGAGGCCATGGAAGGGCGCTGCTTACTGGCTTGTTTCCCATGACTTGCTCAGCCTGCTTTCTTATAGATCCCAGGATCAACAGCCCATGGGTGGACCCATCCACAACAAACTGGGCCCTTTCACATGAATCACTAATTAAGAAAATGCTCTATAGGCTTGCCTACGGCCCAATCTTAGTAGGACATTTTCTCAATTGAAACTTCCACCTCTCTGATGAGTCTAGTGTGTGTCAAGTTGACATAAAATAGAGGGGTCCTGTCGGGACAGACCTAACCATGTGTTTAGGGGAAGACTGTGTAAGGACTTTGGAACCTTAGGCTAGAAAAGCCATTGAGTGTTGAGCATTCAGTGATGTGTTCTGTAGGAGCTTGCAAGATAAGAATGTTGAGAGCAGTGCCGATGATTGAGGCCTGGTTTGTGAAGCCCCAGAGGGAAGTTTGAGAGTCACTTAAATATTCTATCAGGGGCATAATCTTTTATTACTTTTAGAATTGAGAATCTGTGGTTCTTCTTAGCTGGGTCTGAAGAATCAGCTGTAATTAACAACACTGAAGTAAAAACTTTGCTTTACTGGGACAGTTGATACTGTTCGGTTGCAGCAAAGAAATTAGTGGTGACTAAGGAAAGACCAGCATCACTGAGGTGGAACATTTTGGGAAGTGTTTCCTCAGAGTCAGCAACAGAAGTTGTGTTCCAGAGAGAGTTAACGTTGTACCTTGTGATGGCAGCTGAAATTGGTAATGTGTAAGAGTTACCTGCATGATACTGGTTTTGAGGGCATGAAGGAGAACAGCTAATGGTTGGCATTGTGAGAGGCCATTAGAGAAGGTGCAGTCTCAATAGCAATGGAAGCTCTAGGTTTTAATGGGTCATGGAGAGAAATTGAAGTTTGACACCCTAAAGAGGGTCTAGGAGAGGTTACTGATAAAAGTGCAATGCAGCCCAGTTGCAGTAGAGACCCCAGCATTTGGAGATACCAGCACCATGGGTTTGCCACCAAGAACAGCAGCAGCAGTGGAGTGGAGCCCGTCCAAGAATAGAAGACAAGCTGTGTGCGCTGCAGAGGGTAGAGTCCCTTGGAGGAACCTAGGAGACCTTGACTGAGTCCCAGATACTGAATGTTGAGTTATTTATACTGTTAGAGTTTGTTTTTTCTTTGTTCAGATTATGACTATGCCCTTGTTCTTCCCTCTTGTGGTAAGAAAATAATTTTGATTTTTACAGGAGCCCAGAGCTGAAAAACTTTGAACTCTTTTTTGAACTTTTAAACGTTATTTTATATATATTTTTAAAGAGATCCTTTGAAGAGCCTGAGCTTGTGTGTGTTTGAATTTGTAAAGATAAGGGACTTATACAGAAAAGATAATATTTCATATTATGACATTAACATTATAATACCATATTAAGGATGAATGAGAAAAAAGATTCTAATTGAAAAATGATGTGTTTCTGTGTCAAGTTGAAAAAGGTTTAGTTGTACTGGCAAGTTTCATGTCAACTTGACAAACTATAGTCATTCGAGAGGACGGAGCCTTATTTGAGAAAACACCTGCCTAAGATTAGACTGTGCACAGACCTGTAAGAAATTTTCTTAATTAGTAATAGATGGGGGAGGGCCCAGACCATTGCTGGTGAATCCATGCCTAGGTTGGTGGTCCTGGGTAATATAAAAATGCAGACTGAGTAAGCCAAGGGGAGCAAGCCAGTAGGCAGCATCCATTTATGGTCTCTGCATCAGCTCCTTCCCCCAGGTTCCTCCGTGCTGGAGTTCCTAGTCTTGCAGAAGGAGGCCTTTCATTTGTTCCTGGCTGCCCAGACCCCAAATAATCATTCAGAAACTTTATTATTTAATTCACTGCTTGGCCTATTAGCTCTAGCTTCTTACTGACTAGCTCTTACATCTTAATTTAACCCATTTCTTTTAATCTGTGTATTGCCACATGGCTGTGGTTTACAGGGTAAAGTTTCAACTGGCGTCTGTCTCTGGTGGGGCTACATGTCTTCTCCATGACTCTTCCTTCTTTCTCCCAGAATTCAGTTTAGTTTTCCCCACCTAGCTCTGTTCTGCTCTGCTATAGACCCAAAGTAATTTTTTTATTCATTAACCAATAAAAGCAGCACATAGACAGAAGAACTTGCCACACCATACCCTCACTGCTTTTGATGATGAACTGTTATATGGAACTGGTAGTGAAATAAATCCTTTCTTTCCCAAGTTGCCTTTGGTCATGGTGTTTTATCACAGCAACAGGAACTCTAAGGCACTCCTTTACTGCACTCTCTTTCTTTCATACTCCTATTTCTTCCTTTCCCTAGTTCCCCTTCAACTTTTATGTTGTTGTATGTGTATCTCATCTGCTGAAAGGCATGGAAGCTGATTCCATAACCCAATTATTGTGAACATTATCACAAAAAACACAGATTGCAATATCTGCTGCATATTGACTTATAATCCATTAGAACTCATCCAGTATGTACCCAGAAATGTTTCTATGGGTCCAGGGGTATATTAGTTTACTGAAGAACCTCCATGCTTATTCTACAATGACTGCGCTAATTTATGTGAAACACACAGAGTATAAAGTTTTCTTCTTTCCTACTTCTTGCCAGCATTTGTAACTTGTTTTCATAGCACGAATTTTAATTGGTCTTAATAATAAAAACCTGGAGTTAGAGCAATCAACTCCTAGAGTTCTTACCTCTACAAGATCCTCAGTTGAAGGGGTATCTTGTCTCTACAAGTCCTCAGACTGAATGCTTACACTCCTGTCTGCTCCCACCTTATTATATATTCCTCTCTCCAACTAGCTGTATCCCTTCCTGTCACTACCTCCCTAGTGCTGGTATTAAAGGCATGTGACACAAGTACTGGGTTAAAGTTGTGAGCCACCACTGCCTGGCATCTATGGCTAACTGTGCCTCACTCAACTCTCTGATCCCCAGGCAAGCTTTATTATAAAGCACAGATGAAATATCATCACAGTTTTCCTTATGATAGGCATTCTGACTAGGGTGTGACAGAATCATAATATTGATTTAATTTGCCTTTCCCTCATGGTTAAGACAGCTAATCTGTTTTTCATGTTTCATGACCATTCATGTTTTACCTTTTGAGAACTGTTGGTTTATTTCATTGGCTAACTTATAAGTTGGATGTTTTTCAGTATTTTATTTTCTGAGTTCTTTCTACATTCTAGTTATTAAGCATCTGTCAAATATATAGTTAGGAAAAGGTTTTCTCTCCTACATAGTTTGTTTTCTTCTTTGATTAATTGTCATGGGGAGAAAGAAATCAGGAAGATAATTATATTAATAGTAGCTGCAAAAAAAAATTCCTACAAATAACCACCTAAACAGGAAAGTGAAAACTTGTACTGAAAAAGACTTCTAAACCAGTGAATAAATGTGAAAAGCAGTGTTTAAAAGATGAAAAGTTAAGAAGGGCCTCGTGCTCATGGATCAGCAGAAGTGATATAATTAAAAGGATTGCAAGTGATTTGCAGACCTAATACAATTCCTTTCAATATTCGGATATCCACAGAAACAGAAAAAAATAAAAGCCCTGAAATTCATGCTAGAAACACAAAAGACCCCAGATAGCTCAAGCAATTTCAAACAACAGCAACAAAAAAGAATAATCCGGGGGATATTATCACACCTGACATAAAATTATCATATAGAGTCAGAGTAACAAAAACATCACTGCAGATGCACAGAGACTGACGTATAGACCAAGGAAACACATTAGCCCCTGACTTTGACAAACAATTCAGAAACACATTGCATAAAGCTAGCTTTATCAACAATGGTATAGGAAAAGTGAATGTTGACCTGTAAAAGATGAAACTAAATCCTCCTCTCTCACCAAAATAATGAACCAAACCAAACAAACAACCCTGATTTAAAATGGATCACAGACCTTACTGCGAGACCGGAAGGAAACCTGAAGCAGACCTAGGCAAACCACATCTAGATAAAGGCATATGCGCTCCCTAAAAAGGACCCGATTACCCAAGGAAAGGATACCAAGAGCTGTCAGATACAATTGCAAGAAGTTAAAAAGTTTTTGCATAGCAGTTAATGGCTTTTAATGTGGGTTTGGGAGGAAGAAAATGCTTGGAGGAATATTGGAGTAAAAAAGAAACTAGTTCACTTGAAATCTGCTGAATGTTAATCATATTAACATATTGACAGACACCATTTTCATCTCTGCTGCACCTTAACTGGTCTTACTAACTTACAGTATTTTAAAGTAAAGTTTGTGCACTGTGTGTTCGATCACCCCGAATACGATAGCTACCCTTATAAAGTCAAGGTCACTGTGACTCCATCCACTGTTTCAGAAAAGGTCCCAATGAAGGGTGACATTTTAAGTGTTTCATCGCGAAAACGATAGTTAGGTTCTCTTCATATTATTTGTGTATTATAGTAGAAAAGCTATGAGACATTAGGACAACTATCTTTGACTATTTCACTGCTTTCTTCTGTCCTCTGCCCACCGAGAGTCACTAGGGAACTCTAAAGAGCAATGAGGTAATCAAGGCAAGATATGAAAAGAGAGAGAAAGAAAAAGGAATGAAGAGAAGAAGAAGAAAACGTATTTCAATTTCTTAGCACTTCTACTTTTCAATTCCCTGAGTTAAGGAATACTTCCTGGGAAGCATAATTTTAGCATAAAACTGATATTAATTAGAAACTCATCAGCAGTTGTTACAATATCGTACATTTGCAATATCTTTTAAAGCATGGTCAAAAGGAGATGTCATACTCTTTGAGAAAAATAAGAGCACGTATATATTAAAGATATTACATTTCAAGATATCTCACAAGCAAATATTATTTTAAAGCATTTAGGGTATTCAACATGCGTATTGATTGAATGTCAAACATCCAGGAGACTTTATCAGGAAACCTACGTACTTTCTGCCATAGTGACTGTTTCATCATCAATTATAACAAAATAGCAGGTTGCTTCTAAAATCCTATGATTTGTGGAAGGAAGGGGTCCAGCAACTGGATAGAAGGGGGATTGAAGGGGAGAGTAAAGGGCAAGGATAAGAACAGTGTACAATAGCACAAATGTATAATAATGACATATTGAAACAAATAACAACATATTGAAGCATTGTATATGTTAACAGAGTTAATTAAAATTAATAAACCATTATATGGATTTTAGCTACATATTTAAGCATCTTTGCTGAGACTTAAAGATCCCATGGTAAGGGGATGGAAAGATGGCCCAGTGGTTAAGAGTTGTTCTTGCTGCTCTTCCAGAGGACCCAGTTCTTAGTACCACACGATGACTCACAACTGTCTGTAACACCAATTCCAGGCGATTTTTTTTCTGGATCCCTTTTCTGGTCTCTGTAAGCACCAGCCATGTATATGGTACATAGCCAACTATGCAAGCAAAACACTATGACATATAAAATAAATTTTAAGAAGTCCCATAGCAATGCTTGCTAATTTGAAGCTAAATTCCCTTTATAAGACTGTTCTATAAATGTGTGGACCCAGTATGTGAATCAAAAGACTATGCTTTAGTGATGACCTTCTCCTTGTGGATGCACATGTTCTTGGTCCATAAATAGATGGCGCCGGGTACATTTTGCCCATGTGTGCTTAAACCTAAGAGAATGAAAAACTGAGTTCTTCCCCCTGTCTACCCTGGCCAGTCCCAGCTGACTTTTGCTCATTGCCCTTCCATGTGTGTATAATAAAAAGAAGCTAAAAAATTGACTTGATTTGGCGTCTAGCTTTTCTGTTTTGTTTTTCTCTGCTGTTTGTCACTGCTGAGAGTGTTTCGTGTGGGTGAGATTCTGTGTATGTGGTTTAATTATATGAAAATTATACTGGGGGTTCAGTGAACCAGTGGCTTGAAAATTAACTGAATTATGAAAGCTGAAATGTTGCTCACAGCATCAGTTAATGACAAGGTCGCCACCACCGTCATATTGAAAAGAAGTGTCACACTTGAATGGGGCTGAGATGGCTGCATTGTCCCAAAATCCCAGGTAGAGACAATGGAACAGACGCTCCTTGGGTACCATTTCATCCCATGTTTGAATCTAATGCATTCTTCTTTCAGCTCATTTCGGCTCTGCTGTGTTCCCATAACATATGGAGTCCCTAGGTATTCTGCTGTAACATGGAAACTCCGGGGGCTGGGAATTACAGATCATGAATAGATTGGAAGTTCTCTTTAAACGGACCCTTGGGTGGTCTATGCAGAAGCTCCTTGTGTGTCGTTCCTATTTTTCAACAAAAATCAAATATGTCTTGGATTATTTGAGCCCAACAGGCTGTATTAGGGCTCTGAATACCGGTATACCCCACGCACTGCCAGATAAATGATGGCAGCTGTACGCCCCTCCTATCTCCCCAGCTCTGCACAACTGTAGTTAATTGAAAATAAGGAAAGAGGAAATTGAGTTTGGGACAGAGTCAGCTGGAAAGGAAGGAAAAGCCAAATAAAAGGCTTTGAAGTTTATCCTGTTCCAGACCAGTTGACAGATCTGATATAAGAACTTCGTGGACCAGGGGCAGAGAAGCAGGAGAAACAGTGAGCCTGTGACACAATGAAGCAGAACAGGAGCATGGCCGCCAGAAGTCTGGGAACCCAGAAGAAGCTGAGGTGCATGTGGGCCTTGCTGGGCAGGGCTGAATCCTTAAAAGAATTAAAATAAGAGGCAGAGAAGCAGTTTGCCTGCTTCTCCCCACATTACCAGTCACTCTTGAGCACACACAGACATACAGGATGGGAATTATTTAGTCATACCCCAAATTACCTAAGACATAAAACTGAAATAAGTAGAAAAAATAAGATGCTATATGATTTATCTTTGCCTTTCTAGCGATGTTCTTCTTTCCCATATTTGATGTATGACCAGAAAGGTCTTCTTCAAGGAGAGAACTATGTGAACCTCTTTGCTTGTACAGCCTCATTTAACCTTCACAAACTCCAATAAGATCAGTAATACTATTCCCCATTTTCAGCTGAGGAAACCAGGAGAGGGATGATTGGTTTCTTGCTGGTGGCCAAAGACTAGAGGACAAGAGAGAGAATCTAAGTAAAGTCCAGGTATGTAGGAAGCCTGTGTCTGTGTGCTCAGCCACACTGTGGTGCAAGGGAGCCAGACACTCACCTTTACTTTGAGCAGGGAAAGCCTACTGCAATAATTTCCTCAAATCTCCTGCTTGTTGAACCTCGATATCAGATAAACTTCTGCTTTGGATGATACAGGAGTTGTACATGCAGCACAGCTCCCAAGGTCACCCTACTGTTAGTACCAAAGCAGAAAAACAGCAAAGACGTAGCCCTGCCCAGGGGACCAGGTGACATATTTTATATCTGAAACGTCTCCCGAAGGCTCGTGTTTAGTCTATAGTGGTGGTATTACTGAAATATGGTTGGGCTATAAGGTTGTAGACTTCCATGTTTTAACCCATCACTATTGGCTGGAATATAGGGAGGTAGTATTGGATGGAGGGAGAATTCCACTCTGTTTTTGAAAAATATAGCTTGTCAGTCTTTCTCTCCTTTCTCTGCCCTCCCCCTTCTCTGCCTCTTTTCTTCCCAAGTGTGATGTAGGTGAGCAGATTTTCTCCAACACACTTCCCTTTTAAGTTTTCTCTCTCCTTGGGTTCAGGTAACCATGCAGATGGGACATATCTGAAAGAGTAGCCAAACTAAACCTTTCTTCTTTGAACATAATTTCTTAGATATTTCATTACAATGACCAAAACTAAACATTCTAGAGACATAGGAGTGGTGGTCAGGAAAGTGGGGTGCTAGCCCCTCATTGGCTGTGGTATGCTCATAGGAGAAGAGTGCACAGAGGTATGACACCTACTGTCTCATCCTGGTGTCCAAGAGTTCAGCTTTTTAGAAGCTAGTGAAAGTCAGGGAAGTTAATGGCAAAGATGAGTAGGACCAAGTGCAGTGAACTTGGTTGAGAATTAATCAATCATTCTGTCTAATTAGACATCTCAACAATATGCTACATTTTCCTCAGATTAGTCATGCTGAAACACTAACATATTGAGGATGGCTATTCCTCAGTGGAATGTGTGTTATGGAGGTAGAGCAATTTTAAGGAAAGTTTTTGTAGCTCTTTATTCGATAGAGAACTTGTATAAACACCTGCAGATCCAGCTTAGGGTTTGGATATTAAAAAGGAAAGGCTTGTGTCATACTGTGGGCTGTTCATACTGTTCAGTAAATTTGCCCGCAGGGCAGAATGCAAAATAAAGATGGCTGTCCTGGTGTGAAATCCTGTGGACTTAAGTGTTATGATGTGGGCAGTGCCATTGGTGTCTTTGGGCATGGAGGTGTGCCAAGGGTTCGCTATACTTTCTGAAGAAGAAGAATCTTAGAATCTCCCTGCTTCCAGCTCTGTCCAAATATCTGCCAACATGTCTGCTCTGTATACCCTGTTTAACCACTTCAGCAAGGTAACGTGCCTTCACGATGCCTCGAACTGTCACAGCCAGCCATTATGCAATTAAACATAAGGAGAAGTTTGGACGGTGGAATTGCAGGGACTTGAAACATTGAGTTATTGCATCAAACCTGTGTCTTTTCAATCTTCCGATCTCTCATTACATAAGAGGATCTTATGAAGATTAAGTGGATAGATATATGTAAAGCCCACGACAACACTTCATGCGGGACAAGTACAGTTATTTGCTTTATTAAAGGCACTCATATAGGTTTCTCATTATGTCTGGTTGAATATGATCCATAACTATTATTAGTGCTAAGTATATCTGAAGTAATTTTTACTAACAGTCTAGAAAATGAGCTCTTTGAAGATGATATACCAAGGCATTCGGTAGGAAGTTAAATGGCATTACTTGGCAAAAGCATTCTGTGGTCAAATAAACTTGAAAAGTCCTGAAAGAAAAATATGTTCATCTGATTTTTCTATTACAGTACTTTTAAGAGTTTTTTAGTAACTTAAACCACATTTCAAAAATGTCCAAATAGAAGATTTAAATGGTGGGAGTTTTTTCCCTAATGACAGTGTCTCAGTGTTCCTGGACTGGCCTGGGACTCATTGTAGCCCAGGCTGGCCCTCTGTTCACAGAGATCCACCTGCCTCTGCATCAGGAGTACTGGGATCCAAGCTTAGCGCCATGTCTAGCAGTATTTATTTTTAACTTTTAAACCACATTCTATTCTTTCTTACTTTTCTGAACGTAACCCTCTTTTATAAATCCTAACATGTCTTCTTGTTGAGACAGTTAGGGTTTTTCTAGGAATTCCTCCCCTTACAGGATTTTAGAAAGAACTAGAATGTATTTCATTTGATCACTTGGGTTAACTGCTATCCTGCCTGGAATGAATATTTTATGTAAAAGCATTAGTACTTGTTCCCAACACTGTGGTGAGGCAATTTCACCCCTCATTGTCTGAGTTCCTTTTCTGGGCATCCAGGAACCACCACATTGTGATACAGTTATATTTCTAGGTAAGCAGTGCTCCTGGAGGCACAGTGAAGGTTGCTTTATTAAAGGCACTCATATGACTACTGAAAGAACTAATGACCCTGATGCTCTCGGACTCCTGACTTCTCTGGAAACTCATCCAAGACAGGTGGTTGGAATAATGACGCCGTCTTTGAACATGTTTTTTGTTGTTGTTGTTGTTTGGTTTTTTGTTTTGTTTTGTTTTGTTTTGGTAAGTTTTCTGAACTAGAGAAAAAAAAACACCCTGGGCTATTAACATCTCAACCTAGAAGTAAATTCTGTCCACTTCCTGTCACAACCCCTTGGCCAGAATTTGTCATCCAGGCCCAGCTGACTTCAAGATAGAAAAGTTCAGACACTATGCTGCGACACTTGTGGCTGTGATAAAGGGCTATGGAAAATTTTCCAAGTCAACACTTGGATTTTTTAAAATTTTATTTTTCTTTTACGTGCATTGGTGTTTTGCTCTGGGTGTCGAGTCTCCCGGAACTGAAGTTACAGACAGTTGTGAGCTGCCATGTGGGTGCTGGGAATCTAACCTGGGTCCTCTGTAAGAGCAGTCGGTGCTCTTAACCTCCAAGCCATTTCTCCAGGCCAACACATGGATCTTCTGTTTCAGTGCAGATGAGGAAACTGGGTCTTAAAAATGCATTTTTTTCCAAAACATACACCTTAGGCAAGATTTTTATTCTGGCACTTCATTGGTACCAACCTGGCCTCTCATTTTCCATTGGTGATTATGTATGAAAGGCTCCTTTCTGTCTGCGCTTTACCCCTGCCCACCCCTTCCCTATCCACACTCCTTACCCCTGCCCATCCCATACTCCTGTCCAGCCCTTACCCCTGCCCACCCCTTCCCTATCCACACTCCTTACCCATGCCCACTGCTGACCCCACCAACCTTTTCCCTCTGCCCATCACTTACCCCTGCTCATCTCTGACCCAGGTCTATCCCTTACCCTTGCCCATTCCTTACCGGTGCCAAGCCCTTACCCCTGTTCACCCCTTATTCCCGTCCATCATCTATCCCTTACCCCCGCCATCCATTACCCCTGTCCATTCCTGACCCCTGCCTATTCCTTACCCCTGCACAGTCCTTATCACTGCACATCCCTTATCCTTGCCCACTGCTTACCCCTGTTGGCCATTTACCCCTGCCAGCCCTTACCCTTGCCCAGCCCTTACCTCTGCCTGGCTTTTATCCCTGCCCATCCCTTAGCCCTGCCTTGCCCTTACCCCTGTACGCCTGCCTGGCCATTACCCCTGTACGTCTGCCTGGCCCTTGCCCTTGCCCATCCCTTATCCCTCCTGCCCATTACCCCTGAAAGGGACCAGAGAATAAACCAGAATAGCATCTAACAGGAAAAAGTGTTCGCATCTTTTTCTCTTGATGTACTCACCCCTTTACTTTTCACCAACACTTAACGCACATTAACCTTAAAAAAGATAAGGCTGCCCTCACCCCACCCTCAGCACACACACACACACACACACACACACACACACACACACACACACCAAGTGATGCTCCTTTGCTGCCGTAGAGAATGGGGAGAAAACAATGGGTCCCCGTGTAGAGAGTTCCAAGTCTTTTATCTTTCTACAGATTCAACCACGGTATTGATTCTTTATTGACCTAAACTGTCCTAAGCTTGGCGGTGGTTTTCTTCTGATATAGTGTATGGGGGGAGTTAAGGCTGCTACTACTTTAATATTGATTTTTGTGAAGAAGGTGCAGGAAAGAGGGCAATTTGTGTCTGCAGTGGCTCTTCACTATAAAAGACACCATTGTTGGGAGCTTATAGCATTATATCAAGGGTCTTAATCTGTAGCAATCTTTTTTTTTACAACTTAGAAATAGGCTTGGGCAAATGTGTTATTGGTGTTAATGATATTTTGAAGTGAAGCAAATTTGTCAGCCTTTCTAAGTAAACTGCTCAACTTAACTATTTGAAAGCTTGGCAGTTTGATGCAAAGGCTGCGCAGAAATCCTAGGACTTTTTTGTTTATTTCTATTTCTTTGAGGGTGTTTGTAAAGAACATTGTGTGGGAGAATCAGTGACAGACCATTTGCTCAGTCAGTCCAGAGTATTGGGGCTGAGTGTCCAGGGCGAAAACAAGCCGTTTCCTGGAGGAAGATGTCTTGCTATGAGTCAGAGGACTCTGGTTTTTGGGACAGTGTTCTGTGAGTCAAGGCAGTGGGGTGGGGCTAATTTCGTATTAAGGGCTCTCATATTCCTAGGTGGAGATCTCATGCCCTTAAATAAATACATACATTTAGAAAGTCTTTGAAAGTATTCTTTGTTAAAGCCATAGATATGGGAACGTCTAAAATTTGTCTAACACCCCATTTTTATCAAAAGAACCCCATATTGGCATTAACCACTCTAAGGGGTTTTTAGCTATTCTTCTATGGGTTTGTTGAAGTGACTTTTTTCCTTCATGAGAATGGCCATGCATGAGTGATAAATAAGGATTATGGATGTTCTACACACAGAATGGTCCCAGCAATGCTGATCACTGAGGGCAGGAATCTATGATGGACCACAGTCAGGAGTCTAGGAGGCAATGACCAGGCACAGGATGACAGGCTACTGAGCACCTGACTATGGTGACAAGACCACAGCTGCTCTATCTGTAAACGTTCAAAGGGTTTCGTCATAGTCCCTTTAGTCATAGGACAGCCCTCCAAGTCAGAAGATCGGGTGCTTCTCAAATAGTGACAGGTAGACTCCCCCAAAGAGAGGATAGCCCCTATTGAACAATATTAAAATGAATTCACCTGCTGACTGCTGCATTAATGACTTTTTACCCTCTCTCTATTAGTCAAACCCAGTCGCTTGGGACTCGTTCTCCAAGACAGATGCCAAGACATATCAAAACTTCAGATGATCACTTTCCTGTCGCACCTGGTTTCTCCTTAAAATCCCAAGGAATTCCGGAATCCCACCTTCCCTTTAGATCATTAGTTGGCATTTTGAATGTTTTCCCTTTATCTAATGCTATTGTTTAAAAAATCTATATTGTACGACATCTGTGAAACTAAATTATCTATTCTAAAGTATCACAGCATCTATAGCAATTCTATAAATAGGCCATGAGAGGGATTAGCCCAGAACGAAGGTTTGGCAATTTGATGACACTCTTAATGAGTTTCTTTTTATTGTTTAATGTTTCGTATGTTTAAGTAATGAATTTTAGTCATTTGCTCCATTGGCTTCCTCTCCTATTGAAATCCTTCTTCCCAACAAGTCAGTAGTCCTCCTACTTCTCTGTCTTCTTTTTGTGTGTGATTCTCTGAGTTCAGTTAGAGTTTCTTGCCTGAGTGTGGGTTGGGACCGTTCACTTGAGCAGTTTACCTGTGGCTACATCACTGAAGGAAATAACCCTTCCACACAAGAACAATTAGCTGCCAGTTTGAGAATAGGCGAAAATGGCATGCTTGGTTCTAAATGGGGCACCTAAATAGGGTTTTCTTTCAAAATTTCACATTGAGTTATCTGAAAAGTGATTCTCACAGAAGAATAAATTATCTTAAAGCGCATAAGTACATGAATTGGAAAATTTGTGCAAAGACATGCACGCAATGGTCGTCATGCTCATTCTTCTCCAAAATGCCCTAAAAGTAATGAGACCATATGACAAAAATAAATATTCTCTTTATTTTTCTGATGCAAAATCCCTTGATATACTGCCCTCACTACCAACAGGAGAAATCTGGAAAAGCAAAGCTTATGGCTTAGTTAGTAAAAGGAAGGTACAGGCATCTTGGAAATTCTTCCATGTGGCTTAGAGTGAGCAACCCAAGAAGGTACGAGCCATAGGGAAGAACAGAAAGGGTTTCTAAGCTTTGTTTTTATCAAATGACATCCAAGTCTGGCCTTGAGAACCAATTATGTACTGTCTGACCAAAGTCACAGTGACATTAGTTGGAGCTCGAAAACTGGTGAGTGATGTGAACTGCAAGCCTAGAAATATCATAAAAGTGTTCAGTTCTCTGTGTTCCTGGATGCTTCCATGCTGGCCACTGCAAGCACATTCAGAGTACCTCCTGGGACCGAGGACAGCGTCAGAGCGTGGGCTGCCTTGTATTTATGCTATGTTCCTGGGCTTCTCTCTCTAAACCAGTTGGAAGAATTTTCCTGATGTCCATGTGCTTTCCAGCTTTCTAGCAGGTAGTCAGAGTGCTGTGTAAAGGGATTTTGTATGAGAAAAATCTGAAAACTTCAGGAAGCATCAATACTGTTAGCATGATGATTGTGACCGAGGATCCTTGACAACTTTGTGCAGTAAGGAAGTTTCACAGAATCCTTCCAAACAACTGTGTAAAGTGGAAGTGTATTCATAATTACCCAGCCTATAGCAGGGTTCCATTTTGTAGTTGGTATGATTTAACACAGACTGACATTTCACAGTATGTTACCACCCTATAAGTATCTTTCCGGGTCTGGATTACCTCACTCTAGATGATTTTTTTTTAATTCAATCCATGTGTCTTTAAATTTCAAGATGTCATTGTTTTAAACAGCTGAATAATACTCCATTGTGTAAATGTATCACATTTTTGTTGTCTGTTCTCAGGTCAGGAGCATCTATGTTGTTTCCAGGTTCTAGCTATACAAATAATGCCGCTAAGAACATAGTTGAGCAAGTGTCCTTGTGGCATGTTTGAGCCACAATCATTGAGTATATGACCAAGAGTTGTATTGCTGAGTTGAGGCAGATTGATTTCCAATTTTCTGAGAAATCACAGTATTAATTTCCAAAATGACTGTATAAGTTTTCACCTCCACCGGCAATGGAAGAGTTTTCCCTTGCTTTACATTCTGGCCAGCCTGAGCTGTCATTTGTGTTTTTGATCTTAGCCATTCTGACAAGTGTAATGTGGAACCTCAGAGTCTTTTTGATTTACATTTCCTTGATGGCTGAGGATGATGAACTTTTCTTTAAATGTTTCTCAGCCATTTGAAATTCCTCTGTTGAGAATTCTCTGTTTAGGTCAGTACTCCATTTTTTTAAATGGATTATTTGTGGTTTTGATGTCTAGTTTCTTGAATTCTTGATATATTTTAACATCAAACCTCTGTCAGATGTGGGGTTGATGAAGATCTTTTCCCATTCTGTAGGCTGTTGTTTTGTCTTACGTGCTGTGTCTTTTGCCTTAAAGAAACTTTTCTGTTTTATGAGGTCCTGTTTATTAATTGTCATTCTTAGTGTCTGTACTACTGTGTTCTCCTCAGGAAGTGGTCTTCTGTGCCAATGGCTTCTTCCTACCTTCTCTTCTGTCAGGTTCAGTGTAACTGGATTTCTGTTGAGGTCTTTGATCTACTTGGACTTGAGTCTTATTCAGGTTAATAGATATGGATCTACTTGCATTCTTCTACATGTCAACATACAATTATGCCAGCACCATTTGTTGAAGATGTTTTCTTTCCTCCATTGTATAGTTTTTGCTTCTTTGTCAGAAAGAAAGTATCCATAGGTATGTGGATTTATGTCTGGGACTTCAATTCAATTCTATTGATCAATATGTCTGCTTTGAAACCAACACGATACTGTATATATTACTTTATTTCTATAGTAAATCTTGAAATCAGGGATGGTGACACCTCTGGAATTTATTTTTATTATACAGGATTGTTTTAGCTATCCTGAGTTTTTTGTTTTTTCCATATAAAATTGAGTATTGTTCTTTCAAGGTCTGTATGGAATTGTGTTGGAATTTTGATGGGGATTTCATTGAATCTGTAGATTGCTTTTAGTAAGACGGCCATTTTTACTATGTTAGTCCTACTGATGCATGAGCACAGGAGATTTTTCCATCTTCTGATATTTTCTCCTATTTATTTCTTCAAAGACTTGAAATTCTTGCCATAATGGTCTTTCAGTTGTTTGGTTAAAGTTACTGCAAGATACTTAATATTGTTTGGGGCTATTATGAAGGGTGTTGTTTCTCTGGTTTCTTTCTCAGACCTTTTATTATTTGTATATAAGACAAATACTGGTTATTTAAGCTACTTTAATATCCAGTTATTTTTCTGGAAGCCCTGGTAGAATTCTTGGGTTTTCTTATGTATAATAACATGTTATCTGCACATAGCAAAACTTAGAGCTTCAAGTACTGTATTGAATAGATATGGAGCGAGTGGACAGCCTTGTCTTATTCCTAAATTTAGTAGAATTGCTTTGAGTTTCTCTTTATTTAATTTGATGATGACTGTCAGCTTGCTGTATATTTTTTATTATATTTATGTATGGTCCTTGTATCCCTGATATCTCCAAGACTTTTGACATGAAGGGGTATTAGACTTTGTCAAAAGCTTTTCAACATCTAATGAGATGATCACATAGATTTTTTTCTTTCACTTTGTTTATATGGTGGATTACGTTGACAAATTTTCATAGGTTGAACCATCTCTGCATCTCTGGGATGAAGCCAACTTGATCATGGTGGATGATTATTTGATGTGTTCTTGGATTCGGTTTGCCAGTATGTTATTGAGTATTTTTTTACATCAATATTCATGAGAAAAATTGGTCTGTAATTCTTTCTTTGTTGAGTCTTTGTGTGGCTTGGGTATCAGGGTAACTGTGGCCTCATAGAAAGTATTTGGCAATGTTCTTCCTGTTTCTATTTTGTTGAATAATTTGAGGAGTACTGGTATTAGCTTTTCTTTGAAAGTCTGATATAACTCTGCTCTGGAAATCATCTGGCCCTGGCTTTTCTTGCTTGGGAAACCTTTAATGACTGCTTCTATTTCCTTAAAGGTTATAGGTCTGTCTAAATTGGTAATCTGATCTTGGTTTAATTTTAGTACACAATATCAAGAATTTTGTTTATTTCTTTTAGATTTTCCAATTTTGTGGAGTACAGACTTTTTAACTATGACCTAATGATTGTCTGGTTTTCCTCGGTGTCTGTTGTTATGTCCCCCTTTTTATTTTTGATTTTGTTAATGTGGATAATATTTCTCTGTCTTTTAATTAGTTTGTATAAGTGTCTGTCTTATCAATTTTCTCAAAGAAAGAACTCTTTTGTTTTGTTTTTGTCTTTGGGATATTTTAGGTTTTTTATTCATTTATTCATTTATTTTTTTGAGCTCAACATTTTCTCTGTTCCCCTCCCTCCCTCCCCTGCCCTTCAACCCTCCTTCAAGGTACCCATGCTCCCAATTTACTCAGGAGATCTTGTCTTTTTCTAATTCCCATGTTATTAAATTCCCATGTTAAATCACATGAATCCTCAGTGATTCTTTGTATAATTGTCTCTGTTTCTATTTTATTGATTTCAGACCTCAATTTGATTATTTCCTGCCTTATACTCCTCTTGAGTGTGTTTGGTTCTTTTTGTTCTAGTTCTTTAAGGTGTTCTGTTAAATTACTAGTAAAAAATTCTCCAAATTCTTTATAAAGGCACTTAGTGCTGTGAACTGTCCTCTTAGCACTGCTTTCATTGTGTCCCATAGGTTTGGAAATATTGTGTATTTATTTTCATTGAATTCCAGGAATTCTTTAATTTCTTCCTTTACTCAGTGGTAATTCAATTGAGAGTTGTTCAGTTTTCATGAGTTTGTCAACTTTCTATAGTTTGTGTTATTGTTCAACTCCAATTGTTGAACAATTGTTTAACATTATTAAATTAACATAACATTTAATTAATGTTATTAATTAATGTTTAAATTAATTAAACATTATTGTTTAATCCATGATGATATGATAAGATACAGGGGCTTATTTATTTATTTATTTTTTTGGCTGTGAGAACTTTCTTTGCTACCGAGTATGTGTTTTGGAGGAGGTTCTATGAGGTGTTGAGAAAAGGTATATTCTTTTCTGTTTAAGTGAAATGTTCTGTAGATAAGTTTGTTCCATTTAAGCCATAATGACTGTTAGTTCCATTATTTTTCGGTTTAGTTTCTGTCTGGATGACCTGTCCATTGGTGAGAGTGAAGTGTTGAAGTTTCCCTCAATTAATGTGTGGGGTTCAATGTACAATTTTGACTTTAGTAATACTTCTTATGCAAATGTGGGTGCCCTTGCATTTGGGCATAGTTGTTCAGAATTGAGACATCATCTTGGTGGATTTTTCCTTTGATGAATTTGAAATGTTCCTTTCCATCTCTTGATTAATTTTGCTTTGAAGTCTATTTTGTTAGATATTAGGATAGCTACTCCAGTTTGCTCCTTTAGTCCATTTGGTTGAAAAATCTCTTTCCAACCTTTACTCTGACGTAATGAATGTCTTTCTTTGATGCTGAGGTGTGTTTCTTGTATGCAGCAGAAGGATTAATCCTGTTTTTTTTGTGTGTGTGTGTGTGTCCATTTTGGTACTCTGTGTCATTTTGTGAGCTGCCATGTGGATGTTGGGAATTGAACCCACTACCTCTGAATGGACCAGGCAGTGCTCTTAACTGCTTAGTTATCTATCCAGCCCCAGCCTGGTTTTTTTATTGGCAAATTGAGTCCATTGATATTGATGGATATTAATGACAAGTGATTGTTGATGCCTTTTGTTATTTTTGGTGGTGGTAGTGGTGTATGCATGCACATGTGTGTTTTTCTCTGATTGGGATTTGCTATTGGCTGTGTTTTTTTGGGTGTAGGTAACTTCTTTGGGTTGGAGTTTTTCTTGTAGTACCTTCTGTAGAGATGGGTTTGTGGGTAAATAGTGATTAAATATGACTTTGTAATGAAATATCTTGTTTTTTTCATCTACAGTAATTGAATGTTTTGAGGATTATAGTAGTCTTTACTGGCATGTATGGTCTCTTAGAGTCTTCAAGAGAACTGTCCAGCTCTTCTGGCTTTTAGAGTTTTCAAGAGAACTGTCCAGCTCTTCTGGCTTTTAGAGTTTCCACTGAGAAGTCAGGTGTAATTCTGATAGGTCTGCATTTATATGTTACTTTGCCTTTTTCTTTGCAGCTTTTAATATTCTTTCTTTATTCTGTATGTTTAGTGTTTTGGATATTATAAGGCAAGGGAACTTTTTTGTCTAATCTATTCTGCTGGGGTTTGGGGAAGGACCTAGCAGCAGCAGAGCTATGAACAAGCTGGGATGGTGGTAGCCTTTTGAAAGGTCATGGGGGACAGAATCCAGGGAGGGGTATATTTCTGCTGGTAGGAGGTCATTCACCCATTCTGGCTTATGTGACCTGGGATTGCTTGGCAGAAGTTTTCTGGGGTTGGGAGGAGGTCCCAGCCAGGTAATGGGGACTAGCTGGGAAGACCTGGGCTTGGAGAATGTGTTAAAACTTCTTGTGACTACCCTGGAAGTGTCAACATTTACTGTAGAAAAATTGTTCTCCCTGGGAAACTTTAGAACTTACCTCAGGAGCTCAACCACAGAGAAGAAAAGTCCTGTCCACTTTGTCACCCAAACTTCTCTTTTGAACTTGGGAAAAGAGAGTCCAAGCAAAGTTTAGCGGCAAAGCTGATGTCATTTTCACAGATGAAATGTAGGCCTCCTCCAGACATGGGGGAGAAGTTAAGACTATACCCAAAAGCATATTTTTTTCCAGTTTTTATGTAACTTTCCAAGCCACATTTCGCAAACTTGCATTCAAGAGAATTAATGGCTTCCAGCTTTGAAAAAAGGCATGAACTATGAAAAAACTGACATCTTTTCCTCAGAAATACTAATGTTCTTGACTTAAGCTTTGGAGAGGAAATGCTAACAGTTGTCTTCCAAGCTTCACCCAGACCAGAAGGAAGTATGCATCAGTCATGGACTGTTCAGACATGTAGGCAGGACCACGCAAACTTGAGAGAAATACCCATAGGAGCCTCGTGAGCCTACACTCTGAGTTGCCTCCTTAATTTTGTTTGTTTGGAGTCAGTCTTCAGAATGGTCGAGTGTGACTTTCTGTGAGGGGAATAGGATGGAGGTGGGCTCTTGCATATCTAATTGTAAATACATGTGCTGTCACTAGCTTTTTTTTAAAAAAAAAGCAAGGAGATTTCTAATTAGAGTGTGGCTTTTTTAGGTAGCCTGACTACACAACAGACAGAAAACATGCTGATCCCGTTGGCTAAAAATGAGCTCAACGAAGGAGGGAAGGCTTTATTCAGTTCTGAGCACACCTTATCCCTGACAGCCTTGTGGTGCATAAATTTTGAGTGAATACATAATTTTCTAGAAGACACAAACTGCTACTTCTGCTTCGTCATCCAAATGGAAGACACATCTACTTTCCTACGCTGTAGGACACCTGGGACCTGGTGTCATTTCTTTATTCTACTTTCCTCTCATCAGACCCTTGCGTCAGCAGGAAGGAAAGTCCTGTAGGCTTGCACCGATGCAGACGTGCCAGGCAAAAATGGGAAAAGGAGTGTTCTTGAGTGATTTGCCCCTCCAGCAGAACTGAAAAATGGAAGGAATGGGAAAGAAAAGCATTGGAAACAAAGACATTAAAGGGATCTTTATTCATCATTTTTATTACTCTGCACATGCCATTTGGCAAATAAAGAGATAGATCATATAGGCTAAACCTTATAAAATTAAAACTTGGAAAGGAAAATAAGTAAGCACTGTCGAGACAAAGGGGGTCAGGTGCTTAATTCGATTATGCAGTCCCTTCAAGAAGACCTGAAATAATAGTACATCTTGAGGAGGGAATGAGAGGTAAGAGGTATACACCATTTTCTCCTAGTAGTTTAGGTCTAAATAAAGTCAAAGCAAACTGGAGATGGCAGAAGGCTCCAATATGTGTGTGTATGTGTGTGTGTGTGTGTGTGTGTGTGTGTGTGTGTGTAAGGTAGGAGTTAGTTAAGCCTCTGGTGCAGGCTGGAGGAAGAGCCAGCAGAGCTGCAATCTAAAGATGCAGTAGGCAAGGAACCATCAGGGTATGGAGGCTCTAGATGAGGTGATAAAGGACATGCCAAACATAACCCTTCCCAGAGCAATGGAGAGCCAATACCCTTGCTCTACCTTAGTCCTGTTCAGAGGCTGGGAGTTTCCCAAGTGTTGTCTTCTGAAGAGACTTTGTCAGAGGATGAGACAATCCTGCAGTGTCCTGCAGTGTAGCTGCAACTATAGACAATTCTGTAGATTGTAGGACTGCTGCCTTTATGCGGACAATTCAATATAATCACACTTACACTGCATCATCACTGCCAAGCACATAGTCTATTTCACATTTGAATTAATTATTGCATGATATCTAGAGAAGCAATAGGGTCAAATTATTATACTAATCTTCTATACCTCTTGAGAATAGGCTTTTCAGTGAATTGTTTTCTACCAACATTACTCTCTTAAGATATCAACTCATGACACTGTGGGGTCGCTGTTGCTGGAGCAATGAAATGGGGACAAGGAAATCTTGGGATTTGTTGGAAAACAGGAAAGATCACTATGGCATGAAAACTTCAGTATGTAGATTGGTGAGGTCCAAATGAAAACAAGAGGTCAGAAACAAGTTCAGGTGATCCCCTGTGACATGATGTCCTTCCATGAAGATAGAAAAATATCTCACATTATCACTAATCATGTCATTGAAAGAAGCAAGACCTCAAGCATCCCCTTAGTGTGTGTGGCCACAGTGTGTGGAAAGGCTGTGTGCTTTCTTCCACCTAGCTCTTCAGTCAACAAATTCATGAACATGGTATAGAAATCCAACATTGCTAGGCTACCACTACATAAAGATCATCCCTGAAATGGTCCCTGTCCTCAGCATATGTATTTTGTGTTTAATAAGCACCTATTTATAAAACTACCTTAGAAAATCAGGTATCTTATTCCTGTGATATAATTATCAACAGTAATGTGAGGGCATTCCTTCCCCCTAAAATATATTTTTATCCTCTTAAAAGTCTACCTTAGGAAATATTTGAATAAAATAACTTGCAAAGATCAGCAGTTCTATTTCCTTGATTAAAATTAGAAATATGTGTTCACCATACAGATTAGAAAATACAGAGTGAACTAGAGAAACAAAAGAATCATTTGTCACCATAACAGAGATGTCATGTTACACAGCAACTTTGTATTTTGTTTTGCATAAACAAAATAATGTCATTATTTTTTCAAGTTTTTAGACCACATTTAGAAATCCGAAGAACATTTCACATGTTCGATTGAACCATCTGAAACTGTAGCGAGAGTCTAAAGGTATAATTGAGCTGATGATAAGCTCCTTAAAGTCATTTTATTGTGTTAGAAAACATCTCTACAAATTACTAAGAGAAATTTACTCAGAAAAAAAAATCTATCAAAAGAGAAAGTCAATTTGATCATGTATTCTTCAGCACTGAGTTTTTCTTTATTTTCTAAAATAAATGTACAATAAATGCCTGACAACTTTTTTTCATTTACCATCTTCTTTAACAGTCAGAGGAAACATTTTCTGTTTGTTAACCATTTGGACCTACACTGAGGTTGTCTGGCCCTGACCTTTGTATTTGATTTTTGTGGTGTTTATTTTATTGCTTTATTTTAGAATTTCATACATGAGTCTCAATTTTCATCATTTGTACCCCTCTTTTGCTCCATCTGGTTCCTCCCATATCCCCCACTCCCTCTCCAATTCATGACTTCTTCCTCTTTACCTTTTATTGCTGCAAATATACAACATACTGAGTCCAAATGTTGCTTGTTTATACACGTGTTTAGGATTGGTCACTTGAGATTGAATAACATGTCAGGGAGCTTATCCCTGGAGAAAACTCAATCTCTTTCTCAGCAGCCTTTAATTTTCTGTAGCTTTTCATCAACAGGTGAGATCTTGTGAAGTCTCCTCTGCCCACGGTGGCATGTCAAGAGGAGCTGTCATTATGGAGGTCTTTGTAAGGCAATCATATTATTGAGACTTCATGGGTCATGTTTTCCTCTCATGTTTATAATACACCACCACACAATAGATGGCCCAGTCCTCTGGCTCTTAGAATCTTCTTGTCCATTATCCCTTATTCCAAACCATTCCCTGAGCCTTGTGAGGTATAGGATGTTTTCTTTCCTTTTTTTTTTTATAAAAATTTTCCAGTTGTATGTGGGCACTATGCCATCCCTGATTTCCCTGTATTTTGGTGGGTTGTAGGACTCAGAGGTAGCTTCTATCTGCTACAAAAAGAAGCTTCTTTGGTTATGGGTGAGAGCTACACTGGTCTGTGTGTAGAAGGATAAGAATTTAGAAATCCAGTTAGATATTATAATGGTTTAGGAAAATAGCAACAGTAGACTCTTCTCTAGAATCTATGACCCAGACAGCCACAGGCAGCTGGGTAGGTTGCCAGTACCAAGCATGACCCTGTTGGGGGTTGTTAAGTCCAGCAGCTGCTGGTTATCCCCAAAACAACAGCACTACTATTGCACTTTGGAGCCACCTTGTTGGGCTGGTCATTGCTCCAGGCTGTAGCCTTATAGCTCAGTTGGAGTGCTGAGTGCTTTTATTCTTGGGCAGTTTCAGCTTATGTAGCACCTTCCTATAGTATGCAAGCCAGTCCACAGGGAGGAGGTTTCCAGGTCAGTTCTAACTTGATTCCCATGAGTCCCGAGTCCAAGGTAAATGGCCCCAAAGTAATAGAGTCTTATCTTCAAGTTCTAGGAAGCAAACAAGGGCAATGACAATGGCCTATATTGTTTTGGGAGTCTCTTGGACTTTCCTGGCTAATCACTCAAAAGGAGGTTTCCTGGATCTGGCATTGGAGTTTTGTTAGATAATCTATGAATCTATGGGGAGCTTTATCCCTTTGTGTACTGTAACACCATTTAAACTGTACATCAATACATAAACATACATATTCATTTATACTGTTTATACCAGGTTTTTCTGACTACTTCATAATCTCTAGTTAATATATAATAACCACTTAGTGACTGATCTAAATAAACTTCTTGTTTTTTATGTCAATGAGTGTTTTCTTCTTATATTACTATACTATGGCTCTTTCTCTCTTTATATATATGTACTATGTATGTATATACATATATATATATATAATACATACACACACACACACACACATATATATAGTGATCAAATCAAAGCAGAATTTCTAAATAGTGACCTTCATTTAATAGTGGATCATGATTTTAAATAAGACATGAAAATATTTGGAAGCAATATTCTTCACTACCAGACCACTACCTTCTTATAGAGATATAGAATGCATTTGGCTGGAAATTTAAAAGTGAATTTTTATATGATGATTTACATATAATTTTCTCTATAATATCATATTGCCATATTTTTCCTATAGTAAATCCAGATAGAAGGCGCTGTACAATAGCTTTGGGATTAGTAGTAGTAATCAAAGTATTAATGTGATTTTTGTGTGGATACATCTTTTTAGTTTCACTTTTGTTGTTGTGATAAAATACAGTGGAAAAAAGGGCAATTTATAGGAGAAATTGTTTTAGAAAAAAGTTTAGACTCATAGAACAATTACAAAATTATATACAAAGTCCTATACTTTAACAGGCCCCCTCAGTACTGACATTACACCACAGTGTTGATTAATTTTGGCACATTGATAGGATTTAGAATGAATGGAAACAAATCTTTTGGGATGTCAATAAGGGTCATTTGACTTAGTTCATTGATGCAGGAAGATCCAGCCTACATGCAGTCAGTATCATTCCCTGGACTAGAGTCTCTGAGAAGCTAAATGGAGGAAGCCAGGTAAGCTAAGACTTTATGACTGTGTATGCAATGTGGCCAGTCTCCTGCTGCTCCTGCCCCAGGTCTGCTCCACCACGACAGACTGTTCTTCGGAACTGTGAGCTACACTAAACCCTTCTTTCTTAAAATGTTTTTGTTGGGTGTTTTGTCACAGCAAGATGAATAATGAATATAATTGTGTTTGCTTTATTATTACCTCAATGTATTAAAGCATAATTAATCAAAAATTAGGAGCTTATCTTCAAAATAGTGCTATTAAGTAGTTGTTAAGACTTTAACAAAATTTTATCAACTGCTCCATTGTTTTCCTTAACAAATAAAAATAAACTAAAATATTCTTATGTTAAAGGACCCAGTATTTGATTTGCCACATCTCTTGAATTTCCTTTAATCTTAAAAATATATTCAGTCTTTTTTGTTTGCTTTTCATAACTCTGACATTTTCTTTAGAGAACTGCCCTGATGTTTCTAAAATACTCCTCAGTTTGAGTTTTCTGATGTTTCTCCATAATTAAATTCATTCTGAGGATTTCTGGTGGCAATTCCACAGGGAAGGCAATGGGTCACACCAAGGGCAGGTGATATTGACTTGTACCAGAATACAGATGTTCACTCTGACCACTTGCTGAGACATTATCTGCCTGGCTTCTTCACTGGGAAATCACCTTCTTCCTTCGGTATTAGTTATCTTATGGAAGATTATTTGAGACAGCATAAATATCCTGCTTGTCATTACATTGCCTCCTAAAAGTTTTGATATTCATTGATGAATCTTGCCTGAAATGATTGCTCATGGCTTTATTTTATTTTTCGGGTTTCTGGTTCACTGAGGCAGAGTTGCATGTTTATCCAAGGCTGGCCTCACACACACTCTGTTTGATCAAACAGCCTTGAAGATGAGAATCTTCTGCTCTGTCCTTCTGAGTGTTGGGATTATAGCTTTGTGCCACCATGGCCAGTTTTACTAAGGTTATTTTTAAACTCCAATCCTTCCTTCTCTATTTGTAAATTGGAACCTTCCCATTTAGAAGTCATTCTCTCTTACCAACAGCATACTTCTTCATTCAGTTATATCAGGGTGCACTCCCAGATTCTGATTTTAGTCTATGGGTAATAATAACCTGTTCCTCTCATGATTTTTGTATTTAAATCATCTCGAATTTGCACAATGAAGGCCACTTTAAGTTGATTCTATATCTTTTTGATATATAATATTCTTCCTAGAGCATTCTTCCACATTCTCATGTAAGTGATGTACGACAAGAATCATACTCTCTGGGTCCCAGTTCTGAAATGATCCATCTCTTGCCTTTCCTGGAGAATGCTCTGTAAACAAGATCTGAACCATGGGTATGCTTACTATTACTTAGACATAAGTGTGTCTCAGTCAAGAGCTTTTAGTCAAGAGCTAGAAACTATATTTGCATAATTTACCTATGCTGCCACCAATCATCGGCCTATCCATTAATGTAAGCTGATGAACATACAAACGTGTTAACACCTGCTCCTCACGTTGTGGAGATAACCCTGACATAACAGCGTTTCTAGACCCATGTCTTAAGTGTTGTTCACTGATAGAGCACCCCATTTTAGTACAACATTAAGTTACTATTGAAGGTGAAGCTTTAGCACTTTAAAATACATCTGCATTTCTCATTAATTATTTTAGGACCTGAAAATGAAGGCAGGCACTCTTTGGAAAGACTATGACTATAGTAGCAAATTAAAAGCCATGTGGAATGGCGTGATGTCTGCCAGTAGTGCCAAATTACAGAACGGTTGATCCACTGGCCAAAGTCAACACGGTTCATGAAGTGATTCAAGTTCTTCTTTCCTTATAGTCAGACTCATGCAGATATGGATACCAACAACTGCAAATGAATCTGACTTCTTTACTTTGGTTTCTCAAAGGAGAGACATTTATTGACTTGAATTTTGGGGCACTGCATAGTAAATTAGAAATAGTGAGGTCATGTTCCTGAACCCCTGAATTTCAACATTTGGGGCAAGGTCCTTGAAATATCCTATACTCTTATGAAAACGTATTTCTGGCATACCAATATTCTGTATTAAAATCACTTGTTACTTTTTTCCTTCTGACTCAGGTTTCTATTTAATTTGTGCACTCATTTAGATACATTATATTTTTAGGCCCAAACCTTTCACCTGCTACAAAGCACCATCATGATATTGCAGCCTAAGCTTTCTACCTAAGAAGTGATGAGAACACACAGCTGTATGGGCCCTGTATCAATGCTCTGATGCTTGCCAACAGCACTGAGAACTGCCTAGGATTCTCTACACAGTGACTGAAGTTTAGTTAGAAAGTTTAGTTAGTTTGTTGGCCATTTCCCAAGATCTACAGCATTCCTTAGAGGGAAACTTTGCTTCCTCATATTGTAAACTTACAATCCTGAAAGACTCTAGCCTTTGAATAAAGTAAACACTGTAGTAAACACTGCATATTGTTGATAGTAAGAACCCTTCCTTTTTATATCATAGTTGGGGCATTATTCCAAATATATGTGAGCATCTGGGTATTTGTTACCGGCTTTTAGTAAAATACCCACAATATCTCTGTTTATTATTTCATGTTTGTCTCATGTGCCTTGACCTAATATCCAGATCGTTCAAACTACCCAAACTACCCAAGTATTACTATTCAGAATCCCGTTGACAGACACTTAGCCACTCACAGCCTACCCACTCCCACTCCCAATTAATAACCATGGTTATTCAACGTTGAAAATGCTTTAGAGTTTGGCTACATTTGTCCACCTAATCTCACCTAAAACTTTGGAGAATGGTACTTTTCAGAATTAAGAATGTTTTCAATTGTTGAGAGAGGTATAATGAATGTATAACATTTAGTCCCCTCAGTGTGGTCTGGGATAACTCCTTGGAATGGCATGACATATATTACTATTTCTGTAATAAACTACAGAAATATTCCCAGTGGAAATAAAAAGACCTATACTAATTCAAGTAAATTTATACCATTAGTAGTAAATGATTTGAGGTCAGCTCAAGTTTTGTTACCAAACATGTGCTTTTATATTTGGGTCATAGCAAAATATCTCTCTTAGATTATTGTCCTTCCAAGAATCAGCAAAGTTTAAATATAGAGCAGCAAGTCGCGACTATTTTAGACTTTTTCAGTTATACTTGCTTAACTACTGCACTCTGCAATTTTCTCCTTGTATGTTATGCAAATGAGAGCAGTTGTGTTTTAATAAAGCTTTACTTCAAATACATCCTGTAGGCTGGATACAGCCTAGGGCAATAGTTGGTCAACTCCTCATCTACTCTACCTTTATTGTTTCAAAATTCTGCACTGTGTGCATCCAGTACACTGTCAAGGTTGCAATGATGCTTTTGGAATTAACATTTCGAGAATGAGAGGACTTACAAAGGAGCATGATCTCTCGGACTTCCTGTGTTTATTTTGTCAACTCTTTTTAATTTAACAATATAAAATCATATTTAACAATATGGATCTGGAACAGAGCCCAGATTTGAGTAATTGGTAGTTTACATCCTGGTTAATACTGGGTAATGCTAAAATTTGCAGATAAAAAATGGTTAGGATCGGCTTGTGTCAGTACCTACAGGGCTAACAATTTGAAGGAAAATGCATACTGCTTGACACTGGTGTCCTTTAACTGAAGATATCAGACAGAGCATTCCGTTTTTAGGTATTCTACTTGTTTTGTTTTGTGTGTATTTAATTATAGATAGTGTGCCAATGAACCAAAGCAGACATGACCTTTGCACTTTTCAACAAAATATAAAACAAGACTAGCAAGTTAAGTTCAGTGGTTTGTTTTTAAGGGTAATGATTGATCTGTATCATCAACATGAGAATTGAGGACAGAACAGTGTCCTGGATGAATGACCTCCTGGAATGATTTGATTGTATTAGTGAGCAGTGGATTTATACCAATCAACTCATGATAACTTAAACTTGGGAATCATCTACTAAGGAATAGAATTAAACTGGCAAGAGGGATCAAGCACAAATGAAAAGAAGACAATAAGTTATTTCTAAATGATATAGTTATGAGCAGAAAAACTGATAAACTGGAGGTCTAGTAATAACCCACAGGTACAGAATGCACTATGTCTCATTTCTTCCAGTCTAAACATGTCAGGCAGATGCTACCCACCTCCCCTCCATCCATCTGGAAACAAGGGCCACAAAGCTGCAAGACAATGACATCTACCCAGCTGCCAGGACTGTTCAGTAAATGAAGCAGCCCCTTAAAAAAAAAAAATCCCAACTCTGAGCACGTTGCCAATTTTTATTATGTTTAAGGCAGGCAGTAATTTCAGTTTTCAATTCCACTAAGTAATAATAGTTATTAATTAGTAAATTAGGCCAATGGGTTCTAGAGGTGAGTGAACAGAATGATTAAAAAGGAGAGAGAGAGAGGAAACTCACAGATAGTGCTCAGGCTTCATAGAAGCCTGCCAGGATTGAGCGTTGATGTTTGTACATCTCTTCAGAATGGATTGCTGCACTTAAGAGCAACTCACATCGCCTACAGTGCTGTCTGCTCAGTAATCTCAGCAAAGTGAGGGACTGCACCATATATCGTCATGAAGGTGCCGGGAAAGGGAGGGAGACGTTCGAGAGCTGAGCGTCTAATCCTTACATTTTAAATCTGGGAGCATCAAATCCAGGGAGGAGGGTGCCTGAGACTTCCTCCTTGTTTCAATACGGGGCTTTAGACATGTCTCAAGGAAAGGCTTGGCATCAACTGGAAAGAGGCTTTCGGGACTCCAGGGAGGTCTTACTTGTTTTCAGGGTAAATGTTTTGAGTTTTATATTACAAGTGTGATAGCTTTTATGGAGGCCTGTGGACTGCCCTCAGAGTACTTGCCGTGAACGGATCTGAGTCGTGACACAGTCCCTGAAATACCACCAGAACTCATGAAAGATTTGAAATGTTGAAACTGAAGTTTAGCATGCAGTGTTCCAGATGGCCACAAATGCAGGTAACATATCTTAAGGCTGTTGGAGTGCATTTCTCATTCTAAGAGGAACAGAAAAGTGTGAAAATCAGTTCAGTTCATTCTGAAGATATAAAAACAATAGAAACTTGCTAGAGTTAAAAGTGATTTATAGAAAAAAGTATATGGATGCAAACTAAAGCAGAGATGAGACCGACTATTCCTTTATTGGCAAAGTGAATTGAACTGTTAAGACAGATTCCAGGATACTCTTTTAAAAGGAACAAAAAAAAATTCCCACATATCCTTACTCTCCTATTAAAATTTATCTTCTACATGAATTTAGTTTAATGAAAACTTAAACTATTTTACCTTGTTTATAGAAGTCAGAAATGAGAATTGATTGGGACTTTATGACAATTTTCCTATTGTTCTTTCTATCTGAACACCCTTCACCAATCACTCTCCATGCTTCTGCAGTGGATGTTGGTTTCTGTCTGAATGCCCTTCACCCATCACTGTCCATACTCCTCGTTACTTTTGTCCTCCTATTTATTGTTTTCTCCTTTTCTTTGTACTTTTTGTTTTGCCTTGTCTGAATATTTACCTTTAAGCTCACCATGATATAACAGAAAGTGAGTTTTCATCTGACAGAATCTAAATCTTGATTCTAATATTCCTTTAGCTATTTTTGCCTTGGGAAATCGATCAATCTCTGACCATCTTTCTCCTAAATGTGATGTGGGTAATATGTAGTATGTCTCTCACAGGACAGTTTTGAATTTACTTGATATCAGCAAAATTTTGCTCTTCATTTTAAAAGGAACAAAAGTCAATGTTGGTGAGTAGGTATATTGACAACTTTTGTTGTATTAGACTAGATCAATCAAGATCATTTTTTATAGGTTGGTAGACAATGAAGCTATGATCACTGAGATCAAATATTTAAATATTTCATTTGGTACATATTAGTAACATATGCACACATATACACATACACACAGCACCTTAAGAACAGTCTGTGTACTTAGATTTAGTGTCTTTAGAGATCTCCTGTCTATGTTTATTTCTACTTTCCAGATTAGATTATAAAAATCTATTTTTTATATCTATCTCCATTCAATTTTTGTATTTTAAATATTAAATTACTTAGGGAAACAATCTTACTTGCCATAAGAACAAATGGAAGACCTTCCACAATACTTTATGATCTCGATCCCTCCTCTAATTTAAAGTCTAATATCTAGAGAATGTAATTAAAGGTCCATTAGTCAAAGGCAAAGATCAACACCTATTTAGAGAGAATGTTTTAAGATTCACTAGGAAAGATGAGATAAAGCTGAACTAAATAAGATTTGAAACCAGACCAAGTAGGCCTTGAGAAGTTGACTCAATCTCGTTCTTGAGTTACTAATCAACCTGGTCAACCAAACACAGAGAAACAAAAACACTTGTTGGGGAATCTCAAGATCCAGTATCTGAGCACCAGTTTACTATTTGTCAATTGACAATGAACAGCAAATGTTTCTGTGTTCATCTCAGGATGTGACCTATAAGCTCCTAGGGTCTCACTCGGGGCAATGAAGTAAAGTTCAGCAAAGAAGTTGGCTGGATTGGAAAAGCATTTGAATCTTAAAACACTCTTCAGAAGTTTTTGATTCAATCTTTATCAACACTGAATTTTTCTGCTTTAAGGATTTGCAATACAAAAATTCAAATTATTCCATCTGTAAACTTAGAATTGTGAATATCTGGCTGATGTATCTTAGGAAGGACAAATGGGTTCAAAATTTTCTATAGCAGATATGCAAAATATCATATATTTCCACAGATCCCGTATGTTTACACAAATAGTGAGGGAGATGCATCAGTCTATGTTTGTGTGACATGGCATGATTTTCTACACAAAAGTTAAGAAATAAATAAAATATCAATATGTAAATCAAGAAAACTATTGCAGAATTTCTTAAGTAGAAATATATTATACATATAAAACTTCATTAATTCCTGACCGCAAGTGCAATGTGGTTTTCTTTGTCCCATCACCTCCCATCATCACCTGTGGCACAGCAGTATTCTGAGCACAGTCTGAAGCTTTCAGTGAAGGTCATCTCAAGTCCTCCGTGGTGAAACATTCTGATTAACTCAGAATATTTTAATTAGATATGTTTATAGCTCTCAGGCTCCAATCTACTTTGTTTATGGAAGTTCAGTTTCTTTTATATATTAATGGCTCATTGAGTAAGCATAATTCTCTCTCCCTCTCCCTCTCCTCACCCCCCTCCTCCCTCCCCCCTCTCTCTTTCTCTCTCTCTCTCTCTCTCTCTCTGTCTCACACACACACACACACACACACACACACACACACACCACACTTTTTTTTTCAGTAAAATCAGTGGTTCTGAATAACCAGTGAAAAAATGTTTCTATTATCTTTACTTGTTTGCATTTCAAAAATTGTAAGAGCACATTGATTTTTTGAGACAATTATTGGGGCTTCCAGTGCTTATCCTTTTGTTTGGGTATGACTTTTAGAATTAAAAGGTTCATTAGTTGTCTCAGGGGAGGTTTTAATGATCCAGGACAGGAAAGGGATACATTGGATTATGGAAATAACAATGTCAAATGTAGTGTAAAATGTGAGGTAAAAAATTGATAAGTGCAATCAAATATCTGTAGGTATGATCTTAATGAGGTTCTCTATGAAACATTCAGAAACACAAGATATATTTTCATGTTTTGTTTTATTTGGTACTTGATTGTTTATCAATTAAGAAATTGCACCCAAAATGTATGTACTCAATCCCTAAGAGTCACTGGGAACAGAACAATGACATTTTGAGGTATTTGTCATTTAACTCAGAATGTAGGCTTACCAAAGAGGAAACAATTAGAAAATTGTTGAACCACATAGTCACTGTCTAATTGGTATTGGAAAGCACAGATCAAAATGAGGTGCTAATAGGAGGCGAGGATTTTATGGAGTAAAATGCTGATGCTGAAATAGCGAGGGAGTTGGCAAGATGGCTCAATGGATAAATGTGCTATCAACACTCGTGATAACCTGTGTTCCAGCTCTAAGAGCTACAAGGAAAAGATGACAACCAACTCCTGTACATTGTCCTCTGACTGATACACACATGTGCACCCATGTGTATGAGCTCAGACATGGTGGGAAATATTATTTTCAGGTGTGTGACTTTTACTTATGCTGCTTTTGTATAGCTCTGTGAAGCTGTATGTCAGTGCCTGCCTAAACACCTGATGGTCCTAATAAAGAGATGAATGGCAAATAGTGAGGCAGGAGCTAGGATTGGTGGGGCTGGCAGGCAGTGAGTACAAATAGAAGGAGAAATATGGGAGAAGAGAAAAAGAGCAACAAGAGAACAAGGAGAAAAGAACACCAGAGGCCAGCCGTCCAGCCGCCCAGCCAGCCATCCAGCCGTCCAGCCGCCCAGCCAGCCATCCAGCCGCCCAGCCATCCAGCCGCCCAGCCAACCAGTCATCCAGCCATCCAGCTGCCCAGCCATCCAGCCGCCCAGCCAGTCATGGAATAAGAAGGAAAGTAAGATATATAAAAATAGAGAAACATAAAAGTCCAGAGGTAAAGGGAGTCAGGCTAATTTAAGTAAAGAAAAGCTGGCATGAAACAAACCAAGCTAAGGCCAGGCATTCATAACTAAGAATAAGCCTGTGTGTGTGTGTGTGTGTGTGTGTGTGTGTGTGTGTGTGTGTGTGTGTGATTTATTTGGGGGCTGGGTCCCTCAAAAAGCCAAAAGAGGAAAATATCCCACTACGCATATACACAGTGAGCACAGTAAATTCTTAAAATATATATAAATAAAAAATGGTGTTTGGATATATTTCTGTGTGAGAAAATAGCATTGGGAGAGACCCGGGAACAGAAAACGCACAGTGGAATCAAGCTCGACCATGTAAGAAGAAGGCAGAGTGGGACAAATAGTAGGATATAATCTGGAAAGGTAAAGTGGAGCCCATTTCTGGAATATCATCTAAAGCAGATGGGATTTGAGCCTGTCAGAACTGACAGCACATGTCATATGCAATGCACAGATTAGGAGCAAGGAGTGGTATGTGAACGTACCAGGTCTCTAGTATCTTTCTGACAGCACAAGGCAGTGTGTCAAAGGTCTCAACTCTGACAACACAGAAGAAAATGCTCTCAGTATTTTTTTTTTTACATTTTTCTTAATGGGAAATGGGGATGGTTGAAGAATATAGGAAAGGAATAAATAATGTCCTTAATATCAAGAAACCACTTGCATAGCCTTGCCCAACCAGCATTTTTTATTAAAGATGCCTGTGTTCCTTTAAAAAAAATAGTAAAATGAACATCAAATTTGCATATTTGGTGAAGTTTGGGTCAAGAGCTGTTCACCAAGTCTGGATGGAAAATAGAATGCACACAAGTGTAGCAATGACCACCTCCATCTCTCAAAAAGGAGCCATGTGAATAACCTGGTCCTAGCAGGATCCCTGAGCTGAAACAGGAGATAGGGCTGAGAGTGCGTGATGGGGGTAAAAGGAACAGGCTCTGAAAAATGCCCTTTACTAGAGCATCAGACCAAGGCATGGCTATAGGGAAACACAAAAAGCCTTTGGAGAAAAGATGTCCCAACTAAGTGTGCAGCCTTTTCTTCTCTTTCACGGTGACTTGTTGCAGTAAGGTTCGTTTTAGCCCTGGTCCATTTAGTAAATGAAGTTGTTCATTGTTGGGTTGATTACCATGTAAGTATGTGAAAGTTCTTCCAAGTGAGGATTAAAGGAAGGAAGCATCCACCATGCTCCTTCCCCAACCAAGAGGCAGAGGTAGAAACATAAACTAATTGAATATGAACCTCTGCAATAATTGAAGACAGAGCCCTTATACTTACTCCAGCCACTCTATTCCCTAGCATTGCTAGGTCAAATACGGCCCTGCCTGCTTGCTCCAGTCAGTCCAACATGGCAGAAGTCCATTCACTACCTCTGAGACTGCTGGGTGGGAGCCATCCAACCCATCTCAAACTCTGGTAACCAGTTGGCCCATGCTGTCACCAAGTAACTTGTAGCATGCTGCCCATAAGCCCAATTTAAATGATCTGCCTCCTGAAAGAGCTAGAGATTGTGCTGGAAACATGGTCCAGGAAGCTGCAGTTTTGAAATCATACTGGTTTGGGGTTTTTTGTTTGTTTGTTTGTTTCTGATAAATGAGGAAGACCTTTCTTAAAGAAGTGACGGTGTTAAGCTGTATTTAACTCGGTTCTTTTGTGTCTAGAATTTCTTTCCAATCTTTCTCAGGTTTTATGTGGATTTAGCCAGTCACATTGGTGTGCCATGTTGTTTTTGAATTGTTTAATGGCTAAGAAAGAAACAGCAGCTGCTAAAAAACATTTGATTATAAATGCTGCTGGATTAATCTAATATAGATATTTTGAAAATATCTTGACTTCAAAATTGAAGTCAAAAGTTATGTTACTTCGAAGGAGATGTTTTTCTTTTGTTTTCACAGGAAAAGAGAGGGTACAGATTTATTCTGGGTTAAGAAGACCCACTGAAAAATCTCTGATAGGAGCGGATGGCCTAGATTTCTGAGTTCTACATCCAGAACAGTTTGAACACTGCTGGCTGAGATGATTAAGCCTCAAAGAATACTTCAGACAGGACTTGACCATAATTCTAAACTTTCTTTAGGTCCCCATAAGATTATCAGTGCCCCCGATCAGCAGGAAGTAGCCTAGAAAACTACACCCAGATTCCGAAAAAATGGATTATGGATATTTATTTTGTTTAGAGTGTTGGTGACAATATATTGTTGATAATTGTCTGGACAAAAAGATAAACAAAGGATATTAGATTCAGAGTTCTTGTTTTGAAAAAAAAGAAGGTGAAAGTGCTGTGGGACAATGTTCTTTTATCCTGTCACTTGTATTATTTTAATGAAATACTGATTGGCCAGTAGCCAGGCAGGAAATATAGGTGGGGTGACCAAGCAGAAAGTAGAGGCAGGGTGACAAAAACAGGAGAGTTATGGGAAGAGGAAAGAGTCAGTCTGCAGTCGTCACAGAGGAAGCCAGACACAAAAGAAACAAGATGAAAGTGCCTCACTGATGAAAGGTTCCAAGCCATGTGACTAACATAGACAAGAATTTTGGGCTAATAGAATTATAAGAGGTAATAAGAAGCCTGAGATAATAGACCAATCAGTTTATAGTTAATGAAATCCTCTGTGTGTTTCTTTGGAACTGAATGGCTGTGGGACTGGGTGGGACAGAAACCTCTGTCAACAGAGGCCTCTTCTCTTGGTTTCTTCCAGGAAACCTGTCTTTTCCTAAGGAATTCACTCTCAATCATCCGCAGAACTCACTGTCCTTGCTGATAACCTGTGATGTGGGATGCTCTTCTGTATATGTGTTGCTTTTATTGATTAATGAATAAAGCTGCTTTGGCCTATGGCAGGGCAGAATAAAACCAGGCTGGAAGGGATCTAGAGAGAGAGTAGGCAGAGTCAGAGAAATTCCATGTAGCTGTAGAAGGAGACAGACATCAGAACCTTACATGGTAAACCACAGCCTCATGGTGATACACAGATTGAGAGAAATGGATTAATTCAAGATGTAAGAGTTAGTTAATAAGAAGACTGAGCTAGTAGTTCAACGGGTATTGTGATTAATATAGTTTCTTTGTGGTTATTCAGGTCTGGGTGGCTGGGAAATGAATGAACAGTCTCTGCCTACAAACCTGCAGCAGTTACATTATCAGGAAAGTGCCTACTCCAAGACCCTCTCTTCCCCATCAAGACTTCTGTGCCTTTTGCAGATCTCTTTTAGAATAAAACCTTTCTATTACCACCTACATCTTCTGAGTTGACAAGCATTGTGACTTTCGAGGAGCATCTCAGGTGTCTACTCTCATTCCTTCACACCATCATGTTTCAGCCTAGTTTAATTGAATTAGTGAAACTTATCTGCTCATCCTCCTTCCTTATGGCATTCTCTGCTTTAGAGCAATGTAGGACATCTGTGTGTCTGGCCCCCTTTTTACACAGTCTTGATAAACTAATAGTTTCATATGCTGTGTGGCAGGAGAGTGAAAGAGAACCCAGGACAGTATGTCCCTAGGGGAGAATTCATTTACCAGTATATAATTTACGATTTCTGTTCTATGTAGGCCCCTCTACCATAAGCACAATGACTGACCTCTTTCTTAGATTTCCTAATAATCACTTTCACCAAGATAATCATTAGCTCTTCAGAGGGTCTATTGAAAGTTGGTGTGCCCTTTATTTTGTCCAGTTTGAAATAGAAGCCTAGACATTTTTTTTTCTGAAGACATATAAGTCAATGTGAAGCCCAGCTTACATTTCAAGAACTACAATCCACTCTCAAGGGACAACCTCATCTCCTCGTTTTCATAGAAAGTTCCAGAGGCTTCATGGGAAACATTAGAGCAAAAACAGTGACCGTTTACGCTGCCCTGCCATGCGTAGTTACAGTAGGGGCCATTTATGCTGCAGTACCATGTGCAGTTACTGTAACAACTTCCTACTGTGCACATTAGCCAACTCTTATCGTAAGGATAAAGTTGGGGAAGCAGGTGTGTGAAGGTGTGTGCACCCAAGGTCACAGAGAGCAGGCCCAGAAATCATGTTCCCGACACTGAGGTGATCCCAGGAGAGCAGTGGATAGAAGCCAGGGGGCCTGAATTGAATCCTGGCTCTGCCACGGACCATCTGTGAATTCTGTCAACACGTGTAACTCCACTGCACCTCAACCACACCGGGAGTGAAATGTGGGTGGCAGCATGTTTATTCACAGAACCGTCCTAAGATTCAGCTACTTGCTTTATATAAAGTACTTAAAATAGTGCTTAGAATGTGGTGAGCACGCAGTAGATCTTAGAGATTATTTTCAAATTACAGTAGAAGTGGTCCCGTATCTTTCAATTTAGCAACTAATAGTTTAATAAGTCTTTGTTTTCTCTGTGGTGCTGTATCAGGAATTAGACAATTTTGCAAAGGAGCCAGTTAATACATTCTAAACTCCTTTAGGGCTGGGTCTTCTATGAACTTTCAAAACCCAGAGGATAAGCCAGTAAATGAAAGCACACAGTTAATACACATGAAGAAAAATAAAACCTAGTTGCTGCCTTCCCAAGCCACTCTCCCAAGTTTATGGGGAATTTTTACTTTATAACTTATTTTCAGTTTAAGAGGAAAAATGTCCATGCTAGCTTCCACAAAATATACAGTCTTTATACCCTGTATCATATATAAGAAGCCCAAATCTGTTGTTCAGTGTGGCCAACAGATTAGACAGAAGGGGTTTCTGCTTTCTGGTATCCCAGCCATGTGGTGCTAGGTGGGAGGTAGCAGGTATGTTTTCCTGGCTTAGCAAAGTTAGGTCTGCCTCTGTTGTCACTTCTTTGATGTCTCTTTCATGGTCACGATGCAGCCAATTTTTCTCTAGTCAGGTTGTTATGGTTAAGGCAGCTGGAAGTAGACCATGTTGCATGAGCCTCATTGGCCTTTTTCCTTTTATACCAAGGGGGAAAGTTTCCAGGAATTTCCTGAGTTTTTTTTTTAAGCTCCTGAACCAAAATGCAGTATGTGTCTTTTCCTAGTTTCACAGTGTCCTTGAAAGAAGCAACGCATATATTTCCAAACTTTAAGATAGTCAGAAACAAGGGCAAAGAGTTGGGAATAGCTTTTAGTTGTCTCTAGTGTCTCCCAAAATTCAATCAAGTTTGATTTTCTAGTTTATGTCTTTATGGTATGGATAGAAGCCAGAGGGCCTGGATTGAATCCTGGGCCTGCTACTGACCATTTGTGAATTCTGTCAACATATATAACTAAGATCCACAGACCTTTTATAGTGATGAATTAGGTACATTGATGATTGAAAGCAAAAATAAACATCCTCATTCCCACTGCTGCATGAACAACAGCAACAAAATTGGCAATTAATAAGGGAAGCTTTTGAGAATATGCCACCCCCTATTTGTCTTCGGTCAGGAGGCTGTAAGTGTGGCTAGATGGAGCTGGAGCCATGCCTACAGGTAAGAATGGAAGAGACCCAAGGTGAGGCATTATCAGACATGCATCTTCAGCCTTGAAATTGCTTCTGAGGACATCAGCAGAGGTTCTCTGGGCCACCATCACGAAAGGCAGACACACCTTTCCAAACGCATCCTTCGTGGCAGACCCTGGGAGTAGTAGCAGAATGACCAGCCTTTCTGTGTGTCACAGTCACAGCTGACGTGCACAGCTAAGTTGGATGGAAACACACTGAATGGAAGGGCAGGCTTCACACAACCTAGTCCTGACCCATTAGTGATTTAGCCCTCAGAAATTCCGTTTGCCTTTTCTATATTTCCAGCAAAATGATCACATGATATGGTCAGTTAAAAAGTCAAGTGGGTTGGAACACTGAAGCCTGGTATTTAGGAATGGAGACACGAAATGGAACTTACTTGCCTATCCTTTCTGTGCACGCTGATACAGGCTTGCTACTCAGGTTAGTAGGATACAGGGTCCCCTAAGAAGCTTTTAGGGATCTGCTGCTGCTCCCAGATATCAGCTTTGGGAATAAGGAATGCATACTAGAATGGGCAAGGAAGGTGAACTCCTCTGCAGGTTAGTTGTTTAGAATGATACAAGAGTTAGAAGGTTCACGATGATATTTATACTGAGACACTAGCCGGCCCAGCCTATCTAGACTGGCAGCAATCTATTTGCAGTGTATCTTTAAAGAACTTGTACCTGGGAAATGTTTGCTCATTTATGGAAAGGGGAACTTAATCTGATTCAATGGCTTTAATTACATTGAACTCGTCAAAATTGGTGTTTGACTCTTCGCCATCTAAAATGCAGTGAACAAGCTGGTTGATGGTGGCACATGCCTTTAATTTCAGCACTTAGGAGACAGAGGCAGGTGGCTGTTTGTGAGTTCGAGGCCAGCCTGGTCTACGAAGCAAATTCCAAGACAGACAGAGCTTTTACACAGAGAGACTGGTCTCTAAACAAACAAATAAACAAATAAAAGAAAATGCAGTGAGTACCCACAGATATTTTTCCTCCATGAGAACAGGCCAGCTGTACTGTGACAGTATTTTAGGATGCTAGTCCCAAAGCTGATATTCAGTGTTTGGTTCAAGGAAAACTTTGTTCCCCTATTTGCTCATTTTCAAACAGTTACACTTCATGTGGTTGGCCATCCAGCTGCCGTCTAACACCTTGCCTTGGCTTCTTATGAATGCCACTGTTGGGGAACAAACCCTGCAGCTTCCTGGCTTATACGCACTATTCGAACACAAGACAAGAGTGGGGTGGACTCACTTGCCCCCTGGACAAAGAGGTGAAGGTTTTCAGAGTCATATCCAGAGGATTACATTCTCCTCCCCTTAGCAGGGCAGTCGTGCTGGTCGAGTGCTGCCTGCTCTAAGCTAAGGAAGGTCCCGCAGTTCTAAGCTGAGGAAGCTTGCCACTCGGGGATGCAGTTTCTTACATGAAGACCAGTCATCCCTTGACAAGGCCTTCTCTTTACTTGGTCAACACTGCCAAAGACAGCATTCTTTCCCTTGATGCCTTTATTCATGTGAAATGTTCATTTCAGAATAATTTCATTCTAAAGCAAAGGGAAGAAAATACCTAGTGGGGAAGACATATAGCATTTACAGCTGAGGAGATGAGAGGCATGAGCAACGCTTACGCTCTTACACTCTTTTGACTATTTAACATTAATTAATCATCTAACATTAATTCATTAATTTATCTAGCACAAATTAACGTTAGATAAATTAATTTATTTACTCATTGTGGATGTGCATGTGTCATGACCAACATATGAAGTCAAAAAACAGCTTCCCTCTCAGGAGTCTGTGTTCTCCTCCCACTTAGTGACTTCTGAATATCTGGCTTAGGTCTTGTCAGCAAGTGCCCTTACCCACTGAGCTATATCTCACAGCCCCTCATAAACTCTTAAAAATTTTAAAAAATAGGAATATTTGCATGTCTTATACATGAGAGCACCAAACAGACTTATTATTTCAGAAGGAGACCAAAGAGCATATATCTTTCCTTGTGTGTTCAGAAAAAGAAAGGTTCTTTGAGACAGGGTTTCTCTGTGTAGATTTGGTTGTCATGGAATTGTCTATATAGACCAGGCTGGCCACAAACTCCTGGAGATTCACTTACCTCTGCCTCTCAGAGCTGGGCTTAGGGTTATGTGCCACCACTGCCTGACTAGGAAAGGTTCTTGAAGAAAAGTTTTCTGTTTGTTTGTTTATTTGTTGGACATATCCATGCTGCTCTGAAACTTGCGATGTAGATCAGGCTGGCTTCACACTTCTAAGACCTTGATGCCTCTATCTCCTTGGTGGTGAGATTAAAAATAAGCTAAAATTTAAGTTTTAAGTCTAAAATACTGTGCTTAAGAGATCTATAAAACAAAAATGCCTCTGATCTATACAACTCACTTTCCCAAGGATAGATAGATAAATTCCTGCAATGCTGGGGGCTGTTGTTCACATAAGATAACAAGCCATGTGTTTTTGCTTTTATAATCAAACTTGAGTGCCCCAGTTGCATGGGACGTACTTGATCACATGTAGACTACAGGTTCTTAGGCAGGAAGTACGTCAGGATGTATGCTTGCCGCCATTGAATGAAAGTAAAAGTATCCTTGTGGGTTTTGCCTTTATGAGCCCTTGATTAACGTAGTTCATCACCATATTTTGGGAGTCCAGGGTATGAGCCTGGACAGTGCCCATCATTCTGGCCAATAGTTAATAAAGTTTGCTTCGAATTTGGATCAAAAATTTTGATAGTGTTTTTTGTCTTGCTTGGTGGGATTAACACGCCCTATCACCCCTGGCCCAGAAAATTGGCTTTTGAATTGTTAGATTACTGTATAGTAATAAGGGCAAAGGGCATTGCTAATACAAACAAAAATATGTAGTCTGAATGTGGTGGAAATCATGGAAGAAGGTTGGGCTACTCTCTGAAAATGCACATCTTTATTCCATCGAAAAACTTTAGAACATGAGTGTTTATTGCATTAGCCATCAGCATGATGTCATTGTCATAACTCTTCACATGGATAACTTCTGGAAGATTCCAGAGTAATGGACACTCATTAGAGAAAAAGAGAAAAGGTAAAACATAACATCAGAAACAACCATAAACCCACAAACTGCAGAATCATTGCTCACGGGCCTTCTAAATGACTCTTTGTGGCCTTTAAAATTATTACATGGTGAACATGCTTGGCTAGAGGATCAATGCCTGGACTAAATCTAACAATTCTCTACTAATTAGCCGAGGGCCTTTGAACAAGTTACAAGAAGATACACACAAGATGGTAAATATTCAATCTGTTTTATGATGGACCAGTTGTTCTGAGAATCCTCATTTATTATATCACAAAGATCCAGATATGTAGATGGAAATGCCACTTCTTTGTGTCATCAAACACAGTTCCAAAATATGTTTGGAAACTACCTGGAATCACTCTGTTGTAAAAACGGGGCAGTTTTCCTAGTGTTAGTAACTGGGATACTAGCATAAGACCATTAAATAGCTTTTAAGAAGCAAGAATGAGAAGCAACCTCTCATATTCTACAGTGAATATAGATGCTGAGTGTGACAGTCACTCCTGACCAGACAGGATGAATGTGCATGATGGTGAGAGGGACAGAGGGAAAGGCTAAGATTCTATCCAATTTGGGACTTCTGAGCTGGGGCAGTGGTACTGAGCACATCCATGACAAACACCAACTTTAGGTAACTACTTGGACAATTAACATCCCCAGTCCATATAGGGTGGGCCACTAACCCAGAGGCTGGAGTTATCTGGGAGGACTTTAGTGCAACTTTCCCCTGCCCGCAGTTTGCCGGATTGTCCTGTGCTCGACCTAAACCTGCCATACTTTATATAGCATCGAGGGTGAAGAAAACATTGATGACAATGGGCGAAGAAAACATTGATGCTTGCATTTTAATAGTCAAAGGTTTTTAATGTCAAGTTCTTAAACATATCAACATGAGATTTGTGATCTCACAAATCTTATGATCTTATAGTCAAGCAACAAAGAATTCTGGCGATTTGTCAGAAAATAACTTCTCAGTCGATTAGATCCAAATGTATTGCTCCCAGAGAAAATTTTAAAATAATATTTCTTCAACTTATTCATCAGAATACATCTGACATATTGGCTAAAATATATCTAATGCACAGACTCCTTATGAAGATTTCAACAGTCCATGAACTATGCATATCAAGGCTCCTCTCTCCACAGATGTCAAAGGGAACCTCATTCCTCAGTATTGAAGAATTCATGGCTGAAAGTACACTGGCTCTAACTTTGAGAAAGGAGGAAATTTTAACCTAGCTTTAAGATATTTAAACTATTCTTCATATTTATTTGGTGAAAACAGTAACACTATTAGTATTAATTAGATTTTGGCTAACACCTCTTGTCCCCACTTCTACCTAAACTTTTCATTGCTGTCTTCAAAGAAACTGAAGGAAAGCATGTGACTATTTTGCATAAAGCTTTATGGCTGATTCATGAGGGCCTTTGGGGTCCAGCCTCAATGCCTGATTCAGTGTTCAGACTGGACACTACAGCGAGCAAAAGGAAATTTTCTTAGGGTGTCTCAGGGCAAACAAATGAATCTCTCACTCAGTGTTCTTCCAAATCAGCCTCTCTATTCTTCTGCTTCTACTATAATTCTCCTATCCTACTTTTAATTTCTTCTAGCTTCTTCTCCCTTAGCCTCCAAACTTTCTCCCTCTAAGGAAGCTTGGAGCAATAAAATATTGTGAGAGTTTCCTATCATTGCCCAAAAGCACATTCCTAGGTAGGTAAATAAGGAGCTGAGCCATATAAGCAATACAAGGATCCAAGGTTTCAGGAGTAAGACTCTGACTAGATGGGGATAGTGGGTGTTGCCCAGTGGCAACTTTGAGATATATAGATTTATTGTTAGCAGACTTGACAAGCGAAGAACTGGCATGCTTGTCTTAGGGTGCTTTGTGTAGCAACCTTGGTTGGACACCTGTGACTCCGACCTTGTACATAGCTGTAAGGTTTTAAATTTATGATCCATTTACAAAAAAACTCTTTACTCTAGTTTGAACTTGTTCTGAGATAAGAATCAGCTAATGGTGTGCAGTTAGTCTGAGCAAAAGGAACAACGTAGGCTTTTAAATGTGTATAGTCCTGATAGGACAAATAGATCTAGTCATGAAGCATGTCCTAGTATATTTTCTATATAGCAAAATTATGAAGTTTAATGAGACATCATCTTTCTAATCACCCAGATATATGTGTCCATAAGATTGAGATGTAATAATAATATTACACACACACACACATATATATGTGATTACACACATGAGATTACACACTACAATACAGGCATTAGGTTGACACCAATCTGCTTTAGTGAATGGAAACAACAGTTTCTAGAGTTTATGATTCTTCAGGCCTTTTCGGGACAGGATTAACCTCCACCAGAGAATTATACCTCTGGTGATTGACACCTGAATTATCAATTGTCATGTGATGTATATTTCCACAGCCTCTGACAATGGATACCTCTTGAAGGGCAGGGACCTCCTCAAAATCATTGTTACCTAACACCTTGGCTACCTTTAGTTCTGTCTTCAAGTGAATAGAGTTGCTTGACAGAAGCCTGTGGTGGACATAGAGAAGAAACTCCCAGCTCATTCTTCAAGGAAGGACTTGGTGACCAATAAGAGGAGTGCAGATCAAGGGCAAGTTGCTTCCAGCTTCTCCAGGCTTTCTGTCACTGGCACCATCACAAAGTCAGATGTCCCAGCCCTTTACGGGCAGCTCCCATTGACTGACGACATAAAAACGTGTAGGACTGGATGCTTTGGTCCAAAGTAAGACATTTCTCTGCAGAACGCTCTTCTTGGGTCCTAGGACTTTGTGCCGGGGTGTAGAAAGCATGCAGACTTCCTTCTCTGTCCTACCCTGTGTCTGCTGGCTGTCTCTCAGGTGGGTGGTATGTTGTAGGAGTCTGCTTGCTGATTCTCAGAGGCTCAGCCCTGAAAGAACCGCACAGAAACTTTATTAATTAAATCACAGCTTGGCCCATTATCTCTAGCTTCTTATTGGCTAACTTTAACCACTTTCTATTAATCTGTTTATCTCCATGTGGCTGTGGCTTACTGGGTAAGGTTCAGGTGTCTATCTCGGGTGGGGCTACACGGCTTCTCCTGACTTCTTTTTCCCAGCATTCAGTTTAGTTCCCCCCAGCAAGTGCTATTCTGCTCTGCACAGGCCCAAGACTGTTTCTTTATTAACCAACAGTATTCACGCATACAGAGGGGAATCCCACATCAGTGGTGCCTCATAAGTCTGTTATGCTAGGCTTGGGTAGGAATCTGCTGCAGAACCCAGCTCCTGACAGCTTTTTATCTGTCTGTTGACCTGTGTCACATGACCTTCCTTCCTTCCTGGGTTTCCTGAAGCAGAATTTCAGGCAATAGCTGTATGTGCATAGCTCAGACTTGGTATTAGAGAACTTTATTTTTGTGAAAGACTTTTGCTTCTGACTTTCTTCCTCATGCACGATAATTCCACCAACAGACAGAGAGATGAGATATGCTACCTGTTGGCAGAAAGTCAGTACTCTCTTGATGGGCTAAAGGCCTTTCACTCTAGGGCACTGGAGCCAGTTTGCAAATTCTGAGAGATTTTACCCAATATGCCAAAGACCAGGGTTAAAGCCACTCTATTTCTGGACCTGGGTGGAGGAGCACATAACTTTGAGAAGAGTACGGAAATCTAGGATGAAGGGTGAAGAAAATGCACACATCTTCCTTTTTGTTTCCCTGGGAGGAAGGGAGCATTGAGACTGCAGAACAGGAGGCTTGCTCACAATGGCCTCTGAAGAGAGGCAGCACTCTGCTGAGCAAAGGACGCACTGTCTGTGCAGACTGTGCATAACAGCGCACACACACTGTAAGGTGTGTGTCTGTGCTCTGAAGCTCTGTCATCACTTAACATCCTCACACGTGCAGTGCTTCGCTCTGCGGCTGTTCCTGTGTTTTAAGAGGCCCGAGCCATCTGACACACACAGGGAAGTGGCGTGAGTTTTATGTGAGACTTAAAGTTCTGTGAAGGAATAAATGGTTTTGCCCTTGATCTTCTCATTGAAATCGCTTTAATATTAATGTGTTATTTAAAAATGCATCATTTGCCTCCAAAGTAGCTCAGTGGGCTGCATTAGAGCCCATAGGCAGTTCAGGAGGCCCAGGGTAAAGCAGAGAATTGCGATTTATCATACGCTACTGCTCAAGGATCAGAACTTTAAGCACAACTTGGAAGGGAGGAGGGGGTTCACCCTACTTTCTAGGATTAGTGTGGCCAAAATGACCTCATTCTTGGGAAGCTACCACACAATGCTGCTTGGTTTTAAAGATCTAATTTTCCTATTTCTATCTTTAGCTTTGTCACATGTACCTCCAAGTAGAACACACCTTGTGGCTTGCTTCCAAGCAAGTACAACTGTTATAAACACAGAGACGTGAGAAACTTTTTTTTTTTTCGGTATCTTTGCTTGCTTTGTGGCTGGCTTAAAATACTACTTTTGTTTCTAAAGAGGCAACATACTGAAAGACACATTTCCAGCCAAATTTATGGATGGCGTCTATTCCCACCTTCATGCTGTACTGCTAAAATTATAGGATTAAGCTACAGCCAGACACATGCTATAACTACTGTAGCAAAGAAATATAGATTCTATGTGGGAAGCTATAGACGCTGAGATAAAAACCATGAAAATGTAAGCGGAGCGACTGAGCTTGAACTCAGCAAAAATATTCGTTCTGTTTAGTATTTGTTATTCTCAGATGGTAAACCAGAGGAAACTGTGCAGGAGAAATGAAACAAGTTTATTATGAAAATAAGCATGACACTGAAGATGTATTCAGGTACCATATAACTGTCTGACAGGGCATGGCTAACTCCGTGCATCATCAGGCTGGGGCTGCAAGCTGGATTCGGCACAACGCAGTTTGTGTTTTTCCTCAACTATTCTTGTTCTATTTTGCTTGGAATATGCCCACACCACTCTAGTATGAATAGTGCCTAGGAATCATGTGTTTATTTAGAGTGGGAAGTTAGTGAGTGAGAAAAGAAAATATGTTAGGTAATAAAGCATGTTTTTCCTTTCCTGTGTTTATAGACTCAAGTAAATATTTTTTTTTCCTTCAAAAACTCACAGGATGACCTAGCACACTTCACAGTGAGGCTGTTTTTCTTTCCTTTCTTCATTTATTTATTCACAAGCAGAACATGTAGATAGTTCAGTGGCTGAACATTTTCCTAGTATGTGCAAAGCCCAGAGTCCAATCCTTGGAATTTCAAAAAACCAAGAGAAAAAAGTTTGGACACAGGCAAACCAGTTATTAATCTTGTATTATAGAGACAGGGAATAGAGTTTTGGAAGATGGGGGATGAGTTCCTAGAAGTGTTCTGTTGCTTTCATGCAACTCAAATCATCAGTGAGCAATTGACTGTACTGTGGTTTCTCCTTTCCTGTATGCTTGTCTTCTCCATGTAACTCTAGTAGCCTTCCCGGTGAGAACTGAGCCCTGTGGCTTGGTTGGAAGAGGGATAGCCACTAATATAGGGCAAACAGGCCTTAGAAGGACTGGTTCACATTCACCCTCTGTTGTCAGCCTGGTTTCTCCAGGCTGCTGGAAATCTTTAGCACACCTGGTCTTAGACCTCTGTCTTTCCACTTCCTGCCCCCACTTCTTTCTAGTATACGACTCTGGCTAAGGACCCAGCCACTTAGATTCAAGGCTGGCCTTAATGCAGACTGAACTAGTTGTAGAGCTATTTACATTCTCAAAAGACCCATTTCTAAAGAGGTAGCTACCTGAGTTTCAAGTAAGCATAAATTCTGAAGAACACTATTCAACACAGTGAAGACGAGAAGCTGGAGAAAATGCCTAAGTTTGTCTGTCTTGAAACAGACAAAGGGGAGTTCAGACAGCACCAGTTCCCAAGGTGTTAGGAGAAGAGCCAGAGAGGATCAAGGACAGGAACATTTCCTCTCCTCTGTCTTTTACTTTCTCCTTCCTGCCTTCTCTTCCTCCCTCCTCTCCTTTTTACAAAGTCTATTTTAATTTAACTTTGTGGAAGAAAAAAATTAAAAACGTGTTCATCAGACGTATAGATGTTTATGATTTATTATGCTTCAAAATAACAATAAAAGCCAAACTTTAATGAATAAAAGATGCAACAGATATTTTTGTAGTTTCTTCAGTTCATTCTGCTCTGATATGTATTCTGTCACCAAGTTATTTGCTGGAGGAGGGAGAGGGGAAGGAAAGGAGGGAAGGACAGGGAGAAAGAAGGAGGGAGGAAGAGGTAGAAGAGGAGGTAGGATAGATGGGGAATAAATAGGCCTGAGTGAAGATAAACCCTTAAGCACACACATGCACACATGTAGTCGTCTATCTGACTGGGTTTTCTAACAGTAATATACAGCACACGAATCTGCTTCCATTCTGTTTCTTCTCTGGACAGCAGAAATCCTGATTTTGATTTTAAGCTCTACCACTGAATGGCAATGGCTTATCAATCTTCCATTATCTGTAAGATAGGAAAAAAATCATACTTTACTCTCTCTTTCAAAACTGTTGTGAGAACTAATTATAATACCAGGAAAAGATGCTGTGTCCTAAGAGGAAAATGTTCTCACACTTGTTCTGATTGCTGTTGAGTCCAAGTGGGAATGGAATGGCTTTTCTAGACTGAGCCTGGGGTCCATCGTCTTTTCCAGCTGTTCAATAAGAACGACTGTGATTTCCTGAAAAAAATACTGCAATATACTGTATGATTCACTTCATTAAAAATATTCCTAATAATCATAAGGACTCTACAAATTGTCTCTATTTTACAGAGAAGTAGTTGAGAAAAAAAAAGATAAAAAAGCACTATCTAGTCAACTAAATCTGATCTTAAAAGTCAGCCAGCATAAAGACAACAGAACCAGCATCCCCTAGTAAATAAAATAGTTTTTACTGTCTTTACTCAAGCAGATTCCTCTGTAATTTTAAACACCCACCTCTCCACTCCCCCCACAAAGATGATCTGTATTTTCCTCTTTTTTCCCATAGCAAAAGTGTTGTGTAAATCCCTCATAGGGTACAAAAAAAATCAATCTCCACCATTATTAGATGGTACTTGAGCTTAATCAAAAAGAATTGTTCAAGAGACTTCTTCAGTTGTGTCTAGTTAGGAGTGGGCTCTGTGCCTGTGCATCTGTGCTGACAGAGTCGGAACGAACCACAAGTATCCTGGACACAGCTTTGCAAACGTAAGTGCTCCCCCATCTTCCCACTTTATCCTCAGATCTGTGCTGCCGCTCTATGATGGCACACAGGGCTTGCTGCTTGCTGCTTGGTTTCTGGTCAGCAAAGACCCAGACCACTCAGGAAGACCTGGGCCCCTGCCAATTTCACGTGCCTCTCAGGGTGGAGAGTGATCTATGAGCCTAAAGAAGATGGAATCTGGGAAGACAGGAACATTCTGTCCTGTTCAACCTTCTGTTTTGATAATGGTTTATAATGTATATGATTTAATAATGTGATTTTGTAAATATATTAAAAGTGTCTTCAAGCCATTGAACCAGTGCAAGAATACTATTTAGCAACATCATGGGCTTGAACTAGCATTTTCAGAACCTCTAATGTGGACTATCTTATTATTAGTAAACTATAAAGGTGATGATTATCTGGTTAATGGAGCCAGTATGACATTAACATTTGGCATTATCTAGGAAAACAAGACAATGTGGAGGCCAGTTAGAGTGATCAGTAGGTGAACTGCTTGGTGTCCGTGAGGATCTGAGTTCCCATCCCAGCATCACTTAAAAACTGGGCAGGATTGCACACAGCTATAATCCCAAATCCAGCAGGGAATTAGAGTGAAGACAGAAGGGTTGCTGAAGCTTTCTGGCCAGCCATCTTAGCAACAAGATGGGAGGTGTGGTGAGAGACACTGACTCACAAAATACAGTAGAGAATGATCAAAGAAGACACCTGGCATTTCCTTCTGGCCTCCACATGTGCATGTACACACACATACACACACACACACACACACACACAGACACACACACGCATGTGCACCCCTACACAAAAGTACACACACGCATATATCCACCCTGCATGTATACACACACACACACACACACACACACACACACACACACACACGTGCGCGTATACCCACAAACACAAAGAATAATAAGAGGAAACGGGACAATATCTTTCACTGATCAATTCCCCATTTTTGTGGCTGCTCACAACTGTGCAGTCTACACAGGGAGGACTGTCAGCGGTCAAAAGACAGCCCTCTTCTCCAGCTACCAGAATCACAGCACAAAATCACTGCAGCTCCGAGTTGATAAAGACCAGACAAAACCGAAAAACTCACTCAAGCAATTAATTTTGATTTAAGCCTATGCAGTATCTAATAATGACTGAGATGAGTTTATCTAAACCAAACGGCGACTTTTTAATGCTCACTTTTCCAGTTAGTGGCTGTTGTGACTTCCTGTGTGACCCCAAGTCACCTTGGATTCCCCTTAATCTCCTAAACAGGCGTGCATATTCTGTTCATTATGCACAGCGCTCTTTTTGCAGTGGTGAGCATTGTCTCACCTCCGCTTGACTTTTGTCAATCTGACAGCCGCCTAGTCCTTTCTTGTGGAATCTTGGGAGGGAGCTTCCATTCCATGGCATTTTGTGGTCGAGGAAACTTATTAGTTACACAAGGTCTATCTTGATTTGAATGTTATATCCCTGTTGTGGAATTGTATTTGGAATTTATTCTAAAGGACTGGGAAGGAATTGTGTTTGTTTTGTTTTAACATTTCTTACCGCGGAACTGTGCTGGAGACAAACCCCAGTGACACACACGCATTCAAACACCACCTTCAGATGTAATATTGATTTACAAAACAACAGTGCACAGCTGCCAAGCTTCACTTGTGAATACAGAAGGTCTTCAATTCCCAACAAATTACTGGCATTTCTACCAATTTACAAATTAGAGTTTCCTCTGACTATCTGATAGTCCTTAATATTCCAGTCACCTTCTTCCTCTTCAGCCTCCCCTCTTGAAATCTGTGTGGGAGGGGGAGGGGAAAAGTAGAGCATTGGAAAATTGGACTGAAAAAAAAAAATCTAGATCAACTTTTATCCTAAGGCAAATTATGCACGGAGTTAAATTAAACCACTATATGTACTTGTAGATTGAGGAATCAGAGGTGGAGGAGGGGTCAGAGACACTGAGATCAAAGTTTCTGTTCTTTGAACAAAATCCCTTTGAAAAGCCCCCATGCCACCTATTCTGCTTGTTAATGTTTTGACTGGGAGTGTCTAGCGGTTTTATCCGCTGCAGAATATTTTTAATACCATATTTTATTTTATTTTCTGTGTGCAGCTCGCTCTACTTAGCAGAGTGCCAGACCCCTTTGCCAGCTCTGTTCTATGTCTCTTAAGGGAATATTTTTGTTAATTGCAAATATTTGATTGACAAACATAGGATGCAATTAGTAGTCGGGCACAGTAGGAATGTGCACTGAACTGGATCCCTGAACCCACGGATCTCAACTCTCTCAGCTTGATCTGAAATCGACTTGAGCATTTCAACCATATGTTTGCTTCAAACTTTCTCTTGCCTGTGAACATTGCTTATTTCCCCAACGTACCTTCTTTTCACCTTGGTCCACCCAGGGAACTAATTCCTCCACGCTCGAGTCCAAGGAAGAAAGCAAATTCTTTACAAGTTTCACTCTGGTGGGGCTCTTTGTCCACGGAGGTAAAAATGAATGAGGACAAGATTACACATGCCAGCTTCCTTCTCCAAAGTCCTGGGTCAATGAAGAATCTGACCTCCTTTGAATTTAGACATTTTCTTTTCTTAACTTTTTTAAATAACCTGCCGCCCTCCCCGATCTTTGCCAGTTTGCTTCTGTATGTTTCCAACAAAATGAGCTCTTGGCTTTGTCTCCTTAAAGTATGGGAAAGAAAATTCTGTGTTTAAAAATCCCTGTTACTATGTAAGATATTTTTATGCCATAAATCAATTGGAAGCACAGGAGTCTGGCCATCATTCTCTTATAATGTCTTCCTTCTCCAAGTAGTAATTAAAACACAGAATTTGAGAGGACATAGACAACTGTAAGCCTTAAATACTGGCTTGCAAAAGTCTTAAGAAATGTTGTTTTCCTAATAAGAAATAAAATACAGGAGGATTAAAAAAAACTGAAAAGATTATATGGAAGAACTGGGTTTGGCTCTAAAAGACACTAATAGTTTTGTTTTGTTTTTTTCTTTTCAGACTGATGTAGTTTGCATTCCGTTTGGGGGATGAGATGTACAATATGAGTTGCTTTCTCTAAGGATAAGCAAATAGACATCAGAGTCGCACGGAAAGAGATAAGAAATCTCTCAAGGCTGCAGGACAGCATACGGCATGCTCAGGAGCTTCCTGCAAGTGCGTGGCAAATGACGAGGGGCCTTCAACAAAGATGGGGAACCTGAAACCCAGGGAGATTTTAAATTAGTTCAAGGACACACTGGAAGTGCTTGGTGATATGGAAATATAGGGCAGGAATCCTGACATGCAGCCGACGAAACCAAGATGCTCGTCAGGTCTGTCAATTATAACGTGCCACGTTCCAAATAAAGCCTTAAAAACAAGCATCTTCAGGCTACAAGGAGCTGCTGCAGCTCATCTTGACCACCCTTCTGCCTCTAGAAAAACTGTTAATTTTTCTTTAAGTAGCAGCATGCTCCAAACGTACAAATAAAAGATGCCGGTGTTGCTTGGATTTTATAAGATGTCATGGAAGCGCAGAGCAGCAATCAGAGAAATAAAGAGGCAATCTCGTGTTCTCTTGTTTCTCTCCTTTTCTCCTTGGAATGATCATTCCAAGCTCAGTGACCATGAAAAGATGTGTGGTGAATCTGACTTACTGCTCAGAGCACCGACCTGGGAGGCTCACCAGGTGCCCAGGTGCCTCTGGCTTTCACCCTTTTTCAACACAGTGTCTAAACAGATCTCATCAGCGAAGAACCCCTAACCCGGGAAGCTCACCACTGTGGTGTGACAGAGTCTTAGAGGTGAAGGGGAATACAAAGATTTACCCACTCAACAGATTAGCATCAGAGGGCGAGAGGATTGCTGACTGCTTTCTATAGCTGGGGGTGATTTCCATAGCCTGCAATGTTTTAATGGTTCCAGAGGGGTAATTTAGGAGGGGCCAGGGGACGCAGGAGAAATAAATACAAAGAATAAGCTGAAGTAACTTCTCTGGTGGGCACGAGGGATCTGGTCATAGAAAATCAACATTGGGAGCGTAGGTCGGGGTGTCTGGCAGAAGAGAACGCTGCATACTTTAGAAAACAATTACAACTTGCATGGTATATTTCTTACCAAGCTACGTGGTAGGAAACAAGTAATGTGCATGGTCGGACTTCTACATCTCAAGGTATGCTTCCTCTCTGTGCTGTTCTGGAGCACTCCCGGCCCCTGCAGAATCAGCTCTCTTCTCAGTGTTGACTTGCGTTGGTTTGTTAGTTTCTGGCCACTACATGAACTCCCACCTAAGGTAATAACAGTAGCAACGTTTGTGGGGTACAGAGCACAAACTGACTCTTGAATATCCTAAGTTACAGGCTTAAAACTTCAAGTTCATATGAGTAGCCCATATTTTGAAGCTAATAATAATAATAGGCATGAGTCGAAGAGAAGAAGCCGGTAGCAAGGACCAAACTGTTCCCTGAAATATTTGAGGAGTTCCAGGAAGAACTTTAAGGCCCAGGAGGGCAGGCAGCTGAGGTGAGACAGTGGTGAGCATTTTGCTTCTGTCTGGCGCCCTGGAGTATGTTCATATCAAACACGTCTTCTAAACTGCAGTCTTACACACTGCTGTTTTGTGTGACTAACATGTGGCTGCAGTGAAAACACTCTCGTCCTAATGGTGAGCACTAGCTATTCCCTGTAGGATGTATTTGAATTAGAAAGAAAACTCCCTACAAAGCAGTGCTTCTCAACCTGTGGATCGTGACCCCCTGGAGGATCACATATCCGATATTTACACCACAATTCATAACAGTAGCAAAATTACAGTCACGAAGTAGCAATGAAAGAATTTTATGGTTGGGAGTCACCACAACATGAAGAACTGCATGAAAGGGTCGCAGTGTAAGGAAGATCGAGAATCACTGCAAAGCATCCACTACAAATAACATGGTCTTCTTTTCCTGAAGCTCTCCTGTGCCAGGGATATTTCAGAAGCTCAATTATGTTCTAGGAAGAGTAACAGAAGCTAAATGTGACTTCCTGAGGCCAGGAGTGGTCTGTTCATTGATGATTTCCTCACCGGAAGAACAGTGCCTGGAAGGGAGTCTGTGGCCCAAAACCATTGGTCCTTGATTCACAGCCCACCGTCAACTTCCATGTGAACGCATGGGTTAATGGGACCCTCAACCTGCCCCCTAGCTGCGGTTAAGGACTCTGAGAAGTGAATACCTTAATGTTTTCTTTTCTACATCAAAAGCAACTTAATTCATGTCATCGTCCCCATCCGGGGTGTCGGAAAGAACTACCCCAGCAATAGACAGCACATTTGAAGCCAGTTAGTTCCTGGGGTATTTTATAGCCAGACCCTTGTTTCTCATGCTGCGGTAATTCTAGGAGGGTGAAGAAGATCCGACGTGCACCAGAAGGCTGCGTGCACACTTGAAGTCTTCCTTGCCTCTCCAAGGAGAGCCTCCGCATCATTTCCATTCCTCTCAAAGCAGCACCGAGCCATCATTTATCCTGAAGGGTCTCACAGAGTTCCGGTTTGTCATGCAAAGTTTATTGATTCTTTTGTAGCAGTTTTGTTTGGAAATTAATTTGGAATTTAAGCAAGGACCTTTTTGAGAAACACTGAACATCTAATTTTTTATGCCGAGCCTTCTGAACATTTAGTAATGGGGTCTGAGTCACACTGAAATGGAAGCTTCATTTTCCGCTCTGAATCGTACACAATACAATTTTACCTATAAAAGACAGCCCATCTCTGTAAACTTGGGAAATATAAATTTGTAATTTCCCCCTTCTTAGAGTCAGCCATACAATGCAATTACCATAAGAAGATTGCTTTAAACATGCAATTATAAATATGGCATGATTCTATAAATTATCTGTAATTTATTTATAAATCTACTGCAAAAGCTAATGTTTAACACATGCACATATTTTTTATATTCCTTTTCCTTTCAGTTCTGTCATATCATTAGATAAATATACTTAATGAGGGTTTATTATAGAAATAAAATTATCTAAACAGCATTGTATGGTCTACTGTATTATGAAAGTTACTTTAAAAGCCTATTAAAGTCTTGGCTTGGGCTTGTCCAAGTCTGTGTAAGGGAGGATGATAAGGTAGAAGACAAATCCCATTTTGATTATTCAGTCAAATGCATTCTTGTTTATTACTCAGTCAAACTGCTCTTCCCTTTTAACTAGCCTGTGTCTCTAAGTTAGAGTCAGATAAAACTACAAGTCAAGAGAATAATTTATTCATGAATGGTTGATGGTGTTTAAAAGCTACCAGGTTTAAAGATGAGTTATTTTTACCTACTGAAAAAAAAACCCACAGGATAAATGTGGATACATGTGTCCTACAAAGCCTTAAGCATCATTTAACTTTTCTGAAGAGGAACATATTATGAACTATTAGACAAATGTTCCGTTCATTGTCAGCCACTTGATGCGGGAGTGTTGGTAAAGTGAAATATTCACCGTGTTAACTATTAACACATATTAAGTTAAATATTCACCGTATAACTCCATGTTAAGGAGTGTTTTGGGTATTTTGGTGAAAATGGGTTCCCCCAATAATTGATATTTTTATATCTTGTTATTTTGTGGCAAGAAAGGGCTCATATACCTGACTTTAATTCACATGATAAAAACTCAGAGACATCAATGAACTCTCCTCCTTACCTTGAGTTCTCGGATCTAGTTCTAAACAACCCTGCCCATCACCTCTGAACTGCTCACTGGTACCATACTGGGGACAACATGATCATACAAATGGCATATTATTAGGAAGACATGGAAGCAAATGTTGAGAAGAACTTTAAAGTGATTCTTCCTGATTCTCCATCAGAGCCGTGTGAGCATAGCTACATGGCTCAGGGGAAACAGTAGGTGGGTCTGGAAAGGCTTTAGCCTCATGATGACAGTAATGGCATGTGTGCTATCCAGAGGCATCAGGCACCCCAGGTCCTGGAAGTTTTCCTGGCAGGTGACTGTATTATTCTCAATAATCTTTAAAGGACAACTTGGGCAAGTGCTGAAAACTCAAACACCCAGACATTCTCTTCAGAAAAAGTAGTTTGTAAAGTGAATGCAGTAATATATCCCCAAATTAAGGTCTCACTCAAAGCTTCAACAAGTCAAAATATATTTTTAAAGAGAGATAAAAGTGAAAGACTTGGGCTTCCGATCAATACTGATCAGATATGCCAGGTATTGTGGGGCCATCCATGGGCGTTGCAGAGAACTCCAGGAATCCAAGTGGGGAAAATTGGGACCCAAGGCATGTGAGACACATGCTTTTCAGTTGCACCTAATATGAAGCTATATGAATATATGAAGAAATAAATTCAACATATGTAGGTATATATTGCATGCCCACACATAAGTATATATTACACACACACACACACACACTAATACAAATTCCAGTTCCTTGAACTATGAGTCATCACACCACACAGGTTCACATGACTGAATGTGGGTTTACTAAGAAAGGTTTCTGAGTGCGTAGGAACCAAAAGTTAATTTAAAATCAAGTGGTCCGTGAGTCCATGGTGCTTTTGGCAGCAGTTAGGCTGTGTTCTATGACTTTGTTTTGGTTTTTTGAGACAGGATTTCTCTGTATCCCTTTGCCTGCCTAGAACTTGCTCTGTACACCAGGCTGACCCTGAACTCAGAGAGATCTACCTGCCTCTGCCTCCGCCTCCTGAGTGCTGGGATTAAGACATGTGCCACCGCCACCCAGCTGTGTTTTATGACTTTAAACAGCCTTGATTCTGAATGCACAAATGTGCACTCTGCAGGCCACCATGCCTCACAGTGCCAAGAATGATGCCTGAAACATTCAGGGTCAGGTCTGAGAACACTGTGTACTGTGAAGTGGAATGTTTTCCCTGTGTGGCTGCGCTGTATTTGTCCTAGAGAATCCTAATGGGCAGCATAGGGAACGGCTCAGTGGGTAGGAACTCTTTCTAGACAAGGATCCCAAGAATTCAAGTTGGGTATGGCTTTCTATGCTTGACACCCCCACAATGGGGTCCAAAGCAGAAGGACTACTGGGGCCTACTGTCTTAAGCCTAGCTTAGCCCTGTGTCAAGGGAATATGACAGAGAGTGATAGAGGTCACCTGACACTACCGTCTAGCCTCCACACATCCATGCAGAGGCACACATGCAGCATGTCCACACGTACCCAAATGTATAACACACATACACAAGCGTAAGAGAAACCTAATGCCTCACTTATAGAAAATAAAGATTTTAGTACTTAAATTACATTTGATACTTAAATATAATTTCAATAATAAATATTATAATTCTTCAGTACATATGTATTAAATTAGCATATCTTTAGATTCTTGGTTTTTAAAATTTCTATTTTTGTATTGATTTGGGTTTCATAAAAATCATTACATAAATTTTGACTTGGGATTGGGACAGAATTTCCAACAGTTTCAAAAATGAACCCAAATATGCAGATGCCATTTTGAGCTATATGTTGATACATAGAGGTGTCCTTGGTATTAACAACAATAAAATAAAAATATCAATTTAAAAAACACTGAAATGCTCTCTATTTTACAGTATCAAATATTAAGCCAAGGTTTAATTCTTTGTGTAAAAACAGGCATAGCCATCTTATTAATAAGCAATTTTGTTTTCTTCTTTAACCAATGACAAATTTATATACATATATGTATGTATGTATATACGCATATATATACAAAAATTAATTTTAAGTATATCATTATGATTTATTGTTTGCAAATGTTTGCTCCATGTTTTTATTGTTTTGGACACTATGGGCCATGTAAAAAAGGTCTCAAGTGACGAGGATGACAATTGGGAAAGTTCTAGAATCCCAGTTATGTGCCAGCTGTGTGTAACATGCATTATATACATAGGTGTGCATACATAGGCTTAACATTTCTGGGCTTAATGTTACTACACACACCTAAATATCTAAGACTAGAGCTTTTGAGAGAAAGCTTTTGCTAAGGAGTCCAGACTAGACTTGAATTTGTAATCTTCCTTGACTGTCTCTGCCCCCTTCATGCTGGTATTCATGGCATATGCTACCACATGGGAGAGGGAGGGAGAGAGAATTCCTGAACCCGTGGGTAAGGACAAGTGAAGAAGACCCTAGCTGTGATTTGGTTCCGTATCGTGAGTGTGGCAAACAAGTGTAGCTATAATTCTTCTCTGCTGGGCGTGTTTTCAGAGCCCTGCGTGGGGATTTATCTACATACACCGAGCCATTTATAACACTGCCGCTCATTAGCAAGCTTGCCTCTGTCTGGATGGGGATTCAGGCAGACATGGCTGAATTGAGACTCTTAGCGAAGAGAGACAAACCCAGAAATAGGAATCTGTATCTTCATCTTCTGCCTGTTTAGTGCAGTGGTTTGTGAGTGGAAAGGAAGGAGGGAGGTGGAGAGAGCAAAAGAAGAAAAAGAAACCAGGTGAGGTGGGAGGGACGCTTTTTACATCGCAGGCACCTGGGGCAGGGTGTGTGCATCTTAACCAAACACAGTTGATCTCATCATGCAGTTTCTCAGAAGTATACATTTTGCCCAAAGAAGTTCCAGCCTTTAGAAACTAGAGCTACAGAGGGAAAGCGGAGAGAACTTAAGAAAACAGTTATTATTATTATTATTTTAATCTTTTACATCTATCAGTGAGTTTGAACAAATATTGACATGAACCAGTTAAGGAATTAAATTTGACTGGCAAGCTGCCCTGGCTGTCCCTCAGTCTCACATCCTCACCCCAGCCCCTACCCCCCCCACCCCGTTCGCCTCATCATCCACTGGTTTTTAGTTTGCATCTGCAATTGTTTTCCGTCGGATAATTTTTGCTTCTAAATACTGAGAAAGAATAATCAGGTGCCTGCGAAGTGGTGTCTGCTCATCTCCCCACACGTGACTGCTTCTGTCTGGTGCTTTGTCATGGTGCCTCCAGAACAGACTTCAGCAGCTCCCTTTGTTATTCTGGCCCTGATAAATAAACAGCACAAAATTACCGAACTTATTATGGTAATTGAGAGAAGGGACCAGAATGCTGATCTCGCCCCCCCCCCATTTTCCCACCCCGCGCTCCCCCCGCCCCCCGCATCTCTCACAGGACCGCTGCAAAAGTTGTTCAAACCTGGGCTACAGCCCAGCTGATGTGTAACCCCAACCCCTCTCCTGAAGCCCCCTTCTTTCCCGCAGAACCCCCCCTCTCCCCACACACATACTCTCCGTGATTGTTTTCTGTCCATCTCGAGCTGGGTGTCAGTTCATTTAGATTTACATCAAGTAGTAAATTAAAATAATCACTCAGCAAACACTCTGAGCTCAGTTTTCCCTTTCAGGCAGGAGTTGCGCGAGCTGCTTGAAGCATTCAAGCAGAAAATATTGCTGTCTAGATATTTGTCCTCTGGGTGATAAAGGAGGCATTGTCTTGGGACCCACTCAGGCCTTGGAGCCGCTCTTGGCTGTGCATCACAGCTGTGAAGAGCGCTTTGTTATGTGTCTGAGGACTCGGGTTCAGGACCTTGTTTTTCTAGAAATACCAGACTGATCAGAGCTGCATATGTTCGGGGGAAAGCAGGGGTCGGTGGTTCTCTGTCCGCATTTTTACTAGATTATTCTTGGACAGAACTCTGGGAAAATACCCTGCAGCATGAGCCATCCCCAGAGTTTTGCTTTGTTTTAATTCATTTTTCTTCTGTTTCCTTGTGCCTTTTTGTCCCTGTTCGCACTCTGCATTGTTAAACTCCTAGAAAAAGGGGCCGTTGATCTGCATGAGCCTGAAACAAAGGCTTACAGCATGGCTGCTTCCCCGCTTTGAACCTGGGGCCATAATGTACCAAGTTAGAAACCTGTTCCTTTGTCTTCTCATTACCGCGCGTCTATCCGCCCATTTAAAAATCAAAATGTGGGTTCGGCCACCTGGGATGAAATAGAGTGGGCTAAAGAGTCTTTTCCGCATTTGTAAAAGATCGGTGAAATCTTGGAATGAAAGGAGATGGTGAGGAGAAAACGAAGCAGAATGAATTTTTTTTTTTTTAAAAAAAAAAAAAAGCTAATGGGAGCAGTCTCTAGCTCCTACGGTCACATTGCCTCTCTGGCGCTTTTCTGGTCTGCTTCAGAGTGTGAAGGGGTAAAATATGTGTTGTTCTAAAGGAGAGGGAGCAAAAACATCAAATGATAAGATGAATGGTGACGGGCTTCTGAATGAAAATTGGAATTTTTAGTCAATTATCTGAATTTTTCTGAATAGTTCCACTTGCTTGCTTAATTGACTACTGGTATTGATTTTTAGCTGGATATTTGACATTGTGCTGTATTTGTATTTAAGCCAAGATCACTATAGTGAGTGTGCTATCTGATATATTCTTTATCTTTTTAAATATACACCTTCACTTTTTAAATGTGTTTATTTCAAAATAGAAGCAGAAACATATCATGAAAACCCACAATATTAAATAAATAATATTGACACACAGGTACACATAGGTACACGCACGTACACGTCACATGGTTTTCTCATGAGTGCATGCTTTCATTTTCTTGAGTTAAATGCTTTCCCCTTTGGGGTGTTTTCTTTCTGGAGATCCATGCTGCTCCCAGCTATGGCTCTGTCCTGTGATCCACCATTTGCTGTAAAGCTCACCCTTCTTACAACATATATCTTTTCAGGAAAGGCGTGTCTGCGAGAACCAGGGTGTGTGAGGCTGGCAACACTAAACCTTCAGAAAGACTCACCAGACCAGAGAGAAAAATCAGAGATGGAGTCCAGTCATATAGCGTAGTTTATGCTGTTTTACGTCTAAGTCCTGGTTTAGTTTCGGCATTTGGGTTTAAGGAAGTAAACCTGAGTATTTGGTTCTGATTTGCTTTGGCTCCAGAGTCAGACAGCTTTGTATACTTCTCTGTTTTGCAATTAGGTAAGTCAGTTTATGTGTTCATCTATTCCAGGCCCTCGGTTTCCACATCTGTGAAATAGAGGTATTGTCCCAACACAGATGTTTCTCATATGATTGTTAAAATGATTTGATGATGCTCGATTCATATTAGATGCTAGGGGTGGTATCTGATGCATAGCCAGTGTCCACCACATCTGTCATTAGCTGCAGGTTTATATAGCAAGAACTATAACCTCTGCCAGAATGGGGTTAATCTTATACCTAAGGAAAGCTACCTGAATTGTGTAGATATGCGCCACATTCTTTAACCTGACATTCACATCAGACTCTGCATGTCTTGATGCAGTGTTTCTTATTAGCCATCAGGAAGTGTGAATATGAGTAAATCGAAGGTTTACTTTCTACCTAATAAGATAACTGAGTGACTGAATTTGTGACAATAGAAATAGATTCTCCATCTAAGTCACTTAGCACTGCACATGGCCGGCAGTGCTGCCCCTGGAGGTGTGCGAGTATCAAGGTCGAAAAACTCTTTCTACATAATTAATGCAATTTAAATTATGCTACAAAATCCAAGGGATAATCATTGAGAATTTAGAAAAATGGACAGAGGGAAAAAACTTAAGCTTTTTTTTCTTGTACAATTAATGTGTGCTAATTCTTTTCAGTGTCCAAGATGCCATCTGCTCAGGTACAAGAAACTTCTCTCTACATTTTTTTTCCTTTTCTCCTGTTCATTTTCAGATGTCTTGTTTCACTGTTTCCCCATTGTCACCATGAAACAGTGTGGTGATGCTGTTATTACCGGAAGGTGGTAACGCCTTGGAACCTGTATATACCGAAGCAATATTGAGCCCACGCCTATGGTTCCCTAGCACCCTGAGTTTTAAGAGTAGTTACTATTTTGTTTATGTCTTTCATCACGCGTTGCACCATGATTGCATGCTGGCTCCACTAATTCTCTCGGAGGTCCTTTTTGTGATTCATTGCTGATAACCATAAATGGAAGTCTTGCCAAGCATGTACAGGAAAATGTGAAGAATAAACTCATTTATTCTGTAATGTACATTTAGAGTAATGCGTCTTTCAACAATGCCTTCCCTTGAAGTAACTAGGCTGTAATCCCTAAAATGTGATGTCTTTTTCATGTTGTTTTCAGCCTTGCCTTCAAAAGAGTTCCATTGGTCGGAAGACTAGAAAACAGAATAGAAGACAAATAACCGGAAAAAAATGATTCCATTTGAAGAGAAGTTGTGTGTGGTTTTTTTAAATTGTTATTATTTCCTTTTTTTGTTTTTGGAGGGGTTGTGTTGGCCTTTTTTCATTTGTTTTTTTGACCAAAACTTTCCCAGGATGCTATAATAGTCCCACATCAAAGAGAGGCAATAGAGGACATTAATGGTAAGGATTTGTTGATGTGGGAAGCACTGGTCATGGAAGTCCTAGAGGATGTGGTGGCAGCCACCTGGTGAACTGTCTGACACATGGCACAGAACTTGTGTCAAAGGATAGAATGGTGGAATAGGATGCCAATGATAAGGGACAGTATAAGCAAATATGATTAATATTATCACCCCTATCACCTTTGGTCATTATGCTTTGAAGGTAACACTGTGTTTGGACAGAACATGAGTAGATAATCATCGACCACTCTCATGTCTCACTAAGGCTGGCCATGGGCGGTTGGGAGCCTATAGTCCTAAACTCCTACATCTGAGCTGAAAGTCATTGAAGATCAGTACATCAGGAGCGTTCAGATACCATGTCCTAAAGTACATTGAGCTCCAGGAAAAATAGACTTATTAATCATACCTCTGGACTGGGTGGACTGTGTGACCCCAGGAAAGTTCCATGATGACACAATAAGCTCAAGTTTCAGGGTTCCTGGATCCTTTGATTGACCTCCCAAGGACAGGAGTGAGATGCCGTGACTGATCACCCTGAAGGAGAAGAAGCAGCCAGGACTCACTAGAACTTATATCTGGACTCTAGGAGACCTCTAAACATGCTTCTACTACCCAGATATACAAAGAGAAATCTTCGGAGGTCAAACGAAAAAATGATGAAAGGGATTTTCTTATAGAACAGAGATGGATAAGTGTGTCCATGAGGCAGACATATCAACCTACTCCGCAGAGAGAGAAATACCAAAGGCCTGGCTACCAGCCAAAGCACAGGGACTAGGGTATGAATGGACGTGTGCAGGGGCATTGACAACACTGAAGTTTACAAGGATGTGGGATCATAAGGAATACAAAAAGAGAGCTACCAGCCAGGCACCGAATACTGGAATTACAGGTTTGGGAGAAGTATGGGTTGTTGAAAGATTTTCCAGCAGTCTGATGCCATAAGTATTTAGACAATTGAATCTTTAGATTAAAATGAAAGTGTTTGATTAATAGTGGGGCAGGTAACAAAGCAGATTCATTTAACTGTGGTCTTACTCCTGGGAAGTAATGAAGAAAGCCTCCACGATGAGCAAGTAGGGAGGGGTTGAAGATCCCCACAGAGGAAATAAGCACTCTCTTATTAGGATCAACCACATAGTTGCTGGAGGACTAGACTCGCCATTTGGTTTTACGGTGACCATGAAATTTGTTGATTCATCTCAACCAAACTATGTTGAACTTTGTGAGCCTAGAGTGGGGCAGAAGCTGGAACCTGAACGAGGCTGGTAGAGATGAGTTCTTGGCAATGAACACCACGTGTGTGTGGAACACACAGGTTGCCGTGATCCCCTTCAGCTGGAAAGCATTCTAGAGCCCAGGGAATCAGAGTGTCTTACTTTACCATTGGCAACATGTTTCATCTGTCATTGGGGAAACACTGTGAGAAAATGCATTTGACTCTTGGGTGAGCCTTTGTAAAATCATATGTGAACGTACTCACAGAGGGAACTACTACATTTCCACGGACATCAGGGACAACAGATGAGAAAAGGTCCTCTGACCCACTACAGATTGTTTCTCCACAGGGAGAAACAGTCAAGCAGAAGCAACTAAACCAATGAGGAATGTACTCTCCTGAATGCCTGTCTCTGGATCTGAGAGATACAGCTGGAAACCTCTGTCAAAAGAAATGTCTCTTTATTGATTGAGCTATTGGCTCAGCCTGCCATGCAGATTCAACTTCAATATTTAGTATCAATCATGTGGGCTGATACTGTAATTCTTTGTTTTGTCATGTCCTGCCTGGGAAGAAAAACGGAGATCAGTTAACGGCTGCTCTAACCAGACCAAGGCAAGATCTGCTGGTAAAGCAAAAAGATGAGGAAGTAGTTTTATGTTCTGTGGAGCACAAGGAATCCATTTCAGGATTGCTTTTTAACTAGAAAGCATATATTATCTGCGCAACCCCTTGCTTCTCTGGTCCAGAGCATCCACACACCGCCCACACAGGCTGGACCTTCTAGGCTTATGTTCTCCTTTGTTCTCCACCGAAGCTCAGGCTTTTCTCTCTTAGATTCCCAGTTAGGTTCCTTGTCTCCTCAATTAAAAGCCATCTTCATTTGTCTACTTGATATCTGTAAAACTTTAGGTCATGCAAACAGCTGAGTATTTTATTTGTTCTGAGTAACACATACTTTAATAGAAGGTTCTAGCAAAGACAATGTCTTCAACCAAGAGCAACTTCCACGACAGAAATTTTAGTTGAGAACAGATGCATTGTTGGATACAAATAAATGAACTGACCAGACAAGTAGAGGATGAATAAGGTTAAAGAACAGTCTTTATTACAATTTAAAAATTAAAGACTTTACTACACAATACAAATATCAAGGTAGGAACTAAGAACTTCATTGTTAATGTATTCAGTACATTTACATGAAGTTATAGGCAGATTTCAACTGTAGTACTGGGGATCTCTCTTTCTCTCTCTCCCCCTCCCTCCCTCCTGAATCTATATCTATTTTTATCTAGATATCTATATCAGTATCTATCTACCTACCTACCTACCTACCTACCTACCTATCTATCTCTCTATCTATATCTATTTATCTATAAACAGATCTATCATATATATATCCAAATAAATCATAAAATAATGGTAAATAACCTTATAATAAAGAATTAGCATACGACATGTTTATGGTGGTAGTTCTAGACCAGTCATTTTTGGGGGAGGCCCTGCTAGTCCTGTGACAATGAACCAATTTGATGACTTTTAGAAACAGTGAGCCTAGCTTGACCTAATTCTTGGTACTTACTTGAAATCATTTTTCCCAGCTTTTGTTCAGGTTGGCACTTTAATTTTTCCAAGGCACTTGTAACATCTTATTCTTTGCCTGCAATAATTATTCTATGAATAAAGTGCTCGCATTTTAGAACGTGGATGCTCTGTCACTGAATCATTCTCAGCTGCCTTTCCCGCATCTCAGAAGTTTCTGGGTAGCAGAGAGTTGTCAAGGATTTTTGTGCCAGTAGGATGAAGCTAAGCTCCCATGCTTCCCTACCCCATGTTGGCTCAAAGGGAATACATCTGCTGTGCTCTGGAAACGCCGTCATCAGGCCTGGACAACTGAAGGCACTCAAATCTCTAACCGTGCCAAAAAAATAAGTTTGTGAACCTCCTTTTCAGAGGTTCTGTCTCTGATATTTCAGAACCATTCAATTATAATTCTGATGCTCTCTTTTATGTGGCAGTCATGGGTTGTCAGCAAGGATAGAATTAAGAGAGAGAGGCACATGAAGTGTGCTGCGGTGCCTCATGCCTAAGGATCTGTATTTCTTTTGTTCGTGGTGACAAATGACAGCCTTAAAGATATTTGTCCCGATTCCTCACTGTCCCTATGCAGGTGAACACTTCCACTGAAGTCAAACAAGCTTCATTGAAGTTAATGGGAAGCAATGCCCTTGAAGGGAAGGGAGAACTAGGGTGATTAATTTTAATTAGCCAAACATAAGCAAGCATGTGTCTACAAGCAATGACAGGAAAGTGTATCTGTGTGACTCCTAACAGCTTTGGAGGCTATGTGTGGCTATTTAATAGAGAACCAGGTAGCACTATCTCAGCATAGAAATGAAGAATGTCCATAAAGAATAAAATCTTTTTCCAGAGACACAACCCTACAAAAAAATCTTCAAATATTAATTCAACAAAAAGCTACAGAAATGTTAACCATTCAAACACTTTTCAGGCATACATAGAGGAATAGAAAGAGAAATACAAATGCTGGGGTAGTGGGGGCTCACATTTAAAGAGACATAGAAAAGTCACCCATTGGTGTCTCCATCATGGACGGACTGATTAGTTGCTTGTTCTTTCAAGAAAGAACAAACCCCATCTGATTTTGTGTGTCATTTCTGCAACAGAATGTGAACCAGGCACAATAAGTGCTGATCTGGGCATGAGAATGAGTTAAAATCTTAGAAGGAACTTCTCAGTTAAGCTCAGTCTCATGAAATGTCTTGTAGCCAGCTTTCTCTAACCATCAGCCCCCAAATCGGGACGTGGAAACTTACTCTTTATTTTGAAAGATTAACCTCATTTTATGTTTGTCCTACTAGTTCTTAGAACTCATTTTAACCACTTTTTTTTCATCTACATTCTGCTCTTGGGTTTTTTACCTTTTTATAATTCTGTATGTCCTACTCGGTAGCTGGCTAGCTGACCCCGGGCATCTCTCTCTCTCCCTTTCTCTCTTGTTCTCTCCTCTCTTTCTCCTCTCTCTCTCTCTCTCTCTCTCTCTCTCTCTCTCTCTCTCTCTCTGCTATCTATTCTCTCTTCTCACTTGTCCCACCTATCCATCTACTGCCTAGCTATTTATCATTCAGATTTTTATTAGACTAATCAGGTAAGGTATAATAGCAACAAATCTTTACATCATTAAACAAATGCAGCATAAGCAAATGTAACACATCTTTATATAGTTAAAGTAATATTCAACAACATTTCCCCATTTTGTCTAAATAAAGAGGTTTTAACTTTAACATGGTAATATTATATACAATATGAACCATTATCAAGTAAGAATAGCATTTACAGTATCCAGTACCTTTTGCATTTGGAAAACCCAGAGGAAAATACTCCTTTATTTAGCCTACCTTGATAAATCTGAAGTTTTATATCTAATTTACCTTCTATCATAACTAAAGAAAGCTTTAACTGTAACTATCTAGTCTGCAACTCCATCAAAGACCCCAGAAGGATATAATATTACATGAATAAACAGGAAGTACAGAAAAGGCAACTTCCAAAATTGCTTGGACAGTCATCCAAGGTTCCTCTGAAACGTTGGAGCATCCATCTTCAGCCTAAAAGCATAGACCATTTAGCAGGATTTTCTATGTACTAGGAATTTTGAAGGGCCATCCCACCTTGTCTTGGCAAAGTTCAGCAGTCTTGTTCCTTTGTGTTCTGCTTGCCCAGTTTGTATAATACATTGTCAGAAACTAAGGCAAGGGCAGTTTCTTGTCAAATAGTTTGTTTTGCCACAATGAATGCAAACTTCATATGGAGGTTCTTTGATGTCCATCATCATTTTATGAAGCAGATTATGCTGCCAGGAACAGACCTATCTTGCTGTCATGAAAAGTCATATGTGATTAAACATCTTAAATGTCATATTCTGTAGGACTCTGAAGCATTTTAAGAACATCTGTATTTCTAAAATATATCTGTTTAACCTTGAAAACATACCTAATATGACTACAGTTTGGTTGTTATTTATGACTAACTGCTAACAAACATTTCTTAATTATATCTCCAAAACAAAAGTTGAAACATACATACAATATAACAAAATTAACTTTAAATTCATAGCAATATACCAAAATCCATATCCGTATAAAATATTTGATGTTTATATTTGTATTTTTATCCAAAGTTCCTATATTCCTCCTAAATGATGACAAACATTAATAATCTATGGAATGACCAAAACCCACTCACTTCACCTCTTGGGAATGTGGGTGTTCTGTTCTCTAGACTGTTTCCTGTTGTCTGAGGGTGATGAAATTTTTATGGGACCCTGAGAAAATGGAAATAATGATCAAATCCTGATAAAATGAGTTGTAACATTTGTTGTTTAGTTTCAGAACTGTTCCCATGCAGAGGGATCAATTAATTACCTGTTTTATAATTTTTCTTGATTTTTTCTTTTTATGTCTGCAGCCAGGATTTTCAGATCTCCACTGATTGGTCAAATCTCATCCCTACTAACGTGACAGAACTCCACAGCCTTTTATTTTCTGTGGAAAGAAAAGCATAACCTTTTCCCCAATGCAATACATTTTTTGAATTCCATTTTAAAGTGAAGAGATCCCTAAAGTTTCTAGTCTGGTTTAATTCAGTAGTCTCCTTTTCAATCACATGTCTCTCAGCAGCTGTCATTCATTCAGCATTCCAAAATTTCAAAGTCAGCACAACACCATACAGGTTCCAGACACTCTGTGTATTTCCCATCTCTGTGTGGCTTATTCTTTTAATATTACTTTTCTCTCTCTTTGTTTTTATATATTCATAAGACTTTATATTACTTTACTCTCTCTTTGTTATTTATATACTTATAAGACTTTGTTATTCTATATTTATATTTGCTCTGTTTTATATGATAGTCCATAGCCATTTTGTTTTATTTCTTAAGCCTATGCACATTTTAAAGCAGACTTTAACCTCTTTAGAGTTTTTTTTCCCCAATCTGGACTTGTCTTTACTGTGTATCTGTAGTCTTTTCTGATCGCATAAGCCAAATCTTAAACTTCTAAGTGTCATCTAGTCCCTCCACCATTGCTCTGGTGGCTGGTTCCACTCCCTCCTCAGATCCATGGAAGTTGAGGCTTAAGTAAATTTAAGCATTTAACCTGGAACTGGGTTTAACCACCACACCTCTAGGAAGCTGGTACCTGGACTATGCAGACATTTTTATTTAACTCGCAATTTCTGTTTAGTGTGAAGGCGGTTTAATTGCTCTGCCGTACAGCAGAGCCTATCAGAGGAGCCATATCTGCTCTTGCTTGTTTGTTTTTTCCTTTTTCAGGCCCTATGTGAAAATATGAGCCCCATATTAGGCATCAAATGTGGCAGGCTTTCTCAGACTGCTAGCCCCTAAATTGTGACATGGAGACTTATTACTAGTTATGAATGTTCGACCTTAGTTAATGCTTGTCACACTAGCTCTTATAATTTACTTTGCCAAGTTTCTCTTCATCCTCATTTTTCCTCAGGCTTTTTTTTATCTTTCTTTCATTCTGTATGTCATACTCTGCGTCTGGCTGGGTGGTGGTTGCCTGGTTGACTGGTCACAGCGTTCTTCCTCTCTTTCTTCCTTGTTCTCTTCTCTCTTTTCTCTGTCTTCTACTTATTCTTCCTTCCTGCCAGTCCTGTCTATCCCTTGACTGCCTAGCTATTGGTTATTCAACTTTCTATTAGACCAATCAAGGTAATTGGCAAGCAAGGTCAAACAGCAACACATCTTTACATAGTTAAATAAATGCAACATAAACAAATGTAATACATCGTTATATCATTAAACAGATGTTGTATAAGCAAATATAATACATCTTTACCTAGTTAAAGCAATGTCCCGCAATATTGAGTAGCACTTGGTTAGACAAAATAATTGGAGGGGTGAGAAGAATATGAGTTATGAAAGAAAATTCATAGACAAATATGAAAATGAAAATAGAAGCATTTGAGGGCCATAAACCAACCCACACATGCAGAAATAATTCTAATTTGGCTAGGCTTCAGCCTTACTCCAGGTAGACTGAGGGCAAATAGTGAAAGACAATAAATACTGATTGAATTTTTATGGAATTTATCCGGAGAAAACTGGACAATACAAAAGTTAAAAGGTTTATTTGTAAACAACAACGACTTGGTAAACTTATTATTTATGCACTTGAGAAAACCCATCTTCAAACATGCCAAGAGACAATATCCAATTCCCTAGCAAATGTCTGTACCTCCCAAAGCTGGCTATTCAGTTGCGACTCAGTTATAGGTTAGAGAGAAAGCGCTGAAGTTTTGGATGTCTCTGAGAAAACACCAAAGCAATCATGTAGCAGAAAGACTTCTCAGAGGGATTGGGCACATACCTACTTCACAGTTCAGTGGCTGAAGGACATAAAAAGATTATTGTGTTAGTTAAGATATGATTTTCAATAGTTTTGATCCAGAAATATACATTTTTAATGTCTCAAAATTTACAGGCCATTTTGCACAGTGCAACTGTACACACATTGTTAGAAAATGCATAACAAAATTAGGTACTTTATATTAATTTCTATTTAAACTATATTTGGGCGCACAAAAAGTAGTCTAAATATGTGTAAACCTTACATAATCTTTTGATTAAAATTGGGTTGTTTCAGGGGCCCCTTTAAAAACTGGAAGAAAAGAGAAAATCAAATGTCTATGGTAAAAACACTAGGAGTTCAAACCATTAACATGGAACTTAATTAACTGATTTGCATTATTTGTGCAAGTCCCTGCAGCCTGTTAAATGCTTTTGAAGTGAAAAAAGAAGAAGTTTGGTTAAGCACACCATGCTGATGAAATGACTTGGTTAATCACTCACTTGATAGCGTCAGAACCCAAGTCGATGGTTGCTCCCAAGATTGAAGGCCTTGAACAGAGAATTGATTAATTCTTAGAACACCAAACATTATATTAAAAATCCAGCCACACCACCCCTCATGCTGGGTTCTGGAGCTTCACCTATCGTGCTATTTTTGTTTGCAGAGCCCAAATCTAACATAGGGGTCGCCAAAGAGCAATTTGGAAAGCGATGTTGTTATGTGCTATAAAAAACACAGGAAGTTTTCTTCTTTCCTAGGGCTAATATTGGTTTCGGAGGATTGGGCTTTTTGTTTTTGTTTTCTGAGATACACGACATTTGGGATATGGAAAACAAAGAAGGATAAATTGTCAGCGAACCGATAAATTGATGATGGCATCAGTGCTAAGCGTTCCTTGAATGCCTACAACCACAGGGTAGAGAAAGCAACCACTGAAATGACATTAATCTGCCTTGCTCTGAAGGACACAGTGAAAGCTACATTCCCAGGAACTTGCAGCACTCTGAGGGAGGGCTGACCTGGAGGTCACACAGAGGTCAGGAGTGGGCGTGATGATGGAACTTCCACTTCTTTGACAACCAGGCATTTGAAGGAAGTGCTATTTTATAGGTAGAATAAGGACAAAGGCCAGTGGGGTTACATGGGTTGTCAAATACTGCATGTTTTATGTCTAGAGGCATTGGCCCTAGAACCTGAAGAACTCTCTCTGTCTGTTCCTTTTCTAGGAATTGACCAAAGAACTTTCTTCTAACCCAAGCATGTATCAGCCTCAGGGTTTCCATATCTTTGTTGCCCTTGTGATTGTTATTCCCAATGCCATTTTGTTTGCATATTTCTTCTAAGATTTTAACTACAATCATCTCTACTCCACTTGACTTTTCATAGTTGTCTTGAGTTGATATTTCAATCTGACGTAGTATAAATTATACACACACACACACACACACACACACACACGTATATATATACATTTTCAAACCTTTTTGGTTCATTTCAGCACAGGGAATTTCTGTGAGTCCTAGACAATCAAATTCGTCGTTATTGCATTTTTTTCATGTTATTTCGCACACAAATTAGAGGTCTGTGTTTGATAGGGTCATACTCATATTTAATCACTTTACTTCTAGCTGTTCATTAGGATAAAGATGGAGTAATAACATGTTTGGTTAATAGGCAATTTTGGCTAGAGAAATTAATAGTATCTAGCTTTTTAGGTAAATTATACATGATATGGGATGGAAATCTGAGCCAAGTATATCAGATTAGAAATGGAAACATCCAGTAAATACTTTCTATGGACAAGGTATTACAATAGGTAGGCAGCGAAGGATTGGTGATAAATAGGATAATGTTTTATGTTTAGTGTGTTTCATTAGCCTACGGAAAGATGTGCCAAGTTTATGTCTAATTCAAGAATTTCCAGAAAAAACATTGTACAAGAAGCACTATATTCAATTTGAATCTATACAGTAGCAATCATGCATACGTGATGACAATGTTCTCTAATTTCAGCCTATGGAATCACATAAAGAGCTCTAAATATTACTTGAGGAAAATATGTAATTAAAGTTATATAGTAGAATGAGAAACTAGTTTATGGAGCAGAGTACCTGCATCTTGACTCCATTATGTGTTACTTGGATCTTTGCCAAGCTGGGTACCCTCATCTTTAAAATGGTGGTGGAATTGAGTTAAAAAACAAAAGTCTCTTCCACTTTTTAAGCCTCCATTACTGTGGCTATTTATAGAGGCTTTGAACTGAAAATATAATGAATTCTAGAAATCCATTTGCCCCATCTATGCTAAACAAGTTCCCCACTGCATGGTTTTCACTATGGGATGCTGTGATGGTTCATCCAACTGGATTGAATTAAAATATACTAGGGCTGAACATGGTTGCAATCCCAGCACTATAAAAGCAGAGGCAGGAGGATGGGCATAAATTCAAGTCAAGCTGGTCTATGAAGTGAGTACAATGTCAGACAGCACTAGATAGTAAGATCCTGTCTCAAAAACAAAAACAAAACAAAACAAAACAAACTTAAGCCTAACCCCAAACAAAACCAAAAGAGACACCTACCATATTAATGAGGTGCACGTCTGAGTGGATCTGTGAGGATGTTTCCAGAAAAGTTCGCGTGAGAGGGCAGAGTCACCCTGCATATGGATAGCACCATCACATGCACTCTGGTCCTAGACTGAATGAAAAAGGAAACAAGGAAATAAGCCAGCTGAGCTTTGGCCTTGCCCTTTCCCTGCCTCCTGGGGGACACCAAGAACCAATCCACTGCCATGGCCAAGTCTGCTCCTGTCATGCAGACTGCGTTCCTCAGAACTGTGAGCCACCATTCATTCTGAAACCCTTAAGCTGCTTTCTGTCAGGAATTTTGTCCTTTCGACAAGGAAAGTAACTAGGATTAGACTCTCTGAGGGCTCTACTTGTACAAAGTACAAAGTACTAGTAGGAATGATAATCTCTCTTTTTATTCTATGCTTCAGAAAAGATGCTAGGGATGGTGATGGTTTCATGTTTCAGCCTTTAGGTCTTTGACATGATGAATATACACATACTTTTGGAAGTTTGCCTAAGAAGGTTCCCCCACACCACTCCATGCCAATGAATGGAAATACTGAAATAGCTGTTCAAAACAAAGACACAATCTTAACAAGTAATCTCTAAGAAGCTACAAAGCATTGCATCAGCTTCTATGGCAACTGATAGTGATCTTCATCTGTGCTGAGTTCAATTGTTGGGGTGGAGGCAAAACGGTAGTGAAATATCAGCAAGAAGGGTTAACCCTTGGAGTCTGAAGGGGTCTTTATCTCAATGGCTTTTAAATGATGCTAGGTGTGCCCAGCTTGAAGAAGTAAAGCAGAGGATCCTGTGTGGGTTGACTGTCAGACCAGACTGATAATTCCTACTGAGATACACTTCAATGCCAGCCAATAACACAACCCTAGAATTGGATTCAGAGTAAGTATATGCTCTAAATGGAGTTTTACTGTAAAACAAAAAACCTGTCTTTCATCCCAAACTAAATTGACAAGCAATAATTTAGTTGTCTAAACTGAGAGCTTTCAGGATTGTCAACTGCATAATGTTAAAAGACAATGTATAAAGTTGCATTTGGAAGTTCAAAGACATAAGGCCATGTAGGCAAACACATTAAGTGACTGTCTTCACCTCACACTCCACTTCTTTCTTCTTTTCCTTCTCTTTCCCAGTTTCCCTTGCTAACTTCTCCCTTTGGGGAAAGTGTAGGGGAAAATGAACCTAAAAAATTGAATGAGTATGTGACAAAGGACATTCAATGTCTAAAAATAATCATTGCTCTCCTTTAGTTCCCATAAGGTAAGTATTTCCTGTGGGCCACTGGATGAAGGAGAGGTTACATCTTCTAAAATATAGAAGAAAAAATACATTTAAGAGCTTCTTAAATGTCTTTACCATCTTCCTACATAAGTCCAAAATAAGGAAACCTAAACTCTGTGACAACTTTTCTCACACAAATCATTTGAGTTCTTCTGTTTTCCACAGTTGTGTTTGTCTGAGTCTGCATACATACATCCCAGAGGACAACACACACACACACACACACACACACACACACACACACACACACACACACATAGGCACACATGCATAAGGTTTTCTTTCCTTTATGTAAGCTCACATTCCATGTCTTCTTGTGTTTTATTTCCCAAAAGAGCAAATGGTGGATTAGCAAAATTAAACAGATGTTACAAAAGTCATCAGTGGCTTGTCAGCAGAGATCTCTGATTGGCCACGGCCAGCTGTCAATTAGCATTTCTATGCTTTGTTGATAAAGAGGTATTTACTTTTGTGGACTGCCATTGGCTGAGATATTTAGTGTAATGAATGCTAAACTGAGCCTGGATCATTTTTTAAATCATAGCTTGAGGCTTAACATCCCTTTAAATGAATTGTATAAACAAGATAGTTGTTAATTCTCAATCAATGTACCATTAATCATCAAATAGCATTTAAAAAGGAACTGTCTTTTAAAAACTCAGTACGCTCTGTTAAAGTTACTAGCTATCTTTTTTGAGAGGCATTTTCTCATTCAGTATCATGATTTTAACAGAAATTTACTTTGACAATGCATATTCCTGTGGTCTAGTAAGTGGAATATATCTGCACATATATGCATACATATATGCCTTCATAAATGAATGTATCTCTAGAAATTAGTAACTATGATAGCCTTGAATTGAGTAATTAGTAAGAGTTGAAGTTATATGCTAAAGTGAGTCCTAAGTTCCTTTACTGAAACCTACTACACAAACTGCACCCTTTCTGTGAAATGGGTCACATTTAGAAATAGCAAAAGTTAAAACGTGTCTGTCAGCTATCCTTCATCCTAGAAGGAATGCTCTTAGACTTGTCTTTCATTTCTTAGGTTCAGCGCTTGGGGAGCAATGAACTGATTTCAGCTAAAGCCATGTCTTCTATAGGACTGTGATTATGCCTCACTTGTTCATGGAACACTAAGAGTGTGGTGTCTAGTACAGGATAAATGTTCACTTGATAACGGACAGACATGGACAGAAGATGTAAGAAGATGGCAGGGGAAATGATATTTATTTCTCCTTCTTCATTCCATGTCAAGTCTTATGTTTTGTGGAGGACCGCAACCACATACTCCATTACAAGATGGCGCTGGCATCTGGTTTCACCGCCAGGTAAACACACATGTGCTTGGTAACTTTCCACTGCTGCGTCCCTGCCTACTCCCAAGGCATCATCTGGGATAATGGGCAGCGGACCAATCCAAGAGTGACTCGTCTGAAGCGAGGACTGTTTCCTATATAAAGGATGGGTTCCCTCATTTTCGGGGTCTCCGCCATGTAAGCTTATGCTCTCTCTCTCTCAAGAAGCATTAAAAGCTTTTCTGCAGAAGAATCCTAAGTGTCCCGCGTGGTTCTTGCTGGCGAGACGGTAGCGTGGGGCAATGTTTCATATTCATATAATCCTAATATTTACCTTTGCATGAAGGCAGTTTATTCTCATGTTATTTAGTTTAATATTTATTTATATATAAAAATATATACATGTATTTGTTTGATACATTCTACTACTGAGTATATACCTGTTTGATGATATTCTTATATTTAGTTATTAAGTTAAATTAGCATAATATGTTTTATTTAATCATATTTGACATATCGTGACCATAGTTTTAGAAATAAAATATAGGCTGGGAAGATTTCTAAGGGAGTAAAGACTCTAGCTACCGTGGCTGATTACCTAAGTTTAGTCCTCATAAACCACATGGTAGAAGGAGAGAATTAATTCCTACAAGTTGTCCTCTGACTTTCAAAAGCATGTGTGCATTTACAGATGTGTGCACACATACAAACTAAATGAATGCATAAATATAAAATAAAATAATGATGTCACACTTTAAAATGGGAGTGTTTGGTGTTCTATATATATAAATATAGATATTTACATATATATGTAAATATATTAATATATTTACCACAGGTTTTATATATGTGTGTATATATGTGTGTTTGTGTGTGTGTGTGTGTGAGAGAGAATATATATATTATGTAGGGATATTATGATACCATACAATTGCATACAAAAGAATGTGTGGCACTTTTAGCATGGAGCTTCAGGAGAAACATAATACTAGAAGTGTGTAGAAGGACAAATAAGATTTTTCTCAATAGATGGGCCATACAAAGAGGCTTTATTCTACGTCAAGAGCAAAGTAAATACAAGGTTTGGAAGTGTAGAAGTCGCTGGGTTGCTTGTATGCCTGAGAGCATAAGAGCCTGTATGTGCTGAGTGGAGCAAACACGGAAAGATAATCCTGGACATGTTCATGAAAATAACTTGAAAGACTGTTATGGGAATTTGTAGTATATGTAGAAAGTCAAGAAAAACTGGGATGAGGTCAAAGCAAGCATTTTAGGAAGATGTAGGAAGGTAGAGACTGGATTGGGAGGAAAGAATGAGTTAAACCCGCTGCTTAGGGAGAGGTGACTTGATCTATAAAGGAAGCACAGAAAACCAGATCTACAACCACGTGCTTCTGGTGTCATTGCTGACACCAAGCACCCAGCTCTCGTTAGCAGCTAAATTCTCAGTGCATTGACATATCCATGGGTCAGTGTGATAGTCACACCTCCAGCTGGGGGCTTGGTCCTAATTGGCTTAATGAAATTGTTGAAACCCCTGACTTTTTTAGTGGCAGACACTGCCTAAGACACAGTTTAGATTATGGGATACAGAGGGAAGCATTGCTATGAAGCTTGAAATAGTGACAGTGAGCTCTCATTTCCTCCCTTCCAATGCATATTTTCACATTTAGGTGCAATGTTTTTGACTGTGAAAAGGTATTTGAGCAGATACGTGTGCAAAAATAAGAAACTGGGTTTTTAAAATTGCATTGCTGTGCTGAAGACATCTCGGACTTTGGGGAAAGGAGGTAAGACAGTGTCTCATTGTGACTAAGGTTGATCTGAAACTCTGTGTGACCTAGGTTTGGTTTGAACCCATGGCAATCCTCCTGCTTCAGCTTCCAAAGTTCTGCAATTGCAGGCATGAATTGCCATGCATAGAGAGACTTAACTCTTACTACTTTCCCTATTATACAAGACAAGAAAGTTTCTTTTATCCAGCCTTTTCCTTGTCTTCTCATTTGTCTGCACCCATATAAGATATTATGTGTTGAAGAAATGCATCACTCGCTTAGAGTCGTACAAAGCAGATTCCATGGATTCCTGTCTTACTGACACAGACCAAAGTTTTTAGTAAGGTTAAGTCATTCTGAAAGTCACTCAGCATTTAAAGGGGCAGACTACTGAAATTTGAACGCATGCTTATATTTAGGGCTCAAAATTTTAACTTCAAAGAGATAGACACTCTTCAAGAATTAATCCTCTGTAAGGCATGCTCGCTTCTTGTTGTGGAACTGCTGGCATGCACAGTATCGCTCACTGTAGCAGAATCTGTGTTAGCACATCACCATTGTGCTCACTGTGCTAGGAGGTTCCGAGTGCTGTCGTGTGCCTTTTGGCTAATTAATTAATTAAGGAAAACTTCCATTTTCCTTGAGTCGACTTGGACTTTCAGTTGAAGTGAGATGTCAGATGAACTGTTTTTAATGCTATCATCTCTTAAAGTTTTTGTTATTTATACAAAAAAAGGAAGGTAATGTCTATGGCAAGAGCATGAATATCTGACAGCAGAGTCCCAGCAACCGTGAGGAAAACTCCAGGTGATGGTGAGCACCGGCAACTCCAGTGCTCGAGAGAGAGAGAGAGAGAGAAAGAGAGAGAGAGAGAGAGAGAGAGAGAGAGAGAGAGAGAGAGAGAGAGAGAGAGGTGGGACCCTGGGACTTCTTGGCCAGCTGGTCTAGTCAGTGTGTGAGTTTCAGGTTTCTGGAGAGACCCTGCATCAAAAAGTGAGATAAAATCTGATGATGGAAGACACTTGACACCCACTTCTCACTTCCACACATGCACGCATAAGTAAAGAACACACACACACACACACACACAGATATGCAAATGTATAAAAATGATAGCAATAAGCTCACTATAACAGACACGCCCCCAAAGAGAACTCTAAACTTTTTAGATGAAGTGAAACTGACAAAAACTGTCCAGATTCCTTAAGGACACAGAGTGAGAGTTAGAAAAGCAATGGAGTTGAATTTGGAAACAGTTAAGACAGGAAAGTTCTAGTCTGTTTAGTATGCAGTTGGTAATGTTGCGCTAGGGCTTTTAATCACACTTGGGCTGCCCAGTCTGCAGTGGGTGTGACAAATGCTTAGACAATAAAATCAATTAATATACGAATCATCTGTGAATGGGTAGACATGTATTCTTCTTTCCACTTCAGATTTCCACCATCTCATTCAGACGTATATATAATCAAATGTTAACATAGAAAGAAAATAAAGGTTATAAAAAATATGTCTCCTGGAGCAGGCTAGGACTTATGCATGTGTAGGCAATAAACAGCAATTTATTTTCAAAAGACTCATTGGTTATAATGTTTACCTGTACATTTTCAAATACGAATTCAAAGTCAAACACAAATCATAAATATTTTCCTTCCTTTCCGGGTATTTGTGGTTATCCAACTAACAATTAGATCACTCCTCAAAGTAGGTTTTCAAGTGCTTTTAGTAGATTTTTTCCCTGAAAGCATTAACACCAGGGGTCAGCAGCCTTTGTGATGCTTGTGGAATGACAACCCAGTAACAAAACACACGGCATCGATTTGTCTCCTGCCATCAGCATGTCTCAGGTATGTGTGGCAGAGATGTCAATGTGACAACGACGCAGTGCGCTCTCCAACGGTGGAGTGTTTCCTTTAAGTCAGCTAACTTTCTGCAGTAATTGAGTCAAATGGAGGGGGGCCGATTGCTTCAAAAGTGGGGCATTTACCCAAGTGATGACAGAGTCGCCCGACATCAAAGCAATCCAGTCAGCTGACTGCTTTGCTTATGTGTTTATTGTCTTGCTTTTCTTCCTTTACTTTTGCCACCTACATCAGTTCTCTGAAATGTGGCAAGCCCTCTGTGTATGTGGTTACTATGCTAGAAGCATATGAAGACATGGAATAGCTCTGTCATTTTCTACCCCACACCATAGCATGGCCTTTCAGGCTTTGGTGTTCTACCGCAGAGGCAGGGAAGAGAAGGTTAGCAGGACAAGTATGGCCTGTGAGCTCTCCACTTCCTGTCCGCTTAGAAGTGTAGAGCTTCCTCTGCCATAGTTTTGGTCACCATGATGCTTGCTTGCCCCAGCACACGGAACAAGCAGCTCTGGAGGAAACCTTCTTCAATCTTGACTGAAAATAAATCTCTCTTCCTTTCCCTGAGGTTATTTCTTTCATGTATTTGGTCACAGAGACAAGAAAGGTAAGTCTTGAAGTTGTGAATCACAGAAATGCCCATAAGCAGCCCACTCTGCATCTGTGTTCTTTTTGAATCCAAAGAAAACTACCTTGGCTAAAAAATGACTCCCCAAATCTGGAGCCTTACGCTTAAAGGGAGATTTCTGAGACTTGAGACTTTTAGTGACCCCCTTGTCACTAAGAAACACTTGACTATACTATACAGTAGCACTGAAGCAAATCCCGTTTGAATTTTGTTAGCGGCTAACATGCTTAAAATGACCCGGATAGGGGAAGAAAAGCTGTTTCTTTTTCACAGCTGTTATTTGCTCTTTGGTGATGGCCAAGCAAATACTCTGTCTACACCATCTCCCCTATGCCTTCCTTTGCCTGCAGATCTATAAAGGTTCATTTACATCATCCCAAGAGTTTGTCAAACAGACTATTTCAAGTCTACTTTTCCCCTCTGACTTTATGACTTTATTTCAGTAGCCCAGAAAGACTAGTTTCTGCCTCAGACGAGACAAGCGCACCCAGAACCATCACAGGGTGTTCTCAGGACTGTAAACTCTCACCAAAGACTATAGCCAACAGTGAGAAAAGCCCTAGGTACTAGGGGAGGCCTTGGGAACCCCTCACTTCTCATTTCTCTGGAACATATGGACAGTGTTTAGACTACCCCCTCTTTACCTCCTATTGGTTGAGCCAGTTTTGAATGTTCTCAAAGAAAAGAGCCTTTACATTCATCACATAGGGATGGCTGGTCTTGACTTCATGCTGGGAAGGAGGGAGTTCTGGCAGTCAATGAATTTAGTGGAGGGTGTCTCCAGGTAAAATCCAAGATGCAAAAGAGATCCATCCAACGAGCTCAATGACCGAGAATTGTCATCCTTCCTCTACCCCAAGGCAGTCAACCTCCAGCCCCAACCACCTGACTCTCTCCTTCACTTCTTTCTTAAAAATATTTTATTTATCTTTATTTTATGTGAATTTGTTTTTCTCTGTATATATACATATATATATATATATACATACATATATCTGCGTGGTGGTGTCAAATCTTGGAGTAACAGCCAGTTGCGAGCTGCCATGTGGGTGCTGCAAATTGAACCCTGGGCCTCAGGAAGAACAGAAAGTGCTCTTAACTGCTGACTACTGAGCCATTTCTTCGGTTCTTCACCCTTACTTCTTGCCATTGTTTGCCCATTGATTCTCAAAGAGGTCTGCCTGCCAATTAGCCACCTCACTGAGAATGCCAGCTCTGCCTCTCTCTATCTTTCTGATTTCTTGCCCTCATCTACTTTTGCTGACTTGTATAACACTCATCACCTTTTGGCATCCTAAATAATTTTTAATCAGGCTTGTTATTGTATGTATCCCTCATTTATACTCTGATAGGGGAGTTCAGCCAATCATATTCTGTTTTCGGGGGCGTGCCACCCTCAGGCAAAAGCCTGCCTATAAACCTAACAAACGCGCTCTGCTAGCTCTCTTTTCGCCTGGCTCCTGCGTCCGGACGGATTGGTTGGATTCTGGTGCAAGCTGTTGTAAGTCCTACTTCTGTTTATTAAAGCTGTATATTATGTATCAAGATAGTCTGGGGACTTTTCTTTACCAATTGCCTTGTAGCTTCAATACTCCATGGGACTGCATGCGTCTTGAAGCTGGGACTTCATGAGCAGTGACTAAGACATTCTGATCGTCTCTTTATTTAACATACACTTATTTCGGCGATGCTGGTCATATGATTGACTCTATCACCAAAGCTAGCTCATTTAATTCTAGCACCATAAGGAAAGTTTTCTTTATATTTATATGTGTATGTGTGTTTAGAAACCAAGACATGAGCCTGTTGCTGGTTGGGGAATGACACAATCAGGGGACAGACAAAAGGGATCTGACTCTTTATTCTCAATCTTCATTGTTACTCAATCTGGCCATTTTTTCTTTCTGACAGGCTAAACAAATTAATAGAAGCATTCTTTCAGATTGACCCCCCATTTTAATTTAAATTTATTTTAATGTGTAAATATAAACATTAAATTTTACACATTATTGACACCATGTGCTCTTATGATACATGAATATATTGTGTAGAATCTAATCAGGTTGAGCATTTCTACCTCCATGAACATTCTTCATTTCTTTAGTAAAAACACCCAAATTACTTTCTTTCAGCTTTTAAAAATGTGCAGCCTGTCATTATTACTTACAGTATCACTACTTTGTGATAAAAACAAAACCTTTTAAAGCACTGATCATTATATTTTCCTATCCAAAAAGGATTTCTTCCTGTCACTATGTGTAACACTGTATTCCATGGCTCCTCTACCCAAAGGCTGCATGCACCATGTAAGGGATGCCTTTTCTAAGGGACTGGCTGACCAAAGTCCACACTTGGACATTCTGGGCCATATAGAATTGAAATATAGAAGAATTGTTTCTAGCAAGAGTCTTAGACTCCATGGAACCAAGCATACTACAAACCAAGTATCAGTTGTTTGGAAAGATGCTTCGTTCCTTCTCCTGCGACCTTCTTAACACAAACTAGTGAGCGCTCAGAGCTATTAAATAATAGGATTGTTACTCATTTAAAAGATAAAATGGGACAAGATAAATTTCTCTACTGGTAGACAACTTTAACCATACTTCCTTCTTGTAAGCAAACAATATTAATCTAGCCTGCACACATGAACACTTTGAGGAACAGCAGCACGCAAACAAGAGGTACCTTATGTTTACTCACTCCATTTCATTCATTGTGTCCCAGGAGAAGGCGCTGTGCCCAGAACTGTGGCAGGTGATGTGACCTGTGACATATTCTCTGGAATGCCAGTGAGGACGGTGGTCATAATAAACAATCTCATGGATGGAGGAAGCAAGTTATAATATCAACAGCCACAATGTTAGCCATCACTGTAACTGTAGCTGACTTAGGAGGCATTGAACTAAAGAATTGGTACACATTTGAAAGTTAATTTCCATAGAAATTCAGTAAAGATCCAATTCTCTTTTTATACATTATTGGATTTGAGTAATACATTATTGTCCACTCCTCTTCTTTCCTTCCCTCTCTCCTTCCAACCCTTACCCCTATGCTCCCAATTTACTCAGGAGATCTCATCTTTTTCTCTTTTCTAGGCAGATCCATGCATTTATTTCTTAGGGTCTTCTTTGTTGTCTAGGTTCTCTGGGGTTATGGCCTGTTGGCTGATTATTCTTTGATTTATGTCTAAAAGCCACTTATGAGTGAATACATATTATATTTTTCTTTCTGGGACTGGGTTACCTCAGTATAGTTTTTCCTAGTTCCATCCATTTGCTGCAAATTTCAAGATGTCATTATTTTTTTTTTTTACTGTTGAGTAGTATTACATTGTATAAATGGACCACATTTTCTTTATCCATTTTTCAGTTGAGGGGCATCTAGGATGTTTCCAGGTTCTGGCTATTATAAATAATACTGTTACAAACATGGTTTAGCAAATGTCCTTGTGGTATTATTGAGCATCCTTTGGGTATATGACCAAAAATGGTATTGTTGGGTCTTGAGGTACATTGATTCCTAATTTTCTGAGAAATCCCCATACTGATTTCCAAAGTTGCTGTATAAGTTTGCACTCCCACTAGCAATAGGAGAGTGTTCTCCTTACTCCACATCGTCTTCAACATAAGTTGTCATCAGTGTTTTTGATCTTGGTCATTCTGACAGGTATAAGATGGTATCTCAGAGTTGTTTTGATTTGCATTTCTCTGATGGCTAAGGACGTTGAGCATTTCCTTAAATGTCTTCCGACCATTTGAGATTCTTATGTTGAGAATTCTCTGTTTAGGTTTGTAACCCATTTTTTAATTAAATTATTTCTTCTTTTGATGTCTAGTTGCTTGAGTTCTTTGTATGTTTTGGAGATCAGCCCTCTGTCAGATGGGTTTGATGGAGATCCTTTCCCATTCTGTAGGCTACCATTTTTGTCTTGCTGACCATGTCCTTTGCTTTACAGAAGCTTCTCAGTTTCAGGAAGATTCTATTCTTGTTTCTATCTTGCAAATGTAAGGACCAAGAGTTTACCTCAGTATATGCAATATGCTTAATCAAACAGAGCCAGAAATTGATGCCAGTTCTGTTGGACAGTAGGGTTTGTGCTCTGAGGAGCTCATAACGAGAAGTCTGGGACCAAGGAGAGGAAGAATAGCTAGCTCACACAGTGTGTCAACTCTTCACAAAGATAGTAGGTAGTAAGAAGTTAAGAATAGGTGGAAAGTATTGTTATTGCTAACTTCTGTTCCACAGAAATGACACCATTGAAATAGTGAACAATGGTTTCTTCTACCTTTGCCTGCGTAAGGACAAGACATTCAGTGTTACACTTGAGATGACTCTTTCAGGCCTTTTGTCCTTGTCCTTCGAGCTTTCTTCTTTCCTTCTGATTGCTGTCTTATATTGATGTATCACACTTCCATATCAGATCAAAAGCATATGGGATTTTGAACTTATTGACACTGTTCTGTTAAAAATTACATTTAGAAGCATGTTGAAAGGTCACCTCTCTGGGTACTTATTTCTTGACACTTTGCTCGCATGAACTGTAGCCTTGGTTCATTAGTCAAGCATATTAACAGCTAGGGTTCGACTTTCTGAGACCACGTGGTACAGACTGGGCCCACACATATTTCTAAGGCTTGTTAGAGTCTTTATTCTTTAAGAATTTCCCCATTAATCTCTGCCCAAAAAGTGCAATAATAGGTTAGTTAGTCATCAGATACAAATCAGAATAATTCCTATAAGTACCTTTAACAACATTCGTTCATTCTGTGCTTACGTTTTAAGAGAACTGAAGATGAAGGAGGAAAGTGCCCCCCCTACTCCTAGCACAGAACCTTTCCCCTTTTCCAGAGCATCTCATCCTTGAAAAATTAAAATTAAGACACAAAAAAATATGCCAGATCAAATACAGAGAGTAGGCTTTTCCTGTGGAAATGAGGCCTTTCACATCCCTGCTTCCCCCTGTCATACAGAGGCATCTTCTTTGATCATTATCAAATTTTACAATTCATTGTTCCCCTCCAGTCCACAGGGTGAGAGGACATGTGAGTGGAGATGCAAACACACAGATTATAGATGTCACCTAATATTAATAACAGCAGTCGAAAATGTTTACCTGCCTTGGGTAGATTGTGTTCTTAGGTGGAATATGCTTGTGTGTGTGTGTGTGTGTGTGTGTGTGTGTGTGTGTGTGCCTGCCTGAACACATTCATTCTCCCATCCCACATGGAAAGGCAATATCAGAAGATCAGAAAATGCATTATGCGATTTGTGTATGCAATATCAGTCCACTTCTTGGCTGACACCCAAATCTATTGTGGCGAGAAAGTAATAGATGAACTAACTAGGGATTCAGACTTACTGGCTAGTGTCCAAGAAACATTAAAAAATTGAGCGCTGAACATAACAAGTAGGACGGTGCATGCAAATTTAGATGTCTTATTGAAAACAGCACACTTATTAATATATTAGACTTGTAGACGTGAGGGTGTTTTAATGCCTACTCAGAAATGACTCATGGGTCGGCTTCACAGAAATGTCACTTGTGTAAGTGTGAGCTGACAGGAAGTGGTGCCAGGCGTGGAGGATCATGGTTGGACTGTCGAAATAAAGCTGGACTGTCTAGACTTCACAGGAATGTGCTGGACACGTAAAAATTGTTGAGAGTTGGTCTCTCATCAAGTGTGTTTAATAAAATAAGTAAATTTTTTTTAAAAAGAAGGCATATGAGGCAAAGCAGCCATTTGTATTGTCAAGACATCTTCTCTTGTATGTCTATGAATGAGGCGCTGGTTTCAGATAGTGAGACTACAGATTAAGCACAGGGCTTAAAAATATGCTTCCACAGGAATTATATTTTTGTCACACTTATTAAAATAGAATTTTTATGCAGTCGAATCTTCCATTCTAGGGTGTTTAGTGTGGTGGGTTTGAGCAAATGCAGAAGCGTGCACAGATGCCACCCTTGGAGCACAAGACTTTTCTACCCTGCCCCAAAGCCCGCTGAGACTTTGTAGTCAATGCCTTCCTCAGGCTCCAGCCGCTCACACCCACTGCACACACATTTGTCCCAGTGGGCTTGCTTTTCTAAAATGATACACGCTAGCATGGAAGGGAAGGGGGGATCAAGGGAGAGAGAAATGGAGAAAAGGCAGGAAGGAGGGAGAGAAAGAAGGAAGAGAAGGAAGGAATCATTTAATGGATATGCCTATAATCTTGATATATGCTAGATTCATCCTTGTAATTTTATGCATCAGTAGTTCATAGTTCTGCTTTTCTGATAAGTAGTCCTTTATATATTAACTACGTGATATTTTAATGTTCTAGTGGTGATGAATACTATAGGTATTAATTTATGTTGTCCATCATAACAAAATGTGGTTTTATTTTTCTTGGGCAAATACTTGGGAGTAGAATTCCCAGCAAGCAAATTTTGAATTTGTAAGAAACTGCCGAGGCATTTTTGATATGATTGTACTATTTTGTTTTTCCAGCATGGTGTATGAGATTTTGCATTGAACCACACCCAATTTGTCATTAACACCATCAAGCAGTTTTGTAATTTCTATCTATCATGGCTTATCTGAGGACTTTTTCGTCTACTTACCAATCATCACTCACATCTCTTCTGCTGTCCATTGAAAACAGATCAGGTTTTTGTCTTACTGAATTGTCCTTTTAATCTGAGCATTCAATTTTCCTTATCTGTTAAATGGAGAACACTTCCCTATATTTTGTGAAAGTAAAGAAAATTTTGAATGCAAAACAATTTGATACAGAGCCCAACTGGAGGTGTTAGATTAGCAGTGTAACTCTACTGGTCTTACTGGGAGACAGTCTTATGCTGGCTGGCGTACTTACGATTCACTTGAAAAACAACTTTTTCCAGCTAATGCTTTATCACATTCCATTCATCTTACTTGACCCTCAACTAACTTGGAAAAGAGTTAATGATGGCTAGTCATTACATGACAATAGACAATCCGGTAATCCCCAGAGATATCTTTCTGATTTAAAGACAGAAAGTCATCTGTCATCCCAAATTGGTGGTGGGAGAGTGAGGCAGTGGTGGGTGGGTGGAGTCTGCTGATAGTGAGGTGGCAGTTATTCCATGTATCCAACTTAACCCTAAGAGAAGCCATACATTTGAGGCTCGTGTTCTGATCAGGCATACCAAGGGATTCTCAGGGTTTCTCGAAGACAGCCTTAGGAACCTAGGCAAGGGAACTGCCTTTTTCTGAAACTTAAAAGAATACAATCGAAAGATAGGCTTAAGCAGCCAATAAACAGATAAAGGGGGAAAATAAGTGTTCTGCTCCACTAGTGGTGAGGGAATGCAAATTAAAACTAACGCAATGCCATTTTTACAACTCCCAGAGACTCTGAAATTGAAGTCCGATAACAAGAGATTTCAACAATGTATGGCAGGAGAAATCTCCATGCTTTCTTGATGGAATTTTTCGATTGTCAAAGCCATTTTGGAGAGAATTGGGTAAAGATGAAGAGCAATGCCGTTGTCTAGCTGCGGCTACAAAATAGTACCACTTCTAAGCAACTCAGTCGGAGAAATTTCCCCATACTGTAAAGACACAAATTCAAGGGTGATAATGGCATCTTTGTGAAAGCCTTTATCCATTTTTTCCTCCCAATTAATATATTTATAGTGTCTACTTTCTAATTAGACCTATAGCTTTTAGTTTTCCCACAGGTTTCTTTTTCTAGAACAATCAACTATGATTCTTTCTGTAAATTGACCTCCTCTGTTTTATGTTGGGAGTATCTGAATCATGGAATGATCTTTAGCACCTGTGTAAATTCAATGTCATATATGAGACAATCCACACTCCACAGGCAAAGCAAAAAGAGAGCCTGCAAGAAGTCTTTAAGGAGCAGATTGGGAAATTTAGATAATTTCTTGCTGAAGTGCTTAATATCTGGTAATATGAGCACTTGAAATATCTTTGAAATGCCAGTTGGGAGGGGAAAGACTGCATCTTCTGAAGTATAACCCTGATTCACTAGAGCCCTCAAATAGAGTGCATGCACCCCCTGGTTCCTGTTCTGAAAGAGGGAAATAATCACACCATAAGTTCATATTGAGTAGTGGTTAAAAAACTCAACACACCTTGGGAAACAACCTCTATACCTTCCCCACTTCCAGATGAAGTATTAGATAATGACTATTGGCATTTGGTAATTTAACATTCGCATTAAGTTCTCAGAATCACCTCAGCAATTAAAAAATATTTAGTTTGACTCAGTATCTATTTAAGTAGACTAATAAAAAAATAAATAATGTCAACCAATATAGCATTTCCTCCACTTGGTGAAGTCAGATATAAGCTATCAAAAAGAGGTAAAAACCTTATACATTTCTATTTATCATAATTTCAAAAACACAGGTAATATATAACAATAGCAAGGCTAAACTCATGCACTACTAGAGGTAAGACTTTGAAGAATGTAATTTCCAAAATCAAAACAGTGTGTGTGTGCTCTTTGGTTCAACAGTGAGAAGTGGGTAAATATGGTCTTCACAGACGCTTACAATAGTCACACCACAAAACAGAACGCCGAGAGAATACAGCACCTCATAGCGTAAGACGGAGCCAATTATCAACACCAAATTCCTTGAGCATGTAATTTGAAGATGACATATTAACAAAATGAAGGTTTTGATATGTGGGTGTGAATATAGGTGAAAATATGTTTCTGACCAGGGCTGGAGATGATGTCAGTTAATGAATTCATGTGGACAGGTCTTTGACGGAAGAAGGAAAACACTGGTTCACTTTTGTGGGTGATTTAGAATTATGAGTAAAGTTATATTTCATTTATTTTTAATGTTTTATTACTTTCACTTTGTCCTGTCATTTTAAAGGAAAGGACATTTAAATAGAACACCCCATTACTTGAGAATATTGATTTAAGTAAAGATTGCCTCGGTAGCTATCTGCTGTGAAATTATTTCTGCAGATATTTAGAGCAAAGTGAGTCTCTGCTCTTTCAATGTATCTACAGTTTCTTCTATAAATCACCTCATTTAAACAAAAAAAAACAAAACAAGAAACCTCTTCCTTCTTTTCCTTTGGCCTCAGCAGGTGGGAAGACTGACATAAGATATATATCTGGTCTAGCTTACTCCCTGTTCCTTTAGCTAAGCTTTCTAAGTTTGCGCAATCTAGCAATTTCAAAAACTAAATAAATAAAAATCTAAAAGATGGCCTTCTGTGCAGGAAGACTTTTCTTAAGCTCTTGTGGCTCTAATTGTTACATGCAAATTGTTCAATAAATAACGTTAGCCATAAAAAGAAAAGATATTAATTAAGGGAAGGATTTAGGCTGACTCAGTCTCATACATGAGACAAAAGGTTAAGTAAATGCCAAGGCCGCTGTGCCTCTTCAAACAATGAATATTAGTTTTAGAATCATTAATGTCTGCTTAGAAAACAGAGTCATATTGGAGACTTGTATGCCAAAATAGCCAAGGCCAAAGCTCCTTCTTTCAATCGGAAGTGAACTCATTGTCCAATCAAGGGGTAAATGCGTGCATTAGGAGTGTGAGGTGAGACGACAGGACCTGCCCCGTTTATATGCAGCCAGATTGAGACCATGCTCCTCAATGCACACAGTTAATATATGTCAGCAGTGTGCCATCAGACTGGGTGGGGAAAGACGGGAAACTGACGGCAAACAGCCGCTGTCGCGCGAAGAGCAGCATCCCAAGAGTAAGTTAGGACCTAGTGGCAATGGAGACATGGCTGACTGGTGGTGCCTATGGCCAGGCAAGGCTTCCCTAAGGGTGGGGCAAGTGTCTGCTGAGCGCATGACTCTAGGGGCTCGCTTTGCTCTCTCTAATTGGTTGAGTCAGTTACTTTCTGTATAAATCCTGGCAAGTTTGCCGGCTGAACACCACTTCAGCCTCCTTGTCGGAGATCCTGCCCTGCTAACCTGGAGAGGTGCAAGCAGGAGCGTGTCAATGGTGCTTGTACTTGTGTGACGTTTGCAAATCTAACTCGCACAGGCTCTATTCTAAATACTGTGTGTGATTCCAATGCCTCAGCCAAGTCAAAGCAAAACAATTAGCGTGTATATTTCCCCATCCCAGGCATATTAGCATAAATGAGCCATATATTCAAATCTTAGCATTTAGTTAAGTAATTTTGTTGACAAATTGTTTTATAATTAATATTAATTTGTGTAGAAAATATACTTAACATATGATTTTCTTAATCCCCTTAAGTCTTTGCCGTGAGTAGTGATACCTGTGTTATTAAAGCTATAGGAAGGCAGAAGACACAGTTAAGTCAGTAAAGTGCCTCTTTCACAAACAAGTGCCTACGTGTGGGTCTTTAGCACCCCCATAAAAGCCAGGACTGCTACATTAGTCTGTAACTCTAGTGATAGGAATGAGCAAAAGCAGATCCTTGTGACTGCTATCCATCAACCCAGGCAGTCTTCTATCCAGTCAACGAAATACAGGTTCCGCAAGAGACCCTGTCCCAAAATAGAAGGTAGAGAGTGGAAAAGACACCCAACGCAATCCACTTATACTTGCACACACCCGTACAAACATGTACCTATAACACACACACATACGCATATAGAAACGCATATACAGGCAATAACCATTGCGACGCAACAAATTCTTCTTGCCTCAACTCTTATTTCACTGAGTATCTAAATGTATTTATTTAAGATAATTTAATCCATTGGACCTAGTAATTTGACCTACGGTGTTGGCTTCTGCAATCAGATGCTTATTTAGCTAAATATAGAAAATGAATACTTTTAATTCCAGCTTAAATATGTCACAGTAGATTCTGAGCTACATCTTTTTCTTTTTCATTTGGAGGACTCCTGAAGTGAGATAAGAAGCAGGCATAAAGAGTGATCCAGGGGAGGTGAAGGAGGCGCAGGTAAGGTGTCGGCCCTCAACTACCTGACAGGACGCGGTCAGTGGGAGACTTCATGAGGTTCTGATCCAGTCTTCCCACTTTGGAAATTAAATGACTCAGCCTGTCTCCCTCCTGCCCACGTAAAACTCTCACTCCATAGGAGGATCTTTTGAGAATTAAAAAACTGTGAAAAGAAGTAAATCAACAATAAGAGTCAGTTGATGGAGATAAAATAATACGTGATGACACCAATGTCTTTAAAATATGGTGAAATTTCAAAATATTATTAATTTTTTTGATAAAATGCCTTGTCACTAATTTTATGGAAATCATTTCCTTTTCTTACAAAAAGGCCCTTATTGAATGTTCAACTCAATTGCCATGATATTAACTGCTAAATATATCTGTAGATACATGAACTATTTAGATAAGGCACACATTTATTATAATTGTATATTGTGTATTGTGTATATATAAACAAAAGTACTCCATATATAATGCTTATATTTCAGATATGCTTTCATTTGCATATGTATAAATCTCAGCTTATGTCTATGCATGTGTGCATAAATATCTGCATTTGCAGCCCAAACACATATGGATAGAGAATGAAGTCCCAGATGTACATGTGTGCATGTATACATGTGTGTACACATTCCAGACAATATAGAATTGAAGGAAGAAAAATTTTTTGCCTTAAGAAACTTTCTGAGGTATCTGTAAGGCCATGAAACTGCACTGTAGAAGGCCACTTCAAAGTGAGTTCTTCTGGTTAAAATCAAATCTAAAACAAACTGTTCCTATGATGAATTACTTTGTATGAAAGAAAGTTCAACAGAGAGATAGATATAAGCATAAGTGACCACGGGTGTGGAGAAGGTTGGATCTGACCAGAGGTCATGACCTTTCAGAGAGACAAATGAGTGGAAAGCAAGGTCTCCCTTTGGTTATCCTCTATGCTCGTTCCTACAGGATGGAAGGCTGAAAACAACACGAAGTAATACAATAAGAGGAGTGGAAAAGTGCAGCTGAGAAACACCGAGCGGACTGAAAATCGAGAAAGACTAGAGGAGAGCATGGTAGATACACACAGTGAAATAAAAACAGCAGTCACAGAAGGTGACGCATGCAAAGGCAGAACAAACAAACAAAAAACCTCAGGACCCCATGAAGAAGACAGATAGAATAAAGTATGAAAATATACAAGGGGCCAGGACATAGCCAAAGTAAAAGAATATAAAATAGAGGTGGGGAAGGAAATACAGAGAGCCAGAAGCAAAAGACTTAGGCTTACCATCTTTAGATGACCGCGGGAACACATATCAAATGGGACAGGAAGGACAAAGTGATCAGAAAGCTTGATGGTTTGATAAAAGAAAAGGAAAAAAAGAAAAATGCAAATAGAGTATAGAAAAAGAGAATATAGAAAAACAAGAATTTCTATGTTCAACGCACACACAACAATCATTGTATTAAAAGTTCCCATTCTGGGGGCTAGAGAGTTGAATGAAGAGCTAAAAGTGTATACTGCTCTTTCAGAGGAAATTAGTTTGGTTCCCAAAACCCACATCAAGTTGCACACAGCTATTTTTAAGTCTATTTCCAGGAAATCTGAACTTCTCTGATTTCAACAGACAGAAGTACTCACGTGTACTGAAGTACACATGCATGAGGACATGCACACACACACAGACACACAGACACACACACACACACACACACACACACAGGAAGCACAATATCTGTAATGGGATAGAGGCAAGGGGAACAAAGAAAAAATATCTACATCCTGCATCTCCAAATTATCCATCTTTCCTTTTAAGCCTAACCCAACCAACACCTCTAATTAAATGGAATTAATTGGCCATTGCAGTTAACGTTTCTGGTAAGCTGGCAAAAATAGAAGCCCTTGAAGATGGTATGTTCTGGATCTCTGCAGGGCACAGAGAGTGGACCACAAGAACTTCATTCCATCTTTCTTCTCTTTGAGGAAAGTTAAAATTATGTCCCAGTTTCCTATGAAGCTAAAATGTGTTGTGAGTTAAGTTCAGCCTTATTTATGCCTATAATGTTAGAAGAAGAAACTAGAAGTAGCCATTTTTTTTGCCTCATTGACTGTTTCCCCAGGGAGGCAATAAGGGGCCCAGGTTCTTCTATGATGACATCCTTGTTAATTTTGTGGTTTCTGTAATGCTCTAACTACCACTCAGGATGATGACCATGTGAGCAGTAGGCCTTTCAGTCCTATCTAAAAGAGTATTCGGGAAGCCAAAGAGGGGCAGTTCTGAGGCCCTGCAATACCTACAGGTTACCATGGCAGCTCAGTCCAGAATGTGTGCATCTCTTTGTCCCTTAATATCTAAGTACTTGACTCAGGTCTCAGATGGAAATTTTTTTAAATACTCAGACTTCCTGTACCCTTGATGAAACCCAACAGATATTAATTTTGCCATGACATTATTTTTGGCCTTTATTCAGAAAGTTCCTCGGGACCCCAAAATATATGACAGGAGCCAAGCTCAGAATAGGTTATCCACCAAGATGGATTTCTTGACTACATTCTGTTCTCAATTCTGGATACCCAGAAATGAGGGAAAGGATCACACCATTTGCTGCTTGGTCTCTTAGACAATTTGTTTTCTATGCCTCCGCAGTGATTTGAAGGAGTAAAACGTGTTTCTAAAATCTCTTCCCTTTTCCAATTTTCCAATATGTTCCCTACTGTCTTGCTTTAATACCAAAGTCAGGAGTGGAGGGAGGTGATGTTCCCTGTGGCATATAAGGATAAGCATCTTTTTCACTTAGCTTGAGGTTCCCTGAGCACAGCCGTCTGAGAACAAGTTTGCAAGGGCTGAATTATCAGTGCTAATATGGAATATCTACAGATGAATAAGAATTCAAAGTTTTATTTTGGTTATAGAATGAGCCTAATAAAGAATAAAAATGATTTCAAATGATTGTATTCCTGTTGACTATTGCTACAAGTCTCATGATAATTTCTATAATTGATAACTTTTGTTGTTTGTTTGTAGTTAAAACACAAACCAGAACACATAGAGTGTCGTGAGCTGTGGTCCCCTCTGCCTTGGAAATCTCAGGATGCGTTTCTTGTTTTATGACACAGTTATTAGCCTCTTTAAGCGTCAACTCACATATATTGAGGATTTTTTTAACCCAATTTGTAAATTATCCCAGTCTTAACAATCATCAATTAAGAAAGAAAGCAGAACATTTTGTTATTAATTTCTTTCTACTTTATTGTAAAAATTCTTTGCTGAGGGGGAAAAAGAAGAAATAATAAATTAGTGAAAGTGAAGAACAATCCATACATGGCTTGCTTCATTGGTGAAAAGCTCTCCAGACAGTCTGCCATACACGTTTGAGAAGTTTCCTCCTGCATCAGATGGGAACAAATATGGAGGTCCATGGCCAGACATTACACAGAGTGAGATCTTGGAACACTCAGCCCTAAATGGGCCGTCTCTTTCAAATCCCTCCCCTCAGAGCTCAGGGAACCAAGGAGAAGAGGAGGTGAAAAGAGTGGAAGCGCCAGAGGGGATGGAGGACAAGAAAATATGGTACTCTAAGTCAGCCCGAGCAAAGCTCACATGAACCCACTGAGATTAAAACATCATGCAGATGGTCTGACGGGTCCACACCAGGTCCTTTGAGTATTATGGCTTCCGGTTGAGTGTTTTATGGGCTTCCCGAGTTTGGGATTGAGTGGGCCTGTTTCTTGTACCTTTTCTAGGGCCCTTTTCCTTCAGTTTGTGTGTTTGCCTTGTCCAACTTTGATGTTCGCTTTATCCTATTTTATTTTAGCATTAGTAACTCTGGGAAACTTGTTTATTTCCTACTGAGAGGCAGAAAGAGTGTGGATCCAGATGGGAGAGGATGTGGGGAGGACCTGGGAGGGGTGAAGGGAGGAGAAGACCATAAAAGCAGGATATATTATGTGAGAAAAAATTGCTTTTAATTAATGGGAAAAATGTGAACGAAAAAATTAAAAAGTGTCAAAAAAGAAGAAAGTAGGAAAGAAGCAGGGAGGAGGGAGGGGCAGGAGGCAAGACCTCGTTCCTGAAAGTTGTTTACAAAATGATGTCAAGTATTTTAAGATTCTTTCATTTCTTTTTGTGTTCATTCCCCCTCTCTCTGCACAAGTATACACGGGAATATATTCAACAAATTTAAATATCCCCTGGGGAAAATACATTTGTTCTTTCCCAAATGCCTAAAGTACCCATAATACAGATGCAATGTTCCTGGCATGATTCACCTTAGGAGTCAGGTTTGCTGTTGGTGACCCTGTCACTTTAGTAGGCACTCCCTAGTCCAGCCTAATTTCTCGGTCCTGTCCTTTAATGAAGACATTCATTGCTGTAGTTAAAATCTGCAACATCGCTCAAAGACTTCAGTGTTAGGGCTTTGCCCATTGACTTGGCACTGTTGGAAGACTGTGGAAACCAGTGTCCTGAGGGGATTATGGGGTACCAGTCCTGTTTTCACATCCCAGACACAAAGCCAGAAGTGCTACCCTACATATGTACTCCACCATGTTAGAATGCTTCTCTTTGTACTCAACCAGTTCATGATTCTGACCTCCAAAACCATAAGCAAAGCTCAGCCTTTGTTTTCTTAAGTCAATTTTCTAGGGCATTTTATTAAAATAACTCATAGCTGACTAATACACTCATGTACTTGTTACATAATCCAAAAGCTGCCATTGTTATCTTTAGAACTCAAGAAAGTACCATGAGGAGACAGATATTTTCAGGGGCCTTTTGCTTATCAGAAAAGTATTGGGGCTTTTAGAGAGAAATTGGTTATTACTATCTAATGGAATCTCCATCCTGTGTATTAGTAGGCTATGTAATTTAATTTGTTTTATTTTGTATTTACTTCTGATTATTAAGATGAAGTAAAATCCTGGTCTTCATAAGTTTATAGTTACTAAACAGACAAAGGTACACTAATCAATACTCCTGCATGGTAAGTGATGGTTCCTGCCACAGAACATCAACGCTGCTCTGTGGAGCACTTGACAGGGGCAGGCACACTGGACAGGGCTTTTCATGAGTGTTCAGTAAACAGACTTCTCTCAAACTGTGGGGCAGTGGCAATGGAGGACAGGGTGATGTCATTATACTTCTTTTAGAGGGTAAAAAATAAAACCCTGCAATGCAAGAAAAAAGTTTAGGAAGTAAGCTTCCTCTGGCCATCTTGTAAGGCTGAGATTAGTTAGAACTGTTGAGAAGACACAGTGATTCAGCCCAATGAAACAGATGTGCTGGTTCCAGCATCACTTGGCAAAAAGCCATTCTTTCATGGCACGAAAAAGTGCTGCATGTACTCTATATTCAAAATAGGTTAGAAAATCCAGTTTGAATTCACTGAAATCTATCCATTATTTTATTCCCAAGTCTTAAGGAACACTTAGAAAACTGAGTGATGTAGCACTCGCTATGTTGTTGGCTTTGCTTTAAAGTTCTCTCTCTTGGTTTTCCTATTCATACTCAGGTAGGTAGTATCTTCCTGCTGTGCAAAAATAAATGGATAGATAGATGATAGATAGATAAATGATAGGTAGACAGATGATAGATAGATGGATGGATGGATGAATAGGTAGATAGATAGATAGATGGATGGATGGATGAATAGGTAGATAGATAGATAGATAGATAGATAGATAGATAGATAGATAGATAGATAGATGAAAAGATAGATGATTAAAAAGGGGGTGAGAATCAACCCTGAGACCTTTCTTTTCTCTCCTGTCCAATTTGAATCCATGGTTACACAATTTTTTTCTGAATGTCACACATTCGTAACTTACTTTCCATCTCCCAACCCCTATTCCTGGCCTTGCACCCTGACTCTTCAGTGGTCTTCAACTTCATGACTATCTTTAAGCTTTCCTAATTAAAAACACTGATTGGTCTTGTGTTTTCCATCAACAATGAGCTTTCCCCCCAACCCAACATCCTGAATTTCTCTGCCTTATAATTTAAAAGCCTTGTCTTAATCTATACTCTGGTCCTATGCTCATGACTCCTGCATTTTCTTGATCACTAGCCCAGAAAAGTCAGTTTTCTGTTCTTCTCTAAGCCTGGAGTCCCTACGTATTTAGTTTTGCAGGGGCTGTAGTCCTTTGCTGGGCTACTTTCCTCTACTTCTGCTGCTGGGTCGCACCTTTGATAAGATTCCACACCAGTTGTGGAAAATTTCTTGATCACTACAGGGATTCAAACCTACTTTTCCTGGTACCCGCCACTCAAAATGATTATATAAGCCATGCTACTCATTGGGTCCTCTCTGGAATGCCATGTCTGGGTCAGTTCCTGGCAAATATCTACCGAAGCTCTAGTATGCACTAGAAACTGTATGGGATATTTTTAATTATGTCATATTAATAAAATCTCACAGTAACCTCAAGTGTTAGTGTCCAGTTTTCTGGTGAGAAAACTAATCCCCAAAGAAGGTAGAGCCTGAAGGACCTTAGCCACCCAGCTCTGGTATGTCAGTCTGGATGGGGGATTATCAATCAGACAGGAGATCTGTGCTCTCTCCACACTGATGTCCTGTAAATGCCTTGGCAAAGGAGCAGTTGGGACCTCTTTAGGAACCACCAGTGCTGACACAATGCAAATCCTCAATGGAAAAATTGATTTATCAGTAGATTTGTTGCAACTTATATTTTATAATAATGAAGTTCAACCAACACAGAATCTAAATATTCTTGCATATTTATATACTTTAGATCAAATAAATCTTCTTAGACATATAGGAAAGCAGATTTGTCCATGGCTGGATATGGAAGGTCTCAGAAATGATGCATGACCAAGGAGACATCAGCATGTCCTGCCACCTCTAACCTCCTCACCATTAAGTTTGGAGTTAGAGTACTGAGCCATGGCCTCTAGTTTATACTTTGAGAAAGAAGATAGCAACAGCAAGCCTGTGGACTCTCATGGGCCTGCTCTTTGGGATCCACCCTCCATGAAAGCTTTCTGTCACTCTGCTCCAATATAATTAGCTGTTCCTGAGTGGCCCCTGGTGACAAGTGGTGACCTGGCAGGCAACCACTGTGCCAGAGGGAAAGAGTGGCAGATTCTGTGTTACACAGGCTCCTATAGATGTAGAAAAGTCTTCATTATAACCAGGTTATAAACAGGGGAATCGAGTGTCTGAGTTTCCTCAGAACACTGAAGACAGTTGTGGCTGACTGTAAGTTCAAGAAGTTCATATCTGCACAGCCAGTGATTAAGGAAAATTTTTCATAAACCTCAGAGGTTCTATGAAGATTCTGGCTCCTAAGAATGTCAGTCTCTGTGATGAAAGATAACTGAAGGCAGGTTAAAGAATAATGTTTGCATCTTAACCGTGTGGGTTCAAGAAGCTGCACCCCACTAGAGTTAGCTAATGTTATGCAAGCTTTGAAAGGAAAGATGTTTTTGTGACTAGGATAACCTAGCGAGAATAAAAAGTCTGATTTGATGAAAAGCCTCTGGTAAAATTAGAACCTGCTTCTGTGCTTGTTCAAGGAAAATGGAAAGTAATGAAAAATAAAGGAGTGGCAGAGGGATCTTGCAAAAATCCTGACGAGATGGCAATCTAGAATTCAATAGAGTTGATTTTGTCTTTCTCTGTGATTTCATCAGCTTTTTTCTTCTTCCTTCCTCATCTTTTCCTCTCTGTCCCTCTCAAATAGAGATGCATGCCTTCTTTCTCAGTAAATTCATGAAGAGTCCGTTTAGAGACACGCATGTAAGCATTCAAAGGAGACATCCTGCTTTGAACAATGAGGAGACTTAGTGCATCTGCAATCCATCAACAAACAGTTACCTGAGACCCGCTCAATTCCAAAGATAGGGGAAGCCATCTGGAGACAGACAGTTGTGGATGTTAGGTAAGTTTCAAGAATCTAGACAGTCGGATGACATTTTTGTTCTGGGAGATCATGATCTGTAAACTGTTTATTTTACCAATAATCAGGAATAAACATGGAATGGGGACCAGAGACACTGGCATGTTTAAGATAGAAGACCCCAAAAGGACTGCTAGCAAGGTAAGAAGTGTGTCATCTGCAAAGGACACGGATGCTGCGAAAGTCAAACTAAGAGATAATGAATTGGAATTAGCACAGCATCCCTTTGTGTTGCTACCAGTTTTACATGGTGAGGTCTGAACATCACTGGTAGCAACTGACATTGCTGCCAAACTGTGGAGTAATGGAGGCACACTTAAATTCAACAGTAAAATAAAACCCCAAGCTACATGGGGAACTGCCAAACCAGAGCATTTAATAGTTCTCACCCCTTATGACTGAATGTTTCTGGCTGATTCACCAAAGGGTTCATGAGAAAATGAAGACTTTCCGTCTCTAGTAATTACCTTTCCCAAATCTTTCATATTTTTCTTTGATTTTTATTATGTATAGTCCTGACCTCCAAAGTTTGGTTAAAAATTGTGTGTATGTGTTGGGGGGTGGGTGTGGGTGTGTGGGTACGTGCGTGCATGCGTGCACACGCATGCGGGCACTTTTTCCCACCCCCTTGGTAAGTGAAGGTCAATTATTTATGAACCCAGTATCTAGCATTTCTCCTTAGCCGTTGGTTCTCCCCTTCTCCAGATGCCTACTAAAGTCGGTGGCCCAAATTTGGTCACCGCTGTTGGTCTTTCTTGGAAGACATCTTAGAACATTCCTAACAGACATCACAGCTAGACACTTGGTGAGGGTTCAAACCAGAGTGCTGGCTGCTTCATATAGGGCCAGATGAACAAAACCTGAGAGCATTTCTGGAGTCATCATGAAGACTGTCTGGGGCAGGGAATGGACCAGAGCAGATGTGAGGGGCAAACTAGTTCCTTTCTTAGTTCAGCAGTGTTTCCTTTTCTGAAGATCCAGTGACAACTTCCTAAGACTTTCTCTTCCCAGCACACCATTTCTTTTCCTTTTCCTTCTCTCCCCTTTTTCTTTCTTCTCCCTTTCTTTCTCCCTTTCTCTCTCTCTCTCTCTCTCTCTCTCTCTCTCTTTTCAGGTTGCTTCCATCTGTAGCGTCTGCAGTAATCACAGTGGTATTGTTGCTTAGGCAGTTTGGAGAGTCAGAAGAAGGCTATAATTGAAGAGTTCATTACCAAGATCACTTGGTTCCCTGATTACTGTGGCAAGGTGAAATATTTATTCTCACCCAAAAGCTCCTGCACAGCCATTTTCCAAGTCACCCACTTTTCGCTCTTTCTTCATTCGAACCCCGATGAGCTTGTCAGCAAAATTAAAGGTATGTCATTCACATCGTGCCTGCATTGCAAAGGACTATAAACCTGCCAACCTCTTTGATGAAATAAAAGGGTTTTATTTATGATTCATGTAGGAATATGAGGTTATTTTTATTCCGTCAGTACACTAATAATCAGACGAGGGCTTGGGAAATGAGGAGCCCACTGACAGGGAAGACTCTGATAAAGGGGAACCCTCTAGGGTGTTTGCCCCTCTTTGTAATCTTTTTTCCTAGTGTGAGGTTATGAGCGTGGCAGAGTGTGAGCCAGCTATAAGGCTTGGCTGCAGGAACAAAGACCGTTGCAATCTGGCAGCACTTGGGATGCCATCCGATGAAGGGGGTGGGGGAGCAGTCCCTTCTACAGGAAAAAAAAAAAAAAAGAAGAAAAAGAAAAGAAAAGTTTGTGCTCCGGCCTCAGGTTAGCAATTTGGAGTCTCCCAGTTTCCTGTGATGTCTCCAGTTCAAAAGATAGCCTATCCTCCAGCCTGCACTCCTACTGGGCATTCTAGCCAAAGTTAAATAAAATAATAATAATGTAAAAAGATAAGTAAAAGAAAAGAAAGAAAGCCAAGCCAATTGGCCAGGTTCCTTCCACAATCATTAACCATTTGTTCCTATCGCCCAATGTCCTTGGTTAAGGTGATTTCACTTCAAGGCAAACAAATGTGGCTGAGTACATTTCAAAGGACACCCTTGCCTTGTTATTTCAAATGCTCCCATAATTTGGGCCTCCTTTCATCTTTGTTCCTGCTCTAGGAAGTACTTGGAAGTTATTTTAATTCAAGTTGGGGGTAAATTCTCCTTCTTGCCCATTACTCCCATTGAGATGACCTCAAGCAATTCTGAATAAAAGTCATCACAGCGTGGACTGGGCAGCATTAAGGCCGTGATTTGTTCAACAGTGACATCTTGGCAGAGAAACACAAAGCCAGACAATCTATTGAGGATGAAGGGCAAGGAAGTTCACTGGAGGAAGGAAAATAATATTAATCCTTTATTGAAAAAGCAGGGAGTAAAACGAGGAGCTTTCTTCTCTCTCCCAAAGTTAAGAAACAGAAAAGTGCATTCAGAATGGCACTAACAGTCCAGATGGGCCAGGTGGGGATGGGACCCGGTGAGAGATGCCTTCTGGTAACACAGCGACCATGAAACATGCACATGCGTACCTGGTATCTTCTACCTGGGGACGGTAAGACTGACTGAAAAGGCAGAGTCCAACCTTCTACCCCACAATTTGCTTTTCCCACCCCCACAGAACAGTGTCTTTTCTAGGGATTATTGTGCACCATAGGCTAAAACCTGCTTTAAATTGCATCGGAGCATTCTTCTAAATTAATCTACCCCCTGGAGGTGTATCTGCAGAGGTAAAAAACCCTGACTGAGCCCTAAAGTAGGGGCTAGGGCAATGTATCCTGGGAAGCAAATATCAGCTTGACCCAGGGTCTGTCTGCTTGAGCATATGGGCCAATGGGTCAGTTTTGCCTTTCACCTTTTATTACTGGAAAATAAGAGGAAAATGTCTTCTTTAGTGGCTGCTTTAGAGAACCTCTCCCAGTCTACCCCACCCCCATTTTCAGTCCTTAATCTAGTAAAGTAACCAGTTGGTTTGAGAGAAATGATGCGCGGGGCTCTTGACCAGACGCCTGCATTCTAGTCTGCCACATTTAGCAGTGGAGTTAGCACACGGCCTCCTCTCTGGGGCCTCAGTACCATCTATGGAGAATAAGACCTGGCCTCTTCCTTGAAAGCTTCAGCAGCAAATGAGTTCTTAATTGTGAGGGTCTGAGACAGAATAAAGCTTGATACATAGTCAGCTGTTTTAAGGGTGAAAGTCCACATTCATAAACACAATGTATGCCAAGCTGATACCAAGGAGCTTTGTCCTGGAAATGGCTTTTCAGCTACACCAGGAGCTGCCCTTTCCCTTGACACTCATGTGACTGGGAGTAGGACGCCAAGAGAGCAAGGCCACCATGCCATGCTTAGCAGCAAGCACAGCGCACTTCCATTAGCAAAACAAAATAAGTAGCCGAAACTGAATCGTCAGACAAAGCAAGAGAGGTGAGACTCAAATACATTCTAGAAGGATCTAAACTATTTGTGTGTGTGTGTGTGTGTGTGTGTGTGTGTGTGTGAATGGTATGTGAGTGTGGGGGTCTGAGCACAATGTATAGGCGTGAACTCTCTCCTTGTACCACGTGGGCCCTGTGGAGGAAGCTCGAGTTGTTAAACTTGGGGCAAACTACCTTCACATGCTGAGTCTTGTTACTGACTCACATGCATTCTTGAAATTACACAAAAATGAAGAGTTAGTAGCCATGAAACAAAAATCTTTCCTTTTATGGAGCCTGGAGAGATGGCTCAATGGTTAGGAGTGCTTGCTGCTCTTGTGGAGGACTCCAGTTCAGCTCCTAGCACCCATGTCAAGGGGACCATGACCACCCATAACTCCAGCTACAGGGAGAGCCCAGACTACAGCCCTGGGGCAGCCACACTCATACATACATATCCACTTGCACACAGTCTACATAATTAACAAATAAAAAAATTAAATCTTTGAAAAAATTCTGGAGGAATCGGTTGGTAAATTAACTCCAGTTCCAACGCTTGGTCATCATACAGCCTTGTCACCAAGGCAAAGCCTGGGATTCAAGAAGGAGCCCTGCATCTTTACGTCCCGCAGCCACAGAGCGCATCTCTCACCCCTGCTTCTGCACCTGGAGATAGAGCGGGTAACTGCTCCGCCAGCCCAGATTTCCTTGTCATGGAGCACTGAGGTTCATTATACCCTCTTTATCAGCGGTGAGGTTTACAGCTGAAGCCATAAGAGAGATCCGTGTGAAACATGAGCCAAGAGAGAGGCACTGAGTCTCGCCATTAATAAGCCCTCTTTGGGGATCCGGCATTAGCGAGATTCAGCGGATCATGGAGCACAGGGGGATCATTTTTACATGATTACTCTAAATTCTTAAACCAGAGGCTTAAGAGAGCGGCTTCTCACAAAGGCAGCTGTGGGAATTGTTGAATGATCGCTACAACACTTGCGGAGGGTTTAACCACTCCAGGTAGCTCCACCGTGGCTCCCCAGCAGGACGCAGCTATCTGCTTTCCAGCAGAACGGCGGCGAAGGGAGGAGAGGAAGTGGTGTCCTGAGGAAGGATTTTCTCACTCTGTCAGCCTTGGGCGCTCCTCATTAGCAGAGTTGCCAGCTCCTGTTCCCTCCTTCCTCCACTGTAAGATTTGTTTGGCTTCTCCAGTCTGGTGTTTTGCATTATCTGCCTATTGGACCTTAAGGCCACCACTTGTCCACAGAAAGGACTGTCCCCTCCTGCACAGGCCCTGTCAAATACAGTCTCCTGCTCTTCGCCAAAAAACATCTTTCTATTTCCAAAAATAATGCTTAGATTTAGAGAAGAAAATACTGATACCATTTTCTGTCTTTCTTCAATCCAAAATTCCAAAGTATCTTATATTCTATTTAGAAATGTCTCTGAATAGAACTTTACCATTTATTCACTGGCCTCCTCACCCCCACACAGTCGGGAGGGGGGGGTGGGCAGTGGTTCAGAACAATGGTTATCTGCCTTCATTTGGAACAAGTAACCGATAAGACAATAATATTTGATTAAGGGAAGCCAGGTGCAACCTTCTTTCTGTCTCTCAAAGTGGTAAAAACCTAGAAAACAGACCAAAGTCTCTGTCTACCTCCAGTATCTGAACTCCAAAGTGCATCTCTCACCTGGTCATAAGTGTGAAGGGTATTTTTGAAGCCTATGGTTCAGTCCCTAATGATGCTGTTTGGTTTAATCTCTTGCTTCTTCAAAGGTTGGCTGTGTCCTTTCCGTGAGAGACTGAAGAGTGGGGACCTTGCTGGATACACCTCTTGAATAGCCAGGACTCTTGGCACAGCCTGAGGTAAACCGCCCTGCAGACCGGACGACTACAATGGGGATGCCATAGAAATTTTTAAAACGCTCCTCCTGTTCACACTGACACTATCTGAAAACTTTTCCAAGTGTTGAATCATATTACATGTAACTGTTTAAAATGCTATGTACTGAATCATCTTTCTTTCCCCATCACGGGTTGAAGTAATAACTACCAATATAGTCAGAGTGCAGAGGGAAAATAAGGTAGAAGGGCCAGAATTGATGTTCATACATGAAGACGAGAACCCTTTCCCGCATATTAGCAAGCCAAGGAAGAGGCTTCTCCAGACAGCAGCTAGGCTGCCTCCTCCAACATGGCCTTTACCCTCCAGAACTCAATACAATACATTCAATACAGAAGATAGTACATTACCCACCAGAATTCAATACAATACAATACAAAAGTAAAGACAATACGTCCGTTCCTTAAGCCCGCCCAGACTCTCTTACCTTGTTATTTCAGTTTGAACAGTAAAATGCAAACACCGACCCATTTTGCTAAGAGTTCTATTAGACAGGTGTCAAAACAGTGGCAGAGCCAGGAATCAAATGCTTGTGTGTGTTTCCATGCACTGGTGCTGAGTTCATGCTACAGTTGGGGTATGGAAAATACTGGAGAAGACCTGTAAGAAGCAAAGTCTTGATGTAGAATATTGCATATCCCTTTTTTGTCGATCCATCATAGGTAAAATGACCTTAGCATGTAATGGGAAGAGAAGGCCAGCTGATGGTTTCCTCTGGAAGATACATAGCTCGGAATCTCAACATAAGCCAGAGGAAGAAGTCTGCTGTGGAGCTGTGGACGTCCCTGAAGGGCTGGCATGTTTTGTTTCTCATAGGTCCTCCATATGTCTGTAACATAGACAGCCATTCAGAACTTTTCTTTCATAAATAATAAGAGGAATGATACCAATTAAAAATAGATTGGTGGTATGGGAAATAAAGCCAATAGTCTACAATCAAGAAATTTTCAGATGAATCTAAGATTTAAATGTAAGAACAAACTACAAAACACTATAAGACAATTTTAATGACTATCCATATAATTTTGAAGTAAATACATTATTTTCAAGGTGAACTTGAAAATAAGAATTGTTTTTATGTTATTTTTCATTTCCTTTTATGTATATGGGTGTTTTGCTTGTGTGTCTGCACCACATGCATATGTGATGTCCTCAGATGCCAGAAGATGGAACTGGATTCCTTGAAACTGGAATTACATGGGGTTGTTAGCCACCATGTGGTTGCAGGGAATTGAACCTGGGTCCTCTATAAGAGCAGTCAGTGCTCTTAACTACTGAACTATCTCTCTAGTTCTGAAAACAAAAGTTCTAAAATCTTATTTTGCGAGATCATATCTTCTTAAAACTTAGTAATACCTGCATAAGAATAAAACTAGGCCACTAAAAATAACTAGGAAAAGTTTTAATCATTTGGGAACACATTTACAAATTAGTAATCAACAGAATATCAATTTATTTAAAATGTCTAATTATATCTCGGACATAGTGTTAATATTTAGTGTAGTCTACAATATGCTGTGTTAGTGTGAAGACTCAACTACTAAGAGAAAGCGAATGATGCTGCAATACAGCAGGTTAAAAAACCTGAACAAGTAGCGGACAAAATCAGACTCTTAAGTGGAAAGCATACAGTAAAAGCAGAAGAAAGTTTTACTCTCTCCACAACTCAAATAACTGCTCACAAAAACAATAAAAATAGTTTTCTATATCAGAGCATATGGGAATAGGATATTTTAAAATTCTAATAGCCAGATTGGCAGGGGTGTGTTTCCTCACTTTTCTAAAGAGATGCTGAGAAAGTACATGAAGAAATAGACTTTGGAGATGTTTGACAATTTATCAAAGCCTTAAATTCCTTCTGACTTGGGAATTCCACAATGAAGAATTCATCCTTTGGAAATGTTTGCGCAAGTAGGCACAGGTACAGAATTGTTCACAAGTGAAAAGCACTGGAATGAGAGGAACCATGCCACACAAGGTCACCAACTGAATAGCTGCACAATCTATTGAATTAACCACTAAACATGGCAATGAAGAAAATATGGATTAGCTAAAACCCCAAGACAGTTATTGTTATGATGGCAAGAAAACCTATAGAGATTTATGCATGTATGTTTATATAATATGTTCATGAGTGTGAAGATTTTTAAAGCATATAATCCAAAATTTCAGTTTAATAATATAGGTCATCCAAGGATGAGTGTGGATCGTGTTATTTAGTTTGAATTATCTGCATTTCTGAATTTCCTGACAATGATCTACTTGTCATGTAAACTGGCAATGATGAAGAGGATAGAATGGAAGGACAGAGAGCTTCTTTGCAGGAACATTTTTGAAATGGAAACCATGCAGTCTGTGACTCAGTGCACCCTTGCTGTCGGGGTGGGTGCCTTACGATCGCCATCTGCAGCACATCCGGTCAGAGGTTTTGTCACAAGTGCCGATGCCAGAGCCCCCTCAGACCTTTGGAATCTGCATCTCTGGGACAGAGCCATTGAGGATGTTCCCGCGCCATTCGTTTGTTTGTTTGTTTTGTTTTGATTTTGTTTTTGCTGCCCTGGCACAGATGATTGGCTCTAGATACCACCCATTAAATCCCAGGGAGGGTGAATGGTGTTCAGTTGCACAGAGTGACAATTACAAACTAAGTAACTTCCTACCGATGCAGTTACTAGCACGGACTCATTAGGGTCCCCGGTGAGAATCAGCTCAGAGAATCGTGGCTGCACCCGTCCTCACCTTTTCCTAGAGCTTCCCTTTCTTTGGATTATCAGAGTTGACCTCCATGTCATGGAGAATGGCCCTGGACACATCCAAAGGACAAAGTGGGCGTTTCCCGTAGGAAATGATCCCTACAAGAAGAGAAAGCTACTTTGGAGATTGTTAAGGTTGGGGGTGGGGGAACAACTTCAGCCTGGAAATAAGAAGAAAGGTGGCAAACACCGAAGCTCCTTGCGTTGGAAAAGAGTTAGGGAAAGAGAGAATGGGTTTCCTTTTGAAACCAGCCAGTTGTCCAGGGCTGTGGGAAGCCCAAACTAAGTTTCCCATACTCTCAAGCACAAGCTTTGAATCTGCCAGTCTTCCAGACTTCAATGAGAAAAGGGTAACTGAAGAGTATGGTAGCTCCCAGGTGCTGCAGTAGGGCTACCCTGGCTGGCACCGAGCTGCTTTGGTAAACCAGCAGGTGGTGCAAGAGTCCCCGAGTCAGTGAACTTCCTCTCCACGTGTCTTCTGCTCTGGGGAGCCAGTCAATAGCCTCCCCTCCTTCTTGCAAGCGCCTCTCATAATCCTTACATGGCTTCTCTGTACTCGAATAATCACAAGGGAACAAGAAGCGTCTTTAAAACGCATTTTGTACCTTTTAAATGTGTTAAATATAAATGTAGAATCAAAGAAACATGCATTAATTATGGAACTGTGTTAAGAAAAGAGGGGGGGAAATCCCATTGCTAGCATACCCGGCAGAAACACACGTTTTCCTGATTGGCAAGAGGGGGGATGGATAAATTAGCAGAAACCTTTAAGGGTTGATGGCCTTTGCCTCCCACCAAAAAGAGTGTGACAAAGGATTTGGGCAGAAGGTTATTTTGGAAGAAGTGATTAAATAAACCCAAACTGAAACCCTAAAGGAATGAGGGGATATGTATGTGACCAGATAGATTCTCAGCTAAACTGAGAGAAACGCAACTTATATAAGAACTAGCAAGGTGAATTCCCAGAATGCTGTTTTGGATTGATTTACACAAAGGACAGGTGAGATAATGGCTTGAGAAAGATCCAGAAAGTCCAAGAGAAGCTAAACAGACCCTGAGTTAAGGAAGATTTGGGAGCAGAAAAGACCAAGACTTGGTTTGCTTGATGCAGGAAACTTCACACAAACAGATTTTGTGGGTCTTGAGAATCCGAATACTTATGTCACAAGCAAGAATTTGGGGGTAGACTGCAACTTCCCCATTCCAAGACTGCAGTTATGGGTTCAAGCTCAGGTACAGAGAAAGCACATCACCATACAGATGTGCAGCTAACCTTGTTTGGAGTATGTGTATATATGCCTGATAAAAACTTGGAATGGATTCTACAGTCTTATGTAAGGGACCAGAAGGAAACTAATAGAACTAGCTTATCAAATAGCCTGTAGTCCTGGGGACGAGTGAGAGCTTCCTTCTTTTCAGGGACATTTTCATATACGTATGTATGTATGAAGTCTCCATTTCTGGCAAACAAACCTATAAAGGCTACAACCTTGATCTTGATATGATGGTGACTTTGAAAAACTTTCACAAACCCTATTGTCTATTATGTCAAAGACACAAATGCAGAGGCCCTGTTCACAGTGCAGTCAGGCGTTCTTAAGGCAATGGTTAAAGAGCGTATATCATACACAATGCAGGGGGGTGGAAACGTGGATCCCACCTCATTCATATTTACAGAAACCAAATCTTGCAGACTGGCTTGCTGGAAATGAAGTGAAATGTGGCTCTCGGCTTGAAATGAAGGCTTGTGGTGACGCAGTGCATGCTGACGGTCTAGTGGTGACAGGGCACAAAGCAAGCAGTAGGCGCCAGTGGACAAAAGAACGTACTTTAGAATGTGCACTGGCTCAGCCCCTGCAGGTACCGTCCATAGTGGAGGGCCCAAGAGAGCGTGAGCACTAGTGCTCCGGGGTGCATTATTCCCCCAGTGATGCACAGGCAAACGCTACACACAGAGGCTGTTCATGCACAAACTCCAATTTTCCCAAACTCTTTTCTGATTGAATCTGTCTCCGGTTTTACATAACAGCTACCACCCCTTTGCCCCTTTTAGTCATGAAAACTGAAGGTTACTTGATATTGTACTTGAGGAGATATATACATATATGTGTGTATATACATATGCACACATATGTATGTATGTATATATGTGTGTATTTTTCATAGCCTATATTAGCCTCTGAGAAAATACCCCTTTTAAACGTATCTATTAATGTGTGTCTTGTAGAATATAAATTCTACGGCCATTGCTTTCCTCTTGCCCTTTCTGTGCTGAAAATGGCACATATTAGGAAGGTGCTTGATAAAAACATTTCTACCACTGAACTTTCTGTTTTGATACAAGAGACCTTCTTTTTCTGGAGATAAGTGTAGAAACTTCTCTCAGAAACATGAAAATTCTCCCTAAACGGTTCTCCCTTCTTCTCCGCCTCCCCTTCTTCCGCCTTCTGCTGCTGCTGTGACCCCCTAAAATGAGTGTGCCCTTGGCAAGCACCCTCGTCTTCATCCTTAAAGCGGCTTCTAGGTACTACACTTTCCTGAAAGAGTTTCCTTTCTCAACACCCAAGTTCATGGGACCCATTGGCAGTGAATGCGGAATGGAGCGCCTTAGCCCCTGTCTAGCCCTTTGATCTACCCTTCCTCTTAAAGTTTCCTTTCTTCCTGGTGGTCTATGACTCCTACTCCTAGTCCCATTTCTTCAAAGAATCTTTGTCTATTAGATATCTATTGTTTTGTAACAAGATCTGATGAAGTTTAACGGGTTAAAACAACAATGTCTGCTACCTCCCAAGGTGTGGGATAAGCAGTTGAGGAATAATTTATCTGGGTGCATTGAAACTTCAAAACTGCCATCAAGATGAGGACCCATGATATTTGGTGTCACAGTTCCCTATGAAGGGGGCTGCTTCTAAGCTCACTTATGAGCTAGTCACAGGATTTTCTCCCTCATGGACTCCCATGTTTCTGTTCTCTTCTGTTGTCCTTTATCTGTTTACCATTCCTGGAGTTCTTTCCCATCAGCCCTGTGTGAAAAAAAGATAGTAAAAGAAAATTCCCAAACCACAGAAATCACAACCTCTTGGGAGATCACTATCATTTCACTGTATTTCATTCATTAGAAGCAGGCCATTATTCCTGCCCTATGGGGATGGCAGGGGCATGAGGATAAGGAACAGGGGTCAGGGAACCCTGCATAAGCTGTGGCCACCAAATTCACCTTCTTTGACACTTTTTCATTTTCTGCCTCATGGAGCGGACTCCTTCTGTCCTGAGCCCTCCCTCCTCTCGAAAACTTCTCTTTGTGTCCACACAAAGGTCAACAACTCTTCCATGTGATAGTTCTTTAGGTCACTTATGTCCCAAATTTGTCCCACTACTCCACTTTAATCTCATTCATCTTAGATGTTCCATAACCACCTTGCTTCATATAAAGAGGATGCTAATACTTTTGTCTTTATGTTGCTTCGTAGTACAAAACTTTACTCTCACCCAGAACTCTCTGTGTGTGTGGCAGGGGGTTGTGTATGTGTGTATATGTGAATGCATGTATGTGTGTATATGTGTGTGTGTGTGTATGTGAGTGTGCATGTATGTGAGTGTACATGCAAGTGGGCATATATATTATGAGTGTGTGTGAGTGAGTGTGTGTGTGATTTACTTAAGCACTATAGGCCTGCAAGTGTACCTCAATGAGAGAGCCCTCACTTAGCAGGCATGGCAAATTCTGGATTTGAACCTCATTACTGAAAAAGAAAAGAGAAAAACACTCTGCTGTTTGCAGACATGACCTACATGTAAAATACTGTACCTATTTAATGCAAAACAACTTCCCAAATTGAGGGTAAGTACAAAACAATGAAGCCATCACCGTTATACACACATGTACCCATAATTCTTTTTTAAAAAATCCTTAAATTTTTAACTTCCAATTCCATGTCTAATCTGCCCTTTCTTCTCCTTGTTTGTTCTGGGTTAAATTCCCCATCTGGGTACCTCAGCACCTTTACTCTACGCAGGCTACAGTAACTGTATGTATGGATTTTCATGAAGATGATGTGATATTTACCAAGCTTCTGTCAACAAAATGATCTCCGGGAACATTATCTTCAGGGCTCTCCTTTATTTTTTAGATTTGTTTTATTTTATGTTTTAATGACTGTGGCTTTAAAAAATAGTTTGATATAATTTGGGGCTTTCGAATGTTTGTGTGAATTTCACAAAGATTTCCTGTATAACTTTTCATCAATTTCTATAAACAATGTATTATTAGTTTACTTTCTTGATTCTATCTACTTAAGTTCCTTGAATTTTAAATGTTCTTTTGTCTTCTTCAAAATAGAAGACAACATCCCTATTTGGCATCCAAAGCTTTAACACATTCAGAAGCTATGTTTGATACAGAGAAATACGCTGTTATTAGTGATAGGACTCCGCCTTTTTAATAGTCCCATAACAGCTCTCGCTCTCATACTGGCTTTGCAATCTCTGCTTTCTAGGGAATGTGTCACCCATAGCTACCTCCACGTAGAATACCCTTCCCTATTCCACAAGTCCCCTTCAGAATGTCTCTCCTTCATGAGATATGGAGGCCTGGCTTATACCCATTGTCTGTTAGTCTCTAAAGCATTTTTCTTTCATTATATTTTTCTCTATGGTTATTCACACAAGGTATTTTCTGTATGCTTTATTTATGATCATTGACATATACACCTTTATACATTCCTGGAATGTTCTAATCTTGAATACCTTTTATTCACTCAGACCTGGAGGTGGAATTGTAGGCAGTTATAAGCATCCCATGGGTGCTTATAACCAAACCTGGGTCTCATGAAAAAGTATTAAAAAATCTCTAAGCATTTGAACCTACATTTGCATATGAACGAACAACCTGAGCTCACCTCTAAAATGAACCTGATCACAAGAGATGTAAACAAGAACAGAGAGTTTGAGAAGCCCCTCCATGTCTCCAAAGGGCCTTTGAGAGGTCCACGCGGAGGATGTATACGAAGCATCATGATTAAGCAAAGAGTCAATAAAAAGAGCACACTTTTTCAACAGAGTGCTAGAACAGTCTGATGATAAGAAGATAAACTGAAAATTAATAAATAGCAGATTTTATGCTTCTCACAAAAAATTACTCAAAATGCACCATGGGCCCAAATATAAAGTCACAGTACTGTCTAGTTTCTAGAAGAAAATCTATGTGATTTAGGCTTTGTGAGAATGCCTTAAACATCATAAGCATAATCTATTGAAAAAATTTTGAATAAGTTTATTAAAATGGATATCTCCATGAGTACCACTACTAAGAGACTAAGAAAGTCATTACTACTGTAAACTATTTGCAAGTCATATGTCTAATGAAATAGCTTCATGCACAATGCCTGACAACTCTTAATTCTAAACAATCAGAAAATAAATAAGCTAGTAGAGAAAAACATAAAATCTGAAGAGCTTCTTCACATATATAGATCACAAATAGTCATGGCAAAAATGCCCAGTGTTGTCTGTTATCCAGAAGTTCAATGCTAAAGGGTAAAGGTTGGGAAGATTATTTTGTTGCCTAAGAGCAAAGATATGAGGATGTGAGGTCAAATCCCAAGAAGTCAATTAAAAAAAAAATCAAGAACTGGAAACGATTGTAAGTGCCTGTACCCTAGCACTGAAAGGAGACCAGAGGAACAGAAGGAACAGAGATGGGGTGCAGATCCTAGAATCTTGCTGTCCAATCACCCTAGTCAAAATGGTAAGCTTCAGATTCAGTGAAATAAGGTCGAGGGTTATAGAGCAGGGCATTCAAAATTGTATTGCAAATTCTAATTGGTCTTAAAAATAAAAACCTGGAGTTAGATAAGGGGTAAATGCTGAAATATCAAAGAAGTAAAGGAGCCAGTCACTAGAGAGACCTTTTACCTCTACCGAATCCTCAGACCAAAGTGGACAAGATCCTGTCTCTACAAATCCTCAGACTGAATGCACTGAGCTCCTCTCACCCTACCTACATTCCTCTTTCTGTCCCGCCATATCACTTCCTGCTCCGCTTTCCTAGTACTGGAATTAAAAGCATGTGACTCCCAGTACTGAGATTAAAGGTGTGAGCCACCACTACCTGGCTCTGTTTCTCTTTTAGACTGGATCAACCTTGTGTTGCCCAGCGTGGCCTCGAACTCACAGAGATTCATCTACCTCTAAGGTGTGTGCCACCTCTGCCTGGCCTCCATGGCTAACTAATGGTTTAGCTCCTAACTCTGATCTTCAGGCAAGCTTTATTTGTTATGTAACAAACAAAATATAACCACTTGAAGTCATCATTATTGTAACCTTTCTCTTTCAAATTGCTGAAGACTTATTTATAGACTATATTTGGGTTAGTGGGTTTCCAGGCTGCCCTCTCCCTTCATTTTTGTCTATCATCTTGCTAATGCCAGTCCATCTTGATTGCTGCAAATTGATAGTAGGTTCAAACTGAGTGACGACACTCATTCAGTTGTGTTGTTCTTTATAGCCATATTGTTTGTATATTTTTTATTATTCTATAAGCTTTTAGAAGATGTGCTGCTACCCACAAAGTAGCTTCCTGGTTTTTATATCCCACCCATTATGAGGGATATACACAAGAAGTGGGAAATATCAGCATCTTAGTAATACTGAGCCTTCCAATCAGTGAACATGGATGAGCTCTCCAGTCATTTAGATATTGATTTCTTAATCAGAGCTTTATGTTTTCCTTCACATAGAGTTAAATGTAAACCAAAAAATAATAGTTAGCATTTTAAACCATTAATTAATAATTTAATTCTTTCTGATTTCTAAAAATGTGGTACATTTCATTATTGAAATAATTCGTTATAGTTCCTTTCTCTTGAAGAAATCCTAAAGGTCTGGAGAAAATTTGGACACAAGATTTGGCAAGCCTCTACAAGTAGGAGCACATTGATGACTGCTGTGTTCCTATTATTGGAGCCTGAGGCAGGAGGACTGCCATACTTTGAGGCCAGTTTGTACTGCACAGAGATAACCAGCGCAGCCTGGGATACAGAATGGAACCCAGCCTTGAGATAAAGCAAAATCAAGGTCTAGCCATTTGGGAACAGGACATCAGGTCTATAGAGGTCTTTTGAAACTAGACAGTTTATAAAGACATCTTCAAAACTTAGGGAAACTATCCAAAGACGGAATACACTCACGCTCTCAATAGAAAAAAGAAAAAAGATGCTTGAAGGCCACCAACTATAGCTTCTTACTCCCATGTGCTCAACCTCTGCAGTGAGGCTCTGGCTTGTCTCCTGCCCAGGGAAGGAGCAATCTTTCTGGTTCTTGGAATCTGGGTTGTCTCATGACTTTTGTTTGTTCAGTAGAATGTGGTCGAAGTGACTCTGCGTGATGTGTACTTGTTCTTAAGGGGCCAGCACTCTTGCGCATCCAGCCTGCTGGAGCACTACCTTCAGACACCAGGAAAGAAAACCTGTCCTTTCAGCTAGAAGATATAGGAGAGCAGGCCAAGCACTTCAGAAACCACACAGCACCGATGTGGGAGGGAAGCCTTTTAATAAGTTCGGCCTAGCCAGCCTTCTAGAAAAGTGCAGTCACATGAGTAAGCTCTAACTGAACACGACGAGGACCCACCCAGCTAACCCAGTGACTGTAAGAAATAGCAAATGGCTGTCATTTCAAGGCACTAAGTTTAGGATTGTTTGCTATGCAGCAAAAGAGCTGACAGAGCACCATAAAGCAGAAATATGTATGTTTTAAGGTTCAACAAGCAATGCAAGAGGCCACTTGTAAGCTCTGAAGCCTGATCCCAGAGCTCTGAGGGCTTATGATTGAATACAATTTGAATAACTGCATAAGAGGAAGGCATTCCACACAGGTAGGTAAGCCTAGGCAACAGGCATGAACTGACAGTCAGCAGTGACAGAATCTCAGCTCTCCTTTCTTAGTTGCCCTTCCAAACAAAACAGCCCTATGTTTCTTTCTCAGAGACTTCCACAATCTTCCTCTCTTGGGGATATATTTAATAATTTTGTCTGAGATAGAAAAAGTAAAATAGATTGTAAATTCTGATGAGCGGGGGAATAGAGAGGGGACTAGCATTCTGTGAACAGTCCCTGTGTCCTAGGAGCTTGGCAATGGTTAAGCATCCTTGATCATCAGAACATTCTTGTGCCAGCTATTTCCCCACCTTTCACAAAGGAAGCAACTGAAGCCAGGACATTGAGTAGCATGCCTGAGTTCATGAAGCTGCTAAATAGAATCGTTTTGTTTGTTCTTCCCAAAGCCACATGTTTCCACAACCATATAAATTTGGCTACTAACAGTGCTAACTTATCTCTTGGAAGAAGTACATAAAAACTGTCTCTGAGCTAAACTTAGGAGGACATTTATGTGACAGAAATTTCACTTATTGTTGGTTCTGGTTGTATTTATACGTAAATGGTTATCTGTGACCAGCCCATTTCCCTTATATGTCCACGTAAGAAGTGGAGAAAGAACTGAGTGAAGACCTGAGGGAATGTGTTCCACGTCAAGGACTCCAAAGCCTCAGGTTCAGAGGGATGGTAAAGAATTCCTCAGGGGACCAAGTGATAACGTTACACAGTGTTTAGAAAATGGGCACCATAGTTTTGTCCCCAGCCCAAACACCCAATATTTACAGTCTGAAGACTGCTGCTGTAAACAGATGTGTCTACTGAGGTTAGAGAAGCCAGTCTCCTTGATCCAGCGGCAAACCACAGACTCTGCCTCCTCTCTTGCCTGATTATGATAAGCCTCCCTCCTTCTTCAGCTGTACACAATAACTTTGCCTCTCTAGTCAACTCAATATAATAAATACGGTGAGATTCCAGAGTGCTGTGGTTTTTCCATCCGCAATTCTAGTCCACCTAGACTTTCTCTATGTCTGTGTGTCCACCTGTCTTTCTTCATTCCCTTGCTTTCTCAGTCAGTTCGAGTCCATGAAAGCTATGTAAAGGACTCAGCATGTCCATCAACTCATAAATCCATCATTCATTGGTCAGTTTAACAAAGAGCATTGGGTGCCTGGTTAGGAAGCAGCTTTGAGGCACTGAAAGCACAGTAGTTAGGGACACTCCCACCCCAACTCTTGCAAACTCAGTCTCCAACTTCTGCATCCTCTGCATATCACCCGAACACCTTCCCAGGTATCCCAGGTGGTGACAAGAACCATCACAGCACCTGCAAGCAGGCTTCTGGTTCTGTTTGCCTTTTTGACAAAGCCATGGGGTAAGTAATAAAGTCTATCCCTGCCCAGAATGGGGAACAGAATTCACTAAGGAATATTTGCTTGTCTTTATAGATGACAATGGTTCCAACAAATGTTTGCTTTATAAAGAAGTTACCCACACTCTAGTTAGAACAACTGAAACTTAGGCTAAAAATTCACTTATTCTGTAGCACATAACAGAGGCCCTAGATCCTAACCTTAACTGAAATGTGTGTCGAGGTCAGACTAGTCTCTTGACGTTTCTGCAGCAAGTTTGTCAGAAGTTAGAGAGTGTCATTTCATCCCAGCTGTTTGCAGGGTTCACAACTTCCATGCCACCCCACCACCATCCCTCCCCAATCCACTGGCTGAGATTCTTGGCTGGAACAACTGTTTGTTGCTTTATTTAGCAAAAACTAGCACAGCTCTGCTTAGCAGAGGAGTAAGCCGGAGTTTGCGAGTCTCCGCATTATCACCCAGGCGACTGCCAACTGGTCACAGGTGTACAGACACATCAGTGTGCAGGAGACAGTGTGGGCTGGTGTAGACCTGCCTGCCTGGATCGGTCCACCAGGTCCAGCAGCCCCCAGCCCACCCCCCACACACATCTGTTAAGGAGGTTTTTGTTTCTCATGATGGGCTGAGGTGGTGCAGATCCTGGTGGGCTGAGGTGGGGGGCCGGGTCCTCTGTGTCGTTTCTAAGACACTGAGAGTCAGCAATTACAAGCAGAGCCCTTGACAGGATGCTGTTTTTTGACTATTAAGTTGCAAAGGGAAGAGAAGGCAAGAGAAACTTGAAAAGGAAATAAATCAAAAGTGACGTGCTTTCTGTGAAGCAGAGAATGAAACTGAGAGGTTCACGTTATTTTTAAAAGCTGCTGAGTTGGTCTCACTTCTTTGCTAAGTCTTGCTTTTTCTCTCCTCCGAAGCCTTCAATGCCTGACCTGCACTGAAGGGGAAAGAGGAGACTCAGGTGCCAGGCAGGCGGACAGGTGGCCAGTTGGCCAGGTGGCTGAGCAGGCACCCGCATTTCTTTTCGGGTCAGCTTTCCATGGGACTTAATTGAATCATATCACCTCTCACTTTTGCCTTCTTCCCCCCTCATTGATCAAACCGCTTTTTGAGAAAACTGATACTTTGCATATCTGGCTAAGCACTGTTAACAGCCTCTGCCTGCGGTTTGTTAAAATTAAAAAAAAAAAATAAAGTGTGATCTTGCCGAAGAAGTAATTTGCTTCTCTCCAACCAATGATGGCTTGTACTTTATGCAAATTGGTATCTAGGGACAACAAATCCCATTTAATACATATGCATAGTTCATAAAAAAAAACGACGTGAGAGAAAGAGGGGGGAAAAAGGATAAAGCATCGAGTCAGCAAAACAAGAGGTTCTGAGGAAATTTATTGTCCCAAATTGGACATTTGTAACAGATGATGTGAACAAGTGTTAACTTTGTTTTCAGCAGCTCTTCACGTACACTCACTAGACATCACACAGATTATGTTTTAAGGATCTGAACTGTAATAAAAAAAAGTGTCTATGGGCTTTAGAGTGTTGTGTTCCATATGGTTAGGGAAGTGCGGAGTTATTGCGACAAGCGTCTTGTGAAGCTCATTACCCGCGCTGGTGTTAGATGCGAATTGCCGCGCATAGCTATAGGGTACGCACATGACATCCCACAGTCAGCAGATAGCAACTGGAAATGAAAGATAGGAAGGCACAGAGTAGAGCTTCAGGGAACATGTTAGACAAAACATCTGCTGGTATCAGAACGCTGCATTATCAGATCACTGTGGCCATGAATTTTTTATAAAGATACTTTTTCCCCCCAAACCACAACTTTGAAAGTGACATTTTGTACAAAAAAAAAAAGTTTTTGATTGAAGTGGGATGTCAGGACAAAGTCCAGGACAGTGAGTGATTCCTTTTGGATATCCGTAGCCTGGGAAAACTCTTTTTTTTTTTCCAGTTGAGAACAGAGTCCACCTGTGAAAACCCATTGCTATGAGGCTGCTACAGGAACGCAGGAGCAAGAGAGTGATGTAGCAGAAGACATAGCCTCTCTTACCCCTGAGTGTGCAGAGTGGTTTCTATTCTATAGTCACTTAGCAATCATTTTATGTCCGTAAATGGGAGGGTCAGTGACCAGCCCCAATTAAGCTGGGGCTGTATCCAGAGAGTTATCACCTCAGCTATGCTGGCTAATGGTACACTTGCTCACATGCCATTTTCATGTGAGAATGCTCCTGCATGAAGCTCTTCACCACAGGAAGCATGCATGGATCCCGGGGGTGAGCAGTGCATTCATGAGTACCCTACAGTCTGTGAGAGACATGCAGAGGGCCCGAGGCGTGAGAAGAAGCAAAGAATGCACTCACTGTGAGCAGACGTAAAGATGCTCATATCCAGGAACCATTATAATATGCTACACATCTCATGGAAGGCAATGAGAAAGTTCCACTAAGAGTATAATGGTTTATGGAAGAATCAGGGTCTCTGAAGCCATCTTTCTCTTAAGGTGGTTCTCAGAAATGGAGTGATCACACTAGTTGTGCCCACCCAGGCCATGGGGTAGATGGATAAACCCACTTCTTACGAAAGATCTAATGCAAAGGACCAGTCGGTAGAAAAGAAACGGGAGGCAGGACTTCAAAATGAATTGAAAAGGTAGGCAAGGTGGGCCAGTGGTGCAACAGATAACATGTCAGATGACGGATCAGAAAACATAGGTAACCCCATCCTATTGGATATTGTGTTGTGTTAACAACTGGGGAGTAACTCTCTGAAAACCTCTGAAGATTTAGAAAGGCCCCACCACTGGGTACTCAGAGAGCCCTTCCCAGTAACTGGCAAGGGTTGTAATTGACAGGAATGTGGGTAGGACCGGGACAGTAAGCCCCACCCTAAAAAGGGACTTCCCAGCTCCCTGCTGCTCCCAGCTACCTCTGTCTTTCTGTACAATTTCCTGTACATCTTCCTCCTTTCTCCTTCTTTCTTCTCTCCTGTTACCAAAGTCAAGGTGAACAGGAAGTTTTGCTAAATCATTCCTGTTTTCTTCTTTTTCTTATTTTTTATTTTTTTTGGAAGTTTAGCTATAGAGAAATGATAGCCGAGGGAAGGCCCTAACTCCCTGTTCTGTGAACTCTTGGATGAATCATCCTAAGAACATGGGGAGACAGGAAAAATCAATCATTTGATAAACACCTGTGAACCATCACTACTTTGGCACTTTTACAAACTGTCCATTTGCCAAAAGTAAATACAACTGGTTAACATTTACATTCATCTTGTAAAACCACGTTAAGTTACAAGTAGTACACGAGATGCCTTATTTACTAACCTTAAGGAAAAGAAGGAAAGAATTGAGTTAAGAATCCTGAATCTGATTTTGTCACAGTAGTATTTTCTGTTCTAAGTAAGTTTTATTTGTTTTCTGGTGTGTGTCTTTGAAGTTATTGGAGGATAGACTAATGAGCACCTTAGGTGACAAACACAGTAAGAAACACAGATGTGAATAACAAATCCCTCCGTGGCCCATGTAATTCAGTGCATTATAATATACAAGTAAAGGCATCAGAGTCACCAGCAAAGAACACAAGCCCACCATGGAAGGGTAAGTCAGTCACAATTCCACCATGGCACAGGTAAGTCATACAGAATCCCATCATGACATGGGTAAATCAGCCACAATTTAACCACGGCATGGCTAAGTCAGTCACAATTCCACCATGGCATGGGTAAATCAGCCATAATTCCACCATGGCATGGAGAAGCTGGCCAAAGTCCATAGAATACTGAGTGGTCAAACACAAATATATACATGCATTACACACACATAATACATATGGGCAGTGAGGAACAGAGAGTGGGAAGGAGAGAATTTGTGAGCACCTCAGACTAATGATAAATACACAACACAGTAATTTTTTTTTACCAGAATACATCTTTAGATATAGGCTTTGAAAATCCCCACAAATTAAGTTATAAAAACACATGTGCACAAGATACAAGGAAATACAACACCATAATTGAGAGTCATTAAACTTTATAGACAAGACAATCTGCTAAAATTTTTATAAATTGTTATTTACCAGATATATGCTTTATAGAGTATAAAGTAAATGTGTATAATTATTACTAACAAAGCAAAAAAAGACTGAAACTATGAAAAAAGTTAGAGATTGTAAAATGTAAAGTATATTTCAGAAAGAAACAAAATTTATAAAAATAATAAACAACTCAATGGATTTAACAGTTAAACAAATAAAGAGAAAGATAGTTTGTGACCTTTATGATACATCTAAAGAGAAGCAAAGAAAAATGTGAAAATTCTAAATTTATTTCAAAAATTAAATTGAAATTTTATTTTCAAAGGAAAAGACAGTAAGTTATCGTTTTAAAATTTAACAATCAAGACTTTACCAGAATTTCTTTCTTGAAAAGTAGCAAGTCCCAGATTCATTAAGGGAAACAAGTCTTAACTGAAAAGGCAGTAGTTAAGCACACAGACTTGCGCATCCTTAAAGGCGTACGCATACCAAATACCCACAGAAAATGAAAACTTACAGTGGCTGGATCAGCTGGAGGAAACTGCCCAACAGCAGTAACGGAAGACATTATATGCTTAGGGAAAACAATTGTCAATCAAGATCATGTATTAATCATGGTGTTTCCAGAAACAAGGTTAAATAATGATATTTTGGGGAAACAAGACTAATAGTTCACTATCAATAGAGCCCCTTTTAAGGGATTTTAAAAAGATGTAACTCACCTAGAAGGAATGTGATCCCAGATGTTAGCTTCAGAAGTAAGAATAAATTATGAGCAAGGAAAATGGCAGTAAGTGGAAAAACATGAAGAGACTTTGGTCGCATAAAATCATAGTGACAATTTCTTTGAGAGGTGAAACACTAATAGATGAAATCAACAAAATAAACAACATTAACTGAGGGGAGTGTTAAATATTCAAAAGGTTTTTTAGCCCAGGAACATTTAGGTTGAAGGTAAAGTTATTAACATAGATTCATAAATTACATTTGCTTGCTTAAATGTATAATATAACCACTAAGCTAATATAAACCAGTCATAAAATTTCTTATAAGTAGAAAGGAGAGAAATAAAAGAAAAATACTACCAAGTATTTCAGAAAAAAGAATTATAAAAGAGAAAAAAAGAAAACAACACCTCAGAGAAATGAGAAGTACAAATGAAGATGCAAGGCAGAAATCCACATACCCAGGGCATCACGGGAGACTGAAACGGGTGGGCTTCTGGGTCTGGTTTAAAAGTCAACGTTCCCAAATGAACCAGAAGAGTTGTAGAAATAAGAAAACAGGGGTGAGCAGAAGAGGGAGGTGAGAGAAGAGAAAGGGAGGGGAGATTAGAGACTAGGGAGGGAGGAAAACTAGAAGAGGAAAAAATTTAAAATGCATAAAGAACTTTGAAAATATTAGCAAAAAGAAGAGGAAAAGATAATCAAGTAAGGTTGGGGCAGTTGTACCAACGTAAAACAAAAATGTCATTATCACTGTTGACATTTCCCTCACTTCCGGAGTCCAGGGCCTCAGCATTCAGAGAGAATGCTTAGTTACCCCAGGACAGGCAATAGGACTTATGGGTCCCAGGACTATGCATGAGCCATCAGCATTCAGGCAAACTGCCTAGTTACCTTAGGGCCCCAGTGATCTATGCGTGAAGCGGCAATGCAAGCCCTGATGAGCATGCGAGCTTTCAAAATCAGACAGGCCTGCTTCATGCTCTCATCACATTGCTTTCAAACAGGTCTGCGCACCCCCTTCTTACCCTCCCTCGCCCTCTGTTAATAAAACTCTTAAAGTGGGGTTCGTTGTGTATCTTGAGCTCCATTCTTGCACCCGGTAATATCAAACACCCTGACAGAATAGAGTTTGTATTTGGACTTGCATGCACATAGTGATAGCTTGAAATATAGACCGTAAAGATGGCAGAAAAGTTGTAAGAAGCCAGCAAAGCCACTGGCACAGCGGCTTATCTTAGATTTCTTATCTTAGATTCACACAGTTGACTAAAGGCCTATCAAGAAGCATTAATACTATGAATACCAAGACAATATGAAAAATAGGCACGATCCAATATTGCAATATTGACTAAAGCACCAATAAACTGTAGAACACACAACGTTTTCACCTCTCAGAAAACTCATTAAAATGGAACATCTGGTAATATCAAATATTCATTAATTTGTTTCAAACATATTGTTATGTAGTCTCATACAAAATTATGGCTAAGATGCACATATTTATTTATTTATTTATTTAGAGACAAGATTTTACTGTGTAGCCCAGGCTACCCTTTGAGTTACTTTGAAGCTTCAGTCAACTTTGAAATTGCTATAATCCTCTTGACTTGGTCTCTATTGTTCAGAGCTTATAGGCCTTACAATCCGCATTACGCCCAGATTTAGAAATTAAAAAAAATTAAGGCAGGAACAATATATATATTTGAAACTGAAAAAATACACTTGTAAATATATTCTTAAGTCAAAAGCAAATAACTTGTACAAGTAAAAATATTTATATATCTCTGATGGTGAAAATATCACAAATCAAGACTCTATTAACTGTAAGTTAATAGCTTTATGAATTTTATTATAAGAGTGTAAAAGCGAGAAGTTGAAAGTCTGCCTACATTAACTAGCTGAATTCATCCATTCAACAATGTATACACTATCATAGTATATCACATTGCATCACATGCAGACTTGCAACTAAAATATTAATAAAAGAAGAAGACTAAATATTAATTACTTAAGCACTGACAAAACAAGTCATAAAGTAAAGAGCGCCCAAAATTATTGAAAAAAATAAAGGTAAAAACAATAATATATTTAAGAAAGTCTTCTCTAACAAAATGTGGAATAGCAAATCTCCTGGGAAAACTGCCTCCTGGAAAGAGAAGTATAAAAATTCTCTGGAAAATCTGATCAAAGTGAGAGAGAATAGGTAAATTATAGAAACAAATTAATGAGTCTTAATTACAGATATTGGTTATTGCATTGATTATTTTCTGTCAATCCATTTGCATATAATGTATACAGCCTTCCAGAATAATACATAGAAATTTCTGGATGAGGAAGACAAAGAAAATCTGAATACCCTTATAACTCTATAATAGAAAATCCAAAAAGTATTTAAGGTATATTTTACTATATATGCAAAATATGAAAAGTATAATCTCATGTACACAAATTGTTTGGGGGCACAGCTGAAGAATCTACTAACTCTAAGTTAATATCTTAGAATGCAATGCCACAATTTGGGGGAGAGACTAATCTTAAAACCATAATCTGACTGAGACAATTTGAAAGCACGGTTTATATCCATAAATCATTAATAACTTGTATTTAAAGTTTCTTCCTATGTAAAAAATAAAGTTACCAATGTCATAATCTGTAGATTCATGTACAAATATCTTGGCTGTTTTTGAGCATGTAGTATGATTTTACTTTGTAATACTGTGTTAACTATGTCCATGTAGATTTTTTAGGGACAATGAAATCTAGATAGAACCATTTGGGTGACAATTCATAACAGGTGCTACTAGAGACACGTTCTTTCTTATTCAGCACACTATTCCCTTCTTCCCACAACTACAATGCAACAATAGAAGGATCATCAACGGAGTTTCCTTCAGACTAGATACAAAGAACCTTATGCAATGCTGATAAACAAACCTTTGTTATTGAACTTACTGAATCTTGGGAGTTTCTGCTGTGTTGCAGTGATAAGTCTATGCTATTCTAGCTGATAAACATATTGTATATGAATGATTCTATTTTGTGATCAAGATTAATCTATTATAGGAACATGTATTTACCATTGGAGGATAAAAGTCCGTGTTACAACATTAACAGATAAGAAATAATATGAATACAGTAATACATATAAAGAGAGTAATTTGACAAAATCAAGCTTAAGTTATCTAAAAGTTGTCCACGAAACTGTTGATGAAAGATAATTTTCTATATGAAAAAGGGATACGTACAGAAAGCTGAACCAAAACTAACTTGTCACAGTAAATGCTCGTACCATGCTCTTTGAGGTCATGTGGGAGGGAAGAATGGGCTCTAGGGCACTTATGTTTGCCTTTGCCTAGGAGACTTTGGCAGAGCAATAATGAAAGAAAAAAGAAAACAGGAAGGATTAGAAAGGGAAAATAAAAATGTAATTACAAATAAAAATTGCATGTTTGTCTTGGTAGGAAACCCAAAACAATCCACAAATGAATGATGCGAATAAGAAAGTCGACGTCTTCTGAACAGAAATTAATTAAAATATATCATATTGAAAAAATGAACATATCAATCTTGATATGCTATTTGTAAAGCCACACAGTATATAGTATAATAGTATCTAGTGGTGTGTTAGTTAATTTGATCCTTGTTGTGACCAAATAACCTGATGCAACCAATGTCAGAGAGGAAGGGTTCAATTTGATTGACAGTTCTAGAGGCTACAGTTCATCACATCAGGGCAAGCTTGGTGTCAGGAGCTGGAAGAGGCTACTAACATTGTATGTGCAGACGGGAAGAACAGAGAGCTGAACACTCGTCCTCAGCGTATCTTCTCCTTTTTATTAGTTCTAGACCTCATGCCTTGGAATGGTGCTGCTCACATTTAACATGGTCCTTCCTTCCTCAGTTTACCCAGTCTAGAAACTCTCATAGCCATGCCCTGCTAAACGGACAATATGCCACCACACAGCTATTTCTTGTCCACTTGACACCTAAACCTGTCACTTTTAAGCCTTAACCCACGTAAGTTCATACAATTTCATGATACAAAATGTGTTCAACTCTCCTCTTGACATCCCTATAGCCTTTAACAGTTCCAGCAACGCTCAGGACTCCCGTCTCTTCTAAGGCTCAACAAAGTCTCTTAACTGTGATCCCCTATGAAAAAAGAAAGGTTGCATACTTCCAATATATAGTATAAATAGTATATGTAGTATAATAGTATAAATAGTTCTGTTCCCAAAGGGAGGAATAAAAACATAGCGAGAAAAGATCAAACCAAAGCAAGACTAAAACCCAGAGCTTGGAAAACAGCGAATTCTGCAGGTCCCAATCTGGAATCTGGATCCAGTTGCGGATTCTTCTGGGCTTCAAATGGATTGGATAGTGCCACCTGTCCAGTTCTGTTGCCGACAGTACACACAACTATTATGGGCTAGCTCCACTCTGCTTGCAGCTTTCCTCAGCGGACATTCTGTGGTTCTGTCATTTTTGATACCGTGAGATCTTCATTGCAACTTCGGCTTCACCTTCACATTCTCATGCAGAGTCCCCTCAGGCCTTACTTCTTACAAGGACTCCAGTTCTAACGGCCATTGCCTAGCCTCTGTGGTCCTCTGCCACTCCCGCCCCCGAGCAAGCCTCTGGGACCCCCTTCATTCCCACCTCTTTCATGTCTGGAATACCAGTACTGCAGGAATGGCATGACCAAGTTCCGTTAGTTCAGCTTGTACTACAGCTGCCTTGGATCACAGTCGATTCTGTGTGCTGACCTTGGGGAAGCTGGTTCCTAGGCCATTAGAATTCAGTCTCATTCAAATTTTCAGTAAATGAACAGAATATAGCCAGATTATTTGCAAGAAAAATCAGGAAAAACCTCACACAGAGTCCGTGCTCCTATCCAACCCCCAACCCCCGACAAACTGGGCCTCAAGTATACGCACTTATCTCAGCACCCTAGTCCTCCAAACTTCTCCCATGATGCAACAGCAAACTCTACAGCACCTCGGTGCTTTTCCAGCATGTAGTTCCATATTTGTATATATTCTTCTTCTCACATACCAGTCTCAAAGGCATAATAAAAAAAACACACGGCCAAGTTTATCAAATAAATTGTGTTACTTCGTGGTTCTAATGCTCTGTACTGTTTATTTTTCTTGTGGCTGTGTTGAAATATCTGAAATAAAGAAACGTAAGGGAGGAAGGGTTCATTTTTTTTTGGCTTAGAATTCTGCCGCAGTGATGAAAACATGGCGACAGGAGAAAAAGGTGACTAGTCGCCTTTGTTAGGAGACAGAGAGAGATGAAGGCTGGCACATAACTTAATGTGGCTTTGACCTCATCCTATGCGAAGACGCTGCCCACGTTTAGGCTAGGTCTTTCCACCTCTGTTAAACCAGTTTAGAAACTCCCACATGGATACGCCCAAAGGTGTGCTTCCTGGATGATTCTAGATCCTGTCAAGATGACAATCAATAGTAACCACCACGCAGTGCTATAAAAAAATGATAAAGTAATAAAACAGAATAAAAGAAGAGCTTAATAAATGGAGTGTTATTTCATGTTTAAATATTAGCAAGATGTCAATTCAGTGCAAATTGATTTATGGATTCAAGACAACTGAAGTGAAATTGACCTCGGTGTGTATGCCGACGAGCAAACTGGTCCCAAAGTATATATAAAAAGCCAGAGAGAATCAAGAGGGTGCCAGCTATCAAGAATCATCAGAAAGCTGCATGTACATGAAGATGTTGTGTATGACCTACTTTCTGTTATAATTCAGTAGGGGAAACAAAACACTTTTAAATAAATAATGCTTAAATAATTTTGTGTTCAATTATTTTAATGCATGTGGCAAATAGTTTCCCCAGTATTTTCTTCTACTATTATGTCATAGTGTGAGCTCTTCAAATGAATTTCTGTATGTGGTGAGCTAGAAGAGTACAAACTTGCCTTCTGTTTATGAATATTCATTTGTTTCAAGGTAAATTTTAGTTAAGTTTTTGTTTTTAAACCATATTGTATTTATTTTTTAAAAAACACTTGAAAACACAAGAAAAATGGAATCAATCATTCTAGTCACAAAACAAAATTCATAAAACAATTTTCTAATTCTATACATAGCATAGGATAGTAGATATGGCCTGATATTCTGGAAGTTGTTGCAACAGATATATTTTTATATTGTTTCTTTGTCCCAAAGCTCCTAAATAGGGGACGAAATATCTGATAATGCAATTTAAGTAACAGTTAACAATATGTTTGTATAATGGTATATAGTATAGCCATTAAAAAAGAGAAGCGTCTTTACAAGCAGAAATAAGGCTCTAAAATATATTTAGTAACCAAAAAAGTTACAGGGAAGTATTTGTAAAGGGCAAATATAAATGCATCAGTATGCAAATGTATAGAACAATTCCTGAAGTTCCAACATGTCAGTAAACAATTTGGCATGAGTTTGCCGTAGATAAAATAGTCGATGTTTAAAGAATCAAGTGAGAGGTGGAAGCTGGTTTTTCAATTGTACCTTGTGAATTCTGAAGAGTGTGTATGCCTTATGTGTTTAACCCTTAAATTTAATGAAAATGGCTTAGAAATATACAGCTGTAATACCAGCACAGGAGAGACAGGTGTGGGGGGATGTCGAGTGTGAATGAGGCCAGTCTGAATTATGTCGCAGACACTCTGCCCTGCAAGGGGAAGAAAGGGGGCAGAGAGAAAGAGAGAGAGGTACTAAAACTTTATTAAATTTTAGTAAAGGATGACTTTCACTGTTTTCCTTAGATATTACTTTCAAATGCTAAATCCTTTCTGATAAGCGACAGGAGTGCATATGTGCCTCAGAAAAAGTCACCCATTCAGCTACCTGAATCTCTGAGACTGCACCCAGAACCAGTTGGTACTGTCCAGAATTCATGGCATACCCAAGGTGAACAAACGGTCTTCTTCTTAGAGAGCATTTGGAGTGCGAATTCACAATTGTTCACATAACTTAGAATATTCAGACAGAAACTTGCACGGATTTCTGAGCAATCAATCATATTCGATGAGTAACAAGACCCCAAAAGAGCAAAGGTCCCAAATCTAGTTATCCGCCGGGAAGACAAGAAGTTGTGGGTCATCTTGAGGGGGCTGTAGTAGTTTGGCTGAGCATTTTGTCATTTGTTAGAAGCCAACACTGAGAGCAAATGATTTCTTTCTATGCTGTTTCTCACACATTTATCTCTGTTCATTTCGGCTACCATTGGTTCATCGGTCTCACTGGTCCATCAGCCCGACTGTCTGATCCAACTAGATATCCCTGAAGCTCATAAACTGGCCTAGAGGTGGCACCTAAAGGTCCTCCAGATAAGGCACCTTTAACAACCCCACTCTTACAGTTCTAAAAAAAATATCATAAGCCTACAAGTGTTTATTATATTACAGGAGTTAATACCTGTCTGACTTCCTATACATTGAAAACAATCCTTCAAACGATAATTGGCTACTCTGCATTTTATTTTGAAGTTTATAATGGATAAAGAAACAAAGGCTGGTGTGAACACAATATGCTTCGCTATAAAAGGCCAGCTGTGCCTGTGTTAGACATTTCTGGATCTAGTTACCAAATTGTCCAAGTTCTGATTGATCTCAGACAAACATTAACAACAAATGGCTGATCCTTCCTAACTGGTAGCCCTGACCTCTTTAGCAGACTCTGGGATCATCACTTTTCTGATATCAAAGAAGCAAAGAAATTTACCAGTGAATTTACCTGTTGGTAAGTTCATGAAAGCAACAAAGAGAAGACCTCTTCACATATGATACCCATACCCGACCACTGGGTCAGTCCATCGCAGGCCAGAATGGATGATGTCACTGAAACAAAGGAGCACGTTTAGTCTAATAAGCAAACTTGAAGACACACTAAAGGTCAGAATTGTGTAAGGCAGATGCCAATTATTCAGGCTAAATGATTCTTTAGTTAATAATGAGTTCTATCATAGGATGTGAGCTTTGTGATTTACCCTGTGTGTGTCCATAGGTGTTTCCTTCAACTTATATGTTTAGGGATATAAATTATATATCTATATAGCTATATATCTATGTATATAGATATGTATAGATATATACAGTGCCATCCCCTTGGCAACTGCAACTTCCTGCTCCTGGGATATGCTCATCACTCACTCTAACACTGGGAGGCGGCTGTCTAGACTGTATAGTTCACTTATTAAGAGATGGAATGAAATCCCTGGGCTCAGAAGCTATATCATTTTATTACTAGACAAAAAAATAATTTTATTGACTTATAACTTATATTTCTCTATTTTCACAATATACATAGTTGATTTAAATAAACTAACATTTTTTGAATGATAACTCAAATGATGAAAATTCAAAAATGTCTTTGTGCAATATAAGGTCATTTCCATATGCCAATATCAATGCAAATAAATAACCGCATGTCAGTCTACTTTTAAATGATTCCCCCTTTCTCCATTTCCACATGAATAACTGCATGCAATTAGTTACATTTTCCCCCAGACTTCAGGTACCTTAGAAATTGTTGGTTTACAAACTGTTTCACGAACCCCATGTTCAAAGTGACAAGTGTCTTCTTCCCTACCCCATTCCTAAACTAGAGGGATAAATAGTAGAAAGAAGGACCAGAGAGCTGTGACTTCATGGGTGGGTCATTTATGGTCATTTCGTTCTGTGGGCAAGAGTAGTTTTAAAACTGCTCTTCAAGAGCAATTTGAAAGAGCGTATTTTATGCACAGAATCACATCATCTGCAAGTACAAATTCTCTGCTTCATCCTTTCCTACTTGCACTCTATCTTCCTCATGTGCTTGTTGTTCTAGCAGACTTCAAGTTCTATCTTGAGCAGGAGTGGGGACGTGTGTTACAGTCTTGTCTTATTCCCAACTTTGGTGGAAATGGTTTGAGTTTTTCTCCATTTAGGATGATGTCAGATGTGGGTTTCTTGTATATTGCTTTTATTATGCTGAGCTAAGTCTCCTATACTCCTAATTTCTCCAGAACATTTATCATAAATGGATGCTAAATTTTGTCAACAGCCTTTTCTGCATCTAATGAATTGACCTGTGGTTTCTGTCCTTTATTCTATTTGTGTGGCAGATTGCATCCATTGACTTACATGTGTTGAACCATCCCTGCTTTATAATCTTTTGAATCTGTTCATGAATATGGTTTGTAACTTTTTTATTGAGGATTTTTGCCTATGTTCATCAAAGGTGTTGTACTATAATTTTTGTTGGGTTTTGTCTGGTTTTGGTGTCAAAGTATTACTAGCTTTGTTAGACATTTATTTGGAAATGTCCATTCCCTTTTTATTTTGCAGAATAATTTGAGAAATGCTACTGCTGTAGGAATTCCTACCACGAGTAGTAGTCTTTAAGTTACCTGCCCACTTGGTGTGGCCACTTATACTGTATATGCGGCTGTAAACTGCCCCTCCTGCCTCTTTCCTGACTGCTGAATAGGGTTGCTGTTCTGCATTCCAGCAGAGAATTGTGATCTCTATGTATACCCCTCAATAAATAACTCTCAACTATACTCTAATCTGAGTTAGTGTGGGATTTCTTTTAAGTGTCCTTCTTCGTCTGCCCCCCCACGTGGATCCAAACTCCAAACCTACTAGGTGGATCAACTTAAAGGCATAAATGATTCACAACCAAGATAGTCTCCCCCCACACACTTGACTTGCTTTTACCTACTAAGCAGTTTTTTGTAAAACCCCCGCCATAGCAGAGCATGTACCGACTTGGAAGTTTCCCAGGTGTGCACATGCACCCGCCCCAGTCCCCACTGCCACACTCCCTACTGTGTTCCCTGCAGTGTGACGACTTGGACAACTTCCAGTTTGTACTCCCGGCTCCTGAGTTCTGGGCTTCCTGCTCCGTGTAAGGAATTGATTTACTTGCTTTTAATTGTTGAGCAAAGCATATTTCTCAGTATTTAAACAGCACCCAGGTGGGGAAACCAAAGCCACTCAGGACTGTTTGTGACACCAGGTTGTACCTCTAGTCGTGACTCTACAACCACAACACCTGATGGACCATAAAGATTATTATACCTAAAACAATTTACCTGATTTCATAACATGTATATAATAAAACAATAAACTTGAAAGTTATGTAATGGCAGACAACATTACCACTGAAACTTTTAGTAACTTCTTTGCTAATACTATGGATTGTATTCTGCAAGGTTTATATAGTTTTGGTGATAGATCCATTTATTGGATATTGGGACTCAGTATTTTTTCTTCATATTATATCATTAAGATAATGGTTTAGTAGCAGAGCCAAGAATGAGGCACTTGCAGACTAATAATGAACAACTAGTTGACAGGACTAATAACATCAAAAGTCAAAAGTTATCTGAAAAAATTAATACTATTGAAAAAGATAACATTAATTTGACAAACAAAATTGAATCCGTGTCAAAGGATACTGAGAAATTATTTGAAAAAGTCATACTGCTGAATTTGACAATCAAAATTTGTTAAAAAGTTATGATAGGTTAGCAGAGAATATCTCTCCAGGATGGCAATCTGCATGCTATGCAAATAATGTCCAAGAATGAGGTGTTATCTTTAAAGGGAAACCAGACCTTGGAATCACATGTGCAGAATGAAGACCAGAGGCTAGGTGTCTCAATGAAGTCACTAGAAATACATACAGACCAGGAGATTCAGACTTTACAAAAGACAGTAGTAAAAGATTTGAAATTATTGGAGCTGCTTCGCAGGGAAAGAAGGAACAAGGAAAGTTTTCAACATCGCCAATAGCTGTCAGAGATGACTTACCTAGGATTTTAACTTCCTTTCCTGTAATCTATTCTGACAAACTATCAAGTTCTAAAGGCCCAAAAGGATCTAGAGAAGGTAGATGGATTCCTATAGGAATGAATGATCTAAAAGAAATTAAACAAGCAATTGTAACTTATGGCTTGCATTCCACATTTGTTAGGGAGATGGTAAAGACATGGGCTTCTAGCAATAAAGTCATGCCCACGACTGGATTCAGTTAGTTTCAGCCATCCTGGATGATGGGCCTCAACTGAAGTTTAAATACTATTTTAGAGAAGAGCTAAAATTTTAGAACAACAGGGAAAAGCAAAGGGACTTGAGACTTCTCAAGATCAAATTCTTGGTGAAGGCACTTATGCTGACCCACGGGCTCAAGCTCTTTACAATAAACCAATCTTGTCCCTATACCACAAAGCAACCTTAAATGTTGGGACAGGATTCAAGAACTAGAAAAATAATTTGAATAATTTACCAGGGTTAAACAGGACCAGAGAGAACACTTTAGTGATTTTTTACAAAGACTAACTAAAGGCTGTACAAATAGGAGTAACAGACCCAGATATCAGACAAGTACTTATTGAATCTCTGACTTTTGAAAATGCCAACTAATAAGGCAAAAAGATACTTGGGCCTTTAAATGTTAGATCAGCGCTAATGGATGAATGAATATTGAGACCTTTGACTATAATACTGAATCTTGGGTAGGAAAAGTAATTTCCAAAGGAATGAAAAGACATCAAAATGCCAAATTTTTAAATTGTGGTAGAATAGGACATCTGAGAAGGCATTGTATACAAGGAATTCTTAGGAATAATATCTCCTCTGGGAAGGGCAAGAATAGGAGGACTCAACCTTCAGGTTATATGTAGAAGGTGTGGCAAAGTTTGACATTGGTCCAATGAATGCATATCAACAAAAGACAGATAACGCAACCTGATACCATTGGGAAACTCCTTGGGGATTCTCTCACAGGTCCCCAAGTCAAAAGTGGTCCAGTCATTCTTAGTCACTATGGAGAATATGTCTCACCAGGAAAATTAAAATATCTAGAGCCTTCTGTAAAAAAATCATACTGTTCTAGATGATGGAAAAAAAACATGGAGGATAAATCAAAAATGCTAGTAGGAAATAGGAAATGTATATTCTGGCAGACTTCTATAAATGACCAAAGATGAAAGCAAAGAGTGCATATAAGTGTCATTGTAATTGTGTGTTTGATAACACAGGTGAGGATGTGAGTATCATTGCTCCAGAATCTTGGTATCCAAATAGGCATCTTCAAGAGGCAAATGTACAATTACTAGGAATTTGAACCCTGTATCAAGTGAAACAAAGCATGAGATGGGTTGAAAAAATAGATCCAGAAGGATAGAGAGGAAAACTGAGGCCATATGTGGCTAATATTGCAGTAAATTTATGGGGTCATGACCTGCTGCAACAATGGAATATACAGATTAACATTCCTGCAGTTCCATAAACTCACAGTTCTGGGAAGGATAATGTACTATACACAAAGGTCACCAGCCATTCAGGCTATACAAGAACACAAAGCAACTAGCAAACCTTTAGACGTACCAATGGCCGTACCTTTAAAATGGTTAACTGAGAAACCAATTTGGGTTAAACAGTGGCTGTTAACACAAGATAAACTGCAGACTTTAGAACAGCTGGTACAGGAGCAACTAAATGCTCTCTACATTGAAAAATCAACCAGCTCTTGGAATCTTCCTGTATTTGCTGTTAAAAAGAAATCTGGCAAATGGGAAATAGTGGCAGATTTAAGAGCTGTCAATAAGGTAATTCAACCTATGGGTGCTCTACAATCTGGAATTCCTCTGCCTTCTCTATTATCAAAAGGATGGTCTCTTATAGTTATTGATTTGAAAAATTGTTTCTTCATTATACCTTTACAAGAAAAGGAGAGAGAAAATTTGCCTTTACAGTGCCTACTTATAATAATTCTCAGCCTACTAGGAGATACAAGTAGGCCATCCTTCCACAGGGAATGCTCAATAGCCCCACCCTATGCCAATACTTTTTAAGTCAGCCATTGAAAATAATACATAAAAAAATTCCTAAATCTGTAATTTGTCATTACTTGGATGACATGTTGCTATGTAATTCAAACATTGATACTTTAGGAAGAATGATTGAAGAAGTAAAGAAAGTTTTGCCAAAATAGGGATTACAAATTGTTCATGAGAAAAACACAGAGAGGAGATTCTGTCAATTACCTAGTTTATAAAATAGGTAATACCTAAGTTATAAAATATAGAACATTGAACACAGAAGGCAAAAATTAGGAGATACTGATTGTGGATGCTCAATGACTTTCAAAGATTGTTAGGAGATATTTCCAGTCTATGACTGACTATTGGGATAATGCCTGATCTAATAATTCATTTATATAAAATCTTAGATAGTGATAAAGACTTGAATAGTCCCAGAGGATCAACAGCTGAAGCTGAAAAGGAATTGACAGTTGTTGAGGAGAAATTACAGGAGTCACATCTGGATAAGGTGAATCTAAAACTTAATTGCATTCAAGTCATATTTTCTTCCAGAATTTTTCCTATAGGAATTTTAATGCAGAAGGGCAATATTATATTAGAATGTATATGTCTACCACATAAACTAAGTAAAAAATTAAAAACTTATGTGGAAAATGTCTCTGAATAAAGTATAAAGGGTAAATTGACACTTCATCAATTAGCAGGTATAGACCTGGCAGAGATTATAGTGATTTATACTACTAATAAAATAAAAATGTTATGGGAAGACAATGAACCATGTCAAAGAGCTTGTGGTAATTTTTTTTTTTGGAGAAAGTAATAGCAATTACCCCAAAAGCAATAGATTTAACCTTATAAAGAGAACTTCTTGGATTCTTCCCCCAAATTGTACATGATGCTCCAAAAAACTAGAGCCCATACATTTTATACTGATGCAAGTAGTCATAAAAGTAGGTTACAAAACAGAAGAATTAAGTAAGGTAGAACAAAACCCTTATAATTCTGTCCAGAAGGCAGAATTATATGCTATTCTCATGGTGCTAAGAGATTTTAAGGAACATTTTAATATAGTTACTGATTCACAATATGCAGAAAGAATTGCCTTGCATATTGAAACTGCTGAATTTATACCAGATGATGCAGAATTGACTTCATTATTCATACAGGTTCAAGATATAATCAGGAGTAGACTTTGTCCTATATACATAACACACATCTGCTCTCATACCGATATGCCAGGTCCTCTAGCACAAGGTAATGCAGAAATTGATTGATTACTGATTGGAAGTGTGTTGAAGGCCTCAGAATTCCATAAGAAACATCATGTCAATAGCAAAGGTTTAAAGAAAGAGTTTTCTATTACATGGCAACAAGCTAAGATTATAAAGAGATATCCTACCTGCTCTTTCTATAACCAAACACCACTACCTGCAGGAACTAACCCAAAGGGTACTCAAAGCAATGAAATTGGACAGATGGATGTGTTCCATTTTGAAGATTTTGGAAAATTAAAATATATACACCAGATCATTGACACTTATTCGGGTTTTCAGTGGGCAACTGCTTTAAGCTCAGAAAAGATTGATTCAGTAAAGCACATTTGTTAGAAGTTATGATCATTATGGGTATACCTGCACAAATAAAGAGAGATAATGTTCCAGCCTATGTCTCTAAGAAAATGAAACAGTTTTTTTGCTTATTATAATATAAAGCACATTACAAGTATACCACACAATCCTACAGGTCAGGCAGTTATAGAAAGATCAAATCAAACTATAAAGGATACGTTAAACAAACAGAAAGGAATGGAAAATACCCCCAGAAATAGATTATATAATGCTTTTTTAACCTTGAATTTTCTTAACGCTAATAAGAAAGTGACAACAGCAGCAGAGAGACATTGGATAATAGAAAAGTCTTCCCAATTAAGTCAGCCAGTGTATTTCAAGAATGTGCTGACCACACAATAGAAGCAAGGAGTTGTGCTATGTTGGGGTAGGGGTTTTGCTCTTGTTTCAACAGGAGAAGAAAAGTTATGGATATCGTCAAAATTAATAAAGATTTCCTTCAAAAAATAGAAAAGAGACCCTGGATGTTTAGATATTGACAGAAGAAAAAACAACTATCCGATAAGGGTCATCAAGAAAAAGGAACATGACTTGTAAGGACAGGTATATATATATAAAATGTTTAAGTATTCCACAATGAATAATGAATTTTCCTGTAGTAATATTTGAAGTTTCCAGGAAGAAGATGGGGCCCCACAACAACGACTCTACCTGGTTGATATGATGTCATGATGTTGATAATGCTACTATATGACCTGTTTGTGGTACCAATTGCTCAGGATGGTTCCAACTTGGTTAGCTGAAATGGTGTACCTTTTTACGACATTTGGCCAGAAGTCCAAATATGAACCTCAGAAGAAACCCTACCGATTACTCAGAGACTATTTACAATTACACCAGCCAGTAATCTTGAAAATTCTTTTCACTTTCATAGGATCCCAAAGAAAGAACATCACCGTCATTACAACTGGAAGCAATTCTAGAAGATGATGTCCCCTCTCCCAACAAAGTTTGTCCTCAGGGTTATGGACATCATTTAGGGGTTGATTATAATTGATATAGGGTTGGGGGAAAATTATGTAGGATCAAGGATCTTTTTGAAAAAAAAAGAGAAGACATTGGATGAGACAATAGATTTATGTGAGCTTACACTAATCACAGTAATGAGTAATGGAGTGAATACTTGTGAGCTCATATGTATAGGTAATTTATATTGGTATAGATCTTTGTATAGTGATACAAACAATTTATATTGAATATGTTTCTATGTTCGTCTATAATATTTGTATATCTAGGCAAGTTTTTGTCATATTGTTTACATGCATGCTTCTACCTCTGCTTAAAACATTTTATATGTTGATAGAATTTTAGGATATATTTATCATATTGCAGTATACATTTCTACATCTGATCATGATGTTTATACATTTTGAGATCATTGTCCTCATTTGTTGCACAGTTGTTTAAAGACTGTTTAATATTCTAATATGAAGTCTTCGTCTTTAAGTTATATAGGTATTAAGATTCACAGGTCAATAATCATCCATGTTTGTCATACTTATAGATAGACTAATCAGGTTCTTTAGGTACATAGAGGCTGTATTCTGCATAGATAGGTAATCTTCAACCACTTCAAAGAGCTGTAGAATATGGCATTTAAATAACTTAGGGTTCTGTTGATGTGAGACACGATTACTCCTGGCAGCAGCAATCTATTCCTGAGAGAATGTTGTGAACCAAAGACACTCCACTTGGAGCTTGTTTTCTTCTTGGCAAAACTGGCCTTTGAGCAAGGAATTACCCATGCATTGACCACTGACAAAATGCACGATGTTTATATACGATAAGATAAGAAAATACAAGAAAAAAAGACAGCCAAATCTTGCCAAGACAGATGGTTTTGAAAAATATCCTGCCTCTGAAAATGGTCTGTCAGTTACTCTAGGCCTTAGCCAAAGTTGATTGCTCCAATGTTGCAAATAAGACTTTGGGTGATCACCCAGGTAGCCAGATGTCTCTGTCATTTGTTGCACATTTTGGAAGTTGCTTGATTGTACTTCCTGCTTACTCAAACAATATTATTTCCCTTCTCGGGTCTTCACTGGGGTTGAAGAGTAGATAGTTGTAGTTACTTTGCTCTCGTGACTTGGCCAAGTTATTTGTTATGCAAGATTTAAATTCATTAGGATTGGATAATTATTGAAACATTTATTACATATTTCTGCTTGATATTATTTATGCTGGTTGTAATTCTAATTTTTATACCTGGTGTTTGTTCTTATTGTATATAACTTTGATTAGACTTAGAACTCTCTTATTTAAACAAAATGGGAAGGTGCTATAAGAATTCCTACCACCAGTAGCCTTTAAATTACCTCCCCACTTAGGACATGGCCTCTTATACTATTTATGCTGATGTAAAGTGTGTCACTGGCCTCTTTCCTGACTGCAGGATTCAGTTGTTGTTCCCTGTTCATGCAGAGGATTGTGATCTGTGAGTCTACACCTAAATAAATAACCCTCTTTTATACTCACTTCTAAGCTAGTGTGAGATTTCTTTTAAGCGTCCTTCTTTATATTACTGTTAGTTCTTTGAAAGTCTGATAGTATTCTGTATTGAATCCATTTGTAAGGCTTTTCTTAGTTAAAATAAATCTAATTTCTTACCTTAAATCAGCAATCATAAAATTAACAAGGTACTTTTTTTGTAATTTTATTAAATTATAAAAGTTTCCATTTCCTCCCCTCTTCCCAACACCCTCCCACTCCCCCCACTCCCTCTCCTCCTCCCTTGTCGTCCCTTAGGGCAGTCAGGGTTTCCTGCCCTGTGGGAAGTTCAAGTTCCTCCCTCCTCCCTCCAGGTCCAGGAAGGTGAGTATCCAAACAGACTGGATCCCCAAAATCCAGTATATGAAGAGGAAACAAGTCCCAGTGTCATAGTCAATGGCTTTTCAGAAAGACTTCGGGCCAGCCACATTCAGAGAATCCGGCCAAATTCTGAGAATCTGGTTACATCACGTCCTCGTTCAGTCCCAGTCCAACTGGCCTTGGTAAACTCTCATTAGATCCGTCCCCTTGTATCAGTGGGTGATAGCATCCCTCGCAGTCCTTATTTCCTTTTTCATTTTCTTCCTCCTTCTGCTCCTCATTTGGACCTTGGGGGGCTCAGTCCGGTGCTCCAATGTGGGTCTCCGTCTGTATCGCCATCCTTCGCCAGATGAAGGATCTATGGTGATAAGCAAAATATTCATCAGTATGGTTATGGGCCAAGGCCGGTTCAGGCACCCTCTCCTCTGTCCAGAGAACAATCTGGGGATCTCTCCTTGGACCTGGGATCCCATATATAATCAAGTTTCCTGTAAACCCTAAAATGACTCCCTTAGTTGAAATATATTCTTCCCTGATCCCATATTCATCCTTCCTCCCTCCCCCCCATCCCGGTGCACCGAGCTTTCCCCATTCCTCCCCTACTCCCTTCTCTCTAACCCTCTCCCCTTCCAACAACCCTCTCACCCCCCCCCCCCATGCACCCGAGGTTACCTGGGACTCTTGTCTATTTCCTACCTCCTGGCGGATAGCTAAATAATCTTCATCAGGTTCATCTTCTTATTTAGCTTCTCTAGGATCACGAATAATAGGCTCAAAGACCTTTAATTATGGTTAGAATCCACTTATGAGTGAATACATACCGTGTTCCTCTTTTTGGGTCTGGCTTACCTCACTCAGTAAAGCGTTTTCTATGTCCATCCATTTGCATGCAAAATTCAAGATGTCATTGTTTTTTACTGCTGAGTAAAACTCTAATGTGTATATGTTCCACACCTTTTTTAACCATTCTTCTATTGAGGGGCACCTAGGTTGTTTCCAGGTTCTGGCTATTACAAATAGTGCTGCTATGAACATAGTAGAACAAATGCTTTTGTAGTATGTTAGGGAATCTTTAGGGTATATTCCCAAGAGTGGAATTGCTGGGTCCTGAGGGAGGTTGACTCCCAGTTTCCTGAGAAACCGCCACACTGATTTCCACAGTGGCTGCACGAGTTTGCATTCCCACCAACAATGGATGAGTGTTCCCCTCACCCCACATCCTCTCCAGCATAGGCTATCGTTGGTGTTTTTGACTTTAGCTATTCTGACAGGTGTAAGATGGTATCTCAAAGTGGTTTTGATTTGCATTTCCCTGATCGCTAAGGAGGTTGAGCATGACCTTAAGTGTCTTCTGGCCATTTGAAGTTCATCTGTTGTGAATTCTCTGTTCAGATCAGTACCCCATTTTTTAATTGGGTTAATTAGAGTTTTAGTGTCTAGTTTCTTGAGTTCTTTGTCTATTTTGGAGATCAGACCTTTGTCTGATGAGGGGTTGGTGAAGATCTTCTCCCAGTCAGAAGGCAGCCTTTTTGTCTTACTGACAGTGTCCTTTGCTTTACAGAAGCTTCTCAGTTTCAATAGATCCCATTTTTTCATTGTTTCTCTTATTGTCTGTGCTACTGGGGTCCTACTTAGGAAGAGGCCTCCTGTGCCTATATCTTGTAGACTACTTACCACTTTCTCTTCTATCAGGTTCAAAGTGGACAGATTAATGTTGATGTTTTTAATCCATTTGGACTTGATTTTTGTGCATGTTGATAGATATGGATCTACTTTCATTCTTTTACAGGTTGACATCCAGTTATGCCAGCACCATTTGTTAAAGATACTTTCTTTCTTCCATTGTATACCTTTAGCTCCCTTGTCGAAAATTAGAGACAACATAAGGAGATCAAGGGGATTCGTATTGGAAAGGATGAAGTTAAACTTTCATTATTTGCTGACGATATGATAGTATACATAAGTGACCCCAAAAACTCTATCAAAGAACTCCTACAGCTGATAAACACCTTTAGTAACGTGGCAGGATACAAGATCAACTCCAAAAAATCAGTGGCCCTCCTATACACAAAGGATAAAGAAGCAGAGAGGGAAATCAGAGAAACATCACCTTTCATGATAGCCACAAATAGCATAAAATATCTTGGGATTACTCTAACCAAGGAAGTGAAAGACCTATTTGACAAGAACTTTAAGTCTTTGAAGAAAGAAATTGAGGAGGATACCAGAAAATGGAAAGACCTCCCGTGCTCTTGGATTGGGAGAATCAACATAGTAAAAATGGCAATTCTACCAAAAGCAATCTATAGATTCAATGCAATCCCCATCAACAAGGTAGTTTTTTGTATGATGAAGTGGAAAATATTGAGAAAACATTCAATAATGTAATGAAAAATATAATATTAATTTTAAATGAAAGTATACTGGGTCATATAACATGAATAAGCATGCCTATATTTGGATGCATGGGTGTGCTTAGGAGCATTTGGAGCAGAGCATAGGGCTGTAAGCTTGAGAAGGGACTTTCACTTTTTGTGCTTCTGTATATTTGGGATCGATCACTACAGAGACATTTTATGCATCCATGTTTTCTTTTATAATTTTATTTCTAAAAATTGATATAGTAAAAAACAAATAAAACAGCATTATCATAAATGCTAGCATCCATAGTTGATATTAGCAAATTGTCGAGAGCTACAAAGGACAAAACAGGAAAAGAAAACATAAAATGGATTAAATTCATCACCTTGGCCACAAAAATATGTGGTTGTTATAGTTCTGATTCGTAGCCCTGTAGTTTTCGTCACTCTGGGTCATGGTTTGCTTGTTTGTTGTGAAACATTTTCGTGCAGTATAAAACATTTCTCCTTAGACTGAAGTTCCTTAGTTTTTTGGACAAGCTAAAGAAGATTTAACATTTTATTTCATTTTGAAGAGAAACTCATTAAAATTCAGGAAGTAAACAACTGAATAACTTTAGGAAGTTCTTGAAATGGACCATATTCACTAAGTCTCATCTCTCTCTAAGCTTTGACTCTCTGTAAGGACTGCTGAGAGACACTCGCAGAGCCTGAGTTGCCAGAAAGGCGTTCTCCAACCTTACAAGCTACCAACAAGTTACAAAGCAAGCTACAGGTTTTCCACTTGCATGAACTCTCACCTGTACTGGGATGGGCTTTGGTGATACCACTGTCCTTGGATCATTTCGGCTACTGTAGGTAAGCCCCAGTAGAACTTGGTGGTTTGCATTTAGGGGTTTTCTCCTTTTTGTCTGTCATTGGTTCAGCACCTGGAGTAAGAAGATAAATGTTCACATCACCCCAGGCATAATGTCTGGAAATGCTGTTGAAAAAGTGACTTAGATAAAGAATGAAGATGGCCAAATAACCTCTTTCTGAAAGCATAAAACTCACATTCCCTGCCAGGTCAATTGTGGGTCAATAACTCTTCATGGACAAGGGCAGGGCTCTAAAAGGAGAGGTGGAATGCATTTCTGTTAGTGGACACTATTGACTGGATTTCAAGCTAAAGCTTTATCTGGTTGTGTTGCTGAGAATTTCAGAAATGTAATGCATGAGATGTTGCAAGAACAAGAGGCCAACAGGCAGTAAATAATGCATTTAAATGAAAAAGGAAGAACTAACTAGCCAATAGTGCTTTCTAGGCATTGTTATAAACAGAAGAGTATACTAAAAAGGTACCCATCCTTAATAGCAAGCTCTCCAGCCACCCTCAGGAATAAAAGGGGACTCACATGACAGAGGCAGCTTTAATTGGTATTCTGTTATTAACTGGCAAAACAAAGCTAAAAGACCTTCTGGAGAATATTATGCCAACTTTGTCTTTCAAAGGTTTTTTTAAGAAAAGGTCTCCAAATTTTTTAATTCCAATTTACACATTTTTCTTCTTTGAAGGTTTTTGTCTTTGGTATATACATATTATAAATAATATTAACTACATTAGTAATGCTTTTAATCTCATTTTACTAGAGTTCAAAGATGATAACTGTGAATCAACTTGTGTCATTAAAAGAAAAACACAATTACATACAAACTATGTTACATATATATCGTGTGTTTTATTGATTTTTAAAAAAATATTTATTTACTTATTTATTTAATTTCTGAGAGCACATGTATGTGTTGGCTTGTACACCATGGCATACTTATGCAACTAAGAGAACAATCCACAGAAATCGATTCTCTCTTCCACCATGTGAGTTCTGGAGACTGGACTAAAGTCATCTCGCTTGACAATAAGTGTCTTCACTGGCTGAGCCATCCCACTGGTCCACATGTGCTTTATGACCGGATATGGTCAAGGCATAATTTGACTGTAGGTCTTTAAGAACAGAACCGCTATAATCAGTTAAACCAGATGCTGGAATTGAAAGTCAATACCCAAGTGCCTAGGAGGAGCAACCAGCTATGCCATGCCATACATTTTCATTTGTAGTTGCCGTATTTCCAGGTCTGGAACTAGACGTTTATGAGACTCTGCATGTGTTTTCTAAGATTATTCTTATATGTGAAATAAAGGACTGAATTTTTAGAACACTCGTGTCGGTTGCTAAGATGTGAACTTGATTGCTGCATAGTTGGTGTGACCTCACGACTGAGGCAAATCACCTGGGCACCTGTGAGGGCTACTGCTAGGACATTCTCGCTGTGATGAGGCCACCCCTTTGTATCTGGCGACAGATAAGATGTTAGAGTGGAAAGGCCGAGGGCCTTTGAAGAATTAATGAAAGGAGTCACGGGACTGGCACTGGTTCCTGATGTCCGAGGGGACTCCTATTTCGTTGTGTACATGCTCCCACCCCCAGTCACCTGCCCTGCCAATCAGTAGTTAGCTCACCATCAATGACTGTCTCTTTTTGCTGCTTACAAAACCTCCTGCTGGCCTTCCCCAATGACCTTGCCGCATGCTGGGCACCTGGTATGACACCTTTTACAGGACCTTGGTGGTCTTTTGGTTGCAGTTACTTTCAGATTTGGAATAGCCCTTTTCTGAGCTATTGCTCCGTTTGTTATTTGGGGTTATTATTTATATTGTGTTGCTAGCATTTGGCTTTTTTTTATCGTTTATTTCCCCCAGGTACTTAGGAAACTTTTGGAGTCTTATATTTTACCTTGTAACCCTTCTAATACTCCTAGTCTTCCAAGTCTGTTGTAGCGGCATAATCATAGGCATAATCATAATACTCCTTATGCATTAGTAGTTTCTCAATTTGAAATTCATGTTGCCATTGGAAATCTCATAACCAAATTCAAATATTACAGTATGTATCTCAGCCAGGAGACAAACAATAAGAGACATCTAGTTAAGAGGAATATTTTCATAATGCAGTTTATTCTTCCCAGTATCTTTACAACGAAATTGGCACGCTGAGATTTCTAAGATATAGAAAGAGGTCATGCCAGTTTCACATGGCAGAACCAACGGAAGCCAGGTACCTGGCCCAGTTAAAAGATAAACAGTGTTGAAGGGACTGCATTCCTACCCACGGAGCAGGATCCAGACTGAAGAAGACTGGCCTCGTGGCGTGACAATAATTACAAATTTACAAAAGGCTTTCTAGATACAGAACAAAGAGAGGGAGGATGCCCGAGAAACAGAATAGAGAATGCTGCACACCAGAATAAAGAAAAAGCAAAGACTTTACAGCTCAGGCAATAGAAATATTTACCGTTGCTTTCCAATCTCCTCATATTTTCTCCGTAGCCAAACAGCAATAAAGGTATGTGGAAAGAACATATATATTAAATTACTGGGTGTCAGATTTCTGATTTGATAACACTTGGTGTAAAAATAACGGTTATTATTACTCTTCATTTATCTAGCTCTGAGAGTGGACACAGCACAGTATAATAAGTGGAATTTATCAGAGGAGGGACAAGATTGGTGCCCCAAGGGCTTCGCCGGATAGAGCTCAAGTGGAAACGGTGACTTCCGAGAATCAGGGCACAGCAATCAGGAGCCGTGGATGCACCTCTCACCGCCTGCCGATGGGTATGTGATGTCCTACTGCAAAGCAATTTCTTCTGGTGGGAAGCCATGGAAAGAGCTTGGTGTCTGTCTTCAAAAACAGAGTCGCTGAACTCTCTTCCTGTCTATGCTTCGTGTCCCTACACCTGAAAAGAGAAAACAATTTCAGGAAGTCCTTATTTGGTGCCTTTTGAGTAGTGGGCGTGGTTTTGTAATGGACCAGGGAGACCCAAGGTCTGGGAGCAAGGGTAGGCTCCAAGTCCGACTGAGAGGACTCTGAGTGTTATTCACAGAGGATGCTCTTGAGTTATGAAACATGTCACAGTGAGTGGTGGGGCGGCACACTTTGCCTACTCTCTTGTAGCGGGTGTGGTTGGTTGATCATTAGAATAACCAGACCAATTCTATATAAAAGATTTTAGCTTTTAATCAAAAGGGGAAAACATACAAGACCCAAAATCCCATGAACATCAATGGAGCTGGAAAACCAAAGGAATGAGGACAATGACCTCCAAATGTAAACAATGTATATCATTACATAGACAATATATAAATATCTTAATCAGAGGTAGAAATGTAAATATATGTATATATATATATCAATACAAATAGAGGTAGAAGCATACTCACATACAATAAACAATATATCAATGTATAAGAATCAACACCAATACAATTTTCTAAAAACAATAACTCATAAATACCAATATATTATTATTCCATCACCAATCACTCACTGATCCTCAGGCATCTGGAGGGTGATCAAGGTGGCAGGGAAGGAGCAGAAGAGCCCCCTGAAAGGCCATCCTTCACATCACAGCGACGCTGTTCAGTCAGAGCTTACTAACTTACACTCGGGCCACAGTTGAGCAATCATGTGTGTCTAGTCGGCTGACTTCATGATTTTAGCAACAACAAATGAGAAGAGGAGAGATAGAAAATCCAAAAGCACAAGTAGAAGTGGGTTGAGCACACACCTAGGACTTCAGTGGACCCTGAGAACGTTAAGGCACTGCTTGTAACTCAGGACACACTGAGCGCTCATCTCAGCTGCTCTATAGAATATGCACTCCATACAAAAATTTATATATTCTAATTACAAAAAGGGTTCTAATATTCTGCAAAAATAGCCCACAAATACTGAATTCAATTACTTCCTTTGAAAGGCAAAGCACAAGTCATGGAATGAGGAATTGAAGAAAGGAGATATGATCATCACAGAATGGTAACAGAAAGTAAAATTCAAATTTATGTTTAATTAACTGTTATTGATTGCCATGAAGATTTAAGAAAAACATTAAAAAGAATACCCGATATTAATATGTGATGCAAAATAATAAGAATCAATTACCAAAAAAAAAACCCCAAACAAACAAACAAACAAAAAAAAACAGACAATGGTAAAGACATTATAAATTAACAGAGATAGGAGAAAAACAAACCATTTTAAAATTCATTTTATAGTGAATATTCCAATGTATGTTTTGTGTCAGGGTGTGTACTTACATCTTGAGGACAGAACAATAGAAGTCAGATTATTGCTCTCATGACATCCTCATGTGTAAAATAATAATAAACAGATAGGCATTTACATGTTACTTGGTTGTGTTACTTACAATAAAGTCTATGAGCATCCAGGGATTGGCAGGGGAGATTACTGTAACCTTTTAACATGTGCAACTTCTCTCTTCAAAGGTCACATTGAATAGAGCTTCTGAAACAAAATGGCCCACTAGTAGAAGACCATTCCAGAAAACAAGTGTCCCCTGAGTGTAAAGGCCCCAAGGCATGGCTGAGTTTGTCTATTCTTGGTATATATTCTGATCAGATCAGAAGGAGAGGATATGATTTCGACACAAGAGTATTGCTGAGGAATAGAACGAGGGCTGGATGTAGGGAGAGAAGGGAGCGAGAGAGCAGAGGTTGAGATAAGCTCTCCAGATCTCCTGCCTCTGTCCAGATCCTGGACCCTAGTCCCATGAGCACAGAGGGTATGGCTATCAGCTATGCCACCATTGTCAAGCTGGGGAAGGCTTCAGAGTTGGTCTAATTCCTGACCAACAACAGCTGAAGGCTGAAAGGATTTCCAAGCTAGAGCAAGCTTGGAAGGTAATAAGTAAACCAGAGAGTGAGATGACCACTACCACCCCAACCCTCCTGGTTGCCCCTCCCCAGGAGACAAAAGTGTGTTCTGTCCTTGTCCTCGGTTGTGGTAGGATGCAGACTCAGCTGGAGTAACCCCTGTGCTAACCATGACCTCATACCCGGATGCAAGGCAACCCACCCTGTAGGGAAAGGCAATTCCCCACTTGCTAGTTGAAGAAAAGGAAAAATTATTAATCAGAAAATGGAGCAACACAATCAAGGGAAAGGCATAGCTGGGGATATGCAGGTATTCTCGGACTAGCAGTAATGTATAAAGTCGATTCTGATACAAATATATTTGGGGTTTTGCTATTTGCGTTTTTTTGTTTTGTTTTGTTGTTTGGTTTTTGCTTTTGTTTTCCATCAAGTAAAATCAACTTTGCTGAGGGTTTGGAATTTTGCAGAACTAAGGAAGGAAAGGATGTAGTAGCTTATGGACCAAGAGACAGTGGGGACTGCTCCTACCCACAGAATCGTATTTCCCCTGGAGTTGTAGACACATGATGCAATTGCTCACGGAGATAAAGCCTCAGCGCCCATTCCACTCTCCCTTCTCCGCAACGACCTCTATCTTACTGTACGCCATTTGTAGAATTGATGTATGGTAACGGTCCTTTTTCCTTTCTCAAGCACACCAGAAAGGGAAAAAAAAAAAAAAGAAAAGAAAAAAGAAAAATTCCATTGTGGTCGAGCGCCAGCCAAGATTTAAAGGTTGCACTGGACCTACAATTGAAATGCAAATCACTCTTCGCAAACAGCCTCCCGCTGAGGCCCAAATTTTTACAGATCGGGTTCCGCTGTCCTGATGAGGAATCATTGAGCGCATTGCCCAGGATTCACAAATTAGTTGCCGTCTAAGGTATCATTTTCTACGTTATAATTGTAACGTACCAGAGGAAACTTTGTCACAAAAGACAGTACCCTGCGCTTCCATTATTTTTCCAGCTGCAGGCCACCGAGGCTTCCTTCACACACAATAAAAATACCCACATCACGACCTCCCTCTCTGAAACACACACTCCTTGAATATAAACATTTTGAGAATATTGGTGTGCTTTTCTTCCCCTTCCTTTTTAGATGTGCAGGTGGTAAAATACTGGCTGCCATGAACTGCAGACAATAAATAAAAATTACCAGCTTCCCATGCTGCCTGATAGAAATGTGCCGGCTCAGGCAGGGCTGTCTCTGCAGGCGTGGACTCCTGGCAGAGCAGGCAGGCAGTGCAGGCCCTTTGGCTGTGTGCGCTGTGGGTGCATGACTGCCTGTCCGCTTCAGAGGGTCCCAGGAACCTGTGGACCCTAACAAAGGCGAAGGGCGACTCCTTCCTTCTCACCTTAAAAAAGGTCATATTGGAGAAGAGGCCCGACTGGTCTCAGGACAGGGTCAGAGGCAGACCAAAAGGATGTGAAGTGCTGCCCATTGGGGAAGTGAGCAGTCAGCACACTTAAACTGCATCTTGTCACACAGCTTGGCTAACAGAGTGACCTGCTGGCATTGTATCTGCGGGTTTCGTCAATCTCCTCAAGGACCTGGGGATTGGTTTCTTGAAAACAGGTTTGAGGCACAAAGGAGGCCGATTCGAGAAATGAGGGTTGATGGAGTCATCACAGGGTCTCATTTACTCCACCCAGGAAAGGGGACAGCAATCTGTAACTTTTAATATTTACATATTCTTTGAAATTACCATACATATACCCAGTGTACTTTGCCCTTGCCCACATCCACCTCTCCTCCACCCAGCTTCTTAACTAGCCCCGTTCTCCAGCAGCCTCCTTCCTGGCTTCATGCCTTTTTTTTTTTTTTCCTTCTTCTTCTTCCTTTCCTTTTTTTTTCTCTGTGTGTAGCTTTGGAGCCCGTCCTGACACTTTCTCTATAGACCAAGCTGGCCTCGAACTCACAGAGATCTGCCCGCCTCTGCCTTCCAAGCATTTTTTGCTTAGTAATATATTCAAGTCTCCCTGTCTTTTCTTCATGTGAGAGTTTCTTTTCAGTTCTGAACAATTGCCAATAGTCTGGTTCATAGTTTGTTTATCCAGTCCCAGAAGTCTTTGCTGTACTTTAGTTTGAGAATTCCTCAATAGATGAATTCCTAGACTCCTTCCAGTTTAAGACTTGATAAATTTAGCGGTGGTAAATACACCAACTATAGAGAACGGAATCCCTTGCTCAGGTGTTAGATATGTATTTATCCAGGTAGCGATCGTCTCTCTAAGGCTTATTCGTCTGAAATAGACATCAAACTTCCTTCACAGGACGTAACTATCTAAATCTCACTAGAAGCTAATAGAAATTCCTTTACTGGCATATTTATTTGAGGGTGCTTTCAAAGTGGTGAAACCGATCAGAACCACAAATATAAAAGCAGATGATTCTTACTGCTGGAATGTTCTTCCCAGAGCAGGAGCAACACGAGGCAGAAAAACACCAGCGAGTTGAGGTTCTAATGCCAGTAAATGTGAGGAAAGACATAGGGATGGGTCTGATTGTTGCCGCTTCCATGGTGGCAGAAGAGAAAGAAATGCACTGTGACAAGTAGACCCCAGAGAAAATTGTGGGATTCCATTGGAGGTTCGGAATCCTTCTTTCTGAAGGAAAGGGTGAGAAATCTCAGTGAAGTCATAAGAAAGTGTCCAATAGGGGTAAAAACATCTTGACTGTTTGTGTCTCAGATCTCAGCTTTTATATCAATGACTGGCATTAGCAGTATCAATGGGGGGAGCGACCTTCAGGAAGTGATTATCTCACAAGTATGAACTCCTCTGAAGGAGATTAGTGCCCTTATGGAAGATGTGTGAGGGGCCTTGTTTATATCTTCCAGTGTGTGAGTGGGAACAGGCTGTAACCAGGTCTTTAATCCACAGGACACGGACTTTTGACTGAGACATTTCTGTGGTTTATAAGCCATTCTGGTTATGGTACTGTAGCGGGGCAACCTCAACAGACTCAGACAGAATCTTCAAAACCAACCTTGTTACCAAAAGTACAAATGCGGCACTATTCCCAACAATATTCCATTCTTTGAAATCTATCCAACCATATCTTAATCAGCTATATGTATAATTAGTACACAAGGAAATCATCTATCTATGCATTTTGTTCAATATTTTATTAGAGTTTCTTCTTTGACTTTTAAACAGGCTAACATAATAACCCTATTGTGTGTATTTCAAATGATTTCCTTCAATTTATATGCACTTAGATTTATACTATTTTTTAATACACAGGTTTCATTTGTATGCACCATACCAACTGAAATTTCTCTTTATATTTTCTTTCATTTCATTTCCATTTTATTTCTTTTCAATATATATGCTGAAAAGACTCAAATATCTAAGGTTTTATTTTTTCCCTGCAATATTTTACTTCCTTGGGGTTTCTTTTGCAGCACTAATCTTGTTCTTTTCTCCCTCTCTATGGCAAACAAATTACATAGTTAACTCTCAGGTCTTCACAAATGAGGGAGGTAGGCATAACATCTGATCATAATATGACTAAATGTCCCTCCAACGTCTATTAACAAATATCACTTGCAAAAGTCCCTTTAACTCCACTAACCTGTTCAAAGCATCAAGTAATAATACTTTTATCTTCTTCATGACAGTACAGAGTGGGTTTCCTCTGGTAGCATGCTCTAGTAGCTCTTTAATTTTTTAAGGACAGACACAAGTTCATTTTCTGTTACTATAGCAAAAAACACAATCCTGAGAAATTCAGGAGGAAAAGTGACTTGTTTTGTGCACAGTTATGCAGGCTCACTGGCATGACATTGGCATCAGCTCAGCCATGGGAAGGAAGGACCTCATGTCAGGAGGAACACAAGGCAAAGAAAGGAGATACAGAGGAAGACAGGAAGGAATCAGCTGCAGAGCCCACAGGACTAACCTTAATCCCCAAAGGCAGCACCCTTGTCACCCAAGGGCATCCCAGGGGGGCTCACAAGTTGACAGCTCTACTGTTTTTTAATGTTACCACACCGGCAACCAAGTCTTCTACACATGAGCCCTCTGAGACAAACACATCCACATCATAGCACTTATAATGTGAGGTATTTGGGTTACATTTTGTCAAAGACTTTCTCAACTTTGAAACTGAGTTCCTTTTATGAGTATAGTAAACATTCATCATTATTAACTGAAAATAGAAATTAATATGTCTTTTCTAGAGCAGAGGTCAACAGTGAACTCTCTAGCCTGTATCTAACAATTACCCAGAACTCATGAGCTCTTGAGCCAAGAATGGTATTTATATTTTTATACATTTGTTCAGTCAAAGAAATATTTTGCAGAGATGCGGGGATTGTGCAGTGCCCGATACACAATATTTTCTATGCAGTCCTTAATAGAAACATCTCACAGACTCATGTTTTAGAGTCAGTAATTGCTAACTCTATTATTATTGTCAAGAACACCTCTGTAGAAGCACTGTTGTTATGTGTGCCCGATTCACTTTCTTCCTGTGCAGAATATTAAGTATATTTCCCAGCTCCCCTTGCTGTGAGGACTGGCCAGACTTTTAGAATGGGGTTTGGACAAACAACATCATGGCCAGAGTTCCACTAAGTCCATCCTATCCTGAAGACCCACCACACTGTCTCTATTAAGCCGTCTGTCTGTAGAAAGGCAGCAGAGACACTTGTACTTCTGGAGATAGTGGGGTTACAGAGTAAAGCAGACTTTGGTCTCTACAGACCGTGGTAGACTGCACACCGGCAAAAAACATCACATTGAACTTCATCTGATTAGAAATGACTTTTGTTGGTAAAGGTATAGAAGTATGGTGAGTTCTTAACACTGGTTGCTGATCTAACACCCCCAGTAAGGACCAAAGGATAAACTGTTCTCTGAACTTTGAGCTGACACTAGAACACTAGGATTGCTAAAATGGAAGTAGTTCATTTCTGAGCGCAGATTTATTTATTTATTTGTTTGTTTGTTTGTTTGTTTGTTTGAAGAAAAATCATTTACAGTCCTGTTATTTTATTATTCATTTATTTTTTGTACATCAGACCATGAATTTGTATAGAATGGTCTCCAGCTGCTCAGGATCCTTTCCCTTAGTCCTCACAAAGTGTGCTTCTCTGGGTGGAGCAGGCTGGTGCTTCAGTTGAATCCAGGTGCCCTTCTCTTTGGCTTCCTTTTTCTTCTGGTCGTTCTCCTTCACCCACTTCAGGAAGCTGTCTCTGCTCTCCAAGTGCTTAATGTGTTCAATCCACACATTAATTCTCTTGGCAAGAATCTTGCCCTTAACTTGCTTGTTTACAGTGATGCCCACAGCATGCTGGGTGACACTGCAGACTCTTTCAGTTTTGCCATGGTAACATTTCTGGGGCATTCCTTTTTGAACAGCACCCATCCCCTTGATGTCTACAATATCACCCTTCTTGTAGATTCCCATCTACGTGGCCAAAGGAAAAACTCCATGTTTCCTAAAGGGCCTGGAGAACATATAGCGAATGTCCCTCCTGTTTCCCTTTGCATTGCAATTTTGGCGAGTTACTGAAAGATGACTGCACTGAGTGCAACTTTATAAGTCAATTATGTCTTTAGGGAACATTTTCCAGTTTTGTTCATTTTCCAGTTTTTCAAGATTAGATTTTCTTCAATATTATTTTGACAGAGCAGTGGTCTTTTATCAGATGGACTGATTAGCTATCAACATTTGCGTCGACATAACCTTTCTCATGTCCAAGCACTGGGCTGACCTGAATAAATTGTGCTTAAGTGCTCACAGCTAACCATTTATACAGTTTTGTGAATCATGACAAGCAACAACTCATTATATTTATAAAACCTGATGAATTTCTAATAGTCCTGGTAAATTTCTAAAGTAGGCTTCCTCCATCAGTGTGACAGGATACTCATTTACTGACAAATTACAATATGGAAGGTAATGTCAGACTGCAGGACAGAGGAGGGCATGGAATGAAGAATAACACTACAAATGAGTGAAATATAGACATTCATACATCTCAATATAATTTCATATAAAAAGTTTAATTGACTTATCCTACACAGAGATTGCTCACCCCAGAAGCCACAGATTGCCAAATAAAAGGCCCAGTACCAGGTGTAGAATACTTCACAAGTTGTTGACCAGAGGTGTCCCAGAAACCCACCCAAAATCAAACAGCCTGTTACTGTTGCTCTTACTTTCCAACCATAGCCTAATATCAAATCTCTGTTGTTGAAGACACAAGACAACATGGAGGAATAAAGTTGCTACTGACCAGAGATGTTCCTCCATGTTAAATATCTCACATATTAGGGAAAGGTCCTCTGCAGGATTCTGAGGGATAAAAAAAATCTCCAGTGGTCTTACCCAGGTGGGAATGTTGAGAACTAAAATAATGACTGGCACGGTGAGATCAAGCATGCAATAATGGCATGAATGTTACAGGAGTATCCAATTGCTTTCTGATGAGATTTAAGGTCTACTTCATAGGAAAATACACAAGAACAATATGTATGATTCATACAATAAGTATGAGTGTACTTATGGTTGGGGAGCCAAAGGACCTTATATTCTACTCTTATATTATTAAATGGACATATTAAATGGATATATTATTAAATGGACATAATCAAAGTGCTGTCTGAATTTACATTCCTCTATCTACATATTAGTGTATCTCTCAAACCTCTTCTGAGAGGTTTCTTTGTGTAATAGATGACAATTAATGCAGAAACTCAAGACTAAGCATAGTGCAGAGATGAAGTGGCTGTAGAGAGATCAGCCACAAGTGATAATATATATTTATTGTACTAGGTACCAAGGACCATTATTAAAAATGGAATGGAAAGTTTGTAAGAACAAGAGGTCAGAGAGAACTGGAGGAAAACTTGTGTCTTAAGTCAACAGGACTGTTACACTTATGAACTCACAGCAACCACACATAGGTACCTGCACAAGGCCAAGTCATTGAAAATTCTAGTAAAGAGTGGGGAGGGGGTTCATTTGGTCCTGCCCACAACTGAGAAGCTATGGACAGTTGATGGCTTCATAGGGAGGGAGACACAATTTTCTTCAAAAGTATGACTACAGGTAGGTTGACCATGCCCCACACCCAGAAGTATATAGAAAGCCCAAATCGGAGACAAAGGGTCATTAACTTAAACAAAATAAATCAAGAACATCAACAAAGATCCAGAGGACACAAAATGGAGGTGTGGGTGGAGCTATAAGAAGCTAAAGGGAAAAATTGGATTAATAAATTAAGATATATTATATGAAATGCCTAAAGAACCAATAAAATATATTCTGTATATTATATATTTGTATATATTAAAAGAGAATGTAGCTGAAGTTCATCAACCTGTGCTTCAACTGCTACTACAACATTTACTAACTGTGTGACCTTTGATAGACTCAATCTTCCTATTCAATCCTATTCAATCTTCTGTCTCTTATTCATAAGTAGGAGGAAACATGAAAATGAAGGATATACTTACCAGATATGATTAAGGTTTGAAATGGGTTATCTTTAGTAAGCAAGTCTGCCTTTATTGGTACAATTTAGGTATGTGTTCCTGAGAGGTTCAGGTTGTCCTGGTAAATCTGTTAGAAGGTAGTGGAATCCTAAGAGTTGGGGTCTAGCAAACAGTCTTTCCTTTATTAGAGCAGTACCACTGAAATAAACCACGGAACTCTGATCCCTTCCTATTTCTTTACATAAAGTGAACAGACTTCATCACCTAGATGAATGTTGTTGTCAATAACACTACCTCATTACAGGCTCCAAAGCAAAAGAAACCATCAAATATATATTGAAATCTCCAAAGCTATAAACTAAAATAAATCTTTTCTCTTTAATTTGTCCTTATTGTTTTATACACATAAAGTAAACAAATTGATCTAAATGTCCAGTCTAATGTCATATTGAAAATGTTTGTGTCCTTTTAGTCATGTATATGTCTCTGTTTTTTGTTTTTGTTTTCTCTGTTGTTTTGCATGGTTGGTGCGTTTTATTTGTTTATTTGAGTATTGGTTACTTCTATATTGCTGTGATCAAGCACCGTGAGCAAGACAAGTTATAAAAGAAAATTATTAATTGGGTTTATGTTCCAGAGGATTAGAATCCACAATAGTGTAGAGAGCTTGTAGAGACAGGAATATCTCAGAGCTCACATGTTGAACCCCAATCAGAAAGTAGAGAGCATACTGGAAATGAACCTCAAGTCCAAGTTCCAGCATCAGACCTCCATCAACAAGGTCGCAGCTCCTAATCTTTTCACAGGACCACCAATGAGGACCAAGAATTCAAATGTAAGAACCTCTGGGGGACATTTGTTTGTTGGACATGTAGGACTGGAGCTCACTACCTGTTTCAGACTGGCATTGAATTCACTCCCCTCTTTGAGTTTCCCAAGTGCTGGGATTGCAGACTTGAGCTACTACACCTGGTAGTATTTCAATGGTGAGTTTCTGCAAAAACCTTACTAGGGTTTCCTTTTGCATGTGTCGCCAGGTACTGCCTCCTAACTAGACTTGGAGATTTTCAGATTGAATAGAAGTCTAATTGTAACAAGTGGATGCTTATAGAAGATACATTCCTTAGGACTGAATAGAAGTCTAATTGCAACACGTGGATGAATATATAAGATATGTTCCCTAGGTCAAGAGTAACTGGAAGCCTTAGAAAAGGGATGTGTAGAATATCTTTGGTTAGATAGTTTTTGTGACTATCAGCTGATATATCGTTAGCATGGGTCTTATATTTCTCCAGTTCTGTGTTCCAAAAGTAAGACATGGAAATCAAAGAAATACTTCGTGTTCTTTACAGAAAACAAGGAGGGATCCTTTCTTTCAAAATATCATAAACTCTAGGTGCCTCTAAGACCTCTTGATTGTTTCAACGGGGAAAGAAAAGCAAGAAGAAAATTCATGATCAGAAGAAAAAGTAAAGTTGGTTATGGAGAAATTCTTTAAGTCAGTGCAGGATATATATTTGCATTGATTAGAAATGAGCAAGAGCCAAAGCTGGATTATCTGGAGACTCTAAGTCATTGTTATTTTAGAATCACTGCATCTGAGTTTCCTTTGTTACAATACTGTACTTGCTCAGAGAAAAGCATAAGGATTTGTGCTGGCATCCTCTGGCTTTGTGTTGGGGGAAGGAGATACTTTCTATCTGAAGGCTCTAGTGACCTTGTCTGGAGTCCCTTACACAAGTGAAAGTTTATCATGAGCAAAGCACTCGGCCACCACGTGCAACATGAACGCATCCACTCCTGCTATTAATTCAGAATTCTTAGTTCATCTTGAGTGCTTTATGCCTAACACAGTGAAATGAAAGGAATTTTATATATTTTACTTCTGTCCCTCTGCTGGCAGTGGCAGTAAATCCCAGAGTGTTTCAGCAGGTGCTATTAATATGCAAATAACAGAGAATTCACTGGTTCTAATAGACCTCCCAACTGCATGGGAGGCGACGCTGTTGGAGCAAATTAGCTTTCTGTAATTCGCATGCTTTTCACAACCTCCTGGGATCATATTTTAGATCAGAGACAATAAAAGCATATGCAGTTAGCTTAAAATGTAACTAATTTTAGACTTTGAAACAATTTTAACCTAACTTCTTTGTGGTGTTAAACCGCTATTTGCGAAGAAACTTTTCTAGAAATCTATAATTGTTACAGTATTGGTTTGTCAGGAGTGACTTCATCACTCCAGAGCAGCAAAGCCAAAGTGGGAGCAGACTATGTAGACAGGGTTCCAACTTGACTGAAACATACAAGGAGGTGAACTGGCGGCCTGGGACTATGCATTCTTAAGGTGTGGCCAAAAGATGAATGAAATAAGATGAAACTCTGAAATTTGCCCAAACTTTAGTTTATATTAGTCATATATATATATATATATATATATATATATATATATATATATATATACACACACACATATATATAACACTTTATATTTATATTAGCCAATGTATTATATGATGTAAAGATAAAGCTTATTCAGTCAGTATATGAACCTCAACACATCTAAATATTTAAAGTAAATAAACAGTACCTCTAAGTGAAATAAAAAATTAACTTAATTTAATAGTCGGTACCACATACGTAGATTAAAAGATTCAGAAGAGTTACAGCTACACTGAATGTGTATTTTCTTCCCATTATTCTCTAATTAATATAGCATATAAGTTATTCACAAAAGTTTTACAAAGTATTCATCACTGTAAGTAATGACAAGGTGATGTAAAACATGCACAAGGATATGAGCACAGTATGTGAGAAACTATACCTTTTTAACTAAGAAACTTGAGTCTCTGTGAATTTGGGTCTCTGGGAGACAAACTCATGTAAGGGACTGATGTTAAATATAACATGCCAGGTAATTGAAATTAAGGACATTCCTTAGAAGATTTTGTCAATGTGGTAGCAACCAAAGTCATTGAGAATTCAAGGTAATGGACCATGACATTTTTATTGTTCTGTTGGTGAGAAAGTAAGAGTTGCAACAACTAGTATACATTTCATTAAAAAAATATTTTAAATTGTATTTATTTTATTTCTAATTAGGAAAAGATGATCTCATTCTGACTTGGATAAGCCTGGTTTTTAGATAATTCATTTTTTTCTTTCTTTCCTAAATTTGTACAAGAAAATGGTGATGGAAAAATGAAATAATTAGATGTGGAAAGATTACATGTTATTTTAAATATTAAATATGGCATTTTAAATTGAAACCCAAGCAGTCATTCTGACTATAGTTTAGAACATAAAATATCACACACAGCAGTCAACTGAAGAGCTTTCACGTCTACATAGGTTTCTGTCCATGAATCTAGTAAGTAGTTAACTTCCAGGTGAGATGATTCATGGAAGGACAAAGAGAAACCTTTATGTGTGTGTGTGTGTGTGTGTGTGTGTGTGTGTGTGTGTGTGTGTGTATACAAATTTACATGTGGATGTGATAATGCTTTTGTTCACCTGTGAATTCAAACCTTAAAGATACTGTTAGTCTACTCAACGATCACATATTTGAAAAGTTGTTCTATGTAAAATGGAAAGAGAATTTATGTGTGGGGTATGTAAGACTAAGGAAAGACCCACCCCCATTTAGTTGTAGATTGTATAAACTGAACCCAGGGCCTTGAAGTTTCTCTCCTAGTTCCTCTGAGATGCTTTCCCAGACCCATAGGAATTCTTTGAATACAGAATACATATAGTATTTAATATTATATTATATATCGAAATGACAAATTTTGTGACAAACTTGAAAATAGATGTATATAGGCAGTATAGTTCAAAATACATGATTTGTAAGTTCATATATTTATATCATTGCTCTAAAGTATATCCCTGCTCATGTTTAGCATAACTTCATCAGCTCCCTTCTCTGTGGGCCCTCTTAGGACTCTCTATTCAATCCTTTCGTGTCTGATTTAATTCCTTACATAAGGCGGTTTCTCAGGAAACTCGGGATCAACCTGCCTCAGTACCCAGAAATTCCACTCTTGGGAATATACCCAAGAGATGCCCTATCATACTACAAAAGCATTTGTTCAACTATGTTCATAGCTGCACTATTTGTAATAGCCAGAACCTGGAAACAACCTAGGTGCCCCTCAATAGAAGAATGGTTAAAGAAGGTGTGGAACATATACACATTAGAGTTTTACTCAGCTGTAAAAATCAATGACATCTTGAATTCTCCATGCAAATGGATGGAAATAGAAAAAGCTTTACTGAGTGAGGTAACCCAGACCCAAAAAGAGGAATATGGTATGTACTCACTTGTAGCATGAGGCCCGGCTGGCTTGTTGGGGTTTCTGTCCCACCCGGTAACCCACATCCGGCATACCCCAAGGAAAATCACACACAAGACTCCATAAGATTATAAACTGATTGGCCCATTAGGTCAGGCTACTTATTAGCTCTTATAACTTATGTTACCCCATTATCCTTATCTACGTTAGCCACATGACTCAGGACCTTTTCCAGCAGGGCAGCTTGCATCTTTCCTCTCCGATGGTCTGGGCAGAACTGCGGAGGGAGCTTCCTGCTTGCCAGAATACTCCCAGTCTCTTTGCTCCACCTCTACTTCCTGTCTGGCTTTCCTGCCTATACTGCCTGCCTGGCCAATCAGCGTTTTATTAAAATATGATTGACAGAATACAGATAATTCTCCCGCACCACTCACTCATAAGTGGATTCTAGCCATAATTAAAGGACATTGAGCCTATAATTCGTGATCCTAGAGAAGCTAAATAAGAAGGTAAACCCAAAGAAAATCATATAGTTATCCTCCTGGACAAGATTGCCAGGCAAAAGTTGGGTGCATGGGGGTGGGGGACTGGATGGAGGGGAGCTGGGTAGAGAGAAGGGCGAAGGGGGGAGGATTCAGGAGAGTTTGAGGGAATGGGATGGGTGGGATGGAGGAAGGGTGGATATGGGAGCAGGGAAGTAGATATTTTAATTAAGAGAGCCATTTTAGGGTTTGCAAGAGACTTGACTCTTGAGGGGTTCCCAGGTTCAAGGAGAGGTCCCCAGATTGTTCCTTGGGCAGCAGAGGAGAGGGTGCCTGGACTGGCCTTTTCCCATAGCCACACTGATGAATATCTTGCATATCACCATAGAACGTTCATCTGGTAATGGATGGAGATAGAGACAGAGACCCACATTGGAGCACTGGACTGAGCTCTCAAGGTCCAAATGAGGAGCAGAAGGAGGGAGAACATGAGCAAGGAAGTCAGGACCACGAGGGGTGTGTCCACCCACGGAGACAGTGGGACTGATCTAATGGGAGCTCACCAAGGCCAGCTGGAATGGGAGTGATGGAGCATGTGATCAAACTGGACACTCTGAATATGGCTGGCAATGAAGGCTGACTGAGAAGCCAAGGACAATGGCACTGGGTTTTGATTCTACTGCATGGACTGACTTTGTGGGAGCCTGGTTTGTTTGGATGCTCACCAAACAAACTTATAGACCTGGATGGAGTGGGGAGGACCTTGGACTTCCCGCGGGGAAGGGAACCCTGACTGCTCTTAGGACTAGAGAGAAAGGGCGAGGTGGGAAAGGGGAGGAAAAATGGAGGCAGGGAGGAGGTGGAAATTCTTAATAAATAAATTAAAAAAAATTAATTCCCCACACAAGACCTTTTTGCCTCTCTGGTTACATTTCTCAGAATTACAACCTAATTTCTCACATTTCTGGTTTTCTCCCATCCTAAAGATCTGAGTCCAGCCCCATCCTACATATGCTTGTGAGTCCAGCACATGCTGGAACCAGCAAAGGTTCAAGGATGTTGCTCATGAAGATTCATCTTCTTCTTCTCACCTTTGGAAATCCCCAAACGATTTTGCGTGGGGAGACTCCATTTGTTCTATTTTTCAGCTATAGTACTTTTCTAAACCTTTTGGTTATAGCAGAATGTCTTATTTGCCTTGACTGAATCGTTTGCTTCCTGAGCAAGGTTTTTAGAATGCACTGAGAATGGGTCTTAAATACAGCAGAAATTCCAGGTGTATTTAATGAAAATCAATATATAAAGTATCTACAGACATCAATTTCTCCTACTCTGTCAGATATAAATAGAGCTTTATATTTTGTATCTCCTTCCTTCTTCGTTTAAAAAAGATATTTATTTTTCTCACTTTGAGTGATTAACTATGGAAACTCAAGACACAGATCCAGAGTTAACCAGGTTTGCACAGTTTATGTGACCTTCAGTACATCATTGACCTCTATTTGTAAAATATTAAAGGCTTAATCCCTCAACCTTTCTGAGCTACTATGGGGATTATCTCACGTAATATACTTGCCGCAAGCTCGATCTAAAGACAGGTCAACATGAACAGATTTTGAGGTCTCACTGCCCCAATTCAGATCAGTGCCACTTGGGGCTCTGTGCTGAGAAAGTCACTGAGAGCTGAGACTTCCCCGCCACTATGAGAGTTCTAATGTCGTCACCATTAGTCATGTGTCTAGTGCCTTTTATGAGAGACGTTTTCATAGCCTCTACTTTTCACAGGGGTGCATATCGGGACGTAATCTCACCCCTCCCCCAGGCCGAGTGTTGGCCAAGGAGAACTGTTTCGGCAGCTGATGTGAGACATTCTGGTTGGATATGTTCAAGTCTTGTCATAGACCTGTGTTTATTTGTGCTGAAAAACAGCAGGGCAGGGAGTCTTGGCTCAGCAGCCATTGTTTGAGTATCACATGATAGCAGATCCCTGTGTCTAGCAGCATGGAGAAAACTGTTTCAGCTACTTTAATGAAAGGGTACATGAAGATTGTAAGTTTTGTCTGAGCAACTAAAGGATTAATCTTCTAGGTATGGTACACAGATATAAACCAGAGAATATATTACTCTCTTTTTTTCCATTTTGGGAGTGGAAAGATGGCTTGGTGGTGAGGAGCACCTGCTGCTTTTGCAAAGGATCCTGAATAGGTTTCCAGCATCCACAAGGCAGCCCATGACCTTCTGTAACTCTAGTTCCAGGGGATCTGATGCCCTCTTCCGGCCCCTTCCAGTCACTGCACACACAGTGTTCATGCCTGCATGTAGGCTAACATTCACACACATAAAATAAAAATAAATAAATCTATTTTCAAAGTCACATTTTTTTAACCCTAGAGATCTCAAGCAATGTCCAATTTAAATGATGGGAACTTTGGTCTTTCCCTAGAACTCACTGACTCCATGCTTCAAGCTCAGCTCCTTCCTTAGCTATCATTGGCAGTGTTGATTAAAGTGTCTGCACTGAATTTCCCAACCGTTTTTTCCCATGTATCTTCATAGACTAAATTTAGTAACATTAATATCGGAAACTTTTTTCTCTGTAAAGAGAGTCACTGGGAAAGAGACCACCCTTTTAATATATGGACAAGCTGTGTGAGGCCTTTTTAACCCCTTTTAACCACGATGGCTGTACGTGGGTGTAGACAACATTACACTGATCTTAAAGATGAGAAGTTTAAGCTTCTCAGAGGTCCCAAACTGAACCCCAAACAGTGCCATGGCTGACGTTAGTATTCAAGATGGGCTGTGACGAAATCTGCATCTTCTTTCCTTCCTGGTATTTAAAAGGAGCAACCAAACACATGGAAAGGCAGTCCCACACTTGCACAGACACAGGCAAATCCCCACACAAAATGTCCCTGCAGAGGCTCCAGAGTGCCTAAAATAATCTTTGAAACCAGACAAAAGCCAACTAGTGTTTTCAGCGATGAGCAGGAGAGCTGAATTTGTATGTTTCTTGTATGGCAAATGGTGTTTTGAGGATGCAATGGCCATGGATTCATATACAGAGGTGTTGTGCATCACACACATGCCCAGGAAGACCTGATGACTTAGCAAGCTCTTTTTCAAAGTCATCTGCTGACTTCATCTGTCCCTCATGTCTCTTGATGATCCTGGCCCAGAAGATGCAGCATGAATCTAGGTATGTTGGCAATGCACTACGGGCACCGTGTTTAGGTGAGAAGGCAGATGTTCACATGGAGGTAGTGAAAAAGCACTTACAAGTTGCCAAAGATGGTGAAGGTAGAGATTTTGGACATAGATCTTGTTTCGGAGAGAACCAGAAGCCAGCCTGACCTGAGGCTCAGTCTGTGCCAGACTGGCTCTGAGTTCCTGACTTTCCTTGTTTAGACCTGAGACCAGGCAGTAGCCAGGGTGTGTTTCAGTTGCTAAATGCTCATGCTTCTGCTCCCAGAGACCCTCGCCCTGACCCTGAGTCTCCTTCCTGAGCTAACGCTTTCTGTCCCAGGTTTCAGGAGTATAACTCTTCCTCAGCCAACCATGCTGATGTGTGTGTGCTTCAGGAAAAAAACATGTAGTTAAAGTGGCGTTTCAGGAATTCATTCATAATGTAATTTGAACCAATCCTTATTAATGAACCTAAAGTACTTCCCATCTGACTGAAGTCCTGCAATTATTTAAATGCATAAATGAAACCGTTCTTTAGACCTTCATTCATAGTCCATTTGAGTCAGAAAGTGAGTTTACTCGCTTTACTAACTGGACATTAAGCAGCATTTGAGCAGAAGAAGAACTCTCAATGGCAATGGCCCATAATAAATATCCTAACAATTATTTCTACGGTGGTTATCCTTCCGAGTTGGAAATCCCATCTCTGTGGGAGATACTAATCATACACCCAGCTGTAACTACATGGCGAGAATTTTAGTGTATATTTGCATGGGGACTTGCTACCTAGAGAACATTGCTGTGTCTCGTTACTGCCCAGGTAGTTTTGTGCTACGATTATTAATATTTTACCACTAAGAAAACGCGATCCACAGATGTTCAAAGACTCGAAATCATAAAAGAAGGGGTCTGGGCACTTGGGTACTGGCATACTCTGTGTCAGCATATCCTAATAAGCATGGTTTTCTTTTCAGAATTCTTAGCCCCTGTTCAGAGCTCAGGGTCTTCCTTGCACAGTGGCCATTTGTATCAAACAGAAACTTGTGTTTAAGTGTGTGTTCATATCGTTGTGCACAGCAGTTCTTTGACTGAAGTAATTGCCATACGCACTTGAAGTTTCTCAAATCAATCAGAGTTTACAAATGAAAGAGAATTTTGGGGCACAGAATCAGAAAATAACAATCTCCAGGACATCAAGTTTACTCAAAAATTTGATTTATGAGCATAATCATGCTTGATTTAAAAATGACCCATGGCAATAAGCGTACATTGACCAGGCTCTTAAAGTTTCAGTGTAGTAAAAGTAGAAAATGTAATTTAAACATATTCTTTGAGGTTTGAAAACTAAAAATGAACTCATAAAATTTTCAGGTAAATGGAAGTTACTACAAAAGAAATTGAGTGAGGTAACCCAGACTCAAAAAGACAAATGTCATCATGTGTTCTCTCTCATTTGTGGCTCTTAGCTCCAAATCTTCCGACGTAAGTGTACATCCTAAGAACCCACAGAAACCAGGAACCACACTGCGAGCAAGGCAAGGGATAAAGAAGGAAGAAGCAGGATTTAGGTGACAGGAAGAGGAAGTGGAAGAAGGGGAAAAGCAGGGGGAGTCTCTCACTGGGGATAAGAGAGGAAGGCCAATACAGAAGAGAAGGAAGGGGGAAAGACAAATAATAGCAAGGATGTTTGATACAGCCTCAAGGAATAATATTATTTTAGCCTTAATGAATCATATTCTTAAAATATTTATATCTATTCTATTTTATTATAACTAAGGAAAATTATAATAAAACAATCTATTTTTCAACTCCATCAAAGACTCCAGAAGAATATAATATTATCTAAGTTAACAGTAAGTACGTTGGAAGCCTCTTCCAAAACTCTAGAACTGACAGAGACATCTTGCTGCCTGGACAGTCACCAAAAGTTCTTCTGTTAAACTGGGGCATCTAATCTTTAGCCCACAGGCCCATAGTATCCATCGAACTTTTCCATGAAGCAGGAAACTTCAAAGACAGTTCCACCTATATTGGCAGTTTGTCAGTCACTTTCTTCTGTGTCCTGCAGAATGTCACACAAACTCTTTCATGAAGCACCAAAATAATCTTTTTCTCTCTTTAGTGGCTTTCGTTGGTGTGGTAGTTTGAAAGTAATTGGCCCCCATTAGCTCATAATGAGTGGCTTTCATATATATATATATTTATTAAAAATTTCCACCTTCTCCCATCCTCTCATTTCCTTCTCACTCTCCCCACTCCCCGTCCCCCTAGCTCTCCAGTCCTAAAAGAAGTCAGGGTGCCCTGCCCTGTGGAAAGTTCGAGGAAAGGTATACACAATGAACACATACACATACATACATGCACACACTCCTTAAAGGAAGTTATGACACTTTGGCTAGAATCCTTCCCTCAAGACCCATAGACTATCTAACAACATCCCCAGTACCCAGGAGTGAGCAACCTCCTTTCAAGTTGTTGGTCAAAGTTATCCAACTGACTCCTACAAACAGCACATATTGCTGTTGTCTTTGGTTGTTTCTCAAGGATGGAGGATAAGTCCCTATTGCTGAAGACACCATGTACTTTGGACAAAGGATTTAGACAATTTGAAGGGGGATCTAACCTGAAAGCCTCCTTCTTACAATCTGAAGTACCAGAAAGTACTAGGGAAGCGCCACAGAAGGGAGTCAATCAACAGCTCTGTCCAGATACAGTGCCACTGAGCTATAGCAACGGCCATCATGGCAAGATGAGTGCGATAGTAGCACTCATTTCTTGGCAGTAACCAATAGCTCTTTAAGTGAGCTTAAGGCCCACTCAACAGGATGGGGATCATGTCTGACTCTAGAAGTCTAGCCGACTACTCAGAGGTCCCAGATTTAGAGAGAAACCTACTACCATCAGCTTACTACATAAGAATAATTCTTATCTAGTGCCTAAAACATATCCTTCTCCCCATAGATAAGTATAATAGTTTGCCCCTCTTCAAAGAGGCTTCTCTGTACGACAAAGGGAGACCATTACAGAAAACCACAGAATGTCATCATACAGAGATCAGCACATCATGGGGACCCCAGCCCCAACCGATAATCCTACAACCCTCGTGGAAGAGGGTGCAGAGTCAGAAAACCAGGCTGTTGCGAGATTGTGTCTCTTAGAAATTACAGGGAAGCCACACCGGGGACACTTCAGAAATATGGCTTCCTGAACAAGGTCTGAACAATGACAGTATTGACGGATATGCTAATATGTAAGGATGAAATGTCACATGATCCCACTCCTAGACAAAGAGGAAGAGGTAATTAGTGACTGCTGAGAGAAGGATAATTGAACTTTTCCCAAGGATGAGTCCCCTGTTGATTAGCGAGTCAAGTGGACAACTCTGAAATCATATACACACAAGCCACATGAAATGGACTTAGCAGGTTATATTTATATATTTATGTTTATGTATGTATATGTATATATATACATGTATGTGTGTGTGTTTGTGTGTGTATGTAACAATAATAATCAAAATGAGGCCATCAATTTGAAAGAGGGCGGGGGGGGCAAAGGAGGAATTGGAGGGAGGGGGCATGGGATGGATTGGAGAGAAGACAGGGAAGAGAGTAAGTGATGTAATTACATTTTAATAAAAAAGAAAAATACTGGAAAACTGTAACAATATAATGTTTTACCTTCACACCTCTATACTCTGAAGTCTTGTAGATTGTACTAGTATAAGAGGATTCTGGAAAATTATTTTACTGTGTTATTTTAAACAAAAAAAGAAAGGTTTTGTTTCTTTCTGGTCCTTTTTTTTTTGGCTTTTTTGCTTTTGTTTTTGTTTTTGAAGAAGAGTTTCTCTGTGTAGCCCTTACTGTCCTGGAACTCTCTGTAGATCAGGCTGGCCTTGAACTCAGAGATTTGTCTGCTTCTGCCTAGCAACTCAGGTAACTTTTTAAAATCTTAGAAATGCTGAATAGTTCAGAACAACTAACATGAAGAAATTTTGGAGCCCACGGACTACACAGTGAATGCACAGCTGACTGACCAGTTGGCAGATCCACGGGAAGTGTATACGTCCACGTCCACATGGGGTAACCTGTTCTGCAGAGCTGAAGGAACACTTGTCTTTTGGAAAAGTCACTGTCATATCTGCAAAAAACCTTGTGAAGCCATGATTCTTCCCTTTGAAATGGGATTCATTCCCAAAACACCTCAGCAGTGTGACTTTTATGTGAGTGACCTGGCTCCACACCTTCCCCCCGCCACCGCCACCATGAGGCCTTAGAGCCATAACATTAATTCTTAGTTCTAACAGTCAAATTTACATAGACACAACCTCACAGAATTACCGGCTAACAGACCACATAGAAATTTCTGTGGAAGGCAGGCACTTGAACAGGAAGCCAGCATGCCCAACTTTGCTGGCAAACAAACCCGGTTGTCTCCAAAGTTGGTTTTCACCACCAAAGAGATTAGATGTGAAGAATGGGTAAATCCAAGATTCAGGGATGTTGCATATGCAGAATGAAAATTCTTCTCCCAGAATACTAAAAAAGGAAATGGTATGAAAGAAATCAATTAAAAAATTGACCAAGTGGAAACTGACATCTGAGAGAAAGAGAGAGAGAGAGAGAGAGAGAGAGAGAGAGAGAGAGAGAGAGAGAGAGACTTTTCAGTTGGAAATATTATAGCTACAGTGATTCAAACCTTAAATACTGGCAAACATCCAGACAGAAACAGAAATTTACTGATAGACAAACAGCACCAGATCGGGGTCAGGTTCCCCGTTCACATGACTCAGCATCACAACCTAAGGCCGTCAGACTTGATCGTCCACAGATGTCTCTGGAGACTGTGTTTCCTCGAATTGTCAGGGAAACTACACCCAAGAATCCACATATTTGCCTGGACAAGGCCTGAATAAGGCTGCCATCCATAGGCATGTTAACATGGAGGGGAGAACCCTCATGGAGCCTCAATTCTAGGCAAGAAGCAGGGCAACTAAGGAATGCTGAGAGCGGGAAGCTGTCTTCCACAGGGATGCGTCCTCCATCAGTTGTGCAGATCCAGGAGGTCAGACCTGAGATCACAACCATACAAATAGCATTACACAACCTCAACTGGTTGTCTGTATTTCCATGTTGAGGAGTGTGTGTGTGTGTGTGTGAATGCGTGAGTGTATGTGTGTGTGTGTAAAAATAATTAGACAAATAGAGGCTATGAACTTGTCAGATGACAAGATAAGGATGCATGAGAAGAGGTAGATGGAGGAATGGGAAGGGAGAAATGATGTAGTTATTTTCTAATTAAAAATACCAATCATACCAATATACAAATAGTTAAAGGTGCCCACTTACACATTTGGACATAGAGTACATATTGGTATAAGTGTTCCAGACCTATAATGAGTGACATACAATATGAAAAGGGGCGTTTTTTCCTTTTTTGAATGAGCCACCATGTGGTCACTGGGAATTGGACTCAGGACCTTTGGAAGAGCAGACGGTGCTGTTAACTGCTGAGGCATCTCACCAAGGTGCATACAGAAATATATATATACATACATCACATGGATTTATGAATTTATATCATATTGCATATATATGCATTTTCCATAAGGTATTTATATATGACATAAAATTTGTGATTCAAACTGTCCTAATATACATACAAGCTTGCAATTTGTTATTATATTGAAAAAACTATAATAAACTTTCCTCTATCTGATTTGCTTATATTTAAAATGTGTGTGTGCCTCTGTGTGTGTGTGTGTGTGTGTGTGTGTGTGTGTGTGTGTGTGTGTGTATGTATGTGTGTAGCATGTATTGGTAATTTAGTCAAAAATTTTGCCATAATGGATTCTTGATATTATTTACATATTTATTACAGAAAAAGAATGATATGGAAGACATTCTTGAACACATATACTGACACACTTGTTTCGATGTTCAATGGTTGGGGAAGATGTGAATCTAGACATAAAACATTTGCTTTGATGACTATATGGACTTTGTATTTTAAACAATGGCATTCATCTTTCTCAAGGAATTCATCCTTAACATAAGCAGAAGTCCTTAGATAGATAGGGTTTCTCATCAATGGGAGTGAGTTTTTCTTATGGTAATTTGCTTATGCTACTCGAACAAGGAGTTCCAGGAGCCACAGGGTAAGTCTTGATGTACATTCTGCCACATGTATGTCATATTAGGGAATCCATTATTGAACTGCAAGCTCCCCAGTCTGCAACACTGTCAGCGAAACTTGATTTTTATTTTCACATGTATAAGACAGATCAGCAAGAACAAATTCACTTTTGGAAAAGTTCAGAAATATAACTAAGAAACAATGGGATTAAGAGTAAACTGGGAACCTTAACAGGAAGTCTTCTCCAAAAATACACAGGTGTAAAATACAAAATAAGAGGTAACTTTAAGTTAGTTAACTTAATGTCTTCCCAAAAAGACTACGAGGATGATTAGAAAGACAAAGTAAGGGTGTGCTTATATAAAATAAATGTGTAAAAAATGCAGCACATTCCACAGACTTGATGACTAAATCCAGCACTGTCTTAGATGTTCTGATAGTAACACTAAAGGGCTTAAAGAAGGCTGGTGTGCTGTGAGACAATGGTTTTATAACCTATAAAGATTTGTTAATTGTATTTTAGCAAAATACTGATTGGCCAGTAGCCAGTATAGGCAGGGTGACGAAAACAGGAAAATTCTGGGAAGAGGAAAGGTTCAGTCATCAGTCATTACCCAGATGCAGAGGAAGCAAGATAAGAACGCCTCACTGATAAAAGGTACCTAGCCACATGGCTGACACAGACATGAATTATGGATTAATGCAGGATGTAAGAGTTAACGCAAAGCCTGAGCTAATAGGCCAACCAGTTCATAACTAATATAGACTTCTGTGTGTTTCTTTGGGACAGAATGGCTGCAGGACCTGGTGGGACTGTAATCTCTGACAACACAGGTGGGAAGGCAAGAGTTTTATTACTACAGCTAAATTTTAACCACAGTGTTAAAAATGGTAAGGAGTGAGATTATGAAGGTCTTAGAAATAGGGATGGGGTAACTCAGTTGGGGCTCCCTTGCTTCATGTTCTCAAGGTTCCAGTAAATGTTTAAAAAGTTATAAATGTAAGAAATGCACTGAATGATGTAATAAGCCAGCATGATAGCTCTGTTACTGTGGAACCCAGACATAACTAAAGCTAAAACTTGCTTGGTGATATATATATATTTAATTGTTGTTAAGAGTGCTTCGGTATAGAAAATACTGCTTTGAAACTCTAGGTGCTAACTCTCTTACTGAGGTAAGTGGCTTAGTAAACAACTCTACCCAGTTGCAAGGTTTCTCACAGGTCAGCTGTGGTACTACAGTGGAAAGAAACACAGGTCTTTCACAAAAAATCAGAAACTAACAGCAAAGAGGACCCTTAAGAGATGCACCAAAGACAGACTATTCCTCCATCCAAAATTTTCACCACTGATTTTCAACAAACTTTTCATTTAAAAAACAAATTGAAAGTATTTATCAAATTAGATTATTAAAATTTTATCTGGGAAGAAAAATGATCATTGTCTTGATTCTTTAGCCATTTTTTGAATGGTGTGGACAAGACAAAAGTGTGAAAAACACCATGAATTAAAGGCATAGTCCATGACAGAACACATTCTTTTGGTAGTCATAGATACAATATCATGGAAAATTAATTTAATAGAAGAAAAAATAAGTTATTCTTAAATGATAAAGCAATCATATAAAATATGTATACACACTGAAATACCCCTTCCCCAGAGAGTCTATTACCATTTTGGAAAGATGAGTATTTTTCCAAAAAGAAGATGTGCTTGCATGTATGTGCATACATATATATTAATAGCACATATATTTATATATGTGTATGAGTCTACATTAAGGATCCAACCAGATTCTCTGAATGTGGCTGGATTCTCTGAATGTGCCTGGCCCGGAGCCTTTCTGAAAAGCCATTGACAATGATTCTGGGACTTGCTTCCTCTGCATATACTGGATTTTGGGGATCCAGTCTGTCTGGATTCTCATCTTCCCTGGACCTGGAAGGAGGGGGGAGGAACTTGAACTTTCCACAGGGCAGGAAACCCTGATTGTTCTTAGGGATGGAGAGGGAGTAGGGGGAGTGGGAGGGTGTTGGGAGGAGGGGTGGAAATGGAAACTTTTATAATTTAATAAAATTAAAAAAAAGAAAAAATAATAATAAAAAATAAAAATAAAAAATAAAATAAAATAAAGAATTAACATTCAAGGAATATTCATTTTCTCAAATCAATTTTAAGTCATTGTCTTGTTTTGTCTATAGAACCTAACATAGTGTCTTAGGATTACTGTTGCTTTGATGACCAAAGCAACTTGGAGGGGACAGGACTTGTTCAGCTTTCATGTCACATTTCATCTTCAAAAGAAGTCAGGACAGGAACTCAAGCAGGGCAGGAGCTGATGCAGGCAGGACCTGATGCAGAGACCAAGGAGGAGAGCTGTTTATTGGCTTGCTCAGCCTGCTTTCTTATAGAACCCAACCAGCTCAAGGAAAACCCACAAGGACTGGGCTCTCCCCCATGAATCACTAATTGAGAAAATAGCCTGCAGGCTTATATACAGTCAGGTCTTATTGAGGCATATTCTCAAATGAGGCTTGTGGGAAGAATCCACGAGAGATTTTCATTATTCTTGTTGGACCATATGAATTTTTGCAAAAGTGACATCTAATACATTAAAAAAAAAGTTCTTTGAAATTTTAATGAATCATTTATTTGGGGGAAAACAGTATAATAATTTGATACCTACAAGAAGAAACAAGAAAACATCACTAAGAATAAACTGGTGAGAGTGTTAAAGTTGACCCTAGCAAATATTGAAGTTGGGGTATCGTTTGTGCCCAAAGTAAAGGATGCAGATTATAACCCAATAAACATCTTCAGGGCCAATTCTATTCAAAGTAATGGTTTAGCTAATGAAAAGAGAGGTCACAGAACATAGAGTAAAAAATTATTGTTCACTGGGTGAGGTAGAACAATTAGGTAGTAGCAATACATTGAAAATAAATTCTAGACATATTAAAAATTCCAAAGAGATAATTGGTATACAGCATAGAATGTATAGGAATAACTAGTGTTTGTGGAGCAGAAATATGCTCTCTATTCATCTCAAAGACAGAACCTGCATATAAAATTTCCAATCAATAATGAAGACTGTGTGTGGGCAGTTTGATATCACATGCACAAAATACTGGAGAGAAATAACTTAAGGAACTATTTACCTCGGCTCAGAGTTTCAGAGGCTTTTGTCTATGAGAGGTCAGACAGCCTTGCTGAAGTGACAATACTGGACTACTGCATGGAAGCTTTGAAGCCAAAACTAAGCCAAACAACAGCAACAAGGAAAGCAAATTGGTAAGGATAACAAGGTAGTCCCAATGTGTCTAGAGGACAGCCCCCGCCCTGTGACCTAGCTTCTTCCACTAGCTCTCACTTTCTACAGGTGCTGTCACCTCTCTGAAGTGTCACAGGCTGGGATTTAAGCCCTTAGCATGTGAGTCTTGGGCACTTCAGACTCAGATTATAGCTCACACCAAAGAGGAAACTGGGTGAGTTTCTTTCCCTTCAATATTTAGGGTAAGGTCTGACTGGGCTTTATGGAGTGAGTGTCAGCAGCTCTAGTCAAGTTCCTGAGGCCCTGGAAAATCACAGGTGACACAAGGGTTGGGAATATAGCTCAGTGGGGACGAATTCGCACAGCATCAACAAGAGCCTGTATCCAATACACAGTACCGCAAAGGAACAACAAAACCCTACATGTATCCAAACAAGCGTTCTGCCCTGACTCTCACCTTTAGTTTCCCAGTGACTGAGTGGTTTGTATCCCTGCGGCTACTCAGTGATGATGAACCTACACAGGTTAGGGGAGTATTGATAAATTTCACTACCAAATCTTATAGATGAATACCTAAGTATTATACTAACGCAAAAGACAGAAGTGAGAAAGATGGGCAAACGTTCAGATGACAGTCATATGCTACACAAGGTAACTGATTTCTTTCATAGTGAAGGAACTGCTTGCCTAATGCTCGGCATTTGTCATAATGTAACCACTGCAGACATGAATGGCTTTAAAATATACTGGAATTGTTAATACCCACTTCATTGTTTCATTAAGTTTTCATGATCCACAAAACAACAATTGAGGTTCTGGTTTGTAGCATCTGTTGCATTACTACAGCGGAATGACCCGCTGTGGTTGATTTCAAAGTACTGGCGTGGAGTCATACTCTTATATGGTACTACGCCAAACAAATACAAACATTAGGAACTTGGAGGTTGGGGTGGTGACTCAAGAGATAAGAGCACTTGCTCTGTAAGCGTGAAGACGTGACTTCAAATCGCCAGCACTTGTTATAAAGCTGAGCACAGATGTGTATGATGGTGACTCCAAAATTGTGATGCAGAGGAGGGTCCAGAAACTCTCAGGCTGGCCAGCTTAGCCTCAACTGTGAGCTTCCCGTTCAGTGAGAGACCTTGTATCAAAGCGGTGTGGTCCGGAGTGCTAGAGGGAGAGCCCTAGCTTCTCTCTGTGGCTTGTGCACCCCAAACAGAGGGAACATATAGCAAAAAAAAAAGATTAAAATATGATGAGACATACCACATGAGACATACCACTGTATGAAGAAACTATTCATTTTTTTAACTTAAAGAGGAATATAAAATCATCTTCTATTTCTTCTTTCGTTTTAAAAATAAAATAGGTTGCTCATAAACGTGCATATGTTTGTTCTTATTTATTCTGCAGTGTGTATAAATATCTATATTGTTTCATTTGATAATATTGTGGTCGATGGGTTTTAATTATCTTAGTTCCACATTTATATTTGTTTCAAATTCCCTATGATTAGCATGTTGTTTTCAACTAGTACATGGACATTTTACTTTTTAGCTCTTCCAAAGTAAGCAAGGATGAACAGTTTCTGGTCCTATTTCCTGGGTGAGGAAGAGAGGAGAGGAAGGTTCACAAGCCCATAGGACGCTGCTCCGCCACTCAGCTCCATGCCATGGTGCATTTGGCCTAACTTTGCCCTAAGGCAGGTTATACATTCCTTTTAAACAGCACTCCAGGCCCAGACCAGTGGGCCAACTCTTCCAAATTGTGTTTTTAGGCTCCTTACCAAGTTAGAAATGGTCTTGAACTGCCAACATGAGGCTCTTTGTCCATTAAACTGAACACGCCTGCCAATCATCCCTCCCCAACGGTCCTGGCTGCATCCTGCATGTGAGATCCTGCATCCTGCATCTGGACACATTTTTCCCCCGCTGATGCTGGAGAATGTGGGAAGCTCCACTTTGATTCATTAGTTCTGTAAAAGTTATGTTCAGAATTATTCAGCATAATTCCCAGCACTTAACAAAGCATATATTTTCATAATACTCTAAATCTATTGCTTACAGTCATAACTCAAGCAAATTGCCACTGGCTCACCACACACTGTCACGCAGAGTTGTGGCTGTGTTGTTTTCCCTCGCTGGAACTGGCCCACGGAAGGACTGATTTACTGTAGTTTTATCAAGCACCTAATACATAACACTCTGCTGGGGACGAGGGAACTGTACTTGGCTATCACAGATAGCTTGAACTTTGTGGAGACAGATCCAAAGCTGCTCATCTGGAAGGAAACACAGGGAGCAGTGTGCGTTTGGGTGTAAATTCGTCTCTTAAATGTTCATTGCCTAGGCAAGCTAGCCACATGAGAATTTGGTTGGTTTTGTTTGTGCTTGCTTGTTTTATTCTGATACAGGGATGTACCATGTATCACTGGATGACTTGGAGCTTTCTCTATAGACCAGGCTGGCCTTAAACTCACAGAGATCCACCTGCTCCGCCTACCAAGTGCTAAGATCAGTGGTGTGCAACACTATGTCTGCCTTCAGAAACAAATTTAAAGGAAAAACAACAACAAAAATAGAAAAAAACAAAAACAAGCTTAGTTGTTGTAACATTATAAATGTTCCATTTTTCTGCATGCAGATGACTCTCCAAATGCACATGTGCACACGCACACACACACACACACACACACACACACATGAGCGTGTGCACACACATACGCACACATCCTTACATCCTTATTTCTCTGTATGAAGGCACATGATCTTCAGTTCATTACTGCTGACAGCAGCTAATCTCTCTGATATCTAGCAACAAAAAGGAAACTGTTGCTAACTGCGCTGCTGACCAGCTGGTTTCTGGTGGAAGTTTTACTATACCCAATTGTCCATTTTGTAATCCTAACCAATGCCTAATATATACATAAAAAAACCTTATTCTTCCAGACTTACCTTCTGTTCTAATACAGACTTACTGGTGGGTGTCATCATAGATAGCCATAAGCTGACCAGTGTTCTCTTGAACATGGTTTAAAAATTTATGCTTTTAATTTAAAATATATGACAGAATATAATACCAACATGAAAAACATGCATGTCCTGTCAGAATGTGACCCTCTCTGCTCCTCCTGTACCCCTCAGCCTCTCCCCTTCCCCTTTCATATCTCAAATAAACCTCATGAATTTTGTGGCCTTCCTGCCCCGCTTCATTAAAGACTCTTGAGTGTTCTGTCTCACAAATCCCTTTCCATTTTCCCAGCTTACACCCATGTAAATGTAAATGTACATATTTACTCACGCTTACTCCCATGCAAATGTAAATACACATATTTAAAAATTAGAAACAGGGATATACACACGAGAGACAACTTGTGATGTTTGTCTTTCTGGAATTGGATTACTTCACTTGTAATATTTTCCAATTGTGTGCATTTCCCGAAAATGCTTTCTTTCCTAGAGTAAAATTCCACATCACATGTGCACTGCGTTTTCATTATCCGCTTCTCTCTTGGTAGATAGGTAGCCTTTTTACATCTCCTTGTTAATAATTTTTAACAAGCTATAATAAACATAGATATACCAAAATAAAGCAAAATGAAAGAAGTTTGCAGATATGACATTGTATTTGTCTTTTGTTGGCCACAGGGCTTGTCCTGGAATGTGGCTTGTTTTTGTGATCTTGCAGGAATTTGATTGTTTGGGAGGTTTGTTTTTTTGGTTTTGTTTTGGTTTTTGTTTTTAGTTTTAGGGTTTTGTTGGTCTTAAGGGGGCTTGGAGAACATAAAATTGGGTGGATCAGAAGGTGAAGCAGATCTGGAAAGAGGTGGAAGAGGGAAAAACATGATCAAAATATAATGCATAAAATAATTTAACAAGAAATAAAAAAAATAGCAAAACCATTGATATGTAAGTGTCTCGGTGGTACAGTGATCTCAGGTCTATGTTCAGGAGTGGTAGAGCCGGTTGCACAGTGGATTTACTTTTAGCTTTCTAGGAAGTTTCCACGGTACTTTCCATATGGACTGCACCAGCCGACATTCCCAACATCAGTAAATGTTTTCTTCTTTCCCTATATCTCTGACAACGTTTGTTGTTATTTGCTTTCTTGATGATAGCCATTGTGACTGGCTAAATTTAGGACTGAAGTCCTAAAGTAGATCTAATTTGCTGATGGATATGGATGTTGAATACTTTTCAATGTTTTTTAACCCCTCGTTCTTCTGTTCTTTTACTCATTACTGATGGACAACTTTGATTCATGAAAGGGATGTTTATTTAAAATTCTCTTCTTCTTAAAAAGAAATTTAAACCATTTCTTTACATTTTCTTTATGTATTCTTGATATTAATACTTTATCTGAAGTATATTTGGCAAATATTTTCCCATCATTGTGTTTTCTATCTTCTCAGTATATTGATAATAACTTTTGCCATTTTGCAGAATTCTTTTAATTTAATGTAATTATGTTTGTCAATTCTTAAAGCTAATTTCTAAGCTCTTGGAAATTTCTGTAGATTTACTACATAAACCTGTATTTGAAGTATATCCTCCATGTTTCCTTAACCAGTGTCAGCATTTCTTGTTCTAAATTAAGGTCGTTGGTTCAGTTTGAATTGCTTATTGTATAGAATGAGAGATATGAATCTAATTTCATTCTTTAGAACTGGATATCCAATTTTACTAGCATCATTTATTCAATAAGTTGAAAATTTCAGTGTATTTTTTACACTCTTGTCTAAAGTTAACTTTCCATAACTGTGTCAGTTTACCCCTAGATCTTCTATCATCTTCCATTGATCTAGATGTCTTTGTCACAATGGATGGATAGTAAAATTTGAGGCCATACACTATGATGACTCTGACAGTGTTCTTTCCACTCAGAGTTACTTTAACTGACAGTGATAGCTTGTGCTTCCATATAAATCTTGGCATTTTTTTTCTAGTTCTGTGAAAAAATGACAATGCAATTTTGTTGGGAATTTTGTAATGATCTCTTATTTATTCAGATTGCTTTATATTTCTCTCTTTTCCCCATTTATCTTTCATTTTTCTTTCTCTGTTCCTTCCTTTCTTTCTTTCTTTCTTCCTTGCTTCCTTCCTTCCTGTTTTGTTTGATTTCCTTCTTTATTTTCATCCCTTGAGACATAGTTTCATATATCCCAGACTGACCTCAAACTCACTGCATTAGGGAGGATCACCTCAAACTTTTAATCCTCCTGCCTCCAGAACCCAAATTCTGAGATTTTTTACACAAAAGCTACCCACTTTAAAATACTGCTGTTTTAAATGGTGCTGGAAACTCAGGGCCTCATATATGCTTAACAATTGTATGCCACCTGACCTATATCCCCAGGCCAGTTTGCTTTAGTCATGCTATCTTCCAGAGATCAATATATCACTTATATTCTGCAAGCCTACTCTGTTATTACTCTGGATATTTATATAACAATTTCACCTCTAGGTGTGCCATCTATTTATTTATTTATTTATTTATTTATTTATTCATTGCTTTTTTGTGTGTTAGGGTTTCTGTGTGTAGTCTTGGCTGTCCTGGAACTTTACTTGTGTCTGGTCAAGTAAAATTAATAAACACTAGGCATTCATCCCGTCCTGTGGGACAAATATCAGTGGAGTGCTCCAGACTAGAGTGTTGCTCAGAGGCACCTGGTGATGTCTTTCTGCACTAGGCTCCACTATGCTTCTGAGTTGAACTAAAGTACTGTCTACCTGACAAACTAATTTAGTCACAAGCTTTCATCGCTTTAAAATGTTAGCTTTCTCTTAGAAGAGCCCCCTTCATTGGAGAAGGAGATTTTAGAAAGAGCCTCCCCCTGTGATTAAAGGAGGGGAATTGTGAAAATGTAGAGATCCTATTATTCCAAAGTAGCCTCTACGGCTTTTCAGTTCTCTTTAATTCAAAGTGCTCACTGTGGAAAGTATACTCAGGTGTTGCATTCTATTCTTCTCAACTCCAACAGTGTCAGCATAATTTTAAAATGATATATGTAGAAAGGAGCTGAAAATTTGAGAAAGAAGCAGCTTGGGCGGATTGTCGAGCATAAGCTCTAATGCAGGGATGAACTTAGAAAACAGAGTGTGGGGATTCATTAAAAGCGAAAGGAGAAAATGCGTAAGCCATTGGCTCATCCATTGCTATGTGAACCCTGCAGACACAAAGTGACATAAGCCATCAATTACAGCTATGTCTTTATGAGTGGTGGAGTGGAATCAAAGCCAATGGTCAACAGAAAAATGGTCAGATCAAATAGGGTTAAAACATAGGAATTACTATGTAATTCTTGAAAAAGCTACATTAGGCTGGCTGGTGTCTAATGCCTGTATCCCTCTTCTTAGGAGACTGAGGCAGGAAGATTGTTTAGAGATCTAGATTAGTCTGGTGTGCACAGAGAGTTCAGCATTGTAGCCCAACTACAGCATAAGACCATGTTTCAAAAAACTTAAAAGGAAGGAAGGGGTAGAAGGATGGAAAAAATGACAGAAGGAAGGAAAGATTATATTAAAATAGGGAGATATTTAGTATATATAGTTAAGAAAAAAGAAGCATGGACTAAAACAATGCACAAAATAAAATATTTTTATAAACATGCAAGACTGTTTTTCCAATTTTTTTCAGAAAGATATTTTTATATTTAAGTGTTTATTCTACTTTCTCAACTTGTTTTTTAAAAAGATAATTATTTGATGTGGTTTTCAAGTATTGCATGCATACAGGTTCAACCATAAAAGGCTAGAATTTGTTGGATGTATTTTTTATTCTACTTTTGAAAATGACCCTCCAAGTTGCCAGTTTCTAGTCTCTAAACTTCTTGATATTACTTTTTTATTGTTTTTATTGAGTTAAACATTTTCCCCATTATCATTTCCTTCCTCCCCTCTCACCTGCTACCCTTTCCTGTGACCTCCATGCCACCAATTTACTCAGGAGAGCTTGTCTTTTCCACCTTCCTATGCAGATTTATGTATCTCTCTCTTAGGGTATTTTTGTTATATAGTTTCTGTGGGGTTATAACCAGTAGTCTGGTTTTTCATTGACTTAAATCTAAAAACCACTTATGAGTGAATATATATTATATTTGTCTTTCTGAGTTTGGGTCACCTCACTCATCATGGATTTTTCTGGATTCATCCATTTGCCTGTAAATTTTAAGATGTCACTTTTTTTTAACTTCTGTGTAGTACTCCAGTGTGTAAATATACCACATTTTCTTTATCCACTCTTCAGTTGAGAGGCATCCAGGTTGTTTCTGGTAATTACAAATAATTCTTCTATGGACATAGTTGAGCACAAGTCCTTGTGGTATAATTGAGCATCTTTTGAGTATATACCCAACAGTGGTATTGCTGGGTTTTGAGGTAGATTGTTTCCTAATTTTCTGAGATATCATCATACTGATTTCCAAAGTGCCTGTACAAATTTGCACTCCCACTAGCAATGGAGGAGTGTTCCTCTTACCCAACATCCTCTCTAGCATAAACTGTTATCAATGCTTTTTATCTTGGCCATTCTGATAGGTATAAGATGGAATCTCAGACTTGTTTTAATATGCATTTCTTGGATGACTAAGGATGTTGAACATTTCCTTAAGTGTTTTTGAGAGAAACCTTTGGAATTTATCTGTTGAAAATTCTCTATTTAGGCTTGTATAACATTTTTAATTGGATTATTTTTTCTTTTGATGTCAAGTTTCTTGAGTTCTTTGTGTATTTTGGAGATCAGTCTTCTGTTCAATGTGGAGTTGGTGAAGATCTTTTTCCATTCTCTAGGTTGCTGTTTTGTCTTGTTGTCCATATCCTTTGCTTTACAGAAGCTTCTCAGTTTCAGGAGGTCCTATTTACTAATTGTTGCTCTCAGTGTCTGTGCTACTGATGTTGTAATTAGGAAGTGGTCTCCTGTGCCAATGCGTTCAAGTGTACTTGCCACTTTCTTTTCTGTGAGGATCAGTGTGGTTGGTTTTATGTTGAGGTCTTTGATCCATCTGGACTTGAGTTTTGTTCATGGAGATAGATACAGATTTATTTTCATTCTTCTAGATTTTTACATCCAGTTATGCCACACCATATGTTGAATATGCTTTCTTTTTCCATTTTATGTTTTTAGTTTCTTTTTCAAAGATCAGGTGTTTGTAGGTGTGCAGATTGATACCTGGGTCTTCGATTCAATTTCATTGATCCTCCTGTCTGTTTTTATGCCAATACCAGGTTGTTTTCAGTACTATAGCTCTGTAGTAGAGTTTGAAGTCTGGAATTGTGGTGCCTCCAGAAGGTCTTTTGTTGTACAGGATTGTTTTCTCTATCCTGTTTTTTTTTTTTGTTGTTGTTGTTGTTGTTGTTTTCACATGAAGTTGAGCATTGTTCTTTCAAGGCTGGAATTTTGATGGGCATTGCATTGAATCTATAGATTGCTTTTGGTAAGATTGTCTCTATGTTAATTCTACCTACCTAAGAGTATGGGCGATCTCTTTATTTTCTAGTTCTTCTTCAGTTTCTTTCTTGAAAATGTTAAAGTTCTGTCATACATGTCTTCCACTTGTTCGGGTAGCATTCCTCCAAGGTATTTTATGCTATTTGTGGCTATTGTGAAGGGTGATGCTTCTCTAATTTCTTTCTCAACCCATTATCGTCTGTGTAAAGACGGTCTACTCATTATTTTGAGTTAATCTTGTGTCCTGCTACATTATTGAAGGTATTTATAAGTTGTAGAAACTCCTTGGTAGAATTTTTGGGGTCACTTGTGTAAACTATCATATCATTAGCAAATATTGAGAGCTTGACTTCTTTTCTGATTTGTTTCCTCTTGATCTCCCTTTGTTGTCTTATTGCTCTGGCTAGAACTTCAAGTACTATATTGAATAGATATAGCAAGAGTGGACAACCTTATCTTGTTTCAGTGTGATCGCTTTGAATTTCTCTCCATTTAGTTTGGTGGTGGCACATGCCAGTAATATTTGCTGAAGGAAGCAGAGACAGGAAGATCACCAGTCTGAGGTCAGCCTGGGCTACACATTTTTGGTCAGGCAGTAGTGGTGCCTCATGCCTTTAGTCCCAGCACTTGGGAGGTAAAGGCTGGTAGATCTCTCTCTTGTTATTTATTTATTTATCATTATTTTTTTATTTTATTTTTTTTGGTCCTAGAACTAGCTCTTATAGCCCAAGCTTGCCTCAAACTCAGAGAGATCTGTCTGCCTCTACCTTGCAAGGTCTGGGATTAAAGGCATGCATCAGCACCACCCAGCTTTTAAATGTGTAGTCCAGGCTGGCCTGGAACTCGTGATCCTCCTGCCTCTGACTCCTTCAGCAAATCCTACTGGTATGCACCATCACAATCAGCAGTGAACTCACAATCTCTGTGAATTCGAGGTCAGCCTGGTCTACAGAGTTAGTTCTAGGACAGATAAAACTACACAGAGAAACCCTATCTAAAAACCCCTCCCTCCAAAAGTAAGAATATTTATAAAAGTATAATGAATGTGCATCTGAAAAAAGAAACATAAGGAAGGAAGATATCAAATGGGTCTGTTTTTGGCAACATGTGGTAATAAAGAATAAAGGAGAAAATATGGAAGGGAATCCTGTCATGTTACCTGGTTTGGAGTTATGCTGCAGAAAAATGTGCCTGTTAAAAACACAGAGTAGTTAAATGAAGACATTGAGCCAGTGGCAGGGAGTAGGCAAAGATATAACTTTCAGAAAATATGTTTTAACCATGAATATGAGGTGGAGAATATACAAAGCTGAGAGCTTTGGGAAGAACCAAGAGACTGCAAGCAACAGGTTAAATGCAGGTGTTCAAGAAACTGTAGTTAGTATCTTCAATCACACCTAAGAAATGTGGGTAATGAAGATTAGCTCAACAAGGAGTGACCCATGACAGACATGTGCAATGGTCAAGCTCATCTGAGCTCCTGTGTTCCATTAGACCTCAAAGCTTGAGACACAAGAACAGACCTTCTCTGGAACTAGTCCTGATTCTCTGATCTCTCCTTCACGTTCCACTGTTCACATAACAAAACAACAAAGAACGAATCTGATCATTAGCAAGCTATTCTTAAATAACGAACTCTAGCATTTAGTTCAGTTTGTTTTTAAGGGAAGAGTAGAAGTGTGTTTGGCAAAATAATAATAATAATAATAATAATAATGAGTAATGCGTGGCATGTGACAGTCAGTAAATTAAGGCTGGCTATAGGCTGGAATTGCCTTTCGAAAAGACAGGTTGAAGAAGAAACAGGTTGGTTTTAAAGGAATAAAGGGAGTATTGGAGAACTGATACATTCCTGAAATTGTAAATGTATAATCTTGTTGTAGGAGAAACGCGTCCCTCTGCCTGGCTAGCTTAACCCCCGAAATAACCACACAGAAATCGTATTAATGAAATTACTGCCTGGCCCATTATCTCCAGCCTCTTATTGGCTAACTCTCACATACTAGTTTAACCCATTTCCATTAATGTGTATCGCCACTTTGACTGTGGCTTATTGGCATGAGTCTAACCAGCATCCACAGGAAAACCATGGCGTCTGCCACTCTGCCCTTCTTCCCAGAATCCTGTTCTGTCTTTCCCGCCTACCTGAGTTCTGCCCTTTCAACTAGGCCAAGGCAGTTTCTTTCAAAACCAATGCAAGCAACACAAATACAGAAGGACCTCCTGCGCCATAATCTAAGATTGCTGAATCAAGATTTTCCTTCTTCCGGGGAGAGTCTGAAGTCCTTTGTAAATCACCCACATGGAAATAAGCTACCATCTTTCTCAGTGCTGCTGCGGGGTCACTGATGGTGCCTTTAGTTTTGTTCTTTGAAACCTTTTCAATTCTTTTTGTGGGAAAACAATGTTTCTTTTTGATGCTATGTCTCATCATATATGTTCGTTACCTTCAACGGCTCTTATAAATGGAGGACACTAGCTGCAAATATACTGCATGAAGGACTCAGTAATGAGATGACATTTTCCTGGGTCATTCGCCTTTAAAACCAAAGTAAATTCGAGATACTCCAAACTGTTTCTAAAAAAAGAACCTCACCCTCAGGTCTATAACAAAAACAGCCTTGCTCCTGGTACCAATTTTCTTTCTCGGTCACTTTTCCTGTTGCTGTGATAAAGCATTCTGATTAAAGCAATGTGGGTGAAGGATTTATTTTGGTTCACAATTCAAGGGTACAACCTATGAAGGTGAAAAGTGGTAGAGCCAGAAGCTTGAGACAACTGCTCATAATTCATATCAGTTGGAAACCATTCAGTCCTGGTCCCTGACCCATAGAATGGTTAAGTTTGCATTTAGGGAGAACCTTCCACTTCATCTAATATAGATAACCCCAAACAGATATGGTCAGAAGCTAATCTATCAAGGTCCTTGGGGGTCCAGCCCCAAGGCCCTCTTCAGGGTTCAGGCTGAATGCTATAGCAAGCAAAAGAAACATTTTTCTTATAGTATCTGAAGGCAAATGAGCTCCCTCACACAGTACTTTTCTGAACAAGTCTCTTTATTCTTCTGTCTCTGTTCTAATTCTTTTGTACTAATTTTAATTCCTCCTGGCTTCTTCTCCTCTAGTCTAAAAACTTTCTTACAGGAGCCTTAAAGTGATAAAAAAAAGAAAAGATTACAAGAGTTGCCTCTCATTGGTCAAAAGCACGTTCCTAGGTTAAGCAAAAAGGAACAGAGCCATTGCCAGGACAACACAAGTTTCCAAAGTTTCAGGAGTAAGATCATGACCAGACGAGGGGCACAGTGCCTAGTGACACACTTTGAGACATAGGTCTATTTGCAGCAGATGTGGCAAGCAAAGAATTGGCATGCTTTTCTTAGGGTGCTTTGTGTCGCAACCTAAATTCAACATCTGTGACTCTGACATTGTGCATAGCTGTAAAAATTTAAACTTATGATGTATTTTATAAAAAGCCTTTAGTCTAGTTTGAACTTGTTCTGAGGTAAAAAAAAAATAAGCTAATTGTGTGCAGTTAGTCTGAACAGAAAGAACAAAGCAACCTTTCAAGTGTCTATTGTCCTCATGGGACAAATAGATCTAGTTATGAAGCATGTCCTAGTATATTTTCTATATATTAAAATTTTACAGCCAAATAAAAAGTCATCTTTCTGACCATCCACAGATATATGTACACCCATAAGATTGAGGTGTCATCATGAGATTACATACAGAGATCATATGAGAGTACGCACTACAGTGCGGGCACTGGGGCGACACCAAGCTGCCTTAGCAAGTGTGAGCAACATCTTCTAGAGTTGATGGTTCCCACAGGCTTGCTGAACAGGATTAACCTCCATCAGAGATACTCTTCCGGTGGGTTAACATTTGAATTATCAATTGCCATATGGTGTATATTTCTGTGACCTCTGACAGTAATCTAATCAATTTTTCACAGTCATAACCAGAGTTGTTTTCTTGGTGACTCTACATCCTGTCCAGTTGACTAACCAAGATTAAACATCACTCAATAGGAGAGAACCTTGACAAAATACTTAACTCTAAATGACAGTTTTCTAGAGTAAGTGAAGACTGTTGAAAACTCAGTCTTAAATGAAAAATGTAATCTCATTAAAAATGGTGCCCAAAAAGGAGGTACACATGGAAATATGTTCATTAGTCAATGGGGAAATGCAAGTCATAGCTCAGTGGGATATCACCACAGACCATGCAAATAATCCCAGTGAGGTAGCTCAGCTGGTGAAGTCTGACAGCCTGAGTTTCATCCCTGAATCCACATAAACACAGGAGAAAATCAGCTCCACAAAGTTCTCCTTACTTGTGCTGCAGCAAGTCAGCAAGTAGATCATGTGCGTGCGTGCACGTGTGTTCATACACGTGCGCGCGTGCACACACACACACACATGGTAATAATAAAATTTTAAAAAATGGTTGTAACTGGTGTAGGAAATAATGAGGAGAAACTGGATTACCCACATCACATCTATGGTGGGATTGCAGAAGGGCAATACCACCATGAAATTCCTAAAAAAAATCATGTAACTCAGCAATTATGGTCCTGTACTTTGTCCCACAGAAGTACAAATGTGTTCACCCAGACGCTGTATACAGTGTTTACTGTGATTTTGCTTACATTAGTCCTACAGTAGACATGTCCTTACCGCTGTTCATTAGACAACTCAACCAACATGCTATATCATGGAATACTAGTTAGCAATAAAGTAGAAAAGACTGCTGATCTGTACTGCAATCTGAATGAACAACCAGAGACTCACACTGACTAAAAACATGAAACTTATGATTCCATGAGAATAATGTTCTTGAAACAAACAAAACGATAACGGGTGAAAAGATAATGGCTTGTAGGGACCTAAGAGAGGTGAAAATGTTGAGAAAAGATAAGGGAAGCATATAACATATCTTGATGTGAAATTTATCTCTTGATCAAATTAATGTTAAAATACTGGTTTTTGTAGTGTGATGCATTTTAGAATGCTATCATTAGAACAAACTGGGGGAGGTGTGCTTGGGGTTTCAATATTTTCTTTTTTTCCAGTGTGTATGTGTGAGTGCTTGGCATGTGCACACTGTATGTGCATGCATGGGCATACGTGTATGTGCTGTGGAGGCCTGGAACTTGATGCCCAGTGCCTCTTGGGTAGGCTAGTGGAGCAAGCCAGCTTGCCAGGAGGTCACAGGTCTAGGTCCCAAGTGCTGGGTTTATAGCTAGTAGCCATGCTTGCCTGACTCCTCCCAGCCTCTGGTGATGAGAACTCAGTTTGTCATGTGTATTCACCAGTACTTTTCCACTGAGACACCTCCTTAGAGGTGTCTAGAGTCATTAATATTTTTGTTGTGCTTTTTCTTACTACTGCTTGTGAATATATAATCAACTCAAAGAGGGTCGGGTGCGAGGAGGATTTCTAAAATATGGACAAGGGGAATGAAAATGGAGCGGAAAGGCTATTTATGTGTTCCAGTCTGAAAAAACGTTTCTGCCTATTGCTACCTGTGTTTTACTTTTAGGCCCTGGTTGTTTCTTTCTAGGCTGTGTCGTTGTGTTTGTTAAAAGAACGTCTTGAGTTCCAGTCCTGAATTCGCCAATCAGATTGACATTGAGACACACCCTTTCAGGGATGCAAACCCACAGCTCAGGCTCGTTGGGTTCCAGCACCCTAACATCCAGGAGCATGGCCAAATCCTTCCAAGCATACCCTTGTCAGCCTTTTGAGGTTATTGATATTTACATTCATGATACAGACAAGATTTTTAAGAGCCTCCTTTTTCTACTGCCTGGTGTTTGCTTTTCTTTCGAGAAGTCAGACGATTGGGGGTTGGGGGGGGCGGCACTCGTGCAGGACTTATTGGCACGGCACACTGAAGAGCAAACACACTACCAAATAGAGGATATCGATAAGGAGACTAAATTCATTTGAAATCACTAAAACTCAGTTAGGGGCATATTGTATTAAGTGAAATGCCATTACTGAAGGGCCTAGGGAAAGACTGTATGCCAAGTCATGAGAGCTTTTCAGCTCACTGGAAGGCAGCCATTGTACCCACGCACGGCGTTTGATGGCTCCGAAGAAGAGATCATTTCTGCGCGGATCATAAAGGGACTTGAAAATGTCTCAGTCCCTAGGAGTACAGGCTAGAGCTGAATGGTCCCCAAGTGAGAGCACGCAAAAGCGGCTCCCCGAGCAGTGTAAACACACAGGAAGTGGGTTGAATTTCAGCTTTCCAGAAAAGGTCCGTTCTCCTCTCAGTCGTGGCGTTTCAGGGCGTTTAAACAGCGCAGGAAGGGCCTATACCTGGCTCTGGAGGGTGCTGTTTGTTTGTTTGTTTTGTAAAGCATCTCACTTTGTAGAAGTGATATCAAACCTCTGGTTTGTAAACCCGAGTCTATTTCAATGATGTATGAATCTGCATATGATATATTTTGATCACGTTTCTCCTTCCTCCAACTCTCCTATTCTCCTCGCCTCCTTACCAACCCGTCTTCATTCTCTTTCTCCCTCCCTCATCCCCTCCCTTCCTCTCCCTGCCTCCCTCCCTCCCACACTCTCCGTGCCATGCCACCACCCCCACAAGATTTATGTTAAATATTTCTTTTAGGTAGAAATTTCCCACAAATGAGATGAGTCTCCTTCTCAGGACTTAACTAGAGCTGCGAATCGCGACCTGAAACAAGTCAAAGGGAAGATTCAAAAATTCTGTTTTCTCCTAAACAGTCTGAGAGCTGGAGCTGTCTCTCTTGCTGCCCTAGCACTGCTAATCCCCGAGAGCAAGGACAGACTGTAAACACGTCCATTGCAGTGATGTGTATAAATCTTATTCAGGCTCTTCCGGCCGAGGCGGCCCCTTATCTAACAAGCACCAGAGCAGAATTTCCAAGACACTTTTCACCTGTGACAATAGAGGCCCGGGTTTGTCCTCACCAACAATGGAACAAATGTAATATCTCATGTCAGTTAAGTTCATGTCTTATTTATGCCAAATTCTTCTGGGCTCAGCGTTTTAACACAGTCTTTGCATTAGGATTTTCTTTCAGTGCTGAATCCTAGAATGTATTTCTGAGAAGAAGTGTATATATATAAAACGCTTGCAATGACCAGAGTAGAAAGGAATTGTCTTGGCTGTGCTCTCCCATCCTCTGATACTGTATATAAATCGGAACCTATGCTTTGGACCCTTGATAATAAGTTTATTGAAAATGATCAGAACATCTTTGAAACAACGTGAGATGGTTCAGGTTGTCAGCAAACCAGCAAACAGAATAACCTGCTAGTTGGAGGAATACCACCATCAAGCCCTCTTATTGGAGGGTGTCCACTTAGCAACTAAAATCTTTGAGGGTGTGCATGGGGTCTCACAGAATTGCTGATGCAATGATGGTGCTCCTGTTTGCCATAGCAAATCTGCAACCCTTACTCTGCAGGATGATGATTGACCAACGAAGGTGACTTGTCAAACTAGTTGGTTCCCAAACTTGGCCGTGTCTTAGCTTACACACCCTTACCAACTTGTCTGGAAGTCCAAGTGTTCATTTAAAAAACAACAGCCATCTTCAGCCTGATGCCAGATTACATTCCAGCCTGAAGCAAAAAACCAACCCATATGCCCCATACACACTTAGGAAACACTCTCCCAAAATTTTAACCAAGCGAAAAATAAAAAGTTAGTAAAAGTTCTACAATGAAAAAAGTGTTCCAACATTGAAGCCTATCACTCTCTAGCTTGTTTCTCGATCAACCCTATGAACTTACAAGGTGAACTGGTTGAACACGTGAACAAAGTGAATTTTTGAATGAATTGAATTGGTTGAAGTGATGGTTGAAGATTAGCATTCCTCCTTGCACAGCCAGCCACTGTGGAAATCAGGGTCGTGCTTCCTCAGAAAACTGGGAAGAGCTCTACCTCAAGATCCAGCTATACAGATCTTGGACATATACCCAAAGGACTCTACATCCTACTGTAGAGGTACTTGCTCAGTCATATTCGTTGCTGCTCTAGTCATAAATAGTCTTGATGTCTGTCAAAGGATGAAGATAAATAAAATATGATATATTTACACAATGGAATATGGCACTGTTATCTAAAAAATGAAATAATGAAATTCTCGGGTGAATGAATGGAGCCAGAAAAAATTGTCTTGAGTGATGTAGCCCAGACCCCCTGAAAAAAACAAATACAGTATATATTCACTTATTTGTGTGTTAGCTGTCAAGTCTTGAATAAGCAGGCTACAGTCTATATAACCTCAAGAGTTATGTATAGAGTAAGGGACTAGGGGCGAGAGGTGGATCTCCCTAGGAAGGGGAAATAGAATAGACAGTTATGAATAGATGGTTTGGAGACTAGGATGGGAGGAGCAAACAGGGAGAGGAAGTGAAAGGAAGGAAAACATGGAAGGACAGCTAAAATTAAGGGATATTTGAGGAGTCATATGGAAACTTAATATAGTAATAAACTTCTTAAAATATGTACATGTATGAAAGAAATCAAAATTGAGATTACCAAATAGTGGGGGAGACAAAGCCCCATCTAGACATCTCTCACAAGCAAATGAAACCTCCAGTCCCAGGAATGGGTTATGTATGATCAAGTTGTTGGCCAAAGGGGCCCCATGGACACCCCAAACAACTATTGCCAAGGCTATTGGTTGCTCTTCCCAAACTGATGATAAATCTGTCTTAGTCATGGTTCTATTGCTATAAAGAGATGACGCCACGACCAAGGCAACTCTGATGAAAGATCATTGTGGAGGGGAGCATGGCAGCAGGGAGGCAGGTGCTGGAGCAGTAGCTGAGACCTCTACATCCTGATTTATAGACACACACACACACACACGTGCTTGTGCGTGCACACAGAGAGAGACAGAGACAGAGAGAGGATATCATCCTGGCATGGATGTTTCAAAACTCAAAGTCCATCACCAGTGACACACGTCCTCCAACAAGGTCTACAGTTCCCAATTCTTTTCAAATAGAACCATTACCTGTTGACTAAGCATGCAGACGTATGAACCTGTGGAGGTCATTTATCCTGTGGGGTAAATAAACTACCCCAGGCCCTACTGCTAAAGACAACATTTACACAATTCATTGAACACAAGTCAAGTTGGTACCTACCTAGAGCCTTTACCCCTACTGACCAATGTTCATGGTACCAGAACGAGAAGACACTTTTTCCTCTACCAGAGGAGAAGAGTAAACACCAACCCAACTACAAACCTTTCAATCTACCATGGGGACCTGCCTTCAAGGAGCACCAGTGTAACAGTGGCATAAAGCTTGTGTGAATAATCAACACTATATGAGTGACTTTAAGGCCCACTCCATTAGATGGAACCTATATCCAGCGCTGCTCAGGAGGCCATGAACCAGAGACAACACAGGCCAGGGATCAAAGGAAAATCCAAATGCTGAAGCAATGCAGGAATAAAATGACTCCTAATGGCATTTGGCCACACTTACAGATAGGTATCTTCCTCAGGCAGCCTCAGTTTCCTCTTGCAGGTGATGGGAACAGAAAACAGAGCCCCACAAGAGAACAACGCGAAGAGAGTTTGTTGCCTTGGAATTTTCTGTTCTAAATGGGGAGTTTACAGCAAATCCTTCCCGTCAGATCTCAGGGAGTCTTAGGGGAAAAGGGAGAGAGATCATAAAATGACAATGGGGATGGAGAACATTAAGGGGACTAGGTCCTCCAATCACAAGAGTACTGACATTATATATATATGTATATATATATATATGAACTCCCAGAGACTCCCAAGTGAACACATCCTCATTCCTGACCTAGAAGCTATCCCCAGCTGATAATACTTGCAAAGGAAAAGTTAGTTTTCTCTAATGGAGTCTTACTGGGTACACAAAACACTCTCAAGGATAGGTTCCATGCCCAACAGTAGATGGCTAACACAAAATGAACTCAGTGGCGTTTTTAGAATGTTCTTGTCTCATAACACTTTGTCTGAGCATCATTTTTATTATTTTATGCATTTATTCATTTTTCCTAACACGTATTTAGTATCCATATATGCTAAATATGCATTACAATTTAGGAAATTATAATGTATATTATAATTTTCAGTTGTGTGTTTTATGGGATTGCTGTAACATGTGAGCTGTGGATGTAAATGTATGTGTCTCTGTGTCTCTGTATTTCTGGTGCTTTTCCTTTGGTTCTTTTTTCTATTTGCTTTAATTTTTCTCTATTATTTTTTATATTGGTGTTTATATTCTAATGAGAGAGAGAGAGAAAGAAACGGTGGAGATTTTGGTGGATGGTGAGTTGGGGGAGGAAAAACTGCAATCAGAATATATTGTAGGAAAAAAAAGTCTATTTTCAATTAAAAAAAGGAAAATTGCCATTCCTCTTTTACGGGTATTCACAAAATAACAAATAACAACCTATATGTATTAAAATCCTGCTAATTTGTTCGGAGTAATTCTTTGCATTTATTTTGAGTTTTAAAAATAAATTCAAATAAATAGTATTGATTTTGGTGGTTGAGTTTCTATTCGGCATTCACTTATATTTCATGCCCCTACCTTAGCCTGATCCTGACCCTCCCAACTTCTTGTGAGCTTGAAATGAAGTAATTAATGTAATGCATTTAGGAGTAGACCTGACACTCACTTACTGCTCAGCTAGCAGCATGGTTATCATCATTGTTTTTATACTAACAAAGTGGAACGAGATGATTTTTTTCTTTTAACTTTGTGTTTTTCTTTTCCAGGTTATTGTCCCAACATGCTGGCATCAGCTCTTAAATCTTTGTAAGCCATGTTAACTCAGACCACCAAGCTGTTCGTGTTAACTCATTTTAGGACCCATCATCTAGCTAAGAAGCAGAGTAGCCGTTGTACAAATGTCTTAATGTCCACCTTCTGTCTTTTAGAAGCAGCATGCATTTAGATTGCTGGGAATGATCATGGCCCCCGATCCCCTGCTTTCTCACTGACCTGACATTTGTTTGAGGTTTTGGTCTGCAATTAGAGGAAAGTATTTGTGCCTATTTAGTGCTGAGGCTAACGCTTGGACTGTTGGGTTAAGTCAAGGTGGGCCTTCAGAAAGTGCAGCTGTCTCAGGTCTGATCTCTGCAATTGCTTTGTTCTCCATATCTTCAAAATGTAGCATCTATGACAGGTGGGCCCTGCCCCACATCTGGGACCCCTGAAGCAAAGTACCCTATCACCTTCTAAAAGCAATCCACCTGAGCAGCCAGTGACTCCGACTATAATGTCACACGTGGGGCAGGTAAGAAGTGTTTCTGATGGCAGCTTTGTCGAAGTATGTTTCCACTTCCTTAGAAGTAAAGCCGTGGCTGCATGGCTGACTGCAATATGCACCAAGCGCATGGGAACTACCGAGATATAAACCTGACTGCAACATGCACCAAGCGCATGGGAACTACCGAGATATAAACTCAGACGGAGTCTTAGCTGACGGTGCTCTAGCTGAATAAAATTTGGGGTCATGGTTAGCAATCTTACCAACAATATTCAGCTGAGGAAATTCAACTTCAGTAGCTACAAGCGAACGTTATAAACCAGCCCACACTGTATTAAAATAAATTAAAATGCATGCAGCATTTATGAGAGGATGTCAGGTATAATGCTTGACAAAAGTAAGCTTCATGCTTAAGAAATTTATCTGCAGACTGAAAAAAGCCAACTTGCATTTCTGAGTTAGGGGATAATTTTAGAATCCCTTTCTGTGGAGTCATTCTTTTATTAATGAGAGCAACTCTAGGGGAGCAGAAAGGCAGCTTACTAACACATCCAGGACACTGCCGAGACTCTGAAAGCATGGGAAGTTAGTGGACCACAGTCAAAATAATCCTGCCGCAGACACCAAGGTGGCTCAGAGGCTAGAGGCACTGCTGCCACAACTGAGGACCTGGGTTCAATCCTTGGGGTTCACACAAAAGAAGAAGAAGAAAGCTAACTGCCCCCAATTGTCCTCTCACATCTATTCACTTGTAATGGTGCAAATCCATACACAAATAAATAGACAATTAAATAAAATTTATTTAATGAAAAGTAAAAAATTGGTTGTTAAAAAACTCCATTCAAATTGTGTCTATTCATTTCTACCCACTTTTGGGACATTGCTGAAATTTGTGGCAAAATAAAGCACTGGGGCTGATTGAGGTTCTGCGTGGTGCTAGATAGTACTCACACTGGGTGTGCCATGTTGCTACCGTGCATTATTCGGGAACACCTCAGTAAAAATGGGGTATCAGGAAATTCAGAGTGCCGCACTTCATGCATACTGAGTCTCTCAGCAGAAAGGATACTATGGGTCAGTAAGGTAAGGAGACGAGGAAGGACCTGCATGCTGCCTTGCCCTACCTGGGGATCAGTCCTGTACTACAATCAAACGCCCCTCCTGCACAAGGAAGGTTACCCTAAACTCAACAGCATCAGGCCCATGAGTGCTGGTATCACTGCGTCTCTCTAGGACCATTTGTAACCCTGAGACAGCTTGAGGCTGCTGCCCAGTGGAGACCTGCTGTCTTTCTTTAATTGTTGAGTAGCTTCCAGAAATTCCTAACTTTTCTTGCACTGTGTAATTTAAAGAATCCACTTTGCAAATATTTCAATTTCAGATCCCTAAGATAGGATGAATGGCGGGAAGAAGGGAGGGAGGGACGGAGGCAGGGCTAGAGAGTGTGTAAATTTGGGGGCAAGGTTTACATAACAACATAACTCTGTGTGTAGACAATGACTGCAGAAATAAAACGGCTGCAGAATGGGCTTCCCAGCAGCATAATATTGAGAAACACTGGGTCAAGTCACCCTGCGTATGAAATCAAAATAAGGCCAATGAACTTGTTCATAACTCTGCTGCATCTCTTCCCGCTTCGTATATTTTAAAAAGCCATTGCACCACAGAGCAACATCAACTTTGTCACATTCCCCGGCTCCGAAGCCCCTTGTTTTCTTCTTCCTGTGCCATCCACATGGCAACCTCTTCTCTTTCTATTCTTCCTCTTCCTCTCACTCTCTCCCAGTGCTTTTTTTAACTAGATATTATTTCATATTAGCTTGCAAATCATTCTAAACCTTATTACAAAATTAAAAATGATCAAAAGTTGTCTGCTTGTGAATTGTTTAAAAGGTTTAAAAATGAAAAAAAAAACTGACCGTTGAGATGTGTCTGGCAGGTCCCAAAAGAGTTCCGATGGGTGACTGCAAACCTCTGTATACATGAAAAAGGAGATCTGGAGGTGGACATCTGTATTCAGTGGAATTAGCTGAGCCTCTTACATCAGTATTAGGTATTGGGTCTGACCTTTCCTGAGGAATACTTTTTGAAATGGGCAGCCAACATTATTTAAGGTCACTTGGGTTACAAGGTAGTCTACTTACCGTAAGCATTAAAGCCTCCTGGAGAAGGAAATGAGGAGCCTTGGAGGATAACAGCTCTCAATATTCATGGCCAGAGGCCAGAATGTCAGGAAGAGAGCAATCATCTCCTTTTTCAACAGTGGCTGCCCCTAGATGGGGAATAGAAGGCCTTCTTGGTATTCACTAAGGACAGAAGAGGAGTGTGACTCGCTGCGGGTTTTGTACAGGGACGAGCTTTGTGCACAGTCGTTACGAGGTTATTACCATCATTATGGTGGACAATGCAATAATATTTTACAGGGGCTGAATCTGGCTCCCAGCTATTCATGAGCTGCTCCTGCAGCCTTGGGGAAGATGTCTTATGAGTGCAGGGAAATGGAGATCTGGCCAGCATCCCACTGCCACTTCTACGACAAATGAAAGGCTCCACGAAGAATATCAGGGTTCTTGTTCACACGGGCCCTGGTGATGAGAAGCGGCTTTGTGGGAAACACCATGAGCCTAATTGCAGAACCAGCTTTCAGCGAAAACAGAAAACAAGTGAAGCCCATCGCCCAAGCCCTTCACTGACCCTTCCTGATGCATTTCCCTGACATCACCCACAGTTCCACCAATCCTTTCTCCACGCCCTGCTTTCAGTCTTACCAAGGAAGCCTTTCTTCATGCACTGCCTTCAATCTTACCCAAACTCAACTATTACCAAAGCCTGTTTGTTGAGGTAGTACTTACTCAAATGTTGCTGTACAAAAGGGCTCTTCATCTGATAGACTTGAGGCATCTCTCTGGAGTGAGGGTGCAGATGAACCGTTGAGACTGGGCTTCGATATCGAGGCCTGGCTGGCCTCAAACTCAGCAGTCCTCTCGCCCCAGCCTTCCAGGTAGGACTGTAGTTGTTCTCCTCCATGCCCTGCTGGAGGATAGTGTATAAATCTAAGGATTTTCTATCTTGAAGGTGAAGAATTCGTTAGCCCTGTACTCATTTAGATATTCCAGATGATAAATTCAAGAAATTGGAAAAGTGGGTTTTCTTTGTAGAACACAGTTAACTCTTTATGGGAAACAGATATTTAATATAGGCAAATTATTGGCATTATCCAGTCAAACTCATATTCATAGCGGTTACAACTTTAATTCATCCTAATACAAGTTTAGTGAGCAAAAGAAGAAAATGACAAATCCTCCCAGCTCAAGAGACAGCTTCCCCACAGTCTGGTGACTTCTGGAAACAAAAAAGCCTAATATGACCGAGCCAATTAACTCTATCCAGGGCATATAACTTCTCAACTTAAAAAAGAAAAAATCCTTTTCAACTAGATGTCTGGTAATTTTCATTCTGGACAAATGGTTAATGAACTGATTTTTAACCAATTTAAAAATGGGATTCCAGTGAAACAGTTTGTGTGTACAACCATCTGGGGAAAGGCGCCCCTGGCAATTATTAGCTAGGTCCCCTTCTACAGAATTCCCGTGGAAATGTGATCCATAATCAAGTAGTCCTTTCTGCTAATAAGCGCTGAGTGCAGGCTGCTCCATCCACACACTGTAGACAAGCTGCTCTCCAGAGGCGGGAGCTCCATGAGCTCTCTCGGTTTCTATCTTTTCATGCAAAGCAGCTTTCCTGGCTCAGGCTTGGGAGGAAGAATGAGCAGAAAATGAGGTACGCGTCTTCTCCTGGAGAGGAATACTTGCTGCAGATTGAGGGTACTTTCCCGCTTTCTGGGAAACAGGGTGTCCTGTAATTGTGACATTGCGATACGCCCAAGGAGGCACACACATTGCTTTCTGCACATTAACGAGGCCCTTCCCCAGGACTGATGCTCCTGTCGAAGTCATAAAACTAAACTTGGGAAACATTTGCAGCCCAGAAACGTGTACAGAAGAACAAGTCTAATCCTGATTTAAAAACTAGCAACAAACTGTTATTAGTGGAATCTCAGACTAATGCCAAGAGTGCCATCTCAGATCTAGAATGGGCTGTGCAAACAAAACAGCTCATGTTTCCCTCTTCTTGAACAAGATGGGCTATTTGGAAAGGCTTGACCTAAAAATCAGTAAGCCAAAATTTTAAGATGTGTAGACTCAAATATTGGTAGACAGTGAGGCAAAGCAGAGGGAAACCAAAGGGATGATAGTAAGGGTTCATTTAAACTAGAAATAAAACCCTCCGGGCTTCCAAGGGAACTGGAAAATTTAAAATTATCCCATAAAGTTAATAATTATTTACTAAAAGTGTGGTAGAGGTTAGAGTTTCTCTGTCTTGGTTGAGGACCTGACACGCCTGTTTCACAGTTAGGTAGGGACTTGGACTGAGCTTTTGGCCCCTGGGGAGCTGAATCATTTGGGGAGGAGTTAGCCTCCCCCACCCCATCAGAGTGCTCAGACAGGAATGTCAGATCAGAAAGTCTATACAAGAGACATAAATGGATACATGGGGTCAAGGTTTATTGATTTACTGATGTTTCTCTTGGTATCAGATGAGTTCAAGTTAGATCAACCTGGTATTAGGAAATCACTTTTCTTGGTCTCTGCGCTTGGCTCAAGTCTGCTGCTCCCAAAGTCTTGGGTCCTCACGAGGCAGATAGATGCATCGTCTCTTCTTAGATGTTGCATCCATTATAGCTCCACACAGTTTGGAAAGCATTTAATTATTTTCCATTTCCTGTGACAGATGAGCACCCAGCACAGCGCTGAATGGAGCGGAGTTAGTTGGTGCATCTCCAGACATCTCTTTAATAGCAGCTGTTCCCATTCCCCTCCAGTGCACCCCCCACACACTTTCTTATGACATAGGGTGCAACCATCTTACCTAGTGGGGATTTGTTGCCCCCAGGAGGAGTCAGTTTCAAACTAAGTACTTCTGTCCACACCCTCCGCTGAAGGTGGATTAGTCCCTCAGCTGCCTCCCTTCCTCAAGCTGCTTCCCAAAGGCTCATTCTGATTTCAGTCACCACATCCATCTGTATTACTTCTTTATCTCCCCGCTATCTCATTAAATTTTATTTAACTTTCAAGTCCTAGATTCAATTTCCTTTATAAACCAGCTCTCATTGACTGGGGTCTACATCAGCTCTGAGTTTTTTTTTTTTCTAAATAACAACATGCTTATGGTGTAAGGCACAACTCCTGTGAATGCTAGACACATCGGAAGTACTCCATAATTAAGCTGCAGAGGAACTGACATTCAAAATGATATCTTATTTCCCCACTTGCCCCAGGGAGAACTGACCTCCTTCCTTCTCATTTCTCAGCAGAGCAGAGGCCCCAGCTAACTGACAACTCAATCCACTGACCCTCCTTGCTTCTCCACTGTGCATGAGCACTCTGATCATGGGAGGCCCCTCTGTGGATGCCTCTGTGTTTGTGATGGCTAGCCCTCTTCACCCTCTGTCTACTCCCAACCCTTCTCAACTCTCCAAGCATGCTTCCTTACCCAAAGAATGAAAGCCAGAGGCAATAAATATTTTTTCCAGTTTATTCAAAATAGCTACTTCTTGGTCACAAAACCAGGAAACACAAAGTACATCCATAGTTGCACTGTGTTATACTCTTAAAGAAACGTTTCACTATTAATCTATGATTCACAACTGCTGCAATATTAACAGCACTTCCAACAGCATCCACTATAAAAAGCCTTGAGCAATGAAATAAAGACAAAACACTATTAATAACACAGACTTTATCTTCAGAGATTTCTATTTTAAAAGTTATAGTTGCTGCAGCTCATTAAAATAAAACAAAACTCTTAATGAAAGTCATTTGGAAGTTGGGTAGGTTGAGGGAAACAGGATTGTTTGAGTCCAGTCTAAAGTACACAGACTTTGTCTTAAAAAAGCAAAGTGAAATGGTTGGGAAAGCTACATAGAAAAGCAGAATGCACTCCAATTCTGTATGACTCCTAATACTTCTCATGGGGAAGAAGTTTTAAGCATGGAGGGAGGAAAACACATCCCTAAAATTATCTTACTGATGCTAGCTTTTTAATGAAACATACTCAGAGTCCAACTGGAGTCTATATTCATGTATGTGAACAGCAATGAAGAACTAATGACTGTATGAACCGAACTGTATGAACCGAACAAGCAGCACTCAGAACCAGTGCTTCTCTTGAGCATGGGAGAAACAACCTTTGCTTCGCGTGTGCTTTAGAAAATCATGGACAAGCTCACTCTTCTAGTTCCATATGGTTCTCATCAAAATTAAACTCTCCAAAGCCAAGAAAACAGGGTTCCCTTTCAGAAGGCACAGTAGATAGAAGATCCTAAATATCTTACTGTGACTCCAAATTAACTACCTAACTCTCATGTTCTGAAAGGGGTTACATTAGTATGGGTAAGTAAACTAGGACTCCTTACAGCAACATGGTAAAATGGAGGAGAGACAGAGAAAATGAGGAAGGCCTGCTCTACAGGACATCTATCCTGAGGCTTTGTAGGGAACTCCCAAGAGTGTGAGAATGGCTTGGGCTTTAGAATCCTGTGAAAGTGTGGTTTAAGGCAACAATTTGTGAACTTGGTTTGACTTTTAAATATGAGACACATCACATATAGGACTTCATATCTATTCTTGTCCTGCCCTCACATATTTTAGGGATAAGGCTAGATTCAGCCCTAATTATTTAGGGAACGGAGTTTAGCTTAATTTGACTTTCTCTAGGAAAGCTCACCTTCTCTCCTTTGAGAAAATAACTGGCTACATACTTATGGGATGAGATCATCAACGAATCAATCAATTAATTAATGTTGGCTATTAAGTTTAGCAGATGGGATTTTTTGATAGAGCTGGGTGGTCCTAAGGGTGATGCTCAATGCATATACCATGGGCCAGTGTAAGTAGTACATTTTAGCTAGTGTTGTTATTTACAACATCAATGACTTCAAAGGTCAGTGCCTAAATACTTTCAAGTTTTGTCTAAGTTCTTTATTCTGCTGTTAATACTATGAATTTGACTTGGTTTTTATACATTATTTTCCATTGCTGTTTTTTATATGAAGAGTTATTATTTCTCATAACTGGACTATAGAGCAACTGACTAATCCCATAGAGTGAGGATGTAACCAGCTCTTCCATATATCACATTTGAGGATGAGGATGGCTTTTTTGAGCAAGGAGAAAGATGTATCTGGGTTAAGATATCAGGGATACGGGTATATGAAGAACATGACAATTCAGAAAGAAGACAAGACTATAGACTAAACCGATGGTCCTAACAGCTAGTCTACTCTAGGGGAAGTGGAGGGGTGACTAAGTAGAGTAAGGAGTGAAAGTATGGAGAAGCCTAGAATTGCTCATTGTCATGGGCCATCCATCTTCAAATAAGACCACACTGGCAAAAACTTCTGGGATAGCACAGTCTGAAAAATCATCTATGGTAAATGGCAGGTGATTGGACTGATTTTATGTGCTACCTACCACCCAGAGCTAGTGTTGGATTATTTCCTATTTTGTAACTATATTCACTTCAGGAGAACTTAGGTAGTGATCTCTTACTTGGTGTCATTGGAATCAGCTGTAAGGTATGCCCCCAAAATAATCAGCTAGTAAATCGCATGTAAGTGGCTTGAGAGACAAACTGAAGAATAGAAAAGAAGGGAAAGAAGAGGAAGAAGAGGAAGGAGGAAGGAGAAGACAAAGAAGAAGGAGGAGGAGGAGGAAAATAACTAGTTTGTCTTAATCCCTGAAGATCACAAGGTAGACTCACTCAATGGGCTCTCTGGCCACATCTGGGACTCAGTGCTTATTTCATCTTCTTAATGGTTTTCAATTCGAACTCCAGAGCTTCTAAAAACAAAAATTATTCAAATGGGCTAGCAGAACAACTTCTATCACGACTGCAGGAGGGGCTGTGCTGGCTGCTCCTCAGTGAGATTATGGAAGCTATCAAAAGAAAGAAAGTTCCCAGAGAATTTCCCATAGGGAAGAGTCTGCGAGGAAACACCTGCCTGGGGCAGCTACTGAAATTTAATAGTCACAAGTGTTCCCACTTTTGGCTCAATGAGACAGAAGTTTCTTTCCAAACCACAACTGGGAACACAGGCTCTTTCTTCTCAGAGCAGGGTGGGCTGCTTTCTGCGAGAAGCATGAGTTCAGCCTCTCCCTCCACTGTTTCTGCCCCTGCAGCTGAGTCCCAGTCATTCTCTCTGAGAGGCAGGAGTTTTTCTGAGTGCTCAGCCCTTTTGTTTTATGGGGCATCTACCTGAGCAGACTTTTCAAAATACTAAGACCTGAATCACTTTTGCCAAAATCAGGCTAAGAAAACTTCCTGTTTCTAGTACCTTCCTCCTACTTCTTCCATGTGGTATAAAGTGTAGGAGGTCCTTCTGTGTGTTGCTTTCATTGGTTAACAAAGAAACTGCCTTGTCCTGTTGGTAGGGCAGAACTTAGGTAGGTGGGAAAAGCTAGTCCGAATGCTGGGAGAAGGAAAGGGAGAAAGAGAGACACCATGGATTCTTTGGAGACAGATGCTGGGAATTTTACCTGGTAAGCCACTGCCACATGGCAAAAGACAGATTAATAGAAATGGGTTAAATTAAGATCTAAGAATTAGCCAATAAGCAACTAAAGCTAATGGGTCAAGCAGTGATTTGATTAATACAGTTTCTGTGTTGTTATTTTGGGGCTAAGCTAGTCGGGTGGCCAGGATGAACAAGTCGGTCCTCCTGCAACATCCATGGAGGCACTTGTCTACTGGAATGAAGGCTGCTGTTACAAATGAATTATCTTTGCCCAAGCCTAATAGTTCAGTGTTCTGTATTTTAGATTTTTCTTGAGAAAAGCAAAACGAAACCAAAAAATAAGCAATAAAAACACATGGCTACTCCCACCCTGAGAAACTTACTTCTTTTGTGACAATGAGTAAACAAAGTCAAACCTAAGTCATGAACTTGCAGGTAAATGGATGAACCTGAAAGAGATCACAGTAAGTGAGATAACAAATATCGTGTGTTCTCTCTCATCTGTAGTTCCTAGCTCCAAACCTTCTGGTG